>NC_136061.1:1689467139-1690667139 GCF_964261635.1 Lissotriton helveticus | reverse complement strand
ACGAAGTTATCCAATAAAGAGGCAGGCGCTGGAGACAGGAAGACAGGAAACACGTTTTATTCCGACGGAGCAGAACACGTCAGATCGGACAACAAGGTATCGTCTCGAGGTGCTCTCTCAGCCTCTCTGAGACCTGGTCTTTTATACACTGGTTTAAGACATGTGAACGCTCTTTATTACAACAAAGACATTGTGAAGTATGAGGATGACATCCCCGGCACCCCCCCCCAGTTCCGGCCCCTTCCAACACATGACAACAGTAGAGGCCCTTACTCCTCATACAATGGGAGGGGGCTATCACGCAGCTGAGTGTTCTGCCGATTCCATTGGAATGTGTGCGCCTGATCGAATCTCAGGGGGTGGGGAGGTCATAATCAATAGTGGCTCCTTTCAAGAAAGGCGAGTGCATACAGTAGTGGGCAATAAACTGTATCCTCAGGCTGAGGGATGACCAGCGGTCCGTGCAGACAATCAGGCTCAGAGGAAGGGGTCATCAAAGGAGGGGTATTCATGAAAGGAAAGGAGGTGTAGGTCAGGCGCGGGGTGTGATTCCCAGAGACAGAGTCATGCGGGAGGGGAGGGTTCGTGACTTGTGCATGTGAGAGCGGGGGCAGCCAGGGTGCATGAGGGATGCTTGCAGGGTCAGGGAAGTGCACTGATGGGCGATCGTGAACAGGGAGACCATGGTACCTAAAATGGCCATCGTGCTAGTTCATACGTGAGTCTGAGGGATGGGCAAGATGGCGCAGATGATGTTCAGCTCACGAACTAAAATTCCACAGTCCTCCCTTTTAACATGTCTCGCCAGCTTGTCAGTTCGGATCGATCCCCATGAGACCACGCACCTCTATCTCGTATAGGGGACTCATGTGCTCAGTTTTAAAGTCCAAAGTCTTAGGGCATATACAGTTAGAAATGAGTGCACACAAAGGTGGTAAACATTGAATACCTAAGCAACACCCACACAGTATCATGATTGGCATCAATATAAACGTAAACAATCTCCATCCCCAGTCCTTCAAAGTGTCCCAGAACCAGCCTCCAAGCGACCATCCTTCCTGCTCCTGATGAACCTCTGAGGACAGTCTGTGGAGGTGTTCGATGGCTTTGTAGACTGAAGGTGAGTTATCTGGCACATAGGTGCAACAGCTGGAGCCGATGTTGCGGCATGCACCTCCACGGTCGGCCAGAACCACATCTAGAACAAGACGGTTTTGAAGAGCCACCAGGCGGACTGCCTGAAGCTCAGCCGTGTTGTTAGCAAGGATGCCAGCGGTGATGTTAATGGTTGTTTCCACTGCCTGAGTCAGGTGTCGGATAGCGCGGCTATTTGCCATTGGGCCCCACAGAGGAAAACGTCCCTTCGCCGCATCCAGGAACTGTGCTCCGGTGGAATCGGCTTGTCCAATGTCTTCAGCACGCTTTTGCCGGTGATGGTAGGCTGGGGCCACATATGTGGGAGGAAGAATGAAGGCGATGTAGCACGTACCCCTCCAGCCTTTCGGGAGCCAAGTGTAAGCTTTGGTGCCACAAACAAAGTACATATTCGGGGAAGCAACAAAGGAGGGGGGTCAGCTGAGACCAATGTTTTGGTGATGCGACAGGAACTGTGACCCACCAGCTGCGTTCCCTAGCCTTCGAGGCATACGAGTCCTGTGACATTGATGACAGACAGGGCCACGGTCAGGGTGGCAGCCGTTTGTTTCCGTAGGTGGGAGAAGGTGGGTCTGGCTGGATTGTGGAGCACTTGCATTTCAACTCTTTCTTTGGCAGGGATGTTCGTAAGGAAGGCTGAACCTGAAATCACAGGACAAAAGGGGGCAGAAGTCTTTCCTGTTTTGTTCAGCCAGAACCCATAGTAGAAGTGCGACACTGTTTGATCAGAAGCGGCGTTGTCCTTGTGGCTTTCCTGCAAGAGGATCAACCAGGCGAGGCAGGAGCCGTGAACTGAGAAAGGAGAAGGGATGAAGGGGATGGAGTGTCCGGTGGCATGCGGGAGCAACCCGCAGATCCAGCAGTTCGTGGCATTTGCAGCAAGGTTGTGCTGGTGCAACAGTTGCACGAAGGAATTGTTCCAGAACTCCTTACGCCTTTCTCGGAGCTGAGGTGAAAGGGTGATCAGGTAGTGCTCTTTCATGGTGGTTGGCTGTACAGTGGTCGGCAACATCTGGTGAGCGGGTGTGCTTTCTTCCAAGATCCAGAAGGAAGTATGAGGAGGAGGCAAAGGAGGAAGACAATGAAGAAAGCGATTGTCTTTGATTTGTGCAAATTATCAGTCTTTGGGTTCCTGTAGTGGGTATTTCCTGGTGCTTCCAACGTCTTCTTATCTGGCGCTTCCATCATCTTCTTATCTGGCGCTTCCATCATCTTCATCTTCAAGGTGCTCGGTAGTGGGCAGAACCACAGACTTTGTTTAGCTTCTCTCCGGGTAGCCCTTGGTTGCTTTGGGCCACCGTTCTGAGATTTTTAACTTAGTCAGTGGCCTACTTAGCCGAAGCTCCCTCCTTTCAACGCAGGAAATACCCTTCTCGGGATGGCACAGTGGGATCAGAGTGTTTTGCAAGTTCAAGTGCCTCGGTATCGGGATAGCAGCCCAGTGATGGTCGGTCTTCGTTCAGCAGCTCTTCTTGGGTGCTGACGTTGTCTGTCATGGCCAGGGTTGAGGAAACCTTCTTGCAGTGATGGCCGTGCAGCCAGTGCCTCTTTCCCTCCGCTCGAAGAGCCGTCCGAGTGGTGATCAGTACTTGCCAGGGGCCCGTCCACCGGGGTTCCAGACTCTTAGCTCATTGAAAGTTCCGGACTAGAACATAATCTCCCGGTTGGATATCGTGGCCGGGACCCCTGGAAGCATCGGGGATAGCCTGCTGCACCTGTTGATGAATGACAGACAACGTTTTAGTTAACTTGTATAAATAATCTGACAGTAGGACGTCGGGGACGTCGTGAATGGAGGTCGGTTTGGGAGCAGTCCAGAGGTTCATTGGTCGCCCAAACACAACCTCGTAGGGGGTCAAGTGGTGCTTAGTGGGAGTGGAGCGCATCGATAGTAATGCCAGTGGGAGGGCATCTGGCCACTTAAGTCCTGTGGTGGCCACTATCTTTGACAGTTTCAGTTTCAGTGTAGCATTGTGTCGCTCAACCAGGCCAGCAGATTGGGGGTGGAAGACTGCATGGAACCTTTGTTTTACCCCCAACCCCTTCAGGATTAGTTGGATAACTTCAGCTATGAAGTGGGGGCCATTGTCGCTCCATAAAATTTGACAAAGGCCGTAGCGAGGGAAAAACTCTTTCAGTAGTACTTTGGCAGTAGTCATGGCAGTGTTATCTCGGGTCGGATAGGCTTCCACCCATTTGCTGAAGGCACATACAATGACTAATACGTACTTCAAGCCTTGGCACCTCTCCAGCTGGATGTAATCCATCTGGAGGACCTCAAAGGGGTGGTCGGGGATCCCAAACCCTCCCCGGGGTACCACAGTTCCTTTCCCGGGGTTGTGTTGTAGGCAGATAAGGCACTGCTGGACCAGGCGTTTGGCCGCGTCGGGGATCTTGTTGTTGTGCCAGATTTTGGAAATGAGTTCAATCATAGGGGCAGAACCTATGTGTGCAGGGGAGTGTGCCATTGTCAGTATGGGGATCAAGTATGAGTCGGGCAGCAACCATTTGTTCGTGTCTTTTGTCCGCCTGCAGCCTTCATCGTCCCTTAGACCCACCCGTGCCCACTCAGTCAGTTCGTGGGGTGTGCTGGCCGATTGGATGTCCCTAATCGTTTCCCTAGCGTCGGTCCATTTTTCTGCCTGTGACCTGGTCACATACATGCGTGTCGTTGTCCTATTCTCAGCTGTGGTTCGGGCAGTGATGTCGGCTAGTGCGTTTCCCTGTCCGACTAAATCTGTCACCTTCTTGTGTGCCTGGCATTTGATTACTGCTAATCGTTTGGGGAGGAGAACTGCTTCAATTAGGACGGAGACTAGATCTCCATGAAGGATGGGCGTGCCGTGGGACGTCAGGAATCCCCTTTCCCTCCACAGGAGCCCGAAATGATGAACCACCCCAAAGGCATACTGGCTGTCCGTGTAAATGTTTGCCGTGGTTCCTGCTGCTATGATACATGCTCGTGTGAGGGCAATTAGTTCTGCTGCCTGTGCGGATCGTTGTGTGATGCGAGCTGTTTCAACTACTGTTCGAGCTGTCGTCACCGCATAGGCAGCAGAAGTGGTGCCATCTGGGAGTTTGATACAAGAGCCGTCTACCCATAATTCTCCATCAGGGTCTGTAAAAGCAATGTCTCGAAGGTCAATTCTACTTCTGGTCTGTTCGTCCGTGAGGGTCACACAGTCGTGTGCGGGGGGCACATCGGGGTCATTTTCAGGCAAGGGCAACAGTGTAGCAGGATTCAATGTCGTGCATCTCTTCAACGTGATGTGGGGTGCAAGTAGGGTCAATTCGTACCCCGTCAGTCGTGCACTAGTCAGGTGTTGAGTCTTGGTCTGATTCAAAAGGGTGTCAACTGCATGGGGTACTAATACCGTGAGGGAGTTCGAAAGTACAATTCCCTCACTCTGGCGGATAGAGACAGCAGCAGCGGCTACCGCTCGAAGGCAGGCAGGTAAAGCTCTGGCGACTGGATCAAGAGTGGCAGAGAAGTAGGCACAAGGGCGTTGTTTGGCGCCGATGGGCTGAGTTAGAACAGACAATGCGCATCCCTCCCTTTCGTGAGTGAAGAGGGAGAAGGGCTTGGAGTAATCTGGCGTTCCTAGGACAGGTGCCGAGCAAAGGGCATCCCGCAGCTCCTTAAAGGACGCTTGGCATTCGGGAGTCCAAGGGAGTGGGAAAGGGACATCTTTGGCCACCAAGGAAAGTAGGGGTTTTATAATGAGACTGACATTTGGTAACCATTGTCGGCAAAAAGAGGTAAGGCCCACCAAGGAACGGACTTGCTTCTGCGTTTTTGGGATGGGGGTGTCTAGGATGGTTTGGATTCGGTCGGGCGTAAGTTTTCTCCCTTCTTTGGACAGGATATGGCCTAGGTAAGTCACTTGAGGCTGGCAGAACTGTAGTTTCTTTTTGGAGACTTTGTGGCCATTCTCCGCAAGAAAGTGCAAGAGCTGGATAGTGGCCGTGATTGCAAGTGGAGTGGTGTCGGCCGCCAAAAGGATATCATCGACATATTGGATCAACACCACTCCGTCCGGTAGCTGGACAGCGTCCAACTGTCTTTTGAGGGCCTGGCTATAAATGCTGGGACTTTCAGTATAGCCCTGGGGAGCTCTACAAAATCGGTACGAACGGTTTTTTAAAGTGAAGCCGAAGAGATAACGGCTGTCTGGTTGGATGGGGATAGAGAAAAATGCATTTTTAAGATCAATAACGGTGAAGGTGGTGGCAGTGGACGGGATGAGAGTCAGAATGGAGGCGATGTCTGAGACTACAGGGTACTGTGGTACCACCACTTTGTTGACTTCTCGCAGGTCGATGATGAAGCGGTACGCTTTCTCATCTCCCTCACCTTGCTTCTTAATAATGGGTAGGATAGGGCTATTGCAGACATTACTAACCACTTCCTCTACCACTCCTGCATCTACCAAGGACTGAATAATCGCTACCAACGCCATTTCGCCTTCTGGCGATATCCGGTACTGTGGGAGTTTCGGGAGTATTGCATCTGGTCGAACAGTTATGTGTACAGGATCGATCATCATTCGTCCTACATCCGAGTCGTTCCTGGCCCATAGGTACAGGGGTAGGGTATCGAGCAAGGATAGGTCAGCATCTGTTATGGTGTACATATGTCGTGTGGGGTAGGGTCTGGACAGGCTCGGGTTGTCGTACAGGATGACTCGGACTCCATCCGGGGAACACCTAATAGTAGCTCGGAAATGTTTCAGTAAATCAATACCCATAATGGCGTCAGGGGAGTTGGAGGAGAGCAAAAACGTTGTGTCAGTGGGATTGTTTCCTAGGTCAAAGGAGATAGGTACAGACAGGGGATTAGTGGAGGGCGTTCCATCGAAACCTATCGATGTAATGTGTGAGCCAGACAAGGGTGCCATTGGAATCAGTCGCTTTGATAATACACTACGTGTCGCTCCAGTGTCTACCAAGAATGGAGACTTTGTACCCAGGACCTTAGCAGTGACGTAAGGACCTTGCTGGTCAACACAGAGCTCGACTGGATCCCTCCCTTGCCCCTGGCAGTCCTATGCAGAGTCGTGAGCATTGTTGCAGTCGGACTGTTGGCACTGATTCTGTCGGGGGCGGTCAAATGTGTTTGGTCTGCCAGGTCGGTCATTGGTGGTGTCGTGGGTCTGCCCTCGCCCCTGCCCTCCAGTTTTGGGGCCATTTGTCATGTCCCTTGTCTCTTTATTTTTAATCATTTCCCGAAGGGCCAGGCATTGAGACTTCCAATGTCCAAATTCTTTACAAAATGCACACTGGTTCTCATCGAGGTCAGTTCGTGGAGCACCGGGTGTGGGGTTGCGGTCTCTTGGGGGCGGATTCCTAGAGGCATTCGACTGGTAGTTTCCCCTATACCGTTCCCTTCCTGTAGTCACTCCCTGCAATTGAGCAATCATCACTCGTTCCTTTAAGTCCTTTTTCTTTCTCTCAGTCGCCCTCTCGTTCTCGTTCTTTTGGTGCTCGTAATACTGAGCCATCTGAAGGATAGCTGCAGGTTTGGAGGCTCCCCAACTACTCTCGCTCGTCTGTAACTTTTGGGAGACTTCTTGCGATAGCCCCTTTACGTAGTTTTGCACGAATAGGTTTTGTCCGGTTGCGGTGGTCATGTCTTGGCCACTGTAGTCGGAGAACACTGTTTCAAATCGGGAGAAATATTCTGATACGTCTTCCTGGGGTTTCTGACGGCAAGCCGTGACTACCGACCAGTCTACCTTCTTCTCTGGGATCAATGTCTTTAGTTTCTGCACTATTTTGTCCGGGAGTTCCAGTATGTCTTTTACAGGTTTCTTTCCGGGCTCTCGCTGCCTATCTAGTTCATTGAGTTGTTTCCAGGTGTGTCCGAACAGATCTGTGTGGTCGGCTTTCCGGATTTGCTTCCACACATCGGCCGGCAGACACAATCCGAAAAACAAATCAATGTCCGATAGAGTCATTATGGTTGAGCCCAAGGCTGTGCCTAGTTCGGTATAAAATGCTGTAGGGTTCTTTCTCAAATCGGGCAGGGTTTGCCTAAAAGTTAAAATATCTTGCCGATCCCATGGTTGGTAAACCCAGTTGTACACAACCCTCCCTTTTGCATCTGCGTGGTTGATATCATCGTTTGTTCCCTGACCTCTTGGGGGAACCCAGTAGGGGGCGGCTTCTCTGATAGGCATCATAGTGTTGGCTGCTTCCAATGGGGGCTCAACCCTCTCAGGGACAGGGATCTTGACCTCTGGTTTCTGTTCCACGAGGTGGCGGAAGACTTCAAGGGTTTGCATGAAGAGGTCCGTCACATCGCTCTCAGTCCCATCTCCAACATCGACCCTTCTATATAGAGCCGTCAGTTTAGCAGACCCTTATTCTGGTACCTATCCTCATATGCATTCAGGGTGTGGTAGCTGAACCGTAAAATGAAATGCCGTCTGTGACTACCGGCATGTGAGTTGTGCATATTCATCGTATATTCTTCGCTCTCCTTCCGTTCTACCAGTGTCTTTGCTATTTTGTCGATTCCATCCCGCTCGTCTTTGCTCAACCTGTTTGGTCTGGCTGTCGGCTGTTTGCCAGTCTCGAGTTCATCTGATGTTGTTGCTAATGCGGCCGGTGAGAAGGCCGTAAGAGTCAGGGCACTAGCGCTAGGGTCACCCTCGCCTGCACTTTGAACTGGTGAGTGTTGTGCTAGAGGCTGGCAGGGAGCATAAGGAGGGGGCATGTAGATAATTGGAGGACCGAGCAGTACCTCGTCATTTGCCCGCTGTTTGGAGGGCATCTCCGGGTAGAGCGTAGGGGGGGTCCTGACAGGGCATTGGCCTGCCAGTCCTGATTCTTGTGTTTGTTTAACTTCCTCTTTTCTTCTTATTTCTTCATCTAGTTCTTTTGCGGCCAGATGGGCTGCCTTTCGTAACTCTTTCACTATTTTTGCTTCTTCTCTTTTTCTTCGCTGTTCTGCTTCTTTGCGCCACATGCCAATACTATCGAGCATAGTGGGCGTTGCCTTATTTATTTTTACAGCTGCTTCTAACGTTTTTATTTTATTTTCATCAAAAGAACCTATCAGTGGCCACTGACTTTCGGGATCCTTTTTTGTATATTTATGCCATAACTTACTATAAGCTATAGCGACTAGTCCTTGTTTAGTGAACATGTCCTTATTAGGGGTGCCTTCCAATGGAGCTGGATGGTTCATCTCTAATAAGCGGTCCGGGTTGACCCAACTACTAACCAATGGGGAGAAGATAGGCATGACGGATTACAATGGGGACAAAAGCCT
This sequence comes from Lissotriton helveticus, assembly GCF_964261635.1. NCBI lineage: Eukaryota > Metazoa > Chordata > Amphibia > Caudata > Salamandridae > Lissotriton > Lissotriton helveticus. Next base: position 1,690,658,708 of record NC_136061.1, on the reverse strand, counting down.
GCACTACCTATCTTTTCACTACTTGCAAAGACTGGACAGAATATTCTATTCTACGCTGTTTGCAAACAGAGAATACCTCCAAAAAGAACCAATTTCCAAACAGTCAATGTTTGGACAAACAATCAATCAATGAGGAATGAAATAGGCACGACGGGTTACAATGGAGGCAAAAGCCTGCGTTACCTACCCTTCACTCTCTACAAAGGGAGAGAGAATATTCCTATTCTTCCCCGTTTGTAAGCAGAGAAGATCCTTAAGAGAACCAACTTCGAACAATTCAATGCTCGATTCAAACTATCAATCAATGGGGAGAAAAATAGGCACGGCAGATTACAATGGGGGACAAAAGTCCGCGTTACCTACCCTTCACTATCCGCAAAGGGAGATAGAATATTCCTATTCCTCCCCGTTTGCAGGCAGCGAATATCTCAGAGAGCGACAAAGCAAATACTAGTATTTCACTCAATAAAAACAATCAATCAATTTCGCAATTTGTCGTGTGTCACGACCTTACCCGGACCGCATGGACAGTTTCTCGTCTTCCGCTTCCAGCGCCCGATCGTCCTCTACTCTCTGTTGCTATCGCGGCACTCCTGGTGGTTCCCAGTCAGGACCGTAGATCGCTCGGGAGAGGTCTGCTCGGAATCAGTGAAGTTCAGATGATCGGCTGTCAGACGAGGGTCTATCGGACAGGAGCTCTCCCGATCGTTGCAGTCGTTCACTCTGTCGTCGGGACCTCTCCCACTGGATCCACGTGTCGCTGATGGGCCCCGCGTTTGGGACGCCAATTGATAAAGATCAATACAAAATGGTCAGGCGATTTAGTTGATGCTTCCTAAGTTAAATTTGCCCGGCGTTAAACGCCTCTAATACCATACGAAGTTATCCAATAAAGAGGCAGGCGCTGGAGACAGGAAGACAGGAAACACGTTTTATTCCGACGGAGCAGAACACGTCAGATCGGACAACAAGGTATCGTCTCGAGGTGCTCTCTCAGCCTCTCTGAGACCTGGTCTTTTATACACTGGTTTAAGACATGTGAACGCTCTTTATTACAACAAAGACATTGTGAAGTATGAGGATGACATCCCCGCCCCCCCCCCCCCCCAGTTCCGGCCCCTTCCAACACATGACAACAGTAGAGGCCCTTACCCCTCATACAATGGGAGGGGGCTATCAGGCAGCTGAGTGTTCGGCCGATTCCTTTGGAATGTGTGCGCCTGATCGAATCTCAGGGGGTGGGGAGGTCATAATCAATAGTGGCTCCTTTCAAGAGAGGCGAGTGCATACAGTAGTGGGCAATAAACTGTATCCTCAGGCTGAGGGATGACCAGCGGTCCGTGCAGACAATCAGGCTCAGAGGAAGGGGTCATCAAAGGAGGGGTATTCATGAAAGGAAAGGAGGTGTAGGTCAGGCGCGGGGTGTGATTCCCAGAGACAGAGTCATGCGGGAGGGGAGGGTTCGTGACTTGTGCATGTGAGAGCGGGGGCAGCCAGGGTGCATGAGGGATGCTTGCAGGGTCAGGGAAGTGCACTGACGGGCGATCGTGAACAGGGAGACCATGGTACCTAAAATGGCCGTCGTGCTAGTTCATACGTGAGTCTGAGGGATGGGCAAGATGGCGCAGATGATGTTCAGCTCACGAACTAAAATTCCACACCCCCGTATTCGTTAATGGACGAGGTGTTCAGAGGGGAAATCGCAAATGAAATTGAAAACTTTTTTGAGACCAATACGGGTTCTGTGGAAAGTTTCCAGACGCTATGGGAGGCCTTTAAGGTCTACATTCGCGGGATAGCCATGACCAAACACTCCAGTGTTCTGAAGTCCATTAGGCAGGGGCTCACATATCTGGAAAATCAGCTATCAGTTCAGGAAGAGAGGCAACGGGTGGACCCCGAGGGGGACGCCTTGGACCAAATTAAACAATTACTGACGGAATATAATACAGAGGCAGACAGGGAGGTGCAACATATGGGTACATATGCTACAGCCCGCACCTATGGCGAGGGTGAAAGACCCGGCGCACTCCTAGCCAAGGTGATTCGGCAGGAACGTCGTCCGTTACTGATTGGCGAGCTGATCTCGAGTACGGGGGAGATCCTCACGGATGAAGAGCAGATTGTTGGGGAATTTAGGCTGTACTACTCCACTCTATATGAATCACAGTCTACGGGAATGGAAGGGGCTATCGACGAATACCTTAGCTACATCAAGATGCCACAGCTGTCCAACTCGCAGAGAGAATTCCTTATGATGCCCATCCAACGGGAGGAAATAGCGGAGGCGCTAGATGGCATGAAGTCCGGTAGTGCTCCGGGCGCTGATGGGCTGACTGTCGGCTTCTACAAGTCCTTTAAAGAACAGCTGCTCCTCTTCCTCTCAGCTTTATTTGACGATATATGCATGGAAGGCTCCATGCCCCCGACGATGCGGGAGGCACTCATTATAACGATCCTTAAGCCAGGGAAACCCGCTACGGAGTGCGGCTCATACAGACCTCTGTCACTGATCAATGTCGACGCTAAGCTGTATGCCAAGGTTCTCGCGACACGACTCGCACTGCTCGCCCCGGAACTGGTAGCCCCAGAACAGGCAGGTTTTATCCCATCTAGGAACCTCACGTATAATATACGCACGGTCCTGGGGACGATGCAGCATGTGAAGCCGGAGAATAAGGCATTGGCAGTATTTCTCGATATGGAGAAAGCCTTTGACTCCGTAGAGTGGCCATTCATGTCCAGAGTACTCAGAAAGCTGGGGCTGGGCGAATCCTTCCTACAAATGATAGGCGCCTTGTATTATAAGCTGTCGGCCAGGTTACGAATTGGAGACAGAGTCACGGAGGCGTTCGGAATAGGCAGGGGTACTAGACAGGGCAGCCCCCTCTCCCCATTGCTATACGCCCTAGTGGCGGAGCCCCTGGCGTGTGCGCTCCGGGAATACCACAGTCATGAGGGCATTAACTTCCCTACTTACAAGATTTGTATTTCCACGTACGCTGACGACACACTTTTGTACGTCAGAGACCCGGAGCTCAACCTCTCCCCCGTACTCAGGGAAGTAGTGCAATTCGGCACCTTATCTGGTCTAAAAGTGAACTGGACCAAATCGGTGGCGTTCCCATTGACTACCGTGACGAGTAAATTTGTCATGGAGTACCCATTGCAGTGGTCGGAAGACCCAGTTCGGTACTTGGGCGTACAGCTACATCCAGACCCGGATGTGCTAGTTAGGGAAAATTATGGTGTCACTTACACGAAATTGACTGAGGATGTTGACAGATGGTGCAGGTTGCCGCTGTCCCTCATGGGTCGCATCGCGTTCATGAAAATGATAGTACTCCCGAGGTTCTTGTTTCTCTTTAACAATCTCCCGGTGATACTCTCTAAGGCCTTCTTCAAGACGATGACTCAAACTCTCACGCGGTTGGCATGGGGAGGAAAGCAGCCTAGGGTACAGTGGCAAGTCCTGACCCTCCCATATGAGCGAGGCGGTCTAGGGGCCACGGATATGGAACAGTACTATAGGGTCGCGCAGGCAACGCACCTGCATACCTGGATACACGGGGATCGTAACATCCCCCACGTGATTCTAGAGACTTTATTCACGAAGCCCCTCCCGCCAGCAGCTACTGTATTTGAACCGGTCACGCGACGGGTAGGAACTCTAGACTCGATCACGACGACGAATCACGCATGGCACTCTTTGGCCAAGAGCCATGACTGCTCACTGCTGTATTCCCCCCTGGTCCCGATAGAATGGGCCGTGTGGTTACCACCGCTGCGGGAAAAGGGAGTCACGCGTGCCCTTAATCAACTAGGCATACTCAAGTTGGGGGACTTGTTCAGGGAGGGGAGGGTGGTTTCCTGGGTCCAGGTCGCTACCTCCCAGACCCCAGCGATGTTGCTACACCGCTTTCACCTGCATAGGGTCCGCGCGGCGCTGCAGGAGCTGCTGGGGCCAAACCTGGAGGAACCCCCCGAACTGCCTGAAGTGACGTACTTCATAAAAACGCCATCATCGTGCAATTTGATATCGCGATTATACAAGATGGGGCAGTGTCACCGGAAACAGGCACCCTCGAAGGCCAGACTGGCGTGGCACCGAGACTTACAGACTGAGATCAGTGATGCAATGTGGAAGTATTGCTGCCAAAACACGAAAAAGGTGTCGCTGAATGCTAGGCACAGCCTCATCCAGTTTAAATTCCTACAGAGGGTGTACTACACTCCAGAACGCTTGCACAGGTACGGGCTCCGACAGACGCCCGAATGTGAACGCTGCCATGCGCCAGTGGCGGACTTCCTACATCTGGCATGGTCCTGCCCAGGTATTAACAACTTCTGGGAGGGCGTTTTTCTAGAGCTGGGTCGAATACTCGAGATTGAGTTTCCGGTAGATCCTGCGTTGGCACTGTTGGGACACACCAGAGTTCTTCCTCTGGCGACGCGTCGCTTGGCAGACATAGGGCTAATTTTGGCTAGACGAGCGGTGGCACAGTGTTGGATGCGAGGACAGCTACCAACGAAACGAAAATGGGACAGGGATATGCTGTACAGTTGTACCCAATCACAGCTATATAGTGAACTCCTTCCCCCTGTTAGTAGGCCGAAAAACTTTTGGGACCTGTATCTGACCTACGATTCCAATAGAAACACCGCGGAAGAGGATCAGGAGGAGACAGAGGTACAACGGGAAAGGGAGGAGGGCCAGGAGGATTAGATACACAGTACTGGGGGCATGTGGGGGCACACGGGCGGGACACAGGGGTATATACGGAAGCTAGAAGACGTAGACATATAGGCTGCAAACACTGGGAGACACATTAGACGGTAGGTCAGGATGGGCGAGGCACTTCGGTGGGTGGGGAGGGTATAGGACAGCATAGGCGCGGGCGGAATGACAAATAGCATTGAAAAGGCAGTGAAATCATAGTGGAAGGCACACAGGCAGTCGGGGGAAGAGGGTGGGGGGTTTAGTGGGATTGTTGCGATAGGAAGGTTGGACCTGGATCTCGTTGTTGGACACACACACTTCAAGTTAATACCTACCTCTCCCTGGCGACCGCCAAATTCACACGCGCCAAGGATTGAGGGGTAAGGACTCGGGGCGTAGGCGTACACACAACACTAATGGGGCTGTACTATTTTTGAGACTTGGTCAACTGGTCCCTAGGACGATGGTGATGTGCGAATTTTTATGAGTTTGTCTTGTTTACTGTACTGACATAGTCCTAGTTTGCTGCCGGCCCCAGGGTTGTAGGCGGAAAGCTGTATGTGTGAATTGATGACGAATAAAAGTTTATACCCCCACAAAAAAAAAAAAAATATCTTTGTAATTTTTCATTCTCAAGTCAGTAATAAAGGCATGCACTCCTGCGACCCGCTCTGTCCTGCGCGTGAAAACATGCCTGTAACAACAGGGGCCTTGTCAGGTTCCCCAACCCAGGGTGCATAGCAAGACAAATGTATGTGAACAATCGAATGCGATTCAAACATTGTTGTTCAAGTACACCAGTTTATTCCATAAGTAATCCATAGTCATCCGCATATTCAACCAGACGTGGAAATGTTCTTATTTGAACCAATGTGTGCCTCTGTCTCTCTGAATACACGTCTGGGTTGGATGACAGCTGGGCTTTGTGTATTTCCTCTAGACATTCACACAAAGGGAAGGGGTGTGACATTTGCATCCTGATGGCTCATTACCAGGCTGGTGGGCCTGCCTTAAGTAAATTTTGAGGGAGGAGCTGGCATTTGCACTTGAATATGGATGTGACTGACCCCACACAAAGAGCTGCATACCCCTGTAGTTAGTCTAGAGCCAGGGCAGGAAAGGCAGGGACCATATGATCCTCAAAGGCTTATTTGATGTCTCCCCTGCTTCAAAGGCACTTTGGGTTATACGTACTGGACCCATGGGACACCACATCAGACCTTTGCTGAAACCAAGGACATCATGCCTTGAAGAAGAGCTGCTGTGCTAGAGGAGGGACTACCACTTTGCTACCTACCTATATTGCTGTGTTAGCCTTCTGCCTGCTGATTGCTGTGCGGTAACAGGGACTACCACTTAACTACCTCCTCTGCTATGTTGGCCTGCTGTCTTTTGCTTGGAAGCTTTCTCCAAAGGCTTGTAGGCTTGCCTCCTGTTCTGTGACGTATCAGATTCACACAAGACTTCTTGAAACTCTGCTCATGCTGCTGGACTATGCCATATGTACGTCCTACTCTTGCCTGATGTGCTCCCTCCAGTCCTGGGCCTCAGAAGTGGGTTCTGCAGCTGCTTCTGCAAAAACTGACATATCGTCACCACTGTGCTGATCGGAACTGAAGCAGTGCCGATCCAAGGACAACCCTGCACTGCTCGATGACGACACATTGACCTGACTGCGTGGTTTCACGATGATGCAGCACTGATCCGAGGTCCCGACTGTGAGCCTCCGCTATTATGCAGTTTGGGTCCAATGACACCAATGTGAGGCTCAACTTCGACGCATTGACTCAACTGCATGAATCTGAACTGACGCATTGAGTCATTGACATTAACACTTGCTCTATTCAAAGGTACTTTTTCAGTGAGCCCCTGTATGGGTCATGTTGCTTGCCTGCCCTCCATGATGGTCAGCCCGAACTTCGGATTTACCCCGGTCCAGCATGACCTCAAGCAACCTTTCAGCGCTAGTGGTTTCTAAGCACTGTTTTACATTTAATTTTAAGAATTCTTTCCTTGACTTCTACTGATTTCCTCTTTGTTGTTTTGGTCATGATTTACTGGTATGCATAGTCTCTATTCTTCTAAACTAGTGCGGAGTATTTTTTCAGGTGTTTTCTTTGTGTTACTATGTGTTGTGTTGCACAACTACTTTACACATTACCTCTTAAGTGAAGCCTTACTGCTCTCGGCCAATCTACCAGAAGGTGACCACAGGTTAATTTAGGTTGTGTATCTGATTTACCCTGACTAGGATTGTGGTCCCTACTTGGACAGGGTGTTGACCCAATTTCTAACATGATGTATATATTTGTAAGCAGGTAAGGGTGAAAAAAGCATGACCCTCCCAGTGTTGAAAGGCTACTACCTTTGCCAGAGAACATCAAATGGCGATACTTGGTGACTTGTGGCCTTGCGAAGAAAAATAGAATGACGCGCTCGAAAATGGAAGCTGGGCTGCGTATGCCTGCTCACTGCAACTGAACTGAAACTGAGGTAGGCGGAGAACTTGCTGGCCGGCTGGGCCCGGTCTCTCCTGGTAATGTGCCAGGTGGGGCCTGTCTACAGAGTTGCTGCCCAGACCGACCAGCGCACCCCACAACTTACAGAGACACAGGCTGTGGGAGAACGACAAGGCAGATGGAAGCTGTTTGCCTGGTGCAAGGACAGTGGGGGATGCCGGAAACTTCTGAATGCCTCCCCTGGACCAGGGCGGTGCCTGCAAGTGGGCCCAGCCGGGGAACTGTGAATGGGCAGATGCTTTTTGCGGGAACCTTGTGATAAGGCCCAGCCACCTTCCAATGTCCGGCCAAGGCTAGACATTTGCGGTGAGTGTGAGAAAGGGCACAGGGTCATATTGAGTAATGGAAAACCAAAGGGGATGTTCGCCCTAAGTTGGCAGGGTATGCCCAGACGTCGGTCCCTTGCTCAATTTGCCACTGGATTCAAGCTGATGATGGCAGATTAGCTAGAAACCGGTCCCAGGATGCTTTTTTACGGTCCAGGGAAGACATGGCTTGGCAGTTCGGACTGGACTGTTCCCATGAGGCACAGGATCAGACCCATTTGCATATGCATGTCTGGGAGACGGAGTGAGCTAAGGAATGATGATGGATTAAACCCAGATCAGTTGACTGGGGGTGAGTGCTTACATTGTTCAACACTCTGTCCATCATCCCATCTGGTTTTGCACATATTGAGTAAGAACATAATTATCTGTAGCAGTAGTTAATTACATAAGTGGCCCCTGTCAATCCATGGTAGACTCGAAGACATGCTCTATGCTGTGATATCCCCATGTGGGGAATGAACTAAAAAGAGGTCAAGGACCTCAGAACACTCACATTACTTCTGTGGCTCTCTTGACTACTCACCTGCATAAGTGGCTGCCACACCCTCTGCCCAGCAAAGAACGAGCCACTGGAAATTACACACACACAAGATGAGGTGAGGTGGTACCGCGGTGACACCAGTGATAAATAACTCTGGCCAGGATCGCAGTTAGACCTGGCATCCTTGGTGTGGTGTTCCCTGACTTTTTTGCCTCTACCTCCTATATTTTTGATGCTATGCTGAATTTCGTTTTTGCCGGTTTAGATGCTTTGGGCACTTTGCCATTGCTGATTAGTGTCAAAGTGCAAGTGCTCCCTGTATAAATTGTTATGGTGATTGGTTATCCATGATTGGCATATTTGTCTTACCAGTAGGTCCCTAGTAAAGTGCACTAAGTGTGCCAGGGCTGGTAAGTCAAATGCTACTAGTGGGCCTGCATCACTGATTTTGCCACCAACATGAGTAACCCCAAAGAGATGTCTCAGGCCTTTCACCGCAGTGCCTGCGTGCAGTTGCTAACTGCCATTGTCACCTGATAAGTGCACCCACTTGCCAGGCCATACCTTTCCCTTTCTGTGCACATAGGACACCCCTATAGCAGGCCCAAGGTACCCCCTGGACAGGGTGCAGTGCATGTGAAAGGTAGGACATGTACTGATAGTGAAATACTGCAATTTAGTTTTTCACTATTGAAAGGCTATCTTGCCCGTAGGACAGAATGGAAAATGTTGTGTAGCATGTTTACCTGCATATCTTCCCATTGGAGTGAGATAGGAAATTGAAGTCTGGTACTCTTGAACTCAGAATTTGATAACACATCTTTTAGTTAAAATAGAAAGTGGATATTTTCTTGTTCAACCTTTCTGTGTGCCTCTGCCTATTTGTGGATTAGCTGGCTGGCTTGAGAGTGACAGGGGCTGAGGTGGCTCAGGAGTCTTGATGAGTCAGCACTAGGCTGAATAGACCTATCTGCATTTGGAGTGGTGGGAGGAGAGGCACCTGGGCCTGCATAGGGCTGTGCCTGCCTCCCACAATGCTGGCTCCATCTCTTGTGGTGCGCCTGAAGACCCTGGCCCACATTCACAAAGGAAGAAGTTGTGCACTGGCAGACTGCACCCAAAACTGGCTTGAGCTGGGTCCAGGACCAGGGCCGGACTGGCTACCGGGCATTTTGGTGTGTGCTGAACAAAGTTTGTTTTGCTTTTTTTATTTCAAAGGGCAAGCAGGTCCCCATAAATGAAATCAGCCCCCACAGCAGAGAAATTAGCCCCCAGCTTTTCAGCACACAAAAACGCCCGGTAGCCAGTAAAGACTTTTGGGGTATAAAAGTAAGAGCTGAAACCCCTGTAAACTACTTTGTGATCAAGAGGAACCTCTGCCAAACAAGAACACCTGAAGAGACTGAGGAGAAGAACTGCCCTTGCTGTGTGCTCTGGGGCTGGCCTGCAGTTTGCTGAGAGGACAAGGGACTTTGCTGTGTGCTGTGTCCCCCTGCTTGCTAATGACTTTGCTGTGTGCGGTGTCATGAAGGGACACGTCTCATAGGGCCTGAAAGAGCTGGCCTCCTTTTATTGGAACTCAGGCACACAAAAGTTTCCAAAAAGTGTCTTGCCTCTGCTGTGTGCATGTGCTTGCACCCAGCTTGTATCCTGAGAGGAGCCTGTGTGAAGTGGAGCTCCCCTTGTGATTGCCTCAGCAATGACCCGCGAGAGTGCCTAATTTCACTGCCGCCGGCCCGAGGGCCCTGTAGCGCTGTTTATTTCACCGCCGCCGGCCCATGACCAGAGAGAAGCGCTGAGTGCCTGATTTCACCGCCGCCGGCCCGTGAGCCGAAAGCGTTGCTCATCTCACCACCGCCGGCCCTTGACCAGAGAGGAGTGCTGTGCATTTCACTGCCGCCGGCCAAAGTCTGCTGACGTCAGGGGAAGCCATGCTGGGATTGGCGCCAGTGTGGGGTGTTGCCTGGCAACAAGGTGCTCTTCACGAAGAGGAGCCTCGGTGGAAGCCCGGGGCATCACCCAGCAACCCACCCCACCACAAAGAACAGCTGTTCTACGAGGAGAAGAGAGAGACCGCACCCCCCCAGGTAAACGCTCGGGTCAAGTCTAGGGAGCATGTGTGTCGCCACTGGGGGCGGCGGTGCGAGTTTGCGGGAGTCAGCTCTCGGCCTCTCATCTTGTCAGTAAGGGGATTTGCCCGAGTGCTCGTAGTGGCCCGTACTTGTCCCAAGAGGTGCGGCAGTACCGGGGCCGGTATCGGAACAGTCTTTATTTTTCCATCTAAAGTAGTTGGGGCATATTTTGGACAGTATTTTCAATCTTTAACCCACAGAAGTCAGAACTTACAAGCTTATTTTTTGTTTCCTTACCAATAACCCTATCAAAGACATTTATAAACAAGAATCACTGTGTATGTTGGAACTCCTGTCATTTTGGTCTTGCCTAAATTCAGATAAATATAACTCTATTTTTTGTAATATCCTGTCTTGTGTCCATTTGTGTTGTTTCACTGTGTTACTGTGGGTGATGGTGCAAATACTATACATATTGCCTTGGGAATAAGCCTGTCTGCTCGTGCCAAGCTAACAAGGGTGTGAGCAGGGGTTATCTACAGTGTGTATCTCCCTTACCCTGACTAGAAGCAAGGGTCCCTATTTGGTAAAAAGTATCTACCTCTGCCAGCTAGAGACCCCCATTTCTAAAAAACCCTAATTGACATGTGTGTAAATAGAGGCAATAGCTGCGTAGTCCCCTCACCCCATACCTTTAGAAGCATCACCAGAGACAGTTACATAGGCTAAACTGATGGTACGAAGACCAAGCTCCAGTTTGACGTCTGCAGATCAACTTTGGCGCAGAGCAGTGGCGCAGATCAGACAAGCCTTGAAGACCTCCCCACTGAAGAACATATGGATGCCACTGATATGAAGTCGCTCCTTCTCGCGATGCAGCACAGCCCCACCTCCATTGAATCCAAAATGGATATCATGTGCTCCCAGATTGACTCCAAAAGCTAGAAAAACAGGAGGGCTGCATAACTGAGGCAGAACAAAGGATCATTGTGATTGAAGGCTGACTCCCACAGGAGTGAAAAACTTCTTAATATAGTAAAAGTTTTAAAAATGATATCTGCTGAAAAATGAGGACATAGAAGCAAGATCACACAGAAAAAATCTACGGATTATAGGTGTTCCTGAGTCTGCCAACATGGCCGGAATGGAGGAATTTGTAGAGCACTTATTGCATGGTGCATGGTTTGAGGCTTATAGCGGAGCAGTACCTCCACTCGCTGATCACTTGTCCTCCACCTGGAGCACCACAAAGGCCAATTAATGCCCACATATTAAAATACCAGGATAGGAACACTGCCTTATTGTTAGCCAGGGAAAAAACACATGCTCTGCTTCACAGGGAACACAGAGCCCATGAATCCTGACTTCACTAAAGTGGTGCAAAAGGTCTGCAGGAAATTCCTGCCCATTAAACAGAAACTTCAGCAAGCCAACATTCAGTATGCAATGCTATACCCTGCGTTCCTCCACCTCAACCATCAGGGTAGAGCTTACATTTTCAACAGCCATCAGCAGGTTAGTGATTTCATGAAGTACAACTCAAGCTGTGCCTCCCCGGCAAAACGCACATCATAGGAATCCATACCCTCCTCGCCGCTGTTAGCCAGCTTAAAGATACACAGATGAGAAATACTGTGGCCTGATTGTCTAACTGTTCCTGACTCAAAGGGACCTTATCACAACACTGAAGTGAGGGAAGAAAGGCATTTCCTGTCCAGAAAATACAAAATATGCTCATAACATGTCGCTGATGTCAGAGGCATGCACAAACGTACTTAGTGTGACAAACTGCCAGACTTTTACTCCATTATGGGATGTGTACACGATGCTCTGGACATCCTTATTAATTCAAGGAAAACCAACAGTCTTACTGTTTGTATAGTTAAAGGATACCCCTACTGTACTTTCCCCTTCTTTTTTATCTCAGTGTTTTGCTGATTCTAACTGAACTATTACTTCTATCATCTAACCGCTCTCTTCATTTATTTACTTTTCTGTTTACCCTGACCCCTCTGTACATTCCCGCTTACACTTGCTCACTCCACTTGCTCCTATACTATTCCCCTCTAACGCACCATATAGATATGCGTAATCCCTGGAAAATAGCCTGTAGTCTTCCTATCCCTCTTTCCCCATAACTTCCTTTTTATCTCTCCGCTGATGATGTTCTCTTCATCTGGCAACTTTTCCTCCTTCCTCTTTTTCTTCCGGCTCAATTCCCAGTTCTCGATGCCAGAAAGTGCAATGCAGTACATCATGATTGTGTTAACTTTTCTCTTCATTGGGTGGGATAGTATCTATTCCCTGGTGGGTTTGAGCCGCCAACAATGTGGGAGGTGATGGGCATTTGGAATGTTATACATTTGATTCAGTGCACATCAGCCACATTCGTTAACCATGTATTTGAGGACATACCTGTATTTATCGCGCAGGTACTGGCACAAAACAGTAGCGATTGCATGACTCAGCTTGGATGGCTAATCCAGAACCAATTCAACCAACCCTTACTTCTAATGTCCATGCTAGAAATAGCTGCCTGACATGTAATCTCAGGGGGATGGGTAACCCACATGAGCGTCGTCACATATTGGCTTACTTGGATAGAAACAACACCCATATTGCATTGTTGCAAGAGAAGCATATGGGAGATGATGCCCACACCACTTTCCCAACCCGATGGACGTCACACAGAACATTTGAAACATACTCAACGTAAGCTGGTAGCACTGCCATGCTTATTCGAAAGGGCACACCATATACTCCACAGGGCTCCCTTAGTGATTCCCAGGGCTGTTATACTCTGATGTGGGGGAGACTGGCTTCTATGTCCACAACAATCATTAACTGCTATGGTCCTAACACTGATGACACCCCCTTTTTGATAGACTGTGTGGTCTAAAAATGGATATATGGACCACATACTTAATTTGGGAAGTGATTTTAACATTGCATTAAACTTGACTATGAATAGATCCAATCCCTGACCCATTACCACACCTTGGCTAACCATCATATTCAGGGCATTATGGAAGAGTATACCTATTGGATGTGTGGTGAATGCTCCACCCCAGGACAAAGAGGGCACATTTCACTCAGGAATACACTATTGTTGGTCAGGGATTGAGCACTTCGGTACAAGAGGAAGCTCATCTAGCACAAACCTATTCTGACCACTCTCCAGTCCTGCTCACGCTAAGCCCTCCATCAATTCCCTCATCTTACTTGTCATGGAGGCTGTCCCCTGAGGTTTTGCTTGATGTGCCATTCCCTGAGGAATAGAGGCAAGAGATCCTTGATTTTATTTAGAGAATTAAAGACTCTGTCCCTGAGCTGTGCACAATGTGGGAGGCCTTCAAAGTCACCGTACATGTAACCTGTATTCCCAAAAGTGGTGGAGTACTGCGCCCAATCTGTAGCATGCTCCAGAGGATAGAAATCAATATCAAGAGGCTGGAGGGGGAGACGGGAACATAAACAGTGTCAGGGATTGGTGCTAAAATCAGCAGGCGCTCACTCGCTATCACAACACGATGAGTGTGAATGCTTTTTCCATGGTAAATACTTTAAAGCCCGGATTTGGGGAGAGGGGGAATGCCTGGGTCATGTGCTGGCAGTAATTACAAGCAAACCCAGGCTCTCAAACGATATACTTGAGATTAGAGACACTGGTGGTACACTGGTCAGGGACACGCCTGAGACACTCAGCACATTTTCCAACTTCCACTCCACCCTCTACACATCTCGTAGGACACATTCGGTAGACATCGATGCATGTTTAGAATATGTAGCATTAGCTGGCTGAGTGATGCACAGCAAGAGTTCTTGTCAGCAAACATAGAGGAAGACAATATCAGGGAGGCTATCGTACAATTACAATTTGCCGAGGCCCCCAGCCTGAACCGGCTGCTGGAGGACTTTTATAAACCATACATTCTCCACCTCTCCCGCTCGTGAAACCGGTGCTCCCATACTTGATGTTGGAGTTGATGGTTATTGCCTACCTCAAGCCTGGTAAATTGGTTGAGCTTTGCAAATCCTACTGGCTCTTATCACACATTAACTGCAATGTAAAAATACTTGCAAAGGTGCTGGCCAATCGCTTGATCCAGTTGATGACTTTTCTGGTTAGGGATGACCAATCAGGATTCATACCGGGATACACCACATCACATAATTTTTGCACACCATTCTCGCTCCTGCCGGACATAGACCCAGAGCTGGCCACAGTGCTGGGGCTCCTTCATGCTACCAAGGCATTCAACTCCCTGGAGCGGGATTATCTGACTGTCATGCTCAGGCGAATGGGCATTCCTCATCCTTTTTTATCTTGGATTGCCCCGTTGTTTGTCAAGTGACGGTGGAAGCACAAATAAATGGGACCTGCTCTCCTCCTTCTCCATTGCATGGGGAAATCGGCAGGGATTACGATTATCACCCCTACTTTTTGTGTTGGCAATGTAGCCACTGGCAGCTAAACTGGGACAGCATCACTTCAACTATGCTCTTAGATACCCTACCAGACATATACTTATGTCATTATATACTGATGATATCACATTATATGTCAGGGACCCCCAGGAAAGCTTAAATAAGATATTACGTGAATTTATCCAATTTGGTGGGCTTTCACCATCCACATCAATTGGGAGAAATCCCAGATCTTTCCCCTAACCCCAGCCACAAAACAGTGTTGCCCAGACTATCTGAAGGAATGGTGTGAGTTGGAACAATGCTATCTAGTAATTTTGATCACCATGGACAGGGACAAATTAATACATGCAAATTATGGCACGACCTTGAATGCTGTGACAGTCAGCATCGCACCTTGGATTTCCCTGTCTCTGTCTTTGGTGGGGCGTATTTCCCTAATGAAAAGGGTCATCTTACCAAAATTATTCTATTTGTTCATCAACATTTCCTATTCGCCAGGGGTGCCATTTTTTCAAATCATTGGAAACTAAATTGATAAGACTGGCCGGTGGGGACACAACCGAGACTGAAATGGGAGGCGCTCACGCAACCATTTGCCAAAGGAGGCTTTGAGGCACCCAACATGTAGTTCTATTTCTTGTGTGTGTGTGTGGAGAGTGTTATGCTGTGCAGTGCATGTATGTTATATGCATGTGCTGGGTGTACGTGTGCCTGTGAATTGCGCAATACATGAAGATGTAGTGCTGTGCAGTGCATATATTTTTTGCATTTGCTGCGTGTATGTGTGCCTGTGAATGGTTCAGTACATGGAAGATTCTGGGTTCCATTTTGAGAGGCACAGGGTAAATTGGAGTAGCATGAGGAGGTTGAGGAATCCCCCAGACAGTTTTATGGATTCGTTCATTCCTCTGAGCTGGGTGGACACACTAGAGGAAGGGAGAGCAATGATCTTTAATAGATTGCAAAGGCGGCTCTTTGATTCAGAGAGAAGGGCCACCGGGAAAGAGATTGGGCTAACAGGAGAATCATAAAGCGTAGGGCCGAGGCCCTGGGATAACCTTTTGATACGCATATCACAGTGGATGATATCTAGGTGTAAACCTCTAGTCAATCCCATGACCTGCATTGTGGTGCGATCAGATTGATAGTCGTTCCTGCTATGACAGTCTTGTTTCTTGAGAAAGGGGAGGGCAGAGAAGAGGACAATTCAAAAGGAAACTTGACCCTTGACAAAAACTTCAAAGACTCATACTCTAAATGCTATTTGGTGTCAGCAAATGGACAATAAGAAGGTGAGCTTATGGCCTCTGAAATAGCCAACTGTCAAACAGCTAGCCGGGCAGTGTGAGGAGAACCTCTACAAGATTTCTGCCTGTGACCAGAACTGGGGGGCTAAGGTCTGCCAGGCTCTCAGCTGAAGCAACAATGCCTGCATGCCCAGATAAGTGTGCCCTGTGATGAAGAGGAGAGCAGTGGATTGAGCGAGGTCCAGTGGGGAATCCTGTTGATTAGATCCCTGTAGCAAAGTGTAAGGAGAATGCTGCTGCATCGATTGGGTCATTGCCCATGTGCAGGGAAATCTTGGTGATACCCTTTTTGCTGGTTGAGGGCCACCCTGAAGTGAGCCATGACCATTGCTGCACCAATTGGATCTTCCACATTTGCATTTTATATGTCAACAACCCGTATGCCAGGGGGCTCCAAAATGAAAAGTGCTGCTGTGATATTCAGGACATTGCCCACATGAGGAGACAAGTCTGAAACCCTGTATGCCATGTGGGGCTGCTGCGAAGAAGTACTGCAATATCAATTGTACTGTGTTAAGACGCCAACCCAGTATGGCAGGTGGGGCCGTCATGATGATTGCACTGTGGCTCATGTACCTAGTGGAGGTTGTGATCCCGTATGCAGGTGGGGCTACAAGGACAAAGCAAGGACCATGATCTGGTAGAGACCATCATTGAGGAGGCTGCCATCGTGACTCGAGATGGCTGGGAGAATTGAGACTCTCCCAGCCACTCGATCTACAGGACAGTGGAAGGAACTCAAGGACACCCGACTATTGCCCCTTCTAAGTTGTGTGTGAGGAACTTACAGGAGACAGCCATTGCGGCTTCAGCACCAGTGCAGATGGCCTGCCTAGAGTTTCAAGACACTCAGATGTTGCTGATGTGAGAAAGACCAATTTACGGGCCAGATAGCCACAGGGGATCTTGACTCCAATATAGCACGTTGGTGCTGGAAACCTTATGACTTTTATAATGAGTCAGTGTGACGCTCCTGAGACTCAGACAATTAGTGGGGCTTAACCTGAATGTCACTATTGTGAGTGTGGAATACCCACTACTGCTAGCAAGAGGAGAATGAGACTCAGGCACCCACCTATAAAACAGTAGAGCCCTGACAACAGAGGACTCTATGTACTCTTTGTAAATGTTGGATTTTACTTTGTGTTTGTATATAAATACTCATTTTTCATAAAAACAAGTATTTCACTTGACATTAATTTATTGTTGCTCTTAATTTGAGTTGTGAGTCTGTGTTAACTCGCCCGTGTCTACAAACCGACGCAGGACAACACAGCCAACCATCATGACCTGGAATCCCCCTAGCGTCAAACACATCACCACTACCATGCAGACAACCCACTCAGGAGCCCCGATGGATGCCTGACAACCACACATATTCCACAGGGCTGCTGCCGCCATCACACCCAAACTGGGACGAACCATCAATGCCTCCTTCATGTCCGGCATCTTCCCAGACGACTGGAAGCGGGCAGAGGTAAAACCCCTCCTCAAGAAACCCACGGCTGACCCAATGAAGATGAAAAACTACCAGCCCATTTCTCCCCTCCCTTTCGCGGCCAAAATCACTGAGAGACTTGTGAATGCGCAGCTGACCACCTTCAGTCAAGAGAACTCCATCCTAGACGCCTCCCAGTCTGGATTCCGCAGCAACCACAGCACTGAGACCGCTCTCCTCGCCGCCACTGACGTCATCCGCCTGCTACTCGACCAGGGACACACCGCTGCCCTCATCCTTCTAGACCTCTCTGCAGCCTTCGTATGTCTCTCATCGCACCCGTGCAGCCAGACTTCACGACACAAGGATACAAGGAGGTGCCCTAGACTGGATACGATCCTTTCTCTCAAGCAGAACCCAGAGGATCAGACTCCCTCCCTTCCTCTCTTAACCCACTGATATCAACTGTGGAGTACCCCAAGGGTCATCACTCAGCCCCACGCTCTTCAATATCTACATGGCCCCCCTCGCCCCCATCGTCAGACAGCAAAGGGCTCAGCATTGTATCTTTGGCTGACGGCATCCAGCTCTTCCTCTCTCTCACAAAGAATCCTGAGGACACCAGACTCTGCTTCCAGTAAGGAATGAAGAGAGTGGCAGCCTGGATGAAAGACATCTGCTTGAAGCTCAACTCAGAGAATACCGAGGTCCTCATCCTCAGATATTGCAACTCCGCCTGGGACAACACCTGGTTGCCCTCCGCCCTCAGGAATCCACCCACTCCTACTGAACACGCACGCAACCTCTGCATCATCCACGACTCTCCCCTCTCCATAAACCGCCAGATCAAAGCCGTCGCCTCCACTAGCTTCACCTGCCTGCAATCCTCTGCAAGACCGTCAAGTGGATCCTCTCAACTGCAGAAAGACAGTCACCCACGCACTCATAACCAGCAGACTCGACTACGGCAATGCCCTATATGCCGGAATCAACAAAACTCCACTACAAAGACTCCAGACCATCCAGAAAGCCGCCGCCAGACTCTTCCTCAGAACTCCGCGTCACCAACACATGACCCAACACCTATGAGACCTCCACTGGCTCCCCATCGAAAAAAGGGTAACTTTCAAACTCCTCACCCATGCCTACAAATCCCTCTACAACATCGAACCAAATTACCTCAACAAAAGAGTATCCTTCCATGTACCCAGGAGGAACCTCTGCTCCACCGACCTTGCCCTGGCAGAGGTCCTCCGCAAAAACAGAGCAGGCGGGAGAGCCAAGACCTGGAACAAGCTCCCTGTGAACATGAGACACTCCCCAACCCTGTGCACCTTAAGGAAGGACCTCAAGACCTGTTCTTTGACTAATCTGGAGCGCCCCCCCCCCAGCACCTTGAGACCCTCACAGGTGAGTAGTGAGCTATATATACCCCTGATTGATTGATTGATTGAAATCTCCTCCCGGAATGCTGTGGAGTGCTCGACCCGCGGTACCACTATGAGTCTAGTGTTGAAGGGCTACATGGCCCAGTTGCTCGGGATCCATAGTAGGTCGGGCTCCGGGACATTGGAGTAAAAGGGCTCACATTACGCAGTTGTTCACAGTAACTCTTTCTTGTGCCGTGGCCCTCTGAATGGGGTCCAGACAGTTTGCACCACTTGCTCTGTGTTTGACACATGGATTTTCCAGAACCCCTGTGACTTCAGTGATTTGGCATTGATGGCAGCCCTCCACACTGTTACATCACCATTGCTCACATGTGCTAAATAATAGGACGTGAAGCAATCCAGTACAAACAAAATTGATAGACTAACAGAGCTGGCACTAGACAGAGAATAATAACAAAAAACATGGACATAAAATATTAATCATCCTATTGATCTGGATGATTTTTACAGATAGAATCTAACAAAATGGGGTGATTTACAAATGTTTCACCAATGCATCACTACAACCATCATTCTAAAGACTGTTTATGGAGTACCATGCACACAGACACATGATGAATAGGGCTGGAAAGAGGAAAGACGACAAGAATCCAACAAGCAATAAGGCACATGCTTGTGTGTATGTATATATATATGTTATACAATATACACACAGCAATGTCATTCCTTGTCTGAGTCAGTGTACACACTCTGGCATAAGGATCACATGCATTGGATGTAAGCTTTGCACTTCAGCACACATGCAATGTATTTTTCTTTTGAGGAATAAAAACAGTTGTCATTGTGAACAATTGCAGCAAGAAGCTGTTATATTTTGATGCAAAACCCAGTCTCACTATCTAATTAGAGCCGGATCTGAGCCAAAATTGTGTTTGCACTAATCCACCCAATCAATGCTGCAGTAACGTCTTGTTAATGCAAAGCAGTGAAAAGCACTTTGAGGCTTGTTTGTGAGAGCCCAAGGCCATTTTTGCACAACACAAAGTGGTACATGCATGACTTAGAGCTCTCATTTTGATTTATGAAGCCACGCAATGCCACTCTGCGTGGCTTTGAGTTTCCTCATAAATCATGAGTAAGGTGATATAGCGCAAATCACTGAGTCACCTTACTCTGTGCCCATAAGGCATTCCATGGGCGTTTGGTTGGGTTTTCACACTCAGCACCCATGGAATTTGAGGCTGACCCAGAATTACAAAGTGATGTAAAACTGGAGAAGTGCCAAATCCGTACGCCTCCTGAGGTGAGGCATAACGAGGAGAAACTTGTTTATCTTGTTTCCTTTTTTCTGCTTTCCATGTGTGCTACACACTCAAACATAGAAAGAGGAAAACGCCTCTTAGAATTGTTTCTGTGCAGAAATGGGTCCCTTCTAGCACAAAAACAATCCTGCATTCAACGGAGGCCCCCTTGCACCATGGTACACGGGTGCCTCCATTGGTGCTAGGCTGCAGAAACGGTGCCAGCGCAGGGAGAAAGGACAGGAATGCACTGTGTTGGTTAAATACGGTGCATTCTTGCCCTTTCACTTTGCCTTAGGTCACCGCAGCAATGTGCCTTGCTGTGCTGCTCTACACCAAAATACCATAAATAAGCCCCTTTCTGTCTTCAGAATAGGGCACCTTTCCAGGGCAGAATATACGCAAGAAAAAGTACCAACGCGTCGTTGTGCATCGATTTGTGTCACTTTGCATCACGTTGCAACAGTGATAAGCTTTAGTCAATCTTTGCCCACATATTTAGGCTGATTGAGAGTTTCTACCTCAAAAAAGTAAACAGAATCATCTCATCCACACAGTTGTTTAACTTGGTTCAGCGGTATTCCAGGATAACTGTCTTGCCTTTCATAATTCACTTTAGGTACTAGAGCAGATTTCCCTAGTCCAAGAAAATGACGCTTTCAATTGGACATGGTGGCAGAATAATTGTAATGTTTCGGTAAAACGTGTTAAGTGAATTATCCTGGAGTGGCGGTTGATAAATTCCAAATGCAATAACATGTATATATTTGTAAGTTAATTCTAGCATGCTGCAAAGAAAACAGGAACTTCCATTCTTCCTCTATTTTTTAAATCGGAAAAAAAACATGATGATAATTGAAGATTTCTTTTTGACAGGAGGGCAAATCTATATAAACTATGTCAAGTCACAGAAGGCATTACATCCGCCAAGCTGCAATGTGTGATGTCTAGGCAGAAACACATTAGGATAACCTATGCCGTGTGGTTTCACATGCAATCTTTCACAATACTGATTCCTTCCACACTTGAAAATTAAGACAAATTGAAGTGATAACACTTCCATATCGCGGACGCCAGACTGAGATGTAAAGACATATTGCACAACCTCTATATGTAGGGATGTTGCGTATGGGAACTAGGCACAGCCCTCTGTCCTTGTTTCGACGGCCATGATATTACGTCTCAGTGAGGCGGGGAGGCTCTCCAGTGCATGAAAAGTTGTTCAGCTTCTGTCGGATATTGATTGCTTGAATGAAGAATCAACCTTATTAAATATTCACTGCTATGGCTGGCATAATCTGTTCTTCTTGAATGTCCAGATATTAACGTGTTTTATTTACAGATCAATGCCACAACAAGAACCACCAGTTTCCAAACACAAAATTGGGTTTTGCAATTTCTCACAGGCGGTATTGATCCGTTTGAAGACATAACCATTATTTATGTGAACTCGCAGTTCCCGGCCACACAGGAAGAAAAGAAAAAAATCCATGCGAATTAAGGTTGCACATTTAACCTCATGTTCTAGCAACAGAGAAAACATGTTTAACCATATGCTTAAAAGCCACTAACGCTGTTTTCTTAATTTGAGTTCTTAATTGTAGAAAATTGTCTGGAAACAAGATGCTACAACAGACAGCCATCAATTATCTATTTACAAGCGACTAATTCACTGTGTTCTTTTGGGTAGGTCTCTGCGACTTGCCACTACTGAATGTCATAACTCAAGTAGGCTAGGCTTTATTAATAAAAGTCTGTTCGTCATGTGCAATGTACACAAGTCTTGTGTAACTTATATATGAGCACTATGAGTATGGCTGAAAGGTTGAGGGGTCTAAGAGGTGTAACCATGAGGAAAGGGCAGTGTAAGAAGATGAGTGGTTAAGAACAAGCAATGCACAAGTCCTCTTCTGCCTAATTGTGTGTCTGTGAGCTGTGTGTGTGTGCGCATGTGTGCGTGTGTTTGTGTCCTGCGTCCTGAAACTATGTGCTGGCACGGGCAGACCCTCCTGGGTGGTGTTTGCGAATGGCAAATCAGCATAGCTTCAGATCCACATCTCCAAGAGTAGGGAGCCTACAAGGCAAGTTTACGTGCTGATTGGATCCCCACGGCAGTTATCACATACTACTCCGGAATACCCATGACCTACTGAGTCCCCTTGGTGGACCAGAAGAGGAAGAGCACCATTGCACTTAATTTTTAAGTGCCCCCTTGGAGATAGGGCCATCAAAATTACCGGCTTAGGTTACTTAGAGATGAGCATGCTAATTTGTATCCCTGATTTTGAAAATCCCAGCATCAAAATTGTACTCTAAAATTAATTTAGCCTGAAACAGTCACTTCTGTTCGATTTTTCGCATGCTTTTTTTTGCTTTGTGATGTTTTAGGTGTTGCATATGGTGTGACTACTCCAATTACAGTAGCCTACCTTAGATCATCGTGTAACCCTATTTTATACTTCTGTCTGGAGATCAGCTTTCACCTAAAAAACTATTGGACCTGTCAACCTTAGGGTGGTCTTCCTACAAACATTTTGCCTGCTTGCCTCCAATTGTGCTGAATTCATTTTTGTTGGTCTTAGGACCAGGGCCGGACTGGCCATAGCAGGCTCCGGGTGTTTCCCCGGTGGGCTGCAATTGTGGGGGCTGGTTTTGGGCCCCAGGGGGCCGTTTTTGATACCAGGGGTTGGCAATATCGGCCCCCCTGTAACAAAATCGGCCGAACCGGCCCTCGCAAACTGCTCGGCTGCACTCCCCCCTCACTCCAGAGGGGGGCCAGCTGAGCAGTGTGCCAGGGCCGGTTTCTCTTCCCAGTCCGGCCCTGCTTAGGACTCTGTGTACTTTACCACTGCTAACCACATCTAAAATGATGGTACTAATTTCCCTGAGCATGGTCTGATTGGCATATACCTAATAGGCCTATTTAATTTGGAGTGGTATACCATGTACCCAGGGCATATCCTGTAAATGCTACTACTGAGCCTGCAGTACTTGTTGTGCCACCTACCTAAGTAGCTCTCTAAAACATGACCTAGGCCTACCATCGAAGCCTGAAGACAGTGTCTCACTACCATGTCGACTTGGCATTTAAAACTTCTTGCCAAACCTTAAGCTCCCCTTTTATAAGACATAAGACACCCGTAAGCTAGGCCCTAGGTAGCCCACAGAGCAGGGTGCTTTTTAAATAAAAGGTAGGACATGTTGTTTTAATTTTTACATATCGTGGTAGTGAGAAACTCCCAAATTCGTTTTTCACTACTTTGAGGCCTACCACTCTCATAAGATAACATTGGGGATTCCTCCTTACATTTAACAAGCTATAATCCCTAATTGAGAGGGAGCAGATCTATCATGTTTGTTACCTATGGACATGTAATGATGAGTACTCTTAATGTCAAAGTCGAATTTATCATTACAATTTTTAAAATGCAATTTTTACAAAGTTGCAAAAAGAATACTTTTTAACAGAATGCAGGACAATGTCCAATATTCATCCCAGTACAGAGATTTGGGCCTAAATCCATCGGTTTTTGCTCCCCATGTCATCCTAGTTTGAACCCAGCCATATTTAAATCAGTCTTGACCCTGCACCCAATGGGAACAGTCCAGCCTGAACTGCCAGGCCAGGTCTTCCCTGGACTGCAAACAAGCATCCTATGACCAGTTTCAGGCTTTCACAACTCATCAGCCAGGATAGCATGACTTCAGTGGCATGGAGAGCATGGGATCCACGACTGGGCATACCCGTCCCACTTGGGGTAACAAATGCAAAAAGAACAGTTGATGGACAGAATGCAGAACAATGTCATACATTCACCCCGGTACAGAGATCTGTGGCTAAATCTATTGTTCTTGTGCTCCCTTTGCCATTCCAGTTTGAATCCAGCCATATGCAAATCAGTCTTGACCCTGCACCCAATGGAAACAGCACAGCCCGAACTGCCAGGCCAGGTCCTCCCTGGACTGGAAACAGGCATCCTAGGACCCGTTTTGGGGTTTCACCCCTCATCAGCCATGATAGCTTGACTCTAGTGGCATGGAGAGCACGAGACCCACGTCTGTGAATATCCTTCCAACTGGACAATATGGCTTTGGCAGAAAGCCTAGTGTCTCTTGAGTATAGAACTTCACCCCCTGTGTTCTCAAACATACAAATTAGGCAGTCACCTTTATGGTTTAAAGCTAGTTCTAGTGATGACTCAAATCTTAATAATATCGACTGACTAGGGAATGGCACGCAATCTCATAACGCACTATATACCCACTCACCACGGGCTAGTGAGCACCAGTATAAGACCAATGTGAATGACTTTGAATCAGGGGAGGAGTCCATACCTATCAAAGCCCCTGTGGGGAGGAGTGGAATGAGTAGTGCCCCAGAGATCAACCAGATAAGTTTAGTGGATGAATGTTTAGAGCCCCAAGCTTCCACCAAAAGCTTCGATGAGAACCCCAAAACAATCAACCTTGTATCTTGGAACATAGCGGGCCTCACACAAAAACTGGAAAGCCCAGAATGGAATAAATTTATCAACCAGTTTGAGATTTGTTTCTTCCAAGAAACATGGAGTATGACCCCACTCCACAAAAATGGTTATGCTACCTACTTCATACCGGCAACTACGGTAGGGAGAGACCGCCCATCTGGCGGTATCCATATATGGATTAGCGTGGCCTTAAACTGGGCCATTACGGTGCACAACCTACCCTCAGATGACATACTACATCTCTCCCTTAAGGGCCCTCAAGCAGTAACTTCTAGAGAACTGTTCTGCGTATATGCCAGGGGAACCTCAGGTGGCCAAATTTCCCCAACAATAGCGGTACTTGAGGCAGCTCTAGCAGATATCCACCCTTTGGCCACTATTATAGTAGGCGGTGATATGAACTGCACATATGAACCCCTAGCTGAAGAAGACCTGGTGGGAGCTAGTGATGAGGACACAAGGCAGTCCATCCCCCTACTAAATCTGGCTCCCATCAAGAAATGGTCCGCAAGAGCGATACAACTGAATGCCTTAACTCTAGAATATAAACTGCGTGCCCTTAATGGGAGGACATCTTCTGACCCAAATGGGGCGATGACATATAACAGACTTAGTTGTCCGTCACGCATTGATTATATTTTGCTTGACACCAGCTCCTGGGGGAAATTAATAGATATGGAGGTCATGCAATCGCAGGATAGCGACCATAATCCACTTTGTATAAAAATTAAAGGACAAAACGAAATGGTAATGAGGAAGGGCCCACTAATGTTTTCCAAAGAAGTAACCTCCACGCATTGTAATCGGAAACTAAAATGGAACAAAGTCCGGTGCTATGAGGATAAAGTCTCCAGTATTAAGGAGTTAGTCCAAGCAGAAACTAGTGATCTAGTGGCCTTTGACTCTATGAAGATGACTGATCCAAATTTTAAATTAGCTGACTCCTATAAAAACTTAGTAGCGAAGATTGGGGCCTTCTTTACGATGGGTGAGAATAGAGGGCCACCAAAGAGCAAACCTGAAAAGAAGGGAACCCCGTGGTACACGGCTGCATGTAGGATTAAGAGAAAGGCGATTTCCTCAGCAAATAAGGAACAAAGACTCATTAGCAGTAAGGGAAGCCCGAAAGGACTACCAAAAAAGCATTAAATTGGCCAAAAAGGAGTGGGAGGAAGAACACTGGCAGCATCACAAAAAAGCCGGCTGCTTGAAAGATTCCACCATGTTCTGGAACCTAATAAACAAAATTGAAGACCAATGGTACTCGCGTTTTTCAAAACTGTACTGTGAGGTAGAACCTACAGGGCAAGTCATAGCAATACCAAACGTACTTGCACTAGAGCTCTCGGGCATAGCTGAACCTTTTCTGGCCAGCGAAGTACAAGAGGCCATTACAAATATTTCCCCAGGCAAGGCAGCAGGACCGGACGGGCTACCTGGCAACCTATTATTGTATGCACCTGAATTATGGTCGGTCTTCATCGCCCTCCTAATGAATCTGATTCTTCAGGGACACCCTGTCCTGGAGTCATGGAAGGGCGCGGAGGTAGTGACCATATATAAGAAGGGTAATAGGGAGGACCCTGCCAACTACAGACCGATAAGTCTAATTGACGTAATCCAGAAAGTAGTTGGCAGGGTCATTGTCACCAGAATGGGAGCCTGGGTAGAGGAAGGTAGAATACTCTCCCATTTCCAGGCTGGCTTTAGACAAAATATGTGAACAATTGACCAGGTCTTTAGGTTTTGTGCTGTATATTGGAAGACGATGTCTGTTGCCAAGGGCAGCCTATACCTGGCTTTCATCGACTTAAAGACGGCATTTGATTTGGTCCCACGTGACAAACTCTGGAAGGTGCTTCTTGACATGGGGTTCCATAGTTACCTTTTGGAGTTGATTGTACATTGTTACATCAGGGAAATGATGCCAGAATTAGATGGGGGGACCAAGGCCAATTAACAGGGAGGGTGCCTGTACAGAGGGGGGTCCGCCAGGGATGTGTGATGGCTCCGACATTGTTCTCCCTCTTTATTAATAGGGTGGTAGACCATTTGAGGGAGGACTCTGCGGATGCCCAAGTCCTGGTGGGGGAGAAAACACCAACCCTACTCTTTGCAGACGACACCCTCCTTTTGTCCAAAACCCCCTCGGGCCTCCAGAAGTTACTAGATAGAGTCAGTCTGTTTTGCGATGAGAGGGGTCTCACTGTGAACACTGCTAAAATGAAACTGATGGTGTTGTCCGCAAAAAGAAAGCTAGGAAAACGAGCATAACTCTAAACGTGCGTCAGGTTCAACATTCGAATGAAATGGGACTCCCATGTGGCCAAATGCTTCTAAACCTCAAAAGAGCCGCAATCCTGAGAAACCAGCGCTCATCCATTAGTAGACCAGTAGCTCCAGCTCTGGCAGCATATGAAGGCAAGGCCGTAGCCTCTGCTGTCTATGGTTCAGAGCTGTGGGGGTGTGAAAATACCATCGACCTGGTAAGGGCAGAAAATAAGTTTGTGAGGGACCTGGTTGCTCTCCCGCTTTCTACACCCTTAAAACCCCTCTTTCTAGATATGGGCAAACATTCTATTGCAGACGTGGTGCGCCTTCGTCCTTTGCTGTTCTGGGTGCACCTGCGAAGGACACCAGAACTGGCAAACTATGCGTTGGTTCTGGATGAGCTGATTACCCTGAACAGGGCAAATAAGATACCGTGGCTAACCAAACTAAGGCAGTTGGTTTTAAAGCTAGGTTTGGCTCAATTTTGGACCTCCCAGTCCCCTCCCCACAAGCAAATCATCAAAAAAATCTACTGGGATTGGGTACAGGAGAAGGAAGCAAAATATGCAAAGTGGGGGGGTATTAACAACCCAATTCATGGAATGCAAACCTTCTAAAAAAAACGAGCCCTTCCTAGACCTCATACAAAACCCAAGGGATAGATCTCTCTTCCTGAAAATGAGATACGGAATCCTACCCTTGAATAAGTTCACTGAGGGATGGAAAGGAAGGGGGCTCATGCCCACTCTCTCAGCTGCCCTGGGTGTCCATGCACAAGCGAATCCCTTCTCCACTTTTTGTTCGCTTCTAGGGCATACAAAAAAACGAGATCAAAATGGTTAAAACTGGTATGTAGAGAGCTGGGTGTGAGAGAGTGCAGAACTGCCTTGCGCATTCTCCTATCAGATGTAACATCTATGTTAGTTGTATGCGGGGTCGCCAAATATCTAGCCAGCTCGTGGTCTATCCGTGCAAGACTGTTGACTGAAGACAAGAGCTAGGCTCGGGTAGACAAATTGATGTTTATACCCACTGCTGTTAATGCATCATTGAATTCTCTGTTTTAAATGTAAATACTCCATATTGTATCCTTTTATATTATGGTAAGAAATGTAATGCATTTTATATCTTTTTAAATATGTGTTTTTATGTTGTATTGTTTGTACATTTATGATATGCAAATATTGAATAAAGTAAAGTATACCTTCCAACTGAATGTTTTGATTTGTTCTGCACTCCGTCCATCAATTGTTTGTCTCATATTTTTTGGAAAGTTGGCATTTTCCTGCTTTTAGCCCTGTGTGCCTGCAGCCTGTCTCTTATATTTGTCTGGGGAGAGTGATAGCTGGGCTTTGTGTATTCCCTCTAGACAGCCTCACACAGTGCGAGCTTAGGTGTGACTCAATGGGCCATCCTGGGAGGAAAGAGGTGGGCACAGTCTCAAACTGACACCTGAATAGGCTGTGTTCTGTCCACATACAAAGGGCTGCATAATCCCTCCCTCCCCCCCCCATAGTCAGTCTGGAGCCAGGGCAGGAAGGGAGGACCTTTGTGCACTTCAAACAACCTTCTTTGAAGTCCCTCCTCCTTCAAAGGCACCACTGGGTATAAGAACTGGACTTCGGACCCTACCACTTCAGTACACTTCTGGACCTGTGGATACTCTGCCATGAAGTAGGACTGCTGTGCTTCTGCAGGACTGCCAATTTCCTGTACTGCTGCTCTGGAAAAATGACTTCCTTGCTGTGCTGACCTGCTTCTTACCGCCCTCCTGATCTAGGTGAAAACGACTGGACCTGCATTACTTGACCCACAGAACACAGAGTGATTCCAAGGGTGAGGTGGCTAGACCCCTGATCTCAAATCTCAGGCGCATAACATACTTTCAACTCTCCTGCAGGTACACCTGGACTATACTATCTGTGAGTTTGCCCTGCCATTTGGTGCCATTCCAGACCTGGACCCCTGGAAGTTGGCCTAAGGTGCTTGCTTCAGCCAAACCAATGAATCCTCTCTTGAACTGGTGCCATTGCTTTAATCAGTATCAGCGCATTGCCCCTGGTGCGGGATCAATACCAGCACATCACCTCTGCTGTGAGGATCAACGCTGACGCATCGCCTTCAGACACCACTGGGCTACACTCACCCCGGCTCGAGGTCTTTGCATTTCAATCAATGGCAGCTTCCACTGGGCGACACTCACCCCGGCTCGAGGTCTTTGCATTTCAATCAATGGCAGTTTTGACAGCAACCCCAATAACTCTGAATTGCAGTCCCTTCACTCATTGAAGCTGATGCATTGCTGCTGCTGCGTGGATCAGTACCAGCGCCTCAACATCACTGTGAGGATCGATGCTGATGCATGGCTTCGACATCAACACATCGCTTCAGCTGCATCCCAGATCCTCTTTGTTTTCTGGGTGAAAAAAACTGGACCTGCATCACTTGACCCCCAGTACCAAGAGTAACTCCAAGTGATAGATGGCTGGCCCCCTTATCTGAAATCTCAAGGGACTTCCAACTATCCTGCTTCTACACCTGGAGTATGATATCTGTGAGTTTGCCCTGCAAAATGGTGCCATCACAGTTCTGGACCCTTGGTCTAAGGTGCTTGCTTCACAAAAACCCATGCCTCCACCCTTGAACCAGTACCGTTGCTTGAATTGGTACTGGCACATTGCCCCTGGTGCATGGCCGGAACCCGAACATTGCCTCTGCTGTGAGGATCGACGCTGCTCATCACTGGGGAACCACCACTGCATGACGCTCACCCAATCTCAAAATCTTCGCATCTCCATTGAAGACAGCCGTGATGATGATGCCAAGAACTTTGCATCACAGTCCTTGAGCTCATTAGAGCTAATGCATCTTCGCTGTTGTATTCACCACTGTGAAGATCGACGTTGATGCATCTCTTCGACATCGACACATCACTTCGGCTTCATCCTTCTCGTTGACAGGATCTTTGTCGTTGATGCAATCCGTATTCAGGTATTTTTACTCAGCATGCCAAACCTTCTCCCTGTAGTTCGCCCGAGCTCCTTTGCCGTTGGCCTGAGCTTTCGACTCTGTCCCGGTCTAACGCAACCAGATGTACCTTGTTGGATCTTAGTGCTTTTTGGCTCTATTTACACTTAATTCTATAAAAATCAATAACTCCAGTTTTACTCATTGTATTCTTGTCATTTTGATGTAAAATAATGTATTATAATATAATATATTTTCTGAGTTTGTTTGGGATTTTTTTGTTTTGCGTATTCACTTAACTACTTTTTATGTGCTGCAATTTCAATGTAGTTTTATTGATATAGATCTCTTCCGAGATCAACAATTGTACATAATTCCATTTATAAACATAAAATTATTTTATAAACTATTTTAAAACTTAATATGAAAATCACACATATTTAAAACAAGAATAAAAAGCATTTCAAACATGTAGACAATTTATACCAAACAAATTCATTTTAAAAAGAGCAATTAAATCTGTGGAGGAGGAAAGGTTATGTCTAAAAACTATAGGTTTTATAAAACGGTTTTGAGCCCCTACTACCTCCTTGTTAGAACATAACCATAATATATGTGCTAGGACCTGGTTTCCGTTGATCACATACCCCACTATCGTTATCGAGGTTGTTCCAGTGTCTTGTAAAAACCTATAAAGGAAGTAGTTCTAATCGTAACTTAGTAATACATCTCTTAATTTTATGTTTCAAGGTAAAACTTGTGTATTGCTGAGGGGCCTTGTAGTAGTGATAGCGTTGTAATGAAATAATTTCAGACAATATGCCTTATCCAGGTCTAAACTTAAACGGGGAGTCACATTTTTCAGAAAGTGTTTCAGGTGTGCTGGAGTCCAAGACTGAAGAAAGGATTCAGTACACATGAAGTATTGTAGAGCAGTCTTAAGGTTTGTTTGAAATGTGTTTTGCTTATTCCCTGTACTAAAGCTTTCGTGTCTCAATAAGGTCTTTAAAGAGCCTTTTTCTGCATGCAGAAGTTTGAAAGCCCATCTAACTGTATTTGCTTAGGCTATTGAAAATACACTTATGATTCCAACCGAAGAATATGTACTGGGACAGCTTGACCTAATAACATTACTTTGTGAAGAAATTTACCATCACTGATATGCAGAGCGTTCCATCTGGCTACAGGGATATACTTTATGGCGTGGGTTATTGTTGGTGCAATTTCGGCCCTGTATATTTCAAAAAGTGCTTGAAAATGCCTCTTGCCTGAATAGTTATAACATTTCCTTATGTCGGTCTGTTTCAATCTTCTCTGATGCAGAGTCGCTCGAAAGTTTGATTCTGACCCACGTTCTATCATACAGCGACTGGATTGCTTTCAGCAGGGCAGTGTTGATGTTCCAAAGCGCCAGCTTCTTCCAAAGAATTGCGCGGTCTACCCCATCGAATGCTGCAGAGTAGTCGATGAAGCAAGCGAACAGGGGATGACTTTTGCGCAACCGTGCTTGGTGGGCTAAATAAGAAAGTGCTGTCATGTTATCCACGGTTGAAGACCCAGGTCTAAATCCTGTTTGGAAGCGGGGCAAAAGTCCTTCTGTGTTTGCCCAATTTGCTAGATCCGCCAAGATGGTACTCGCATAGGCCTTGCCCTCGATGTCCAGAAGGGCAATCATGCGATAATTGGACGGGTCTGATTTAGGCCCTTTCTTGTGTATTGGGTGCAGAATCGACCCTCTCCAGGAGTCTGGAACGTCCCCCAGGAGCCAGCATTCAGTATATAGATGGGACAGGTTTTCAGACCAAAATTCTAAATTCGCCTTGACAAGGAGCCAGGAAGGCCGTTGGGGTCCGGTGCACCATTTTGTCTGATTTTATTTAGGATTTTGGATACTAAGAATTTTCCCGGGAGCGGCCTTCATGTGAGCGGTGAAATCTAGCTCTTCCCTTGCTGCAGCTGCTTTATTTAAGTGAGGTCTGATTGGATCCTCTTTGTACGAGGCTTTAACGTGGGCGACCCAGGTATGTGCATCGAGGGAGTTCTCTCTGTGGTGTTTTTCCTCGAGTTAAGTTGTTTAAGTAGCTCCAAAACTCTTGCGATTTACAGGGTCTCAGCAAATCAAAGATTTTCAGCCATTGTCCCTCGGAATATTCGCGTTTTGCGGCCCACACTTTCTTTTTGTATGGCTTTTTGCTGCTTCCTGTAGTGATTTTTTATAAATGCTTCTGGGCAATTTGGCAACATAAAAGGAAACAAATCCTGCCCTTTGGTGGAATTATATATGTTAATCCTTTGAATATCTACTCTACACTATGAACCGAACCAATGTTATCCATGCCACAACACAACATTGCCATTTTGTAATTGAATTGTTTGATCATCTGGTAGCGAGCAAGACGAAGAGTAACTTTTCAAAATGTTATACGTTTTAATCAGTACCACTCTGTGTGGGATACCTTAACACCTTGACTCCTGACATAGATTTGAGAGCTCAGATGTAGAAGCAAGACGAAGATTCGGGCTCATTAGAAAATGAAGTGACTCACTTCTCTCTAGATGTGTGTTTAACATGCACAACCTAGTTTCAAATTTTTTGATAAAGAAGAATATTATGGTTATTTCTCACTGCTATGGGAACGATAGTGACTTTCATTTATTATTCGCGTATATATTGAAGTAAGAAACACAATACAAAATGTAAGATTGAGAACAAAAACTGGGAAATAATTCGTAGGCACCAATGATATTCAAAATATGACCTACCTATATCTGTGGCTAAGGGAAACTTGTGCTTGTTTCTCCTCGTGTGATTTTCATTTTCTCTGACAACACTTCTGTTTACACTATACATTGAAAAGTAATGTCATGCAATGTATATTTAATCTTGAAGGGCGCGATAATGTCGTCAGTGCCTAATGCACTGACAAGGAGTCAGTGAAAAGTGCAGCCTTCTGATTGTTCAGTTGGATAAATATCTATTTTTTGTGGTGCATGCAATGTTTTGAGTAACTTGTTGTTAAATGGAACATTCTGAATTAAGATGTATTACCTAATTTCGGTTGTCGTAAATTCTGAGAGCTGTTTACAAAGCAAGTTGATTCTAATTTGTTAATTAACACTGTGTTGAATATATTATACAGAATGCTTGCAATGAATAATAATGGCAAATTTCTATACAAAAGAAAATCCTTCCAAGGTATATATCCTAAAAAGACTGTGGAAATGAAGGCAAGTAAATGTATGTTTTGGACTTGCTCAGAAGAGATTCCTGGGGAGATTTAGTAAGATTTTGCACTATGTTTGCGTCATAAAAGTGACGCAAATCGGCGGCAATTTTATTTTCCCATTAACTTTACAGCACTACATATTTTAGCGCTGGTAATACTGTGAAAGATATGCAAAGCAGCTCATTGCGCTGCTTTGGATTTTGTGGCACCAAAGGGGCGCATCATGGGTGGAGAATGGGCATTCCCATGCAACCCACCATGGTTTCTGTTGCTGTACTCTATTTACTAAATAAAGTAGACCGGGTTTAGCATTAGAAAACTGTGTCCATTTGAAGTAGGTGCAACGAAGGAGAAATGCTTTTATTTCTCCTTCCTTTTTCCAACTTTGTAAGTGTGCTGCACTTTACAGCACCAAACAAAGAGGGAAAAGGGTTAAAGTCAGTCGATGCGTAGAATTTGTACTGTAAGGTTACCATTCAAGTACAACACCTATGCTAGACTCAGGGAGACACCTTTGCACCTGTGTCTCCGTGGCGCACAGCAGCTAATTTCAGTGGGGGCGCTAGGGAAAGGAGAGCAGAGTGCCATTTTCTTTAAATATGGTGGTCTCTCCTATCCACTCAGAACAGCACATCATTTGCAGCTGCTGCACTGTGGTGCATGAATAAGTGGTAAATCTGGCCCGTACCATAATATTTTGTGTCACAGCGATCAGTCTGTTAAAACAATTATGTTTTGAGCCTCATGAATCAACTAATGAAGGTGCAAATTAAGCAATACCTTTTGTGCATTATTTTCTGGCTACATGAAACCGCAACAAGTTCTTGCAACTATCGAATTTACAACAATGCATATATTTACATCTTTTTTGAATAATTATAGACATACGGTGATAGGATTTAAACTTGACTCTTAAATGTCTTTCTACTACAAACACACACATGCACATACAGACACTTTGTATCTCTCTCTCTTTCTCTCTCATACATTCTTTCTATGCTCTCACTCCTTCGCTCCCACTCTCCTACGGCAAAAGAAAAGGGCAGGAATGTCATGTATGTCTCAGATACAAACCATTCCTGTCGTCTTTCCCTGTGCTGGCATTCAATTGGCTGTCAATGCAGGCACCCTTGCACCATGGTGCAAGGGAGTCTGCGTTGTAGGGAGGATTATTTTTGTGTAGTAAGGGACACCTTCCTGCACAATAACAATCAATGGAGGCTATTTACTCTTTCTATGTGTGCTGTAGCACACATAGACAGAGGGAAAAGGCCTCTCAAGGTTTACCTTCCTCCACAAAAACAATCATGCATGCAACACAGGCACACTTGCCCTATGGTACACACAAACAGGCACATTTGCTCTAGCGTACAAGGGTGCCTGCATTGTCACTAGGTTGCCAAAAGGGTGCCAGCACAGGGGGAAAAGCCGGAATGCACCGTTTTGCCTTAAGTATGGCACTTTCCTACCCTTTCCTTGTCACAAAGTGCAGTGCTCAAGGTGACTTGCTTTGCTTCACTGTGTGACAACTGCAAATAGGCCCCATGGTTTGGAGTCATTTTGTGGGGGATAATGACAGCAGTTGTCAATACAATCTTAGAAGTCAAAAGTATGACAGAAGCTGTGGTCCCTTTACCAACAATCATATGAAGTTCCATTTAATACCTGGAAGAACCGTAAGAAAACGCATGCGTCTCTAGCTAACTGTGTTGTTGTTTGCTAAAATCAACTGCATGTGTCCAAAAGCTAGACTCATTAATTCACGTCAAAACACACACACTTCCTCTGAAAAAAACAGCTCGTGGCCATAAGCAATCAAGCAAATGTCATGCTTCCTCAGGGCTGAACAAACTCATGTTTGTTTCATTTAACCTTCAATTGAGCAATTCAGCATAGCAATGTATTTATGCTACGACCAATAGGTTTGCAAGGTTCAACAAAGGGGACTATTCGAAATTAAACATCTCGTACAATAACAGAAGGCTGTGAACCCGAACGAGCATGTTATTTAAAAATAAAATACAAGTAAAACATAGTTAACACATTGAAAACCCTGGACTGTGTGGAAATATATGTATTGCCCATGTGTTTAATTAGCAAATGTGTTAACCCCTTCCGTGCTCCGGTCAGCCGTTGGCTGTCGCGAGCACTACCTGTCTGATGCTGCAAACGGCCAACGACCGATGCGGGCCCACCCACTCTTAAGAATGCCAGCACTCCGCCGAAATAACGGCCGCGGTAATAGTGTGTCAGAATATATGAGCTAGATTTCTCACTCTCCTACCATGTTCGGGCAGCTTGTTATCTGCTGATCCAGGATTATCGGCCTTGTATGGGACAGGTACCAGTCGGTTTCAATCAATCAATCAATCAATCATGCCATTTGTATAGCGCACTACTCACCCGGAAGGGTCTCAAGGCGCTTGGGGGGAGGGGTATGCTACTGCTCGAACAGCCAGGTCTTGAGTTGTTTCCTGAAGGCGAGATGGTCCTAGGTCAGCCGAAGGTGGATTGGGAGGGAGTTCCAAGTCTTGGCAGCCAGGTAAGAGAAGGATCTTCCTCCGGCGGTGGCTCTTCGGATGAGTGGTACGGCTGCGAGGGCAAGGCTGGTGGACCGTAGCTGGCGGGTGGGCGTGTAGAAGGTCAGGCGGTCGTTGAGGTACTTGGGGCCCAGGTCGTGGAGAGACTTGTGTGCGTGGGTGAGGAGCCGGAACGTGATCCTCTTGTCGACGGGGGGCCAGTGCAGGTTCCTCAGGTGGCTGGAGATGTGGCTGCGTCGGGGGACATCCAGGATGAGTCGGGCGGAGGCGTTCTGGATGCGCTGGAGTCTTTTCTGTAGCTTGGCTGTGGTTCCGGCGTAGAGGGCGTTTCCGTAGTCCAGTCGGCTGGTGACGAGTGCCTGGGTGACAGTATTCCTGGTCTCGGTCGGGATTGATCCTCAAAACCCTTTATTGGCTGCAATGCGCAAGGTTTGGCAAAGAGCACATCGAATTTTAGGTTCCAACTCACGTATTCATGTTAAAGCCCCAATTTGGAATAATACAGGTATATGAATTAAGGGTAAACCTATTCTCTGGTCTCAATGGAAAACAGCTGGATTGATCACCTTAGAACAGCTTCTACACAATGGTAACATTAAGCCATTTAATTCATTGGTAGAGGAATTTGGAATTTCATTGCATCAGAAACAACATTATTTACAGCTTACACCCTGTCTTAAAAAACTTTTTGGATTGCCTTACAAATTTCACCTCTAATATCGTATTTATCTACTTGGGGGAAATGTAAAGGAGTCACTTCAGGCTTATATAAAATATTCACATCACATTTATTCTCTCACTCCACTACTAATAATCTTAAGGAGAAATGGCAATCTCGATTATCCACCACTTACAGTGACCAAGAATGGATAGATTTATTACTCAATTTAGGTAAAGGTGCCCGGGAATCCAGATTGAAATGTTCTTTATTCAAATTACTCCTTGACTGGCACTGGTCCCCAGTAAAGTTGAACAAGGCAGGATTACTTCCACATACGAATTGCTGGAGATGTAATAATTATGGTTGCAATATCATGCATATTATATGTGGATGTCCCATGATTCAATCTTATTGGCATTACATAGGCCGGACATTAAGTCACACTGTTTCATTGCAACTACCGCTTTCACCGTCCACAATTATATTACATGATTTCAGATCCTTTCAATATCTTTCTAAACCTCAGAGTAGACTTCTGCATACTGCATTAGCAACTGCCAAAATCTGCATACTCAGATTATGGAAATCTCCAACTCCACCATCTCCAGAATCCTGGCTTACAACAATGATACAAACTGCTTCCCATGAAAGAGTTATATATAATGTAAATAATCAGTTGGATCTGTTTAATCGAATCTGGGCCCCCTTCTTCACACTAGATGATGCTTCAGTGAGAGATAGTGCTTCTTCTACTTCTATGCCACATACCTATACATCTTAATCTATTATCAATTTCAAAGATCTTTCCTATTGTTTATGGAATCTTTTATATCTTGCAAGGGAATTATTTTATTGGCTATGTTTACAGTTGTCCTCTTCTGTCACATTATTAATATGATATTCAGATTATAACGGTTTTAGTTTTTTCTGCTTAGATTGATGATATTAGCATCTCTCATAATATATACATATCGCTCTTATCTTATTTAAATGTTCTATTGTATAATTTAGATTTTACTATATTTGTCATGATTTATCTTTTTACTTTCTAATGTGTTGACCTCCAGATAGTGTTTTTTATCTAATGCAATGTTTATATAATTAGACAATGTAATTAACATGCTACACATTT
This sequence comes from Lissotriton helveticus, assembly GCF_964261635.1. Lineage (NCBI taxonomy): Eukaryota > Metazoa > Chordata > Amphibia > Caudata > Salamandridae > Lissotriton > Lissotriton helveticus. The sequence goes on along the minus strand of NC_136061.1, from coordinate 1,690,621,434 downwards.
TCCTTTCCATAGTATATTGAAATGAATTAATGTAATTTATTATTTATTTCACATATGGACTAGTATACTGTTAAATATTTTATATGCATTGTTTTTGTACATGAAATACTAATAAAAAATTATATCACATGTTCGGGCAGCTTTTCCGTTTCCCATGTCAAACTATTCGTAGCAGGCAAATAGGAATGCATGGAAAAGAGCCAGAAACATTCATTGAAAACAAATGCTGCCTGCGTGCAGTTTGACCGCAGTCTATTATTTTGACTAGATTTAAGAACGTCAGTTGACAAGTGGTCTTTAATACTGGTCACAGGTAATAAATCAAGTAAGGTAAAAACTTACTAACCAGCAGTGTGAGAACATTAGAATATGCATCATTACAGAAAGCAGGAAGAAACGAAGTAAAAACTGCTGAAGCTTATAGATGTTTTCTGTGATGCTTTATGAAAGACACTGCAATTGCTTTTTATTTCTGGGATTATATCAAATTCTTATGAGGGGAGTTAATGGAGACAAAAAGGAAGAGGCTTTTGGAAAATGTGAAAACAATGTAGTTTGTTTGCGCTTTAATCTTTTCTCCATCCTCGTACAGCACCTCCCATTTATTGGTTTAGCTCATGAGTGGAAAGATAAAACGTCACACATGACAAATTCCCCACGCCACACTACACCTCAGGTAATATAACATTTTACGACAGATAGACTTGATGACATAGAGCAGTTGTCAACACTGAGATCCTTTGTGATATATTTGCAAGCATTACTTTTAGTTGAAGCTAGGGTGTCTGTTGATAACGTGGTGACGTGTCACTATTTTCACAATGGTTGACCTTATACACGTATTGAGAAAGAAAAAGGTGGGATATGTACTAGGAAATGGCGGAGCATGTCGGTTGCCTCCTTGGCTTAACGACACACTCCGCCACTTCTGAAACGCAAGGCTGCACCATATTTACAAGAATGTGGTGCAGCTTTGCGTTTGCTCCTGCAATTACACTAAATGTAACAACTTAGCACCAACGTAGGCACCCTTGCACCAGAGTGCAAGGGTGTCTGTGTGCAGGGGAGGATTTGTTATGTGTAGGAAGGTGTGCCTTCCTGCACATAATCAATCCTAAAATGAAATTCCGTAACTTTCATGTGTGCTGCTTCATGCAGAACACATGAAAGTAACAAAATTGCGTTTTTTTAAAAGGTTTGTTTATGTACAGGAAGGGCTACCTTCCTTACATAAACAAACCATGGCATTTTGCTTTTTCAATGTGTGCTGCACAAGGCAGCACACATGGAAAAAGCAAAAACAAGGAGAAATAATGCATTTCTCCTCTTTTTGCCAAATTATGATCAGGATTTTCCTGGCCTTAATTTTGAAACTGCATCCGATGTACGCCACCCTTGTACGTGGGGGCAGCGTTAGGTACAATGGGTGTTGCGGTGGACCACACACCACAACACCCACTGCATTGTCTTTTCACGCTAACCATAACGTGAAAGGGTGCGTTATGTACAAGGCAGCGTTAAGCCACATTAGGTGGCTTAACGCTGCCTTGTACATAAGGCGCAGCCCCTATCGCCACCACAACGTCCGTAAAAGTGACGTTGTGATGGCAATAGGGGCTTGTACGTATGCCCCAAAGTTTTACACTCTTTTCAACTATTTCTTGTTCATCACTGTTGCATAGAAATAAGGCTTTCTCGCCATGGGCCATTTTAGAACAAGTGGAAATTGTCAGTCACATAATCCCAAATGATGCATCCAAGCATTGGTGCGTATTGTGTGCTGTGTGAAATAGTGGCTGCACAAGTGGCCGGACATTGTGATCCCCAGTATTATCACTGGCAAGTTGCAGAGTCAATCCCTTGACTTCAATAGTATGTCTAGTGGGTGCTTTGTAATCCACACTAGCTTACAATGTCCTTCCCTAAACTGTGACTCATGTCAAACATCCACTTTTTAATATCACTAAGGTGGCCCGAGAGAGGCTTCAAAATGTTGTAGTCTGCAAAAAAGTTAGCCTGGTCACCTGACACAGTGCAAAAGTGTACTAAACTCCAGGAAGTTGCACGAGTAACATGTGTGTGTCATTGTGGTGCCACAGAACACTGTAAGAGTATGAGGGTATTTCAACACATAAATTGTCTTTTCAAAGTGATTATATGAAGGCACACAATCACCTGAAGGGTTCTTGGACAGATACAAAAACGGCACTCAAGGTGTTTTGTATCCTTGCATTGTCCCTCTAGAAGTAAGTTCCAAAGTGTGCACCTAAGCAGTAAAAAGAGGGGATTGTCTTCAAGCACATTGGACTGCCGGTGCATAAAGTTTATTGGCACACCGCAGCGCAATGGGCTTCACCATATTTACAAGGACACCCTTGCAAAATGACGCAAAGGTGCCTGTGCTGGTGCATGGCTGCTGTTTGTGCACTGGCACATGGTAGAAGGACAGGAATGGGCTGTATCTTGTAGATGTGGTACATCCCTTTCCTTTTATTTTGAAACATGGCAGTGCAGCAGGAAGGCTTGCTGTGCTGCCCTGTGTGAAAATATTGTAAATGAGGCCCAGAATCCTTTGGTAGAAGGAAAGATACCAACACTACTGAGAAATATCTAAATGTATACCACAAATTGTATAAGCTAGATTTGACTTCTAATAAGTATCAACAGGTTGGATACTGTGCCTTATTATTCAGGCCCATTACCTTGTTGATTTTGCATTGATAGGCCAGAAATAGATAAACAATACTAGAGCATGGCTGACAAATTGATTAACTTTCATTACTGTCATTAGCTGAGAAGTCACATTTTGATTGCGGTCTTTTTTAATGTCTTACTAAGGCCACGTTATACAGCCTTTCAATGGTCTTGTCCAGCTGCCTATAGGCAATTGAATAGTCAGCAGCAATGCAGTGGAAGATTGAACATTATGGATTGTCCTTTAGGAGTTTGATTTAACTGCAAAGAAAATGGGTCTCACTTGAGTACAGTGCGTTATGAATGACCAGGAGCATTGACTAGAAGAGTGTGCCTTTAAAGTAAATGGAACAATATCGGACGCATTTGTTGAGTATATGTTTTAATGGTAGATGGCTAGCCACCTTTTGGAGTAACTTCAGTTATTACTATAGTGTATTGGAAAGATCTACGTTTACAGTAATGATGTCATCTAAACTAGCAGCCACACTGGATTTGTAAGTATGTCTGAAAGACTGTCTTGACCGTTGATACCTCTGAAAACTGAAAAGCAATGGTTATGTTCAGATTCTTAACAAACAGGAATTGATCAAATGGAAGACCAAGATCTATTTGCTTGAAATTAATTAATCAGATGCAGGACATGTGAACCATGTTTCAACCTGTATGATAGCTTAAATTATGAGGGTAACATTCTTGAGGTGAACTTTGACTGAACTCCCAAAAAGCCCATACATTATGCCAACTAAAAGTTAATTTGGCTTATCCTGGTTAGCTTGGCTCAAGCAGCAAGATATTGCTAACAGAGGTCATATGGTACATGTGCAACAACGCCTGAACACCAACACTTTTAAGAAATGAACATCCTAAAGTATCCATGCAAGATTGAAACAACACATTGAGCAGAACAGCACACATATGAACATATTTGGATTTTGTGTACAGAAGTTTTAGAAAAAAGAAGTATTTATTATTTGACAAATTTGTTAAAATGAAAAACAAATGCTAGTCTACATGGTGCAGTGTAATGGGGCATAGCACCCTCTGTTGCCGACTTGCAATGGAATGCAAGAGATAAAATGTATTGGTTGATTCTGGTCAAAAGCTTTACCTTTGAACTTAGAATTTGTTCTGGAGGTTGAAAATCGTCTTGTAATAAAAGAATGCTGGAACTCTTTAGGTTCCCACAGTACACCACAGACCTGAGACATAAGCATTGGAGGGAGGAGTTAAAGGCAGGCTTAGAGAGTTGAGTTTTGGCTGCTATACAGAAGGATACAAATGCATAAAATTACTCTCCGTGTGTGGCATACTTATTCGTGAGTGCCTAGGCTCACAGGATGTATACAGAAAGCACTCTTCCGGAGAGTTTGCTAAGGTCTAGCAAACTGCTTGCGTGGGCCACATGTGCCGCAGTCGCAGTGTAGAATCAACGCTGGCACAGTGGATTCTCAGCGAAACACCAGCCTGTATAAAACACTTAAAGATAAGGAAAGCAACATTGAAAGTCTATATGTCGGTGGCCAGTAACTGAGTAAAACATCTGGAAATAAAAGGTACTGCACCATTATGCAAATAATGTCATATGTTATATGAAGTAAGAACACTAAAGACAGATACAACCAGGTTACAAATGCAGCGCACAGCAATACTTCAGTAAAAATCTAATTGAAATTCATGTGCTAAGAAGCAGAGATTAACCAGGTGTTAGCGAAACATTTAAGCACGAAGCTGACCCAATATCATAATGTCATCTGCTTTCGAGGACTAGTGGAATAGAAGGTTGATCTACTTACCAAAACCATCACCACATTTTCATACCACAACATGATGTGGAGTGACCCCTGAAGGATGGTTGGGGGTGGCACTTATGTACCTGCTACATCGAAGAAGCCTATCCACCACCAAAGCTGCTGCATAGTGTCCCAAAACAACTCCTTAGTCTACCACAAGCTGCAATGGAGACCCAGTGTGAGATACAAGCTCCAATAGTTGTTAAGGCTGACCACAAAGCCAGAATATCACAAGGCTTTAGAGAAACTATGCTTAATCAAGTTTCACAAGAACTTCATGAGAGACCATCACTGTCCACCAATGTATATACTGCAAGATGCATTCTTAAAACACCAACAGTATTATTTACTGCCAAGAAGCACTATCGTGGCAATAGATGGATGGCTTCGATAGAGATTTTTGAAAATAAATGAAAAAGTTAAAAAGTATGTGTAGCGCCTGGCTAGTAAAGGACTGAAAAAAGCTGTGAAAAAGATACCACAAGAAGGCGAAGTGATGTTTGAACAAATCAAAACTGCTTTGATTGTCATGTTTAAACCAGTGCCTAATGTGGGTTATAAAAGATACATATTCAGTCTAGATGCCCAAGACCAGGTGAGACCATCGATGAGTTTGTGGAAAGGCTGGATGATCTGGTGAGCACTGTAAATTAAATGAATTTAGTGATGAGTAAGCTACCCACCTCTGAATAATTGATGGATATCTGCCAGATTCGTTTCGACAAAGATGCTTAAGGAGACTCTGAGTTAAGAACAAGTCCTCAAGGCTGCTAGTGCTGAAGAGTATGCAGATCATCAAGCGACTGACATGGAGGCTGGTGGTGCCCAAAGAGTGTCAGTCTTGAGCATGAAAAGTAATCCCAAGTACAAGGCTGAGTGACACAAGGCGATGTCTCCACAGAAAAAGAGAAAGTGTTACGGATGTGGATTTTCATTTCCACATGAAGGTAAATGTCCCACCATTGGACAAACATGCTTAAGCTGTGGTAAAGCAAATACTTTCATTGTGACCTGCAGGGCAAAGAGAAAACGAAGTGGGTCACAGCCTTTTGACAAAATGGCCGACCGAATGCTCCCTCGATGATGTTCGATGCTCTCCCACATGGCCAAGCGGTCACACGAACTGAGGCAAATCATCACTAAACGAAGTCAATTGTTATCTAAATCATCGTCAAAGAGTTCCTCAGTCTCAGTTTCAAGGGAAAGTGACAATGATAATTGTGAAATGTCGATCCACTAGAAGAAGCACCAAACATATTCATCCAGTGTCTGAAGATAACTCTAAAAATAAAGGGGTGGTCGATACCATTCATAATGCTTCAATAAATATCATGACTGGGGGGAATATAAAGAACAGTCTCCATTACCACAACTTACTAAGTCAAAAACAAAAGTATACACATGGGCTACTTTGACACTCTTAAAGAGTGAGGGATCCTTTGTAGAAGCAATGAAATACAAGAAAAATGTGGTACAGGTACCTAATCATGTACTTAAAGGAACAACATCAATTGCATGTTTGCTGAGTTTTAATACTGCGGCTCATACAGGACTGATATTAGTGAACTAAAATATTGTTATGTACCCCAATCTATGCCTAAATAGCTAAATGACCTTTCACCTACATTTGTCCTGCCTTGCTCGGCATAACCGTTCTAGCACTGACCTTTTACCCAGTTATGTGCTGAGTAACCTGCACATGACATACATAACAGGATTAACATACCCTATAAAAATACTGTGGTCATCTTCATCATAGGGCAAAGAACTACTTTGCAGAATTGCAGATATTGATTTAGGCTCATTTATGTAATCACTGGCACAAGCACTGAAGTCCTGGCCTGCAGGATCTCCAGCACGCAGTGGTCTGACATCCCTTGCGGGGTGTCCAACTGGAGACTCCTCCATGCTCCATGGTTTTCCTGTTTCCAGTTTCTGCTTTCGCTGACGGCTGAGCAGTTGAGCGGAGTAGAGCGGCTCCTGTCTTTCTGCCCGATTCTCGAGATCTCGAGCCAATACTGGAGATAGCGGACAGTAGAGCTGCCACCCCCGCAGCCTAACTCACCTGCGGTCAACACACCAGGACCCCTGGCATCGGGCCCCGGAACTACAGGCTACACGGCGCGGTGCAGGCTAGTGGCCGCTAGCGGTGGTGGTAAGCGGAGCTTGTGGGTGTGCTCCTTCCCAGTCCTGCCACTCAGCCACTGCAGCCCACTGCAGCCTACTCCTGCCCATCAGCAGCCTCGGGCTGAACTGCTTTTCCTGCCTGCCTGCCGCCAGTGCTGTGCTGCGCTGCTTTGCTTTGCTTCCAGCTCTCTTCAGCCCCACTGCCATCTGTAGCGGCCCCCAGCCTTTGCCTGTCAAAAAACTGCCTTGAATTTTCTACCGCCCACAGTATAGGGGTGAGCGGGTCTGTGGCTGCGCCGGGGAATGACACCAGCGTGACAGCGTAGAAAAGTTGAGGAGGTGGGATGGTTTGGCCACGGCTGGATTGCGCCTCACCACAGGAGGGGGTAGCGAACCTTCAAACAATTGACAACCTTCTGGCTTCCCTGACCACTTTGGTCTACCTTCGGCTTTACCAGCTTTACCATCTTCGTCATCAGCCCTTTTGCCAGCCCCCCATCAGCTTCTTGGCCCCCTTGGTCTAGGAGTGTAGTGTAGTGCAGTGTAGTGCAGCTCACTGTGCACATCAGGGGGAGCTGGGCTGGGGTAAAGGCTGGACTACTGGATTGCTGCTGGGAAGTTGGGGTTGCCTACTGAGCAGCAGGAAGGGAGGAGAGGAACGTGAACAGCAGCCAGCACCCCACCGGCACTGTACCCCGGTACACCACCCCTGCGGCTGGTACCCCCCAGGTCCAAGGAAGAGTGTGAGGAGTGTGTGGAGTGTATAAACAACAGTGTCTAGCAGCCTCAGCAATTTGGACAGCAGTAGACACTCTTGTTTCCATTTGGAAACTTCCATTTACACAGCACACTGGAACTTATAGTACATCATGTGTTAACCAGACATGGTCCACAGAGCTAATCGTGAGATCGGGCCCAAGTCAAAATCAAGTTCCAAGTCCAAAACAAAACAAGGAAGCGTAAAAGCGAATAATGAAGAATCGAGTGGGCCAAGGCTGGAAAAAAACATAGAAATCGCAGAAAGTATCCCAGTCATGGGGATCACCAGCACTTGCTCTGGAACAAACTCTCCCACCAATGGGGATGACGTCAGCGCAAAGCTAAGAATGGGAGAATCAACTTGTCACCGACTAGCTAACCAAACGCGATTACCTGGAACGCAAGGAATACAAGGAACTCAAGAGGACTGTGCCCTTATAAACATTGACGGTGCCCCGCAAAGGAAAACACTTTGGACCTTCCAACCCAAAATATACATGAAATTAACATTTTTGAAAGATCCGGGTACAGCAATCTATTAAAAAAGCGCGAATGTAAAGGGGTTGCGACGCTATTACAGCCAGAGAAGTTTGGACCAACACGCCAGCTAATCAGTTAACCAACCAGCCAGCCGACCAGGCTCCTCCTATGCCACTCACCACATTATTTGAACCCCAACCCCAAACTTCACCTTACCAACTCAGTGACCAAGTGAAAAAATCTAGACAAAATCATCCAAAGGAACACACCTCCGACAGATGGCCAGATCACACCAAAAAGCACAGTTGATATCAGGATAGCCGAAAGTACCTTTGAAGAGGAAATAGGCGCAAGAGCTGGAACCGATACACTAGGGGGTATGCCCCAGAACCAGCTTACTGACCAATTGGGAATGGCTCCATCCTAAAAACAGCTCTCCATCTCAGCAGCAAAAATTAAAGCCATGCATACCGGGTGCATTAGTTTACCCAGAGCTTTCCCACAGCTCTCTGTCCAGTAAGTCATCAAAACGCCACATGGGTGTCTCCTTATGAAGACTCTCATATATCAAGTCCGGACTTGTCCTTTCTGGCCTCACAGTAATGGGAGGAACTTGTTGCCTCATATAATTTAAAACCTGCTCAAAATAACACATCTCCTGCTTCATTTAATACACCACTGCACAAAAGAAGCAAACTCAGCAACATTACGCCCACTGAATCAATTTGGGTGGCAATTTCAAACTCAATGCAATATTCAACAACAGCTTTACAATATCAATCTCATAAAATGGACTTACAACTTACGGTCCTTCAGACACTGGCCGACTTCACCTCCGGGATTGCCAAAAAATTATCTGTGCTCAATAACCTAATTAAGCGAGGACAAGAAGCGCTCCACGGCAATCAAACCACCCAACATGAATGCACCTGTGTACCAATAATTGACAAGCTAAAGACATTGCCGCCTACGTTAGGGAACCTTCTATCTGAAATAAAAGGCAGTGCTCCATCGCCCCTTATATCTACAGATGGTCAGCACAAGATAGGGACCGCCTCGTCTGAACCCCAAAATATTTAACCAACAGCAACTCTGCACAGCCTTATCAATGCCTCATTTTCATCGGCTACCGTTCCAGCTAAATGGAAGCAAGCATGTGTCTCTCCCATATTAAAAAAACCTACTTTGGACCCTCTGAAGCCGGAAAATTTTAGACCGATCTCCCTGCTTCCATGGGCAGCGAAGATTGCGGAATCCCATGTGAATTCAATACTTTCCACCTTATTGTATACCAATAACACCTTGGATAATACTCAACATGGGTTCCGCGCCGGTCATAGCACTGGGACAGCGTTGCTTGCTATGACTGAGCATCTTCCCCTAACTCTTGATCAGGGTCAAACGGCGGCACTGGTCCTGTTGGACCTAAGTGCCGCCTTAGACACTGTTTCACATCAGATCCTGCTCCATCGCTCGAAGAAGCAGGGGTCACTGATCTGGCACTTGCATGGTTTAGATCTTTCCTGTCAGGAAGATCCTTTCGTGTTTCTACCCCTCCTTTTCTTTCCAGGGCACATTCCATCGAGCAGGGTGTTCCTCAGGGCTCTGCCTTGAGCCCGACCCTGTTCAACCTTTATGTGCAGCCGCTCGCTGTGGTCGCCGGGATGTGGGACCTTAACATCGTCTCATACGCGGACAACACGCAGCTGGTTGTTGCCCTATCGGAGGGTGCAACCGGGGATCATGTCAGATGCAGAGCCGGGCTGTCTGCAGTGGCTAACTGGTTGACAGCTAACTGCTTACAGCTAAATGCGGCCAAGACTGAGGTTCTACTGGTTGGTAGGAACACCTATTTATGGGGAGACCACTGGTGGCCAGCTACTTTGGGGAAAGCTCCGGAACCGAAGATAGAAGTGAAAAATCTCAGAGTCTGGCTAGATTCGACCCTCAGCTTTTCCACCCACACAAAGAAAGTTGCCGCCACTTGTTTTGGCATCCTGCGTAGTCTGAAACCTGTCTTAAAGTTTTTTTACTCTGAGACCAGACAGATGATTGTCCAGGCCACAGTGATGTCTAGACTTGATTACGCCCGCTCATTATTGTTGGGCGCTAATCAGGCAGAAATCGTCCGAATGCAACGCATTCAAAATGCGGCTGCTAGAGTTCTAGTAGGCTTGCCTAAATTCAGCCCGATTTCTGCGACCATCCGAAGGCTCCACTGGCTACCTGTAGCCCAACGAATACAGATTAATACTCTCTGTATTTTGTTTAAAATTTTAAGACTGACAACTCCCAGGATGCTCTGCCCGCTTCAGAACTTGTGTGCTCCTTTGCGTTCATTACGTTCTGCGGGCCAAAATTTGGTCGAAGTGCCTCGGTCCAAACATAGTAGAGCGGGAGGACGTTCTTTTCGCTTTCTTGCAGCTAAAGCCTGGAACGCTCTTCCCTCTTACATCAGAGGAATTCAAAGTTTGTCCGTTTTTAGGAAAGCTATAAAAACTCATCTATTCCTGTAAATCTTTTGGGGAGATGCCTATTCACTACTTCGCTCATGGTTCTTTTTTCTGTTCTGGAGTTCAGCGCCGGGACGCCCCTTCGCTGGGGCAGCTGTGCGCTTTATAAAATTTTATAACATAACATAACATAACAACTAGCTCTTCCAACACTGCTGCAGACAGTAACGCAACGTCAACAATGGCCCGACTAAATATGGCCCCTCCAAATAAAAAACCTACACCTCGGAAAGCTCGTAATAAACAAAAAAGGAAGGGACGCAACAAGAAGCCACTATCTCTTACTTTAAACACATTGAGCAAACCATCCGTCATTACAGTTAAACCAGACCCCGATTTTGACAAAACCAGATCCAAGTTCTGTTCTGCCGTGCCGGGCAGGTTGGATCATTCCACCACAGAGTTCCCTACAATTACGGCTGTCACCTGGGGCCACCACCGAGCCCAGTAAGAAGGAAGAACCTAACAGTGAATGAGAGGCAGGAGCTAACAGTACTAGAGAATGATCCAGCAAGAAGGAACATCTCAACAATGACTGAGAGGCAGGAGTCAATATTAATAGTAAAAAACTCAGTAATTCCGAAATGCATAAAGAATTATCAATCCCAGGGGGCACCATCTAATGTAGCCCACTTATTAAAAAATGAGGACCATCAGAAACAATTGACGGAGGGTCCTGTAAAGCAAAGCTGCTCACTCAGCAATATCAAGTCTCTATCTTCCCTCCCGCCAATTTCTCGTAAATCTTCTAGTCAAGGAGTAGAATAGAACAACGTGCTGCAACCAAGGCCTCACCCACAGGACGAAACCCCTACTTACAGAATCAAGGAAAATACAACCAAAGAAGTGGTCAGCATCATTCTCATTCCCGAATACGAATCACGGGGAAGAGATGATATATTAAACAGAGGGAATATACTACGACTCTTAAATTCCATCCCGAGCATGGGAAACCTAAATTCCTCGGTCCTAGTTTCCATAGAATTTCTTCCAAATAACAACTGCCTGGGCCCGGAGGTGACGAGGACAAATGGAGCTCAAGTGCAATCGCGAACAAAATCAAGGAAGAGGAAAGTACGTTCAAACAATGGGGGATACAGATTCAGGGCCAAGCAAACCTTCAAGATGGGCCAAATATCTGCTACAAGAATTAGAACATTTAAATTTAAGAGCACTGAATGGCCGCTTCTTGGAGGATAATCCACCAGTTGCTACTTTTCACTCCTCAAAAACATCCTCCTACTTAGATTATACGTTTGTAACACTAGCCATGTTCGATAAAATAGAAACCTTTCAAATAGGTGATAATGTCCAGAGCGATCTCCTCCCACAAGAGGTATTGCTAAAGGCAAGGCAAGCTGCCACATTAGACACCTGGAACTCGATTGAAATCGAAGAAGTTTCTAATCTAAAGTGTTTAAGGTGCAATGTCAACAATATTGAAGCCCTATCGGCTTCTGCTAAAACTTTATTTGAGAGAGAAAAAGAAACTGGAATCAAAATAGTAACAGCATGGGAAAATTTCATCAAGACCTTCAGTGGTAACTTTGCGACCAGGACTAAACTAAGACATTCAGACGTACTAACAAAAGTGAATTTCAGCCTGGAAACTAAGAACCTCAAACGCACCACAAATCAAACCCTTCAACAATTGCGAAAAACACCAGGGATCCTGGAACTGCAGTCGACCCTTTGACAAACAAAGGCACTACTGAGAAGGAGGAAGTGGAGAAAAATAAGGCAAAGGAACGGCGAAACATTGTCTAAATTATTGCATGATGCCAAGCAACACAACAGTGTTAAGTTCTGACAAAAAATCCGCAAGTTAGAATGTCCGTACCACCCAGGAATTAGCTCCAATATAACAGAGGATGACTGGGTAGAGTACCTCTCTGCCCATTTTAACAACAAGGGAGGGGAACTAAATAAGGGTGCAGGTATCGCGGCACTGGACATTGAACCCCCTAACAAGGGAAATGTGATACAAAACCGTACCACCAAAGCTTACTTGGTCAGCAGTATTAGCATCGATAAGCAACAGTGGTCCCTGTCGGCTGGCGACTTAGACTCTACCGACTCCACTGAAGAGGAAGGATATGCTCCCACGGAAAAACAGAAAAGGCTTAATAGCCAAGAGTAGAGACATGGGAGCGCCCAGCCCAAACGGGATCCCACCGATATTGTACAAACACAAAGCCGTATTTTGGAGCAAGGCTCTATTACCAGTCTTCAAGGGCTTAAACACCACATTCACCATTCCAGAATCCTAGAAAGGATCAATCATTAGCCCAATTTTTAAACAAGGCAAAAGAAATGATACAAATAACTACCGAATAATTGCCCTTCTTGATGTAGGCGCCAAATACTACAGCGGAACAATCCTGGAGGAGCTATCATCCTGGGCTTCAGATAACTTCATTATCCCCACTCATCAACCTGGGTTTTGTAGTGGCCAAGGAACTACAACTAATATACTGGCTCTCACGTTGTTAATGGATGCAGCCAAAGTATCAAAAATGCCTCTCTTCCTGTGTTTCATTGACAACACAGCCGCGTTCGACCATGTCGATCGTTCCAAACTTTGGGGAAAACTGGAAAATTGGGGTATACCAAAAACACTTTTGGAACGGCTAAAACAGCTGCACACAGACACATGGATTAGGGTCAAACTAGGCACAGGGTCACACATCTCAAAATGAATCATGACCTTGAAAGGCCTCAAGTAGGGGTGTGTCCTTTGCCCGATCCTTTTCAATCTCTTCTTGGCCGATCTACCTGGGGAGCTGGACTGTTGTGCATCCCATGCTCCAAAACTGGGAAACAAGCTAATGTCAAACTTGCTGTATGCTGCAGACTTGGTTTTATTTAGTCGGACACCAATTGGGTTTCAGCACCTATTAAATACAACAAGCAGTTTTTCTAACTGGAACTCTCTTAAAATAAACCTCAAGAAGACCAACATTATGGCAGTCACTTACCATAAAAAGAAGACCAATAGCTGGTTCCTTGATGGCCAACATCTGGATCAAGTACAAAGCTATAAATACTTGGAAATATTAATGGATGACAAATACCCTTTCAAACTTCAGTTAGAGGCCATGCGAAGAAAAGGGACCACAACGTATTTATCACTGAAGTCACTGAAGAGACGGCTACACGACCTTATGCTTGATCCCTTCTTACAAGTCCTGAGGGCTAAATTGCTGCCGACATTGACATACGGGAGTGAGGCCCTAAAAGATAAACATGCAGAAGTTTTAGATGTCACAATAGCCAATTTCTGTAGAGCTATTTTCCATCTCCCTAAATATGTGTCCCCGGCTCAAATCCGGATAGAATTCGGGATTCAAAGACAAGCGGTGGAAAGAAGGAGCACCTACGTTAAATATTGGCACAAAATCCGCAATGCTGTGGCAGGATCTTTAAATTCCCACCTTTGGAAAGCCCTACTCAATAAAACAAATGTCCAGCAAGGGATTATTTGTTTGAATCCATTGAGTTACTGGGCCTGTCCGAACTCTCGGCCGTTCCAGCAGATCATTTATCCTTTAAAAAAGCAGTGAGAAAAACAAAATCTATGTTATCAGTGTTAGAAGATAAAGCAATTCTTACTAAAAAAAGCACAAAGCTGGATAGTGCTCAGTGACTACGTGAGGCCAAAACCCCAAGCCTACTTGAGTGCCGGAATTAAGAGAAGCAGGAAGGAAAACTTTCTAAGGTTGCGCTTGGGGGTAATTGCGATCAAACCCCATCTTCCACTATGGGAAAGAAAAGGAGGCACTTCGACTTGTCGTCTATGCAGAAGTGGGAAGGAAGACATCATTCATGTCATCTGCAACTGCCCCAACTTAACCGCTACCGCGCTAGCGGGTTTTCCCGCTGTGCGCTGAAATTTAAAAATCGCGCGGTTTGTGACAAAGCCAGCTCGTCATCCGCGTAGCGCAGGTAACGCCCATGACGAGCTGGCTTTGTCATCTGCATCGAAGGGGTTAAAGGACATGAGAGGCACTTCGCTACGTCCTTTTTTTAGGTATTACGGCATCCGGACATGTAGGCAGGCAGTGAAGCTTTGCTTTAACCCCATTGACGTCCAGCTCAATTGTCGGCTAACAACATTTTTTTGAGATGGCAACTAACTGCTAGATTCATCAAAGACCCGTTTTGCGAGTCTATAATAGCGATTCAAAAGGAATCCCTATTACAGACTCGCAAAATGCGATTCATGTAGGAATCGCAATATTTATTGCGAATCCTACAGCTTCCTTATTTGCGATTAGCTAATTGCTAATCGCAAATAAGGAATAACTTCCCATTCATTCCTATGGACCTACAGGAATGAATGGGGAGTTATTCCTTATTTGCGAATAGCAATTAGCTAATCGCAAATAAGGATGCGAATTCAAGGGTGCCAGGGGTGTCCAAAGGAAACCCTGTAGCACCCCTGATATGCAAATTTACACAGGTGTTGCGCACACACATGTTCAAAGGACATGTGTGTGTGTAACATGCAATTGAGAAAAATGCACTAAAGTGCTTTTTTCTATTTTTTTCGCTATTTACCACGAAGTCAGACTTCGTGGTAAATAGCGACAAAAAATTGCAAATTCGCAATGTAAAAATGGTTAATGAATTGCATTTAAGTAATCTCAAATAGAGATTCCTTAAATGCAATTCGTCGCAAATGTGCGAATTCTTTATTAGCGAATTATACATTTGCAAAAATTGCACTCGCAAAGGGCCAGATTCTCAGAATCTGGCCCTTTGCGAGCGCAATTGAGCTTGATGAATCTGTCTGACAGAGACTTAAAACCCTGTTGTTACTCGTAACACGCTAATATGCTTTTTAAATGTAATATTAACTCCCTATCTTGTTTTAGTTGTACTTTCGCCCTGAGAAGTTGTGGCAGTTATTGTCAGTTAGTGCTATTTGAGATGTAAGAGTCTATGAGAATCTCCTTAAAAAACAGCTAGATTGTATAAATTAGGAATATGCAATTGAAGAGCTTTTTTTTTTATCTTATGTGGTTTTTAATTGTTTTTAACTGTATTTATCTGTGGACAATGGGAAATTATTTGTTATATATTTCCAAAGATTTTAATGAATCAAGCAAAATAAATATCTATCTAGTTCAACCCGAGACCAAGATGGGGTCCTTCGTACCCACCGATGGAGTTCCTGGTTGGCCGCAAGAGGTGTAGCAGCGGGTCTTGAGATAACGCCAAAGTGCAACCCTGTCTCGGATCCCCGCCTGGGACTCATGAAGTTTGCTTTCCAAAATCTGGAAGTACAAACCTAGAGGGAATACTCCTCTTACAGTTAATGCACCTTAGCGAGTGCTTCACATAGGAACGTATATAACACATATAGTTCCTATTATCACCTCTCACACATAGGTCCTGAAGAAAGCCAGTTTTTAAATACGAGGCCTGGCTGAAACTAGTTGACCGTCAATTCCGGAAGTGTTCCTTTTCAAACACTTCCGGAATTGAAAGTTGGAGCAGGGAGGCCGCTTTCCATTTATCAGTGCCCGAGTTCAAAATTGAAATAAAGTGACCAGATAGAATACGGTGATCCATTAAGGAGGAACCAAAGAAAATAAATGATCTGGTCAAGCCGATATTCAGGGCTTTTATCGTCATTATCCAGTTTATTACCGCAAATAGTATGCAAAAGACGGTGGCTCCAACGTACAGTCACAACAGGGAGCTGTCAGATGCTTTAAAAAGGCACCAAGTGTTTAGCCGAAATAGAGGTGGATACTTTGAATGCTGCAGGGATTATGAAATTGATGAACCATAACCCAATTTAATAAGATTTGTTTCGTCCTGATGAAGATGGATATATTCTGCTGTACACCGAAACGCCACGTCGACTGTTTTAACAAATTATATTTGTCTCATCAAGATAAAAAGACATGGATTTATATTTTTACATTGTAACCCATAGGGAGGCTCAATTATGATTTAAATGAATAAAAATCCTTTTTAAACAAATATTTGTTATATGTGCTTTGTAGAGTACTGTGATATCTGTGACATTATTAGAATATTGTAATATTTGGTAAAATAAAATGAAGTCTGTGAAAGCAGACTCTGTGTTTTTACTCGCATATAAGCAAAATTATTGCTGTGGTTAATAGGTTTTTTCTTTTACAACACTGTGTATCAGGGTTTATGTCCTTTAGGTTTGAAACTAGTTGACCACACCGGGCGTGGGAGACCATAAGTCCCTCGTACCACATCCAATGACCTTGTTTTAACACTGCCAAGGGCCCATTAATAAACTATCCTTTGGACACTGGGACCCTTAGGACAGTTTTTAAACCTCACTCTTAACACCATCACTCCACACTCACCTAACACTTTCCGCTCTGCTGTAAACAGACGTCGCAGCACACCTGAGGCACACTCGGCACCTCGAGTGGGGCCCGATGATGAAGCATGCCACCAACTAGGTTGGTGGGTGAGGGTCTTCATAACAACTAAGATGTTTTTCTGAGACACACACAACATGAGCGTCATTACTGTAGCTAGCTCCTATTGATCATTACTTACCATCCTTCGTTCCCTCCCATCAGTTATTGGGGTTAGCTTTTTCTTAGGGGATTCTTGGCTTTACACTCACATACATGCTTGGTACTTTTAGGTACACTTAGGTAGGGTTGCATCGTAGGAGTAAGCTTGATTACTGTCATGAATATATGCCTGCATTTACTCACAGTTTTAGCACCATGGTAGAATTCTACCTTTTATTTACTCCGTTGTTGCTTGGAACTTCATACATTTGTTTCTGTCTAATGATTGTTGCAGCAAATATGTTTTATACTGGAATGAAGCGGGTTCAATAAATGCTTATTGAAAATGTCCCCATAGTTTATTCTGTGTATCTTTCAGAGACTAAGTGAGCACAATTAACTGAGCAAAACGTACTGTACTATTTCCACGATACCTGAAGGATCAAGTGTTGTCATGTTTGATAGTTGTTAGAAACTGTTCGCTCCTTGGTAAGGTTAGGGGGCTTATTGTGGCACTGTGAGCCAGCTGGTCTAAAGGCTCACATATCCTTCAGGGGTGTCCGGAATAAGTCTAGACACCAATAATCCCTTAGTTGTTGTTGTCTAAAAGTGCAGGTCTTATGTATTTTTAGGAACTACACAATATGAAGGCTTATCATGAAACTGTAAGTACATTTCCTTCATTACCTCATGGGCTAGGAAAACTCAAAACTAAGATTATAAATGTACACATAAATTAGGATGTTTGTGCTGCTTCTCACAGTCCCAGATGGCTTGTGTTTCACTTGCAAGATACTGTTGAAAAGTAACTTAATGCGTTACTAAAACATGACATCATTGAACGCTCCACAGATCTGACACTATGGGTTTCTCCCATTGTAATAGTGGCCAAAAGAGTCAGTAAAGGAACTGTACTCATATTAGTTGACATATGTCAGGCCAACAAGGCAATTGAGAGAGAGAGACATCCGGGCTGCACTTTGCTTATATATTAACTCAACTGAATAGTGGAGAGTTGTTCTCTCAACTTAACTTAAGTAAAAGATATCACCAATTGGAGCTTGAAAAAAAAACTGAAGGTACGATACAACCTTTTCTACGCATAGTGGTTTATTTCGCTATAAGTGATTGACTTTGGGTGTATCCTCTGCTGCTGAACATCATTCAACATATCGTACCGCCTGTAGTAAATGCATTTAACTGTAGTGATGACATATTCGTTTTCAGAGCCACACAGAAAGTACCTGATAAAGCTCTCATGCAGCTGTATCGTTTGCTGACCAATGCAGGCTTAACTCTGAATGCCGACAAATAAGAATTTCTCAAGAATAGCGTCGAAATTCTTTGGCCATATCTTTTCTTCTGGGGATATGAAACCTGATCCAGCAAAAGTGAAGGCTTTGTCTACTGCACATTCCCCACAAGTCATTTCTATTTTACAATCCTTTATTGGACTTGCCAGTTACTTTTCAAGATACATGCAAGACTTTGCTACAGTCAGTGCACTGTTACAAGAAATAATGAAAAATAGTGTATCTTTTTATTGGTCAAGTGAGCTTCCAATACATGTGGCAAGCCATTAAGAGTACCACTGAAATGGCCTACTTTGATCCCAACCTACATACTGAGATTGCAGTTGACGCTAGCCCTGTCAGGCTAGGCACAATCCCTGCACAGCAGACAGCCAAATGCATAGAGACATATTGTGGCATATGCCAGTAAGAGCCTGTCACAAACAGAATGTGCTTACTCGCAACCTGAGAAAGAAAGTATTCAGTGGTCTGGGCTTGTGAATATTTGAATGTTTTCTTGCAAAGAAAGGCTTTCACTGCAGTGAATGATGATGAGTACCATTGAGTTGGGTAACTAAAACATCTGTTATTCAGCACCAAGATACCTCAGGGTGAACCTGTGCTTTACAAATACACATGTTATGTTATGTTATGATCATCAATCACGATTGACAATATTTGTCAATCCCAAAACTTAAATGCCTTTTCAAATTGAACATTAAGGAATCAAGAAGACAACTATACAAGTATTCACCATCCAGGGAAATATTAGAATCCAGCTGATTATTTTTTGAATGCCATTACAGTGCCCTGGTAACACATCTAAGACAGATTCATATTGCGAAATCGAGTGCCCAAACTGCTGTGTCTGTGAAGCAAATTACCACTGCCACAAGCCTAGATAGTGACATGTTAGGATTAAAAGATATTATTGCTCATCAATCATGGAACTAGAACTCCAGACCTTTCACTAATGACAATGAGTATTTGAAGTTCAAAAATGTAAAGGATGAACATTCAGCGACTCCAGAAATTCTCATTCTGCGAGGTACACAAATTGCTATTTCTGACAGTTTACGGCAACCAGTAATTAATGTCACCCAAGAGGGACATTGAGGAATAGTTGCTACAAAGAGACCTCTCCGTGGACAAGTCTAGTATCCTTATCTCAATGATAGGGTTGAAAAAAAAATAAAGACTGGTCATATATGCAACTGTCTTTAATCTTAAGTCTATCATAACCCTTTGAAAATGTAAGACTTGCCACATCATGCTCGGGAGAGAATTGTTATTGATTTCCTTGGTCCTCCTGAGAACAAACATCATCTTCTAATCATTGTTGATAAATATTCAGTTTTCCATTGGTGGAAGGCCTTTTATCCACTACATATAAAAAGGTTATTTAAAAAACTAGATGGCATATTTGTGACAAAGGGTGTACCTACAGTACTAAAGTCTAAGAATGACCTCAATAGTTGAGAATTTAAAGATTTTCTAAGTCATCTCAATTTAAAGAATCAAAAAAGCCCTCCTTTTTGGTCCCAGGCCAATGGCCTGGTAGAACAGTTCATGAGTACTCTAAAGCAACCTGTTCAGTGAGCTGCATTGGAGAAGCTTGATCTAAATGCTGTTTTAAATACTACTCTTCGAGCTTACTGTTCAACCCCTCACTCAGCGACAGGGGAAAGCCCTGCAACTCTAATGTTTGGAAGAGTCATGATGACCAAGATACCCAATGGAATAACCTCAGATCTAAGAATGAGGAAGACATTCACACTACAGACTTTGGTTGCAAACAGCAGATGGAAAATATATGCTGACCACAGAGGTCATGCAAAGGACATCACAATTTCAAGAGAATGATTGCTTCTTAGGCAATACAGAAGAAGAAATTTGAAGCTCCTTTTGAGGTTGAACCATTTACTATCACCAACACCAAAGGACCCATTGTGACTTCCCAGCGCCCTGGGTAGTCCCTTTTGACAGACTCCTCTCATTTTCAGCATGCAGCTCATCACTCACCAAATATCGATTCTGGGTCTATAACTGCTGATAATTCCACTGCACCTGTGCAGATCACTGACACTTCAACTGCCAGTTCCTGGTTTCCAGTGACCCGATCAGGATGTGTGATTTAGGTGCAACAATGCTTACTTAGAGAATTGTAATTGTTTGTGTATCTGCCTATTTATTCATATACCTATTTGTATATATACTTATGTATTTATTTACCTATTTATGAAAGCTGTGACTTTTTATTTAACAAAATGGGAGATGTAGTGTATTGCAATCAAGGAACACTGGAACTCTTTTGTTTCCCACTGTACACCATAGGCCTGTGATGTAAGCATTGAAGGGATGAGTTGAAGGCAGGATTAGAATTTTGAGTTCTGACTTACACGACATGGAATAAAGACATGTAAAATAACTCTTTGTGTGTGGCATACTTATTAGCGAGTGCCTAGCCTGGCAGGTCAGTTCACTAGCGAGGCTGCAATCTGTCATATAAAAAGGGTTCTGCAGCATTGAGTGCATCAGTTTCGTATTCCTCTTGCTGTAACCTCAAAGAGCTCCTAGTTGGAAAACCACTAAAGTAAAGATGTTGGGAATGTCTCTATTTCAAGCTGCTTGGCACCAGAAATTATATTTTCTACTTAACCAACAGATTTTGTAACTTCAGTTTCATGCTGTCAAACACTATAAAATGTCAGGAAACCATCCGCAGACACTGGATCATTGTTCAATTTGCTTGAGGGTTCACCACCACTCGAGTTTGATCTATGCCAATTTGTACAGTTCCAGATGGTCCCTGTTAATTCTACAGAGCTGCAACTATGTTATTTGCTATCAGGATATTTTTCACTTTCCAGGCAAAAGACAGACGTTTACACATTCAAGTATGAACAAAGGCCCAATGTAACTGGTCCAATGGCCTTCTTCATGGCAGGACATGCCTTTTCCTATTCTAGAACCTTCTATGCACCAGGTTTTATTGTTAGGCTATGTACTTCTTTGTCATTTGATGTCAGCAAGAAGCTAGACACTTTATCTCTCTCTCGGAGTACTTTTCTAGTATCAGATGTTCAAGATGAAGATGTGGATAAGCCTCTCCCACTCCTCTGTCATACATTCAGGAATTTATCAATGCAGTCAGCATAGAAGTGCATTTTTCTTCAATGCCAGACAGCTCCCAGCTGGGAGTGTTTAAGGAAGACTATTTAAAATGGTAAAGTCAGCAAGCAATTGATGATGATAGATGTAACTTAAATTCTAGCTAGTTCCATCCAGGTTTTACCGAAATGTGTCACGGTTCATGCTCCAGTGATACATTGTATTGCAAATTGTTTGTTTGCAACAGAAATTTGAAATTATATTATCTTTGTCCCCCTTGACTCATCTTTGTCTTCACCTAGACATCTCCCAAGGCAGGTCTAGTTATTTAAACTTAATGCGTTACTAAAACATGGCATCATTGAACGCTCCACAGATCTGACACTATGGGTTTCTCCCATTGTAATAGTGGCCAAAAGAGTCAGTAAAGGAACTGTACTCATATTAGTTGACATATGTCAGGCCAACAAGGCAATTGAGAGAGAGAGACATCCGGGCTGCACTTTGTTTATATATTAACTCAACTGAATAGTGGAGAGTACTATCAGACCTTTGTTGTACAGTTTGTACCTTTGTTGGTAATACTGTGCGTATGCGTAACAACATAGACATCAGGGTTGCACGTGACTGATACTGTGTGCACGCTCAGGATATGTTGGCTCGCAGTTCTGCTAACTCACAGTGCACCTTGCAAACCCTTAAGGAAATTGTGGTAACAAATCTAGAACCTTTTTATTTAGACACCCATGCATACCCAAAGAAAACACTCAAGAAATACACAATTTGCGGTTCATTATTTATTGAAGCAGGGAGATCTTTGAGTAAAATACATATGCTGCAATTAGTAATAGAATTAAACATATCACTATAATTAGCAATATAAAAATGGTGGGGAGAATGAATAGCTCCATCATCATGCTGAAACAAATAATATATGCCAGCATATATGCAGTGTAATGTAGTGTGCTCCTACCTAAAACTCCCTAAACGTGTTTGGCCTAGGGTGGGTGACATGCCAAGAATCCCTGTCAGATGACCTAGCTTCCCATTAGATTGGGCAAGTGTCATCAGGCAGCCCTTCTGGGTATAGAGTGGGACATCCCTCGTGAAGAGGACAGGAATCAGCTGCGCTGGAATGCCAAAATACCACTGCCTCAAAGTATCACCAGCGAGCTCTTCTGAATTCAATGAGGAAAGTAATTCATAAATATATTAAACAGTGCCCTTGTTGGCATTTCGATGGTTGGGCCATAATTGTTTAGGTTACTTAGATAGTGTAGTCGCTTACTGGGCAGTAATAAGGTGTGACATTTGTACAATAATTTTTGTACATCATGCTGAATGTTTAAGGTGTCATGATAGTGTGACTATGTAGATTGTTTTTTTAACTTTTTTTATTTTAATTGTCCTCTTTTGCCCAGATTAAAAAAAGATAATATATTGCGCTCAGGGGGGTCTCTCTTTTGATTAGCACCCACTGGAGTTCTCTGGTTCTTTTTAATCCGGAAAGGGTCACTCTGCACCTCTCTCATCATCCCTTATCATAGGAGGCTTTGTTATACCTTTCCATGAGAGATACCTCCCCAGGAATGTTTAAGCAGTATGGTACAGAGGCCTAATCATTGGACAATATACATATAACAAATGTATTCTTCCTTTTTTCCCAGTTCTCATATAGGAGCCAAAAATTATTTCTCTTTTTTTTTAAGCCCGATCCAATCAAGTAATGTATTGTAATGTATTTTATTGCCAACAAACATTCTCTTTTATTCAGGTGGATTGCTTTAATCCAGTTCTTACATATTTCCCTCTGGGCAAGCAAAATAAAATAAAGATCCATTTTTTAACGTTATTTGAGAGAGATACATGAATCCCCCAAAAAACAAGAGAGTTGCTTATCTGGAGCCTTTCTCCAAGTACGTCATATATAATACTTCTCACATACAACCAAAAGCTTTGGATCTCAGGGTATTCCAAAAACATATATATTGTCCCCTTTTTCCTTTCCACACTTTAGGCACGTTGGTATAGTGCCCTTTCCCATATTGGATAGCTTATAGGGTGTCCAATATATCCTGTGGAGACAAAATAGTTGATTCTGCCTTAAATTTGCAGAACGTACTGTGGAGTATGCATGTCGCAAGATACTTGCCATAAATCTTTCAACTGCTTACCCGGCAAGCTCTCCTCCCACAATTTTGATGGTTGATTGAAGTCCTTGTCTGCGAGTTCTGCTAGCAGCCAATACCGGTTTGCAACTTCTTTCTTCCGGGTTGCCTTGACCATCAAGCTAGCTTCCAAGTCATTTGATAGTCCCATATCGGAAACAACAGTGAGATTCCAACTCTTCAGTTGCTTATATTTAAATTTGGACAGTTGATTATTGACAATCTCCCGACCACCCTCCCAAGAAATTAAGGCTCCATCAGTCATCAATTGTTCCCAGGCTATTATCCCTGCTTCTTTTAATGGGAGAGCCAGACAATCTTTGGTATACTCCGGGGATCCCGGTGAATCCCAGGTAGGAGACATCCCACTGTAATAGTTAAGTTTTGAGCCTCTCCAAACTTTGTACCATGTGTCGGCAAAACCAGCTAAAGTCTTAAGACACACTTTTTTGAAAAACCATGGATCCCCATATTTCTGCATAAAGGCAAACTCTCCCCCCTTCACATCCTGGAGCATTATTCTGAACATTTTACCTATATCAGAACTGTCCACTGTACTGGATAACATCTTTCCTCCTTTCAGAAGAAACAGCCAGGCATAATAGGAGAGATCTGGCAATCATAATCCCCCTTTATCATTTTTCCATAAAATTCTAAAACATTTGGAGGCCCATATGAAATTGGTGATTTTTGACTGGATTTTTTTATCCATTCCTCCTTAAAAGCCATGGGGATGTTTTGAAACATACCTCACTTGTGTGGGTATCTAGTTTTCAGAAATTTTTAGGTTTAGTACTGTCCCAAGATCGACACCGAGCCCGGGGCCAAAATCTCGGGTGACACCCCCCCCCAAAACCAAGTAGTTTTGCTATACGTAATTACGATTTGGGCCATTTCCTGTTGCAGCCACTATGCCTACCCACACAAAGTGAGGTACCGTTTTAATCGGGAGACCAGGGGGAATGCTGGGTGTGAGGAAATTTGTGGATCCACGCAGATTCCAGAACTTTCCCATACATAAAAAAGTGTTTTTTTTCAGCAAAATGTGAGGTTTGCAGGGGATTCTGGGTAGAAGAATGATGGGGGACCCACATAAGCCATACCTCGCTGGACTCCCTCGGGTGTCTAGTTTCCAGAAATGTGTGGTTAGGTAGGTTTCCCTAGATGGCTGCCGAGCCCCGGCCCAAAAACTCATGGGACCCCCACACAAAACCAGGTTGGTTTGTGATAGGTAATTTTAATGTTGCATCAATAGGTTTTGGGCCCTTCCCAGCCACGTGTACTTAGCCCACCCATACAAGTGAGGAGCCATTTCTATTAGGATACTTGGAGAAATGCTGGGGGGTTGGTACTTTCTGCAGTGTGAACATTTTGGCACAATAATGCAAGGAAAATGTCACAGTCACATTTGGAGGTTTGCAGGACATTGTGGGTAAGATCACTGTTGGGATCTACAAGAGAGACATCACCATGTACTCCCATGGGTGTTTAGTTTACGAAAAAAACTACAGTTGTTAGTCTTAGATGAAATGTACAGCTTGGTAGAGACAAAACAGACAAAGATTACTGCACATCCATCTATTCCTCAAGCACACACACATACTTGTATTTGGCACGAGGGTTAGTGATGGTTCAGTATACAACATTTTATTAACAAGAGATTTCCCAAAAATGAAATGCACAGTAAATAATTGAAAGCACAAAAAACTAAACCAGTGACTCGTAACTCATGAGCTGTAAAGCCACTTCAAGGCACCAACCGCTTTACATGCCATTCACACACCTTTTGTACATGATACACACAAGACCATTCACACCACCAGGCACAAAACCAACACATTACAACATTCACAAAAAAGGACAAGGTACAGCCTGTTTGACAAAAACAGAACAGACACATTTTTATGCACAACCACCTATCCTTCAAGCACACATACATACTGGTTGGATTTGGCACGAGGGTGAATGATGGTTCAGTATATACAGTTGTATTAACCAGAGATTTCACAAAAATGAAATGTACTGTTACTTGAAAGGATGAGAAACTGAACCATTGACTCATAGCGTGTGAGCTGTAAAGCCACGGCAAGGCAACAACCTCTTTGCAGGCCATTCATACACCTTTCATACGTGTGACACATACATCACCAGCCGCGGACCCAGCACATTACAACACTCACACCAGCAGACAGGGCCATTCAAGGGCCTATCATTTTCACACACCCACATTCCTGACACCAGCTCACGGATTGCGTTGAGTGGCGTTTGGCTAGCAGTGTGTGTAGTGACCAGCAACTAGTCACTACTCACACACCACCAGCCAAATGCCAGTCCACACACTCCACCAGCCAATGCCAGTCTACACACACTGCCAGCCAAGCACCAGTGCACACACACCACCAGCCAAGCGCCAGTCCACCCACACCACCAGCCAAGGGCCAGTGCAATTCCACCACCACTCATGTTCCATTACAAACACACTGCCAGCCAAGCGCCAGTGCAAACACACCGCCAGCCAGGCGCCAATCAAAACACACTGCCAGCCAAGCGCCAGTCCACGCACACCGCCAGCCAAGCGCCAGTCCAGGCACACCACCAGCCAAGCGCCAGTCCACGCACACCGCCAGCCAGCCAAGCACCAGTCCAAACACACTGCCAGCCAAGCACCAGTACAAACACACCGCCAGCCAAGCACCAGTCCATGCACACCTCCAACCGAGCACCAATCCAAACACACCGCCAGCCACGCGCCTGACCACGCACATCGCCAGATAAGTGCCACTCCACGCACACCGCCATTTATATAAATGAGAAAAACACAAACAATTTGCAAATAGATACAAATCTACTAACACAAAATATGAAACTAAATACACTACACAAATGCCAACCTTTAAACCGAACAAAAAATATTAAACAATAGAGGCCGGGCAGTTCACTTTACCACTCATGGATGCTCCCAAGAATTATTTTGCGTGTGGTACATTCTAAAATAAGGAGGCACACACAGCCCAGGGTTAGAAGGACACTCGAGGCAGTACATACGATTCTCTTTCAGCGCACCTCTTTGTCAACAGACTCTACATTTTCTACTGGGAAAGGGTTTTGAGAGTGTGGGAGGAATGTGATAAGGAAAGGGTCAATCTTTCAATCTAGCAACATACTCCACACCCCAACTCTAGGAACACTTGCCTGTTCCACTAAAACAAGGCTGCCTATTACAGACTCCTGAAACTTATCAAAAGTCATCTTTGACTCAGGACAAGAAACCTGGAATACAACAAAAGCATTAAAGGTTGCCAAGTGGAAAAGATGGATAGCCAACTTCTTATACCAAATGTAAGCCTTACAAAGAGCAGCATAAGGTTCCAACCTCTGATCTCCTCTGTCAACACCACCCATGTGCCTATTATAGTCTAAAATGCCCACAGGTTTGCGCACTTTAACATTGCGATCCCAAACAGTCACAGGTCAAGTGCTTTCATCATGCATAGTAGTCAGCATGTAGACATCTCTCCTGTCTGAAAACTTCACAGCTAGAAGCTCCTCGCACTGCACTGTCCCCGCACAAGCTTTTGACAAACAAGTTCTTTTGGGAAACCTTTACGGTTAGAGCGGATTGTGCCAAAAGCAACAGTGTGCACTTTGGCCAACTCGAACAACCGCACACCAGTGTAGAAGTTATCTACATATAAATGGTGGCCTTTGCTAAAAAATCCTCTACCAAGTTCCAACACAATTTTCTCGGTCACTCCAAAGTGTACGGACAACCAGGGGGGTTAATCCTGGATTCCTTACCGGTAGACACCCTGGAATTAGTGACATGTCCAGTCCTACTGTCACACAGCATATACAGCTTAATTCCATAGTGAGCCCTCTTGCTAAGAATGTATTGCCTAATAACCAAGCGGCCCTTGAACAACACCAAAGACTCATCCACTGCTATTTCTTTCCCTGGAGCATATATCTCAGAAAATCGATCAACAAAGTGATCAATGACAGGCCAAATCTTAAAAAGACAGTCACAATCAGGGTGATCCAAACCATCATCTACAAAATGCATCATCCGAAGCAGAAGCAAATACCTATCATGACTCATGACTGCCGGAAATATAGCAGTTGCCATCAAGGGACTAGTGAGACCAATATCAAGGCATTGATGGCTTCCTTAGCCAGCCCATCAAAAAAGTTAAACCCAAGAGCTTCTTCATCACTTCCAGAGTTGTGAGAGTCTACTGGGTTGCTCTAGAGTGGGGCTTAAGGCTGACACTGTTGTCCCTCAAAAACTGTTTGGCTTACAAATTAGTCTGCTCAACAATCTGTGCCAAAAATACATTGTCCATAAACAACTGGAAAAAATGTAGTGGCAAAAAGTTTTCAGTATTCACTCTACACCCTGGAGCACCAGTAAAGTCTGGCAATGCTGGCAGCACCATGCCTGGGGTAACCCAGATGTCAGCACTTTCAACTGGAAGCCTTGCAGCCCCAGGCTGCAGCCCAGATGCCTCTTGCCACACTATACCAACGGGATGCCTTGCAGCCCAAGATTTATTCTGCTGCACTACACCAACGGGAAGCCTTGCAGCCCCAGGCTGCAGCCCAGATGCCTCTTGTCGCTCTATCAGCACATCAATGTCCTGTGATAACACAGGCACTTCATCCACACTAAGAGTAGCTTCATCCGCACTGAGAGTAGCTTCATCATTCGATGATTCCATGTGGAGAGAAAACTCACTGCCTGAATCTTCCCCTGGCTCTTCTGCCTCAGATGCAGAATCAGTCTCTGAACCAGGGTCAGAGGAAGACTCAAAAAGCATACCAACAACCTGCTGTGCAGTAATCCTGCGCTTAGCCATTATGTTTACAAAGGAAGGAGACAAACAAGTCAACAACAACCAACACTGTACAAAATAAGTAAGTAAAAAAATATGTGCCTTTATCACAAAGATCTATAAACTCAAAAACGATATGATTCACTTACAGAGACAGCTACACTCACCAGCACCTACTCTGAAGAGACACAACAAAAACCAAAGATATCCCACTTGAAAGAAAAAAACAAAACCAATTACTCACAAGACAACAAAATACACATTGAGCACGAATGCAAAACGTTTTTGACATTCAAAAAACAGAAGCCAAACATACTGCTATTATTACACCATTTGCAAAACACACATTCATGCAGAGAAATAAAACTCATTTACATTGTACAAAAAAGGCCTATTACCAAACACATGCAACTACACAAACAGCAGAGCCACCAGTAACGAAACCGCACCCTGGAACAGTCTAAAGAGCAAAAGCCGTAAACTGGAACAAAAAGGGAGAAATAAAGCATTGCAATGGCAATTCACAAGAAATAAAACAATTAACGTTATATAGGGGAGAGGGGATGACCTAACGGCTAAGGCGCTCGACCTCGGACCTGGGGATCTGGGTTCGAGTCTCGGTAACGACGCCAAAAACTCCCTGTGATTCGGGGCAAATCACTTAATCTCCCCGTGCCTAAAATGAAAGTGTGTCCTCATGTAACGTAACTGGTGCTATGTAAAGCACTGTGATAACTGATTCGGTTCGGTTATAGTTCGCGCTATATAAAACGCTGCCAAAAAAAACACGCTATGTCACTACCTAAATGGGGTCAGAACGGCAAAATAAACTGGCAGATCTTGCCCGGGGAGGGGGGGTGGCAGAATACACATAAAAAATATATGTCCTCTGGAAGCGACCAATTTATTTATTTTTAAATCCCCGGCTCTAGTGGACTTTATTGCCCCACCCCGCCCGGCCAGAAAGGCAAAAAAATGCAGGTGATCTGTCCCCAGGGGGGCAGACAAGTCTTTAAAATTATTTAGGCACATAAGGAAGCGACCCTTGCCCAACGGGACGCTTCCAATTAAAATTTAAAACACTCCCTGGTGTCCAGTGGGGTTTTCTGCCCCCCGCCACCGGGGCAGAAAGGCCAAATAAACAAACCGATCTGCCACCAGGGGGACCAGAATATACTTTTTTAAAACATGGCTTCTGGAAGCGACCCTTGCCCAAGGGTTTGCTTCCAATTTAAAAAACATAACACAATCCCTGGCTCTAGTGGGCTTTTCTGCGCCCCCTGGGGCCACAAACCCCCAAAATCAGGCTATCTGTCCCGGGGGGGGGGGGTGGGGGGGGAGAGAGAATGTAATTTTTAAATAAATTTGGCCCCTAGAAGCAACCTTTGCCCAAGAGGTCACTTCCATTTAAAAATAAACAAATTCCCTGATGTCTAGTGGGGTTTTCTGCCCCCCCCCCCACCCGGGGGCAGAAAGGCCAAATAAAAAATATGAACAGAATATACTTTCAAAATAAATTGGGCCCCTGGAAGTGACTCTTGCCCAAGGGGTCGCTTCCGATTTAAAAAACAAATACAATTCCCTAGCTCTAGTGGGCTTTTCTGCCCCCCCCCCCCCCCCGGGGCAAGAAACTGCCAAAAATCAGCTTATCTGTTCCCAGGGGTCGCTTCCTTAGCATCTAAAAATGAATTCCTGGTGTCTAGTGAGGCATTCCTGGTGCACGATAGCGACGCTGTGGCGATCGTGCACCAGGCATGCCTGGCATTGAGACATCAGAGCTGACGTCATGCGTGCTGATGTCATGGGAAAGCATGGGGGGTCGGGAGTGGCAGCGGAAATTCTTCTGCTGCCATCCCTCTATGTGGGGGCAAGATCGTTAACCCGCATCGAAGGGGTTAAAGCGTCTTTTTAAACAATGCTGCCGTTGCTCCTGGAACTAATAGAAAGGAAAGGGGAGAAAAGGAAGAAAAGAAGGGTTTCAGCAATGCGTCACGAAGAGAATATACCAAAAGAGACATCGTTTGCCTTGCCTATTCCAATCCAGTACTCCACAAAGATTTTAGAAACTCTTTGGCCTTCTCTATTCTGCGAAAATTTTGCATCTTGGTGGTCGGTTTGAACACAGTTGCAGAGGCTTCCCGAGAACAGAAAGGATTATGTATATTTACAATGCCCCCTGAAAATTGTCTGAAATATTTATATGTAAATACCTGGCGAGGAATACCCTGTGGGGATGTGGACGTGTTGTTGCTGGGGTTTTGGATACGGGATCAATGCTGTTTGGGGCATTCAGGGGGTGCTTGAGGAGGCTTGCATTATCTGTGGAGCCGAAGTTTCTCGCTCTTCGTTTCACCTCCAGCTGGCATCCCCCTTTCTGTGTTGCCTCCTTTGCCTTTTGGCCTTTCCTACCCCCATTGGTGGCATTTGGGGCGGTGGAGCCTGAATCTTGCTGGGCTTGAGCTGCTCGTGAGCTCGGCAGTGGCCGGAGGGCAGCGGCAAGGTGCTCCATCCAGGGCATATTGGGCAGAGGCAGCACCTTCACATGAGGCACCCGGTGTGAGGGGAGAGGAGGTGCAAAAAGAAGCTAAAATTGAGGCTAATGGCTGTTTAGAACGGGAAAAGTCAGGAGGAGTAGTACTTGCGGAAGCTACAGGCATGATCTCCAAGCAGGAAGAATCTCAAAACACAGGTCGAGGGGAGAAGTTGAAGGAGAGGTAGAGCTGAAAATGGGAGTATTGAAGAAAAAAAGAGAGATCAGGTTTTTTTTTCCAGAGAAAGAATGAACATAAAGGCCTTATCAGAATAAAGACTGGAGACCAGTTTGAGATAGTGGCATTACAGGTAGTAGAAAAGGTGGAGGGGATATCAGAGAGGAACGCTTTGCAGGGAAGGTACCAACTGAGAAGTTTAGGGAGAAGGAATTCTTTGAAGGGTGCTCAGAGTAAAGTTCAAAATAAGGCAATAGAGTCTGTCCCCCGAACCCACCTGATCCAGAATGGGCTTGCCACCGGGGAGTGGGAAAGTCCAAGAAGGAGGAGACTGAAAGTAAAAAAAGTGGAGACTTGGGCAGAGAACCCAAAAAAACTCATTACAAACCTTTTTTGAGGTGATACCGAAGACCCTGCTGCTGAAAAATACCGATGGGACACCCCTGGAGTGAGTCTGGAGGGGGGGCAAGACATCAGAAATTCAAATAGGTTTCAGGTGTTAGCAAACAATCCTGAGCCACAAGAAATTGACACGTCAAAAAGACTTAAGGAACTGAAGATAGCTCTTCTTGCCCAGGATGAGAACAAGATCTCTCCCCCTCTTAGAACGATGGAGCCACTCTCCTCTCAAACAGGTTTGGTACTCCATGAAAATTTGTCGCTTCCTCATGAGAAAGGGAGAAGGGAAAATCAAGCAGAAAAGACACAAATACAACATCAGTCTCCTTTGAGAGCTGCGCTCCAACCCTAATCTCAGTCTCAGTCTCAGTCAGTAGCGACCTAATACAGTTACTTAACACCGAAGTAAGAAACAGATTAGAAATCTCGGAATTAAATCATAAGGAGATCAGAGGGGCCTGTGATACTCTAGAGAAAACACTGGGTGATCTTGCCTGTAGGACAGCGCAGTTAGAAACTTCAGTGAAAGATCTTACACAACAAACAATGGCGAATACTAAGGAAATTGCGCTCCTAAAAGGGAAAGAGGTGCTGTTGAAGGACAAGCTGGAATCATTCGAAAATAACCAGAGAAGGTGTAATCTTCGCATCCTAAAAATCCCAGAAGGGGCTGAGGGGGAAAATAGAGGGACATTTGTGGCAAAAATGATTATGTTGAGTATTCATATAGAATACACTGAAGAAGATTTGATGAAGGATATACAAAGAGTTCACAGAGACCCTTTAAGAAGGCACCCAAATAAAACAAAACAAAAGAAAAATTCTGGTTAACTTCAACACGTATAAAATTAAAGAAGACATTTTAACCCAGACTCTAAAAAAGAAAACTTTAACAGCAGAAGGGATAAACTTCAAAATTAGATCCGATATTTCCCAGATCACGGCCAATAAGCAGTGGGAATTTGGAAATATGATCGAGCCCTTTAGGCGGCAGGGCACAACGGCCCACCTGAGAATCGCTGCCTATGAAGTTGAAATGTAAACAAATACAGCTTCTGGAACTCCTATCATGCTCTGACACGTACACAATTTTACAATCCTTTATGAAAAACCTATCTTTACTTTCTTTATAAATTGGCAACTTGTGACCCACCCAGTGACCGATTATATAGAAAACATGTCACAACTCAACTGTTGTAACCTATTATAGTTGAGATCTGACATCACAATTCCTGCTGTCAGAGCCATACACCTGGAGGAAAGGAAAGGAAAGTCAAAGGGCATCATTTGAGCATAAATAAAGCAGTTGTCTGTAGAACAGAAGTGAAATGTGGGTTTCCGTTCTCTCCTCTTTTAGTAGCTGTAGAGTGATAACCAAAAAACAAGAAATTTAAGGCAACAGGTATAATTTTGCACTCCTTAGTTATTTCTTTGAGTTAGACTTTTCTGCATATTCTAAACATTCTGAGCTACTATACCTTTTTTTATATAAAAAAAGGGCTTGCATTACTATAATTTTAATATCTTCTTGTAAGAAATATCTCTCAGCTTTTTAGATGTATTGCATTGTGCACTAGAGAAACCAATTTTTTTAATGAAAAAGCTACATACCATCGGCATTCTTATCATTATATTATGTTACCTTTGCTTCACACATGGTTTCTCAAGGGCAACACAATACTTAAGTAAGATTTATTAAGCAGCACAAGATCATCCTGCATGGCCCTGAATGGATTGGTAAATCTAGAGTAACTCAAGGCAGCACAAGTTGCTGCCTTGTATTACTCTGCCCTGGAAAGGCATTCAATGCATGGAACATGGGTATTCCCACACATCCATCCATGCATTTTTAGCACATTTCCAGATGTACCAAACCTGGGAATGCCTCAAAATGGTACGCCTACCCAGGGGAAGTGGAATGAGGAGTAATATCTAATTTCTCCTCACTGTTTTAGAAAGAAAAGAAGGAAAAGCCGCTAAGGATTGTTTCTGTGCAGAAATATGTCCATGGTGCATGCGTACCTGTATTGGTATTGGCCAGCATATTATATGCCAGCACAGGCAGAGAGTAGAACTGCACCACTATTGTAAATTATGGTGCATTCCTGCCCTCCTCCTTGCATGCAGCTGAGCAAGTTAACTTGAAATATTGATAAATCTAACCCCAGGGATTTAAGTGGTTTGTGGGAAAGGTGAAGGTGGAGCCATGTATTATGTGGAATAATGCACCCTGTGCCATACATGATATTGCAGGTCACCTTGGAGTTCCATAACCAGATACTGAACCTTCAGAATTGGCCTTTGGCCTTGTTCATGCATATGGTAACAGAACTCCTTGGTGACATCCAATAACCTTATGTTGTATTGCATGGGGTATAATATACTATATATGAATTGCAAAGTATGTGCCAGATAATGTGTTTTTCTTTTGACAAATGGTTTACAAAGGTTTGAGCTGATGCACATGTGACGCTAAGGGAAGCAAAGTATTGTAAAGTATAGCAAAGCACCTCAAACATCAGTGACAGCCAGTGATGATTGAGCCGGTTTCAGAGTGGGGATGGAGCTTTTAGTGTTACATCACTGACATCGTAAGAATTGTGAAAAATAAAGTGTCTCACAAATAAAAAATGTAGCAAATGAGCCACGACTTTTCAGCAGCAGAAAGAGAATAGGATCATATTGTAGCTGGTGTTGCATTTTTCAATCACCCTATTGCAAATATATTACTCAGTCCCCAATATTTTATACCGCCCCCAGAATTAAACGTTCTCGGATGGGGGATTATTCCTTCTCTTTCCTTGGCCCTAAGCTTTGGGACACCCTTCTGGAGTCTATTAGAAGTTGTACTTCTCTAAACAGCTTCCACACCTATCGGAAAACATATCTATTTTAAATTGTTTGTTTCTAGTCTGCCCTTCCTGTTACCTAACATTGTGAATCCCTCAGAGGTAGCTACATGCTTTATAAAATCTAATAATAATAACAATAAGTACGGTGTTGTAATACGCCATAATTTACAAACCGCACTTTTCCATTGCAATGACCTCTAAATTTGTAAAGACATGCTATTTACAGATAACACCATATGGCACAGAAATGATAATGTTTGGAAATCGGGTTTCACCACATATTTATCATTTGCACACCTGAAGCAAAACGTCTTGATTTGTTTTGATCCTATTAAAATCCTAACTGCTGAAATAATTTGAAATATTTGTACAGTTCGTGTGTTGGTATTTAAATGCTACTGTTAGAAAAAATTGACATACCACAACCTTTATTTTTCACACTACCACTACCTAAGCACGATTGACACGAAGTTCACTTTACAAATTCTTTGCATTCATAAAAAGAAAAAACTAGTCTTCATATTAAACAAATAAGAAATGTGTATTAGACATAGCCTGACGCGAACTGTATCTTTGAACACCCAGCAAATGTGACAAAATAATAACAACATTTGAAAGCATCTTTGTTGCTCATTCGCCATTCTGAACTCCAGCATGGTTATGTTGGGGGTACAGCAGCACCCCATGCAACCCTACTTCTAGCGCCTACGGCGATAGATCAACTTTCATGTGCAAAATCATGCCTTAAAGTTGATCCTAGCACTGCACTCAAATTCCTTTATGCATACCCCAGCTAAGTATACAGGGGAGATGGGAGCATGTCTGCTACAGGAGAGTGCAAAAATGTTAGATTTGGTTCAAGGACAGATTGACAAGACTGTCATGACATGGCCTTGCCCCAAATCTTAGCAACAAGTGAAACAGACACAAATAAGGGGTCAATGGTATAGATTTTGATTTCAGAGCCGCCACCAACGCCCACCATCAACTCATCCGAGAAACGAGGAAATAGCGATTGAAGACAGAATCTCCACCCACGCACACAACAGCAAGGAACTCTTCAGCATCATCAAGGAGTTCGCCCAACCCACCAGCGAGTCTACCGACATCCCTCCCTCACAAGACCCCTGCGACAAACTCAGCACCTTTTTCCACCACAAAATCAAGAGCATCTACGACAACTTCGACGAAGACAACCAACACACTGAACCCTCACCAACTACCCCAGACACCCGGAAACCAGCGATTGATGACTGGACAGCCCTCACCACCGATGACACACTGAAGACAATGAAGTCAATCCACTCAGGGGCCCCCACGGACCCCTGCCCCCACCACATCTTCAACAGAGCCGCCGACACCATCGCACCCATGCTCCGCCACACCATCAACCGCTCCCTGGCGACCGCCTCGTTCCCCGACGACTGGAAACACGCCGAGGTCAACCCCCTCCTAAAGAAACCCTCAGCGAACCCCACCGACCTCAAAAACTACAGACCCATCTCCCTGCTCCCTTTCCCAGCGAAAGTCATCGAGAAAGCCATCAACAGCCAACTCGCCACATTCATTGAAGAGCACAACATCCTCGACTCCTCCCAATCCGGCTTCAGAAAAAACCACAGTACGGAAACCGCCCTCCTCGCCGCAACAGACGACATCCGCACCCTACTGGACAAAGGAGAAACAGTAGCCCTCATCCTCCTAGACCTATCAGCGGCGTTCGACACAGTCTCCCACCGCACCCTAATACGCAGACTCTACGACGCAGGAATCCAGGACAAGGCCCTCGACTGGATCTGCTCCTTCCTCTCCGGCAGGACGCAACGGGTCAGAGTCCCCCCTTTCCTCTCAGACCCCACACCTACCACCTGCGGAGTCCCCCAGGGCTCCTCCCTCAGCCCGACGCTCTTTAACGTCTACATGGCTCCACTTGCCCCCATCGTCAGAACCCACGGACTCAACATTGTGTCATACGCAGACGACACCCAGCTCATCCTCTCCCTATCCAACGAGCCCAACACCGCCAGACGCAACTTTCGAGAAGGCATGGAAGCCGTCGCCAAATTGATGAAAAACAGCTGCCTACAACTAAACACCAACAAAACAGAAGTACTCATCATGGGCCCAAACCCCGATGCCTGGAGCGACACCTGGTGGCCCACCGCCATCGGAAACCCGCCAACCCCCACAGACCACGCACGCAACCTGGGTATCATCCTGGACTCCGAGCTCAAAATGGACCGCCAGATCAACTCTGTCTCATCTTCCTACTTCCACACCCTCCGCCTCCTTCGTAAGACCTTCAAATGGATCCCCCTCGAACACCGAAAGACAGTCACTCACGCCCTGGTCACCAGCAGACTCGACTACGGCAACGCACTCTACGCCCGAATAAACAAAAACCTCATCCGCAAGCTATAGAACATCCAGAACGCCGCCGCAAGACTGGTCCTGAACCTGCCAAAACACTGCCACATCTCCCAGCACCTGCGCACACTCCACTGGCTCCCTGTCGAGGCAGAATCACCTTTAAGATGCTCACCCACGCACACAAGGCCCTCCACGGCACCGGACCAGCATACCTGAACAGCCGGCTCAAATTCCACGCACCCCAAAGGACCCTACCATCAGCCCAGCTCTCCTACGCCGTGGTCCCCCGCACCAGAAAGACCAGATCGGGAGGCCGCTCCTTCTCCTTCCTCGCGGCCAAAGCATGGAACGCCCTTCCGCTCCACCTCAGACAGACAACATCGCTCCCCATCTTCGCAAGAAACCTCAAAACCTGGCTCTTCGACAGACCCCCTCCTTGATGGAATGGAACCTGCACCCCCCCCACCCCCCACCCCTAGCGCCTTGAGACCCTTACGGGTGAGTAGTTGCGCTTTAACAAACTCCTGATTGATTTGATTGATTAATGTATGCTTCACCTTAAAAGTACAGCTTTACATGTCTGACCTCTTTGCTGGTGAATACACCTAAGAATTTGTCCTGTCGAGTGTCCCTTCGTTCCAAAACCAAGCTAAACTGTGCAGTGTCCTTCGCACCACAGCGGAAAGGTCTGTGTGACGCAGAACAGCTAGATTTAGCGTGAGCTGATGACATCATCAACGGGTGACTCACTAAATATGCCACTGCGCTGTTAACTGTCCTTCCAGCAATCCAACATTACAGTTTTTCACAGAGCGCTCCCTTGCGTGAAGGACAATAAATGTTGGACTTTCACGACACAAATGTTAGTCAACCTTGCAGCGCAATTTGGCCACATAATTTAGTAGCTCAGTTTGCATAAGGATGATGGGCAGATTGCATAGCATTTACATATTGTACCTTTTCAGCAGTGTACTGGCGATAAACATTATAGTAAGCAGCTACTTATCGGACAATTTCTCACTCTAGGCAAGATACAAAAAAAGTATTTTGTTATGTGGTATTGGAAGAGCTCCTATAATAGAGACCTTATTGCACGTTTACCCCAGCCCTATTTAAATGATTCTATCCCAATGTTTGCTTGAACGTGAATGTCCATTGTTAAACAAAATTAATATTATGTTCACTTTTCACTTGCAATAGTATAATTATGTCTCCTTATGTGATCTCTGTAATTTTTCATTTGTGTAATTAATTTATTTGCAGGTCTATCAATAGACTATTCGGAGAGCAAGCTCTATTGGATCAGTTCAGGAAATGGAACCATAAATAGATGTAATCTAGATGGGGGTAATTTAGAAGTAATTGAGTCAATGAAAGAAGAATTAACAAAAGCTACCGCTTTAACAATCATGGGTAAGTGCAGCTGCTTTATCTACCCTCTGTTTTCTATCGATAGGTGTTGATTACTTATTAATGTTAAAAGCTTAGGCAAGTAACTGCTCCTTTAGAAAAAGTAAATCACTTACATCACATAAAAGACTTAGGTGCATAGCAAATAACCACATCACATTAAAACTATATATTAACGTGGTATTCAGATTTTACAATTTCGCAGCCTTTTCATGTGCAGAATAACGTAAACAGGACACAACACAGAGGGGCATATTATCATGGGGGTTTATCTCCGCTTTTTTGGCTTTAAAAGCCAAGAAAGCGGAGATAAAATTATCTCCCTATTACCTAGCTGTCGCTAACACCAGTTAGCGACAGCTAGTAGGAGATAGCGACCATCTTGGGCCCCACTTTGCATGTCAGTGATATTTATCACTAATGACATGCAAAGTGGGCGTGCCAAGATGTTAGCGACTGGAAACAGTCGCTAACATCGCTATCTCCTATTACCAACTTTTGGAGATATTCGCGCTAAGCGCGAATATCTCCAAAAGCTAACACCTGCCCTGAGCAGTTCTTAGCCATGTTATCCAATGGGAGGTGGATAACATGGCTAAGAGCATTAGCTCGGTAATGCATGAATATCGCTGACTTCTCAGCGATATTCATGCATTGCGGCCGTTTTTTATCGCATTTGCGATAAACCTTGGTAATACCAAGGTTTATCTGCGATAAAAATCGCCGCAGCTCAGCGGTAAATTTTTGTCTCTAACCAAGCAACAGCGATAATTATCGCTATTGCTTGGTAATATGCCCCAAAGAGTGTAGTGGTGTCAAATTTCACTTAGGTGAACGTTGAAAACAAAGTAAAAAGTTCATATTTCCTTTTTTGAAAGCTATATATATGTTCATGGTTTTAACAGGTACATCACATCAATACATGTTTCCATCAATAATAGAAGTTAATTGTATTTTCTATTTAACTGTACAGTTTAAAAAAAGGTATCTTGTGTATGTGTATTATTAAATCGTGTGTTAACTTTTTTGTGAACATACTGCTCAGAAAATGTATATATTGGGACCACTTCTGTCTGCGGATATATTTAAAAATGCAGAATTTATTTTAATATGAACTATGACACAGACACAATTGGTCCAATTTTTAGATTTAAAAAAATCCTAACTTAAGACAAAATCCTAACTTTACTACTACTAAATGCCTTCTGTGAATACCAAAAGTAGTACGTTTAGGATTTTGTCTCAGCTTAGTTTTGTGAATCGGCCCCTACTCTTCTGGACCTGTGAATACTCTGCCAGGGCTAAGGATTGCTGTGCTGCTGGAATGATTCAGATAAACGCACAAATTGGTGTGGTGCCCTCAGAAGTCTGCTATATGCTCTCTCAGCAGTTCATTAACAGAGACCCAGTGAGTTCCCTGTGTGCTGCTAACTGGTTTTGACCTAGACTCCAGGAAATTCCAAGATTTGAACGAGGATGGCTCACTCACGTAATGTGACATGTTTCATCATTTGCCACCTCATCCCACCCTGGTAAGATGGTACTATCAGGGCGGACTCAACCTCAGAAAGGGGCTTATCTGAGGGAGTTCTTAGATATTTCTATTGTTTCAGGACAGTTATTTAGGTCCAGTTTTCTGAGTTTAAAAATCTTAGGGATTGTAGCTGTTGCTTGACCCCAGACAACCAACATCCCAATTTCGTAAAAACGCCTTCCTCAAAATGGTTTAGACTGGAGTGGTAATATTAAATGTAACCCCTTTGTGTCCAACACCTTCCCAAAAAATGTTTACAATTCAAGTGGGAATAGTAATTCTAATTCCTTTAGAGTCCAACGCCTTCCCCAAAATGGTTTAGATTAGAGTGGCAAAATTAAATGTAACCCCTTTATTGTCCAATACCATTAGTTTGGAGAGGAATATTAAATGTACCCCTTTTAGTGTCCAACACCCTCCCCAAAATGGTTTTGATAGCAGTAGAATAGTAAATGTTGCCCATTTTGTGTCCAGCACATCCCCCAAAATCAATTAGGTCAGAGCAGAAATAGGAAATCTGTACCCTTTGTTGTCCAACACCTTCCACAAAATGGTGCATGTTGGAATGTAAATATTACATCTAACCTCTTTAGTGTGGAATACATTTTTGCTGTAGACTGATTTATAACAATAATAATTCTAACATTTATCTATAACTGTGGTGTTAGATTTTGTTCTACTTTTCTTGTGAGTATATTTGTAGGTTGAAGGTTTATAACAGTATTTTAGCTATCATTTCTACATAGGAACTCCATTGTTATTCACAAAGTGTGTACATTTCATAGATTTGCTTAATCATTTTTGTGTATGATTTGATTTATTGAATGTTTTGTCCGTAGATATTGGTAGCCTCGTTCATTTTTAAGGGCTTCTTTGAATTTTTAGAGTGTTGTTGTGTTTCTCCTAGTGTGGCTTGGAAGTCTTTGTGCCACCCTCCCACTGTTTTGGCTTGTTGAGCCATGGTGCTGTCATAAATGTTCCAAAAAAAAATGTTCCACCATGGTATTTGGAACTTGGGTTGGTTGGTGTCTGTGCCTAGAGTAGTCAGTCTGTCAATCCAAGTGTCTTTGTAGTATTCCATTAGTGAACTTTGATTTTTTTAAATTTCTATGAGAAAATTAAGGTTCTATTAGCATCTTGTAGTGGTTAGCTATGTCTCTTTCAGCTGTATATGCCAGAGCTTTTAACTTTTTAATTACAATGGCAAACTGGCTGATTGTTGCATATTCTACACTTAGGACCATATTCACAAAGGTGTCACGCAACACAGCACAGCACCAAAAGAGTCTGCACTGCATTGAGTGACAGGGACAGAGCAGGAGAGCACCATAGTTACAGAGATATGCCACTCTCCTCTCTCTCCCTAGGTCCGGCTCTGACTCATGTTGCCATGCACCAGGCAATCACCATAGCGCCATAGTCTACCATTGGTTTTGTACAGGAAGGGTACCTTTCCTGTACAAAATACTATAGCTAGACAAGTTTTTAACATTTTCCTACTTTCTATGGTGCAGCACACATTCAAAGTTGGAAAACCAAGGAGAAATTGAAACATTTCTCCTTTTAATGACTGCTTTTCAGCGTAAATCATTTTTGGCAGTAAACCCTGTCTGATAATGTTAGTAAATAGGGTTTTGCATCAAAAAGCATGGGTGGTTGTATGGGAACACCCATGCAACTCCCCCTTGTCACTTAGTAATGCAAAGCAGCATTTTATATTTGTTATTCTGGTAAGTCACTTGTAAAGGGGTATACCATATACACAGGGCCTGTACTTCAAATGCTACTAGTGGGCTGCAGCACTGATTGTAACACCCACAGAAGAAGAATTTCAAACCTGTCTCTGGTAATGGCTGTGAGTGCAGTTTAATGTCACTTCGACTTGGCATTTAAAACTATTTGCCAAGCCTTAAACTCCCCTTTTACTACATACCAGTCATCATATGGTAGGCCCTAAGTAACGCTAAGAACAGGGTGCTTTTTACGTAAAAGGTAGGACATGTACCTTTAAGTTGTTCATGCTCTGGTAGTGACAAGCAGTCTATTTTGTTTTTTTCTCCTGTGAGGCCTACCCCTCTTATAGGCCGGCGTTGGGAATCCTTTAATATCCCTTTAAGCAGTAATACCTTATTAGAGAGGAGTGGCATTTTCATGTTTGATTTACTTGGTAAGGTATTGATAAATCCTCCTTACTGGTGAAGTTGGATTTAACATTTCTCTTTAAGAAACGCCACTTTTAGAAAGTGGACATTTTTCTGTACTCACTGCACTTTGTGCCTGACATTCTGTCTCCAATACATGTCTGGGCTGGCTGACAGCTATGCTTTGTGCATTCCCTCTAGACAGCCACCAACACAGGTGACAGAGGAGTCAACTGCATTTATCTGCATTCTGAAAGCCTTCCTATGCAGGTGCAGGTGGTTCAGACTTACACCTGAATAGGCTGTGTCCTGTCCTTGCAATAAGCACAGTTTTACCCCCATGGTTAGCCTGGCAGATAGTACCGGGTTGAAAGGGATCTTTGTGCACTTCAGAG
This sequence comes from Lissotriton helveticus, assembly GCF_964261635.1. NCBI lineage: Eukaryota > Metazoa > Chordata > Amphibia > Caudata > Salamandridae > Lissotriton > Lissotriton helveticus. The sequence goes on along the minus strand of NC_136061.1, from coordinate 1,690,579,341 downwards.
AGTTCTTTCGAAGTCACCCCCTACATCAAAAGCACTTTTGGTTATAAGTAGTGGATCTCCTGCAATCTGGAATCAGACATTTCTGGATCTTGAACTGAACCACTGTTAGAAGGACTGCTGTGCTGTTTAAAAGACTCAACTGGAGTGCATTATTGGAACTTCCTGCTTTCCTGCATGTTGCACTGCTGCCTGACACTCACTGACTCCACTGGAAGGAACCTTCCTTCCCTCCAAATGATCTCCTAGGGCGTGCTGGTCTCCTGTTCTTCTCCTACCTTTAATATGGTGCTACTAGACTCTGCTTTCTGTGAATCCTACCCTTGCCTGTGGTGCCCTCTCCAAACTCTGGTCTCAGAAGTAGGTCCTGCAGCTGTTTTCCTAAGAAAGCAACTCATTGCATCAACTGCATGAGAAATTGAGCCACATCGCCCTTCAACTCTGATGCAGCGGCTGCCAAAAACAGAAGACCTGCAGCCTATGCAATTCAACGAAGATACTCTTTGTGGCTTAATGACAACGCATTGCTTTCACTTCAGCAAAGCTCGATGACAACGCAGCAACCTGACTGCATGGAAAAGATTGATGTATCAAGCCCTAGGCATTGATTAATTTCCCTATTTAAAGTACTTTGTCAGCTAACCCCACATGGGTCCTGTACCTGGCATGCCCTCCATTGCAGTTGGCCTGAACTATGGATGGGCACCAGTCCCTCTCGAAATCAAGTAACCTTTTGAACGCTAGTGACTTCTAAACACTATTTTTTGTTTGATCATTAACCCCTTCAGCGCTGCTGACAAAGCCAGCTCGTCATGGGCGTTGCCTGCGCTACGCGCATGACGAGCTGGCTTTGTCACATTACGCGCGATTTTCAAATTTCAGCGGGAAAACCCGCTAGCGCGGTAGAGGTTAAAAATTAATATCTCGACTTCTACTGATTGGATTTTTGTAATTTTGGTCTTACTGTGCTCTGATAAATATTCTGTTTTTTCTATAGCTATGTGAAATCTTTTTGTAGTGTATTCATTCAGTTACTGTTAGTGTGTGTATATGTTGCACAAATACTTTACACATTACCTTTGTAGATAAGACTGACTGCTCAGTGCCAAGCTACCAACGGGTGAGCACAGGTTATCATATTGTGCATATAGCTTACCCTGACTTTAGTGACTGTTCCTGTCTGGCCTGGGTGCATATCTCAGCCAACCAGGAATCCCCTTTCTAGCATCTTACTTTTATCTTTGTTACAATTGGTGGGGAGGTTGTGTTCTCTGACGTTAATTACAATATTGTTTTTCATCATAGCCCTCCCTTAACAAGCATTTGCCTAATATTTACTACATTCCAATTGAGCGTCTTCATGCTTGTGCTTTCTTGATAGTATGTGTAATCCAGTTGGGAAAGCAATTTTTTGTTTTTCTGTGATGTGAAATGTGTTGCTGTTTCTACCATTCTGTCTGAAAGTAGCCTACATTTTAAATTAACTATTCAGTTAAAGCATTTGTTTTGTTTGCTAACATAATTTAAACATGCTTTTTATACTTACATATGTGCTATTGCTTTAAGTTGCATTTGATTTTCTTCAGTTTCTATTAGATGTTGTTTGGATTTTAACCCCTTCCACGCTCATGACGAGCTGAGCTCGTCATGTAACGCGGCTTTTCGAAAAACGCCGCACAGCGCGAAAAAAGCCGCCGCACGCATGCGGTTAATCAGCTGGGCTTTCCTTTTCTGGTGGTTTAAAAACTGTTTTAGTTTAATTTTAAAAATATACGTTTGATTTGTTTAGGGTGGTGGTGGGGTTTTAGTTTAATGTGTAACTTATAAGGGTTGTTTTCCTATTATAACTGTGATTGTTTTACTTACTTTGAAAGCACCTTTGTCAGGTTTAAGAGTGTAGAGCTGGATTTTTCAGCGTGAAGTGCAGTGTTTTTGATGAAGTGGTTCGTCGGTATCTAAGGATTAATATGCATATATAAAAAATATATATACACATCTATATATACACACACACACACACATATATTTAGAGCGATAGCGAGAGTTTAGTAATCTACTTCTAGATTTGCATTCTAAAATTATTTTAGGTTACACTGTAGTTAATTTAAATTTTACTGACTATTTTGTGTGTTGTTTTCAGTTTTTTGTTTTTTGGTGGTCACTGATTAGTGTTTCTCTTTTACTTTTGCAACTATTGCAAACTCCCTAGTAGTTGGCAAGTACTATGGTTACTCTTGTGTAATCTATAACTTTGGGACTCTTCGTATTGTCATTGACTTGTATTTTAGTGAACAATCATTTCTCAGTGTTTTAACTCAAATATAGCTCAAAATATTAATTTTCCACTATGATAAGTAGTTTTTAGTGTCCGTAACTTCAAAGTGGTTATCAGCAGTTATACATTGAGATATTAGAGGCTTGTGTCTGCAATCCCAAAAATGAGCTTCATTTCAATCAATATCAATTTGGAAAGAGCCCACTTCCAACTGTGCATCCTAATCAATATAAACAAGTTCATCTACAAGCAAACCTGAGCTTCATGGTACAGGCACTGGCTATGTTCAGGTTACAGTAGAGCAATTCCCTTCTTCCATTAGAAGGTTTGCAAAGCTAATAGCACTTTCACCACAAAATCCTTTGGGCCTCCATCACATTATGGAAAACTCAAAAAATGACATATATGAACTAACTTCGCCAGTGCTTTGTTTGTGATGTTAAAAAGGTTTGTTGGCAGATCATTTCACAATAAGGAACATCCTCCCTCTCCCTTTCAAAACTGAATAAGGCTCCACACAGTTCAGAAGATGCCTGAATGTACCACACTCTGTATTGTCTTCACATTCCTTGCTGATACATGTCTCTGACTGGTACATGTGTTTTAGATTTCATTAAAATAGTGTTTCCATCATTGGAGATGGAGATTGTCAATGTACAGTATCTCTGGTGGTATGTCAGATCACCATCTTCATTTGCTAACCCCTGATGTGGTGTTTTGTAAAATAGCTGTCTCCGTTTCCAAGAAATCCAAAGGCAACAATATGTGTTTGTTGAGCTATATTAAACTGAGAAATTGGGTTATTATTTGAGAGGGGCTGTGGCCCACTCCAATAACAAACACAATAATGGTCAGGGTGAACCTAAAAGGTCACCTTATTGGCCTGTGCTTAACCCTCTTGTAGTTTAGCATGAAGCAGCCAGGCTTAATTTAAAGGCAATGTGTAAAGTATTGGTGCAAAACCCAGACAGTGGTAAAGTAAAAACACTGCACAAAATAAAGTCTGAACCAATTTAGATAAAAAGGGAAGACATAAATAAATACAATGATACCAAAATGACAAAAATCAATCAGTAGAACCAGAGATATTCATTTTTAAATGTCATTAAAAAGGGTGTAGTGAAACATAGCGACAATCGCTGTTATCTGGTCGCGCAAACCGTCACTAGTTCAGACCAACCATATTGTGTTGTGACACTGGTCAGATACAGGGACCATATTAGTCCCGCTAAAGAGTTACCTTGTCAAAGTTCATGCAAACACATCTGTTCAAGTTGGTGGGGGCCATGAGGACAAAGCTTTAGGCGCAAAGGGGCAGGTTGAGAGTCGCAGACTGTTGTTGCTGTAGCATGAAGATTTGAGGGACTCTGGTCTTGCGAAGCCAGTCAGGTTGTACGCCCACTGTTGTTGTGGCAGCTCCTGCTGGAGCTTTGCATTCATTTTCATTGCTGCAGTTGATTCTACCCAGGAAAAAAGTCAATTCATGTTCATGAGGTGCCCAAACATCAGGATTTCTAACTTTTCTTCAGGAGGTGTTCATATTGATGCCAGACAAGGATTTAGGATCTGTGGGCCACCTCTTGTGGATCAGGGCTCAATCCATCAAAGGCCAGCAGCAGGGCTCAGTTAGATCCAAGTAGATCTAGTTGTTGCAGGCCAGCTGGAGATTTTAGGGAAACTTCTGGAAGTTGTTTGTATCCTTATAGCTCACATAGGAGGTCAGCCAACTCACCCTTTAAGTCACTCTGCATGGCTTGGTATCAAGGAAAGCAAGTCCAACTCTCCTTTTTCAGACAGCAAGGCCATCCTTCAGCAGTAGAGCACTACTTCTGGTAACAGGGCAGTCCTTCTTCTGAATCTTTCACTGCTTCAGGAGTGTTCTGATGAGACCCCCTGAAGGTCCCGCTTTTATACCTGGTCGCAGCCTTTGTGTGGGGGAACTCCCTGACCAAAACAGGGTCTGATCAGTTATTCCCCTTTCTCTGTACCTGTCTCCAAACTGTCTAGGGTGACCAAAACAAGGCCTGTTGTCAGATTCCTTTGTCTGTTCTGCCGGCAAGACCTTTTAAAGTATAATTAGGACAGTGAGACCCTCTTCCCTCTCACCTTTGCTCCCTTTCTCTTATTGTCTGAAAGCAATACAAATCCCACAAGAGCTGCACCTTTCACAGTCATTTGACCTAGGACACTGGTAGATAGACATTGTTGATTTGGACCGAAATATGCTTACTTTCTAAAATTAGTATTTTTAAAGTTGTAACTTAAAATCCAACTTTACGTTTTAAGAAGAATGTAAACTACAATCAATTTGAGTGGCAAACAGCATATTTCTATCTGCTCCCAATCTGAAGTAAACACATATTAACTGTAAGAATGTAACCCTGTGCTAGTCTAGGGGAGAGATAGGCCTTACAACAGGGAATATTGACCTGAGGAGTTATTTACTGTCAAGACTTATAAAATGTAAAACAAAAGTCCTACTTATTGAATAACATGCACCTTGCCGGAGTGATGGTTAGGATCTATTTCAGGGGTGACTTATTAGTCTTTTAGGCCCGTGAACCGAGGCACAAGAAAACAGAAAAAGAATCGCGAAAAACGCGAAAAGGGGGCAGGGTAGAAACAACCTGACCCCCTAGGCCTGCTCAGGGGGTCCCACAAGGACCCCCAAGGCAACAAATTATAATTTTTTTTTTTAAATCGCGGGATACGCATAGGTACGCCTATCCCGTGGAAAAAAAAACCCCAAAGCCGCTTTTTTGGTAATTAGCCCCCGGGGGCCCAAATCCTGGGGGCATTTTAGTTTATTATAATGGAGGGCCCTGAGTTTTGGAACTTTAAAAAATTCCTCTAAAATCAGCCGAATAAGGAATTCCGATTTACTCACCTGTTATCAGGAGAGACCTCAGTGCTGCATCTTTCAGCCCAGTACTGATCCTGAAAAGTAATTTTAACCGTACTTACCAGTAACTTGACTTTTCTTCCATAGGATATCATTGCATGCTATATAAAATATATATAAATAAAAAAATATATACAATTTAAAAAAAATATTACAATTTCAATATTTGTAAAAACATCTTTATTTCAATTTATATTAAAAATATGTAATGTAATTTAAAAAATAAAATATCTAAAAATAAATACTTTAAAACAATGTAGTAAATCAGTATAAAAAAATATAACAATAAATACATTAGAAAATGATCATTTAAAAAACCTTAGAGATTCACTGAAAAAACCATAGGTTTCAGCCACGTTATAGTTAGGAATTAGCATTTAAAAAACCTTAAAATTCACTGAAAAAACCATAGGTTTCACACATGTTATAGTTAGCTGGACATTTCACTCATACAAAACCATTGAAATTCCCCCGTTATAGTTAGTTCAGCTAACTATAACTCGCGCGCCCACAATGCACTGCTGATGACGTCACATATTACATCACTTATGACATGGTCAGTGACGTCACTCATGACATCACTCATGACATCTCAAATGACATCACTGATGACATCATCCAGTGAATGTGTGTCTTTCTGAAAAATAAATATTTTTATATATGTATATCTAAAGCTATTTCAGATGCATCTTAAACTTTACAAGAATTAATGGTAAATAAATCCAAGGATACAAAACAACAACAAAAAAGCCAGGCATTTGTCGCACCATGAAACATCTGACACTCGCGCCTATAATGCCAGAGTGCATATTATGCATATGTATACACCAAGCACACAAATTGCCCATGTATATATCAGATGCACACCTTTATTGAAACTGTCTTGGCCTAAAAATGGGAGTGGTCTATCTGATAAAGCTCTTCGAATGTATATACCAACCATTTCTGAAGGGTGTTTGGTGGGGTAATATCTATGGTATTACAGTGGGTAGGCTGAACTGCTTGAACACTCATATGTTCTTAATTTTAAAGAATTGTGCAATGTTTAAAAACACGCATCTTGTAGCCAGTCCAAAGTCGAAACTTGGTGGAATGTGTGGTAAACGTGATGGAAAGAATAGCCATGAACTCAATTTTCTTCGAGTGAGATTGCAAGAGAATGTGTGCTGTGAAAAAAAGTTGCATGTTACTTCTTAAACGCTGGTGAATTTTTTGCATGGTGCAAGTCAAGCATCTTTTTATCCACAGTTAACTACTTACTTAACTGCTTTTTAAATGCCGGATTCACAGGTTTAAAACTGAACACTTTCCTAAGTTACATCTCTTTGTCTTATCTGGTTTCGTGAACTGCAGAAAAAGGTGCACTTTAACTCCATGCGTGCGGCTCATTTTCCCGCCATACGCTGAAGTTTTAAAAAACCCGCGGTTCATGACGAGCTGAGCTCGTCATGAGTGTATGAGAGGTGTACCTCATGATGAGCTGAGCTCGTCATGAGCGTCGAAGGGGTTAAGGAAGCATTTGAGTGTAACTTACACTTTATTTTCATAAGTTAATTCTCTTTTGTAATTCAACCCTTATTTCTTTGCAAAACGAAATTAGAGCAAACTCTATGTTCATTTGCAGTATAAATATGAACAATTAATTTCTGGTATACAAGCATTCCTACATTTAAATAGATCTTCTGTTTAAACACAACAGTGCTGTTTATTTCTCATGATTTAATGGAGGTTGATTTTGTTACCCTACCTATTATGGACGTACAACAAATATATTTGTCCAAAGATTGATGGTAAAGTCAGGAAAGTTTTTTATGTTGTGGATATAAAAGCCCTCATTACACAATGGGAGAGCAAGAATGTGTTTAAAAAAAACGGGTGTATCGTAATGATTACTTCCTCAATCTATTGTATTGATTGAAATTAAATTTATTTATGGATGGATTGATGTGCACTATTGAGTGGAAACACAATTGAGAGGAGACAAGGGTATGGCACCGTACTTCCCATTCAAGAGCAAATAACACAAGAAAGTTGTACAGTCTCAGTGATACACTGGATGGGTTTTTCTAAAGTATCAGAGATGGGGGTCTACTGCAAGTGTGTCTGCTTTGGAGCTGAGATCTTAGATTCCTAACTCATAGCGGAAGTCATCCTGAATGGAAGAGGAATCATTGAGCCCATCGGAATCCAGCCGAAATGACTGGCGAGTTTCAATTCCGACAGCCTTTATTATAATTAGGCAGTCGGAATTTAAACCAACGATCTCGGTCGGAATGCTTCCGACGTAAGTTTGGAGGCTTTTGGACCGAGATCGTAGTACGCCCATTGGTCTGGCAGAGAGCACACAATATCATCAAAAACACCTCAGTAAAAATACCAAAGGCCTCATTTATGGGATTTTGAAGTAGGGTAGTGCAGCAAGGCACCTTGCTGTGCTGCCCTATGCCAAAGTAAAAGGGTAGGAATGCACCGTATTTAAGTCATATGGTGCATTCCTTTCCTTTCTCCCTGTGATGTCTCAGTTTCGACAGCCTAGCGCCAATGTAGGCAACCTTACATCATGGTGCAAGGGGGCTTCTGTTGCATGCATGATTGTTTTTGTGAGTTAGGGGCACCTTCCCGCACAAAAACTATCCTAAGAGGCTGCAGAAATCAGCACAAATAGAAAGAGGAAAAAACAAAAATAAAAAATAAACATATTTTGCCTCATTATGCCTCACCTCTGGAGGCATACAGATTTGGCACTTCCAAGGTTTACATGAGTTTATATATCTGGGGCAGGCCCAACTTCCATATGTGTTGCGTGGAAAAACCCTCCATAACACCCAATGCACGTCTCTGGATGCAGAGTAAGGCCACGCAGCAATTTGCGCTGCGTCACCTTACTCATGATTCATGATTCATGAAGCCACTTAAAGCCAGGCAGGGTGGCTTTGCGTGGCATCATAAATCGAATTGAGAGCCCTGCATCACACATGTACCACTTTACATGGTGCAAAAGTGATGCAGGGCTCTCATAAATAAGCACCCAAAAGTCCATCTTTGTGACACACCACACTCTCTAAATGCCTCTTATTCTACAGTGATGTAGTACAGTGGAATAAAGGGGCATTATAATGCACAATATGTAAGACTTTAGTTCATAGACTCAATATTTCACGTAAGTATTCTGTATTTGAGAATATCCCTTGCCTTGAGTCTGTGGAAGATGTTATCTCGTATAGTTCCCATCATCTGCTTCTCGAATCGACCTCTGTTTTTAAAGCGAGTGTTTGTTCGTATTGATAGACTCATGCTAGCCAGATATTGACTTCTGTCAGAAGGAGAGCTCCATCATGAAAACAATGGTCATTATGCATGTTACCTTCTCTTAACAGGAGAATGTGTAACCTTTATTGTTACGTATGTGACATTCATTGATGTTTTCGTGCTTTGGACCTTTGTCTCAATCAATGGTAACGGAATAAGCACATCGGCTTTCCTTTGGGAGCTGCAGAAATCATTAAGTCTCTTGTTCATGTTTCTGTTGTGCTTTGCGAATTGATATTAACAGTCCTAGGTGGTAAATCTAAAGAAAGTGCAGGCGAACACACTCGAAGATTCAATACGACAAGTGCATTTGTGGCAAATCAGCTTCTTACCCATGCCTATGTTAAGAAATTTTGGGGATATTTGTGTAGGCAAAATATTAAAATACATTCTGCGATTTGTTCGTGTGACTACTCAATATTTTGCAGAAAACATTCCCCTCTACATTTGTCTGGATCTTTATATACATTTTGGTTGCATAGAACTTAAGCATAATTTTTGCTCATTAAAGCAGAAGGACAAAATGGATTCTACATTATAAAATGCTAGACTGGGCTTATATTGTGGCCACATTATCAACTCCAACTTATGTAACCTTAAAGAGCCCTAAAACTTGTGTTTGGATTAGACAGGGCAACCCAATATTCCATGTGAGAAAAGTGTGCAAGTACTGAGCAAAGCTGGTGTTTCAGATTGAAAACACTTAGAGAGATAGTCCTGTTAGCCAGGTATTACTGTGTGCGAACATTAGAGATACATGGAAAGAAATAACTGTTCAGTCACTACAACAAGATTTTCGTGCTCCCTCTGTTCTGCATGTTACTCCACCCACCGATCCTGATATAGATATTAATAGACCAACACTTAGAGCTTTCCAAGTTATTAGCCTAGAAAAATCCCCTCAGGCTATTCTCGCAGTGAAATCAGGCTCTCCTTTTGACCCCTGTCCCCTTTTCATTTTGCAAGCCATTATAGATACTGTCAACCCAGTTATTAATACTGATTAGTTTGATATCGTCCTTTAACACCGTGACTAACTCCTATGCGGACGACATGCAGCTAATCTTAGTTTTAGATAAAAATACCACACTGGCGGAAGAAAATCTCCAACAATGTAGTACAGCTGTCTTCCGCTGGATGAAAACTAACCACTTAAAATGCAACTCCGAACAAACAGAAATCATGCCATTAAGGAAGGAGAACATCTTTTCCCCCAAACTTATGGTGGCCCTCTGACATCTCACCCCCCATACAGTAACAGTAGCCAGAAATCTGAGGGTCTCATTTGACTCATCACCATCCATCCCTTGGAGTAGCTGGAACCTGTTTCCATCTAATAAAGTAACTTAAAAAGTTATTAGACTTACTTCCTTGTATGGCAAGAAAGGCAGTGGCATTTGCCTTAATGTCTTCCAGATTGGACTATTGCAACAGCCCTTATGCAGGAGCCAATAAGTCGGTCCTACACAAGCTTCAGATGGTACAGCGGGCTGCAGCTCGACTAGTCTTAAAATGGCCCGGACACTCATCTGCATCCGCAGCTCTAAAGACTTTGCATTGGCTACCTATCCATAAAAGAATCTTGTTCAAGATCCTCATAATTACCTTCCGAATCTTTCATTCCTCAGGCCCACACCATCTACGGTCTAGGTTTACACGCTATCTGCCATGCCAAACCCTCAGATCTTCGAATTCTAATCTACTAAAACCCCCTATTTTCAGATATATCTCAAAAGGGGGGAAATCACTTGCAGTTCTAGGGACAAAATACATAGTAGCCCAGCACACTTAAAGAACAATTTATTACCAACAAAAAGTCAAAGAAAGTTTGATTTCACAAACAAGCCGATGTTTTCAGTTTCAATTGTTCTTTATTGTTCAATCTTTAAAAACTTTTGGCAGCATCACTTTTGGAACCGCCAACGCGTTTCGTCCCAACCAGGGACTTCTTCAGGGCTTGAATAGTAAAGATAGGCAATTCTGATTGACAAATTCTTATCAGTTCTTTGTTGACAGTTTCTTATAGATTGTTATTGGTAGTAAAGTATTTTATAAAAAGAAGAAATTTTCTATTTGGTGACCCGTTGTCGTTTCTTCATCTGGTTAAAGCATCATATTTGATAGTCAGGAGGTCAATTGTACACAAAAAGTAACCCGGATATAGTAGTTCCGGTCCGTGAAAAGAGTCCTCGATCGTCTCTGCTCCAACAGGAATCACCACGGTTGGGACGAAACGCGTTGGTGGTTCCAAAAGTGATGCTGTCAAAAGTTTTTAAAGATTGAACAATAAAGAACAATTGAAACTGAAAACATCGGCTTGTTTGTGAAATCAAACTTTCTTTGACTTTTTGTTGGTAATAAATTGTTCTTTAAGTGTGCTGGGCTACTATGTGTTAAATTGTTGAAAGTTAGGTTCATTGGATCAGCCTTAAATCGAGGGAGTATAGGGTATTGTGCTCCCAGCCCTTTGTTTGCACCTTTTCTGTTCGTTAAAACAAATAGGGACTTTTTAGACTAGTGCTGGCACCTTATGCTTTGATTCCCTCTTTTTGTCTTTGCAGTTCTAGGGACAAAAGCCTGGAACCAACTGCCTAACCACCTACGTTTTATCCAATCAGAAACTCTCTTCATGAAAGCTCTGAAAACTTGGATTTTTATGGCACCTGATGCGCTATGTAAAGCACTTATCTAAAATATATTTTCCTAGTCTCAGCCATCCTGTCTGTAAGCAACTTGCTCAGTGCAATTATGCTACTTGGATTGAAATTGCGCTTTACAAATACCATATAACATAACATGTAAGACATGCATGCAATTAATGCTGCAGAGGACTGTTTAGTTTGAACTATCCCTGTTTTATTCTCTCCTATTCCACTTAGAGATAAAAGTTTCGTCAAGTGATTTTTGCAACAAAATGTAAGACAAGATGATGGTAAATTAATCTAAAGTGCAAGATGAGAACTGCAAGTGGTGGAGTGCACGTGGAAAATGAATGGAAAGTATATTGGAGACAATTAAAAAGTGAAAATGTTCTTGATTCGACATTTTACAGAGGTCAGCAGTACATGAACTCTACTCCAAATTTCACAAATCACAATCTGGTGACTTTAAAATTGTCAGTTTTGGCACCCATGAGGAAATACGTGAATGGGGGCATCCTTTGGAGAAAGGGCAAAGCGCAATGTACAAGGGACACAGCACCAGAAAAGGGAAGAAAGCACAGACCGCACAAAATAAGATTAACGAATATTAAAGGGCTGAAAGAAACAAACCAAGGCACCCTATCTAGGGAGTGACATTGCTGATTTCACCCAAATAAGCCAGTTTAAAAGGGCTGGCAAAAAAGAAGCCAAAACTAATTACGAGTTAATTTATATTACTGATTTTAGACGTGGCCTCAATTTGAGTTAACAGGAGAAAGTAAACAAGCATAATATAAAATTGCTTAGAAATTATAAAAATATAATTGTGAGATCCCAATACTTCTGTTGTGAAATTTCATTTTTGGCAATTACAGTTACTTTAATGCTCATCCTTAGTATTTACTGGCTATGTGTGATGAATATTTGAATCAATATCAGAGCTATAATACCCATTTCGATGTTTTAGTTACCAGTTTAAATTTTGGAGGTGCTTCGCAAAGCACTTTCTACTCCTGCAATTTAGCAAAAGAAAGGAGGTTACATTTTGCTTATGTGTTCAACAAAGTGTTGCAGGTGTTGATTTTGCAAATGTTACCTGACCTTCTCCAGTTCAAAATATCATCTATGGGGCACACTTCCGGTAGGGTGGATGAATATCTTGATACAACATCTATATTATCGAAAAGCTGCAATCTACCCAAATGGCAAAAGATGAATCTCAAACATCCTCGTAATTTAGGCTCTTATTTATGGGGAATTTGCATAGGGCATCGCTGCAAGGTTTCATGCTGTGCTGCCCCCATACCAACTTGAAAGGACAGGAAAGCACTGTATGCAGTCCTTTCCCCCTAAGTTGATGCACAATTGGCTGCCTAGCACGAATGTATGATGTTACAACGCATACTTTTACAACGCATTTTTTACAATGCAACATCTTTTACAACGCATTCCATTACAACGCATGCCATTACAATGAATGTTTTAAAACTACCTTTACAACGCATTCCATTACAACGCACACTGCCTTTACAACGCATACCATCACAACGCATACCATTACATTGCATGTATGGTAAGTATTGGATAGTGTAGGGGTAAAAATTACTATTCTAACTCCAGGGGGGTGCAACAGTAGGGTAAGTGTTGGATAGTGTAGGGGTAAAAATTACTATTCTAACTCCAGGGGGTGCAACAGTAGTGTAAGTGTTGGATAGTGTAGGGGTAAAAATTACTATTCTAACTCTAGGGGCTGCAACAGTAGGGTAAGTGTTGGATAGTGTAAGGGTACTATGCATTGTGATGGTATGCATTGTAATGGTATGCGTTGTAATGACTGCGTTGTAATGACATGCGTTGTAGTGGTATGCGTTGTAGTGTCATGCATTGTAATGGTTGCGTTGTAATGGCATGTGATGTAATGGATGTTGCGTTGTAAAAGTTTTGTTGTAATGGTATTGTGTTGTAAAAGTTGCGTTGTAAAGGTTGTTTCCCGCTTAGCGCCAACATAGGCACACTTGCACCATGATGCAAGGGTGTCTGGTCTGCATGCAGGAATATTTTTGTGCAGGAAGGAGCAATTCTGTGCCACAGAATGCATTTTCCTCTTTTATGAAAACGAGGAGAAATAAAAATATTTCTCCTTGTTATGCCTGCTCTGGGAAGGCGTAATGTTTTGGCCCTGCCCCAGATTGGTGTGATTAAGTAAATCTAGGGCAGCGTAAAAATGAATGGGTGTTGTGTGGGAAAACCCACTGCAATGCCCATGGAATGCATCCCTGGCACAGAGTAAGTCAACGCAGCAACTTGTGGCAGTGAAATTTGCTTTGCGTGACCTCATAGATATGATTGAGAGGCTTGCGCCACATGACCATAAAAAAAAGGTCCTGCAGCTGAAGCCTCTCATAAATAAGCCACTGAGCATGGAGAATTAATTGTCAACCTGTACATAGATAACTTTGGTTGTGGATTGAAAGTTATCAGTATTTAGTCTGTTAACCACTTGATACTATATATACTTTCCTCAGCTTCCCGACATCTGTAAAATGTTGGTTCTCTGTTACTGGATTACTCTTACAAGTTTCAATGTTATTCATCCTATTGCTAACACAGGTGTAGGCAGATAATCATGAAGTGTCTCTACATTGTGGTAGTCACATTTAGCAAGTACACTGAATCGTTTTCCGAACATCTTCCTGCATTTAATTCCAACCCTTTTTTTGTTCCACTAATCTACAAACATTTTTAGCAATGTGTGTAGTGTTCTTACTTGTTTGGCCTCCACTTATATTTTCATATGTCTCCTGGAGCAAAACTTCACCTACCTTTATACCTATTAGGACATTATGGGGCGTATCCTGCACATTTTTAGATTTGTGGCACCTTTGATTACAATGACAAAGCGATCTCTAAATTGTACACCAGGCACATATTTTACCAAGTCTCCAGAATTATTTCATGCACAAAGTATTGATCACGTTATTTTTTGTACATATCTGATACATATGTGGCAGTATTTCAGTAAATCAGCAAGCAAGTGCTGCACATAGAGTTGGAGCAAGGAAGGGCCATTGAAATAATTACACATCTGAAATGGTAAATTTAAGTTTTACATTGTTACAAAGAGACCATACCTTACTATAATATTGACTTGCCTGTTCTACGCACCATGATGTTGCTGTTTTGCCTCAGCTCAGCTCTTCTTTTTTCTGTCTCCTTTTCTCCCGATACTTTCCTAATACAGATTTTCTTGTCATTTACAGGCATTGCCAGAGGGTGTTTCTATTCTTTTTCCAGTAAAGGCCTTTTTGCTTGTACTTATCAGTTTGCCACCACTCTCCATTCCACAACGGAATACATACGTTGCCAGATTTTATCACGTTTTTCTTAGTGGGATTATAGCAATTGCCTAAAAACCTTACATTACAGTTTTCTTCCTAATTCTTTCAACAGGCTTAATCTACGTTAAATAAGGTTAGCAGTCCAAAATGGCTTCCAATCTCTGCGGTCTGCAAACATATGTTTTTCATTCTATCCTTTAAGCTTGTGAAAAGGCTGATATAGGTAAAATAAAGACAACTGTGACATAAGCATCTTCATTTTTCTCTGCCCTACTCTGGGTGCAGCAGCAGCGGCTGGCACAGGTAAGGGCAGTGGAGCGGTGGGCGGGGCAGAGGGCTGCAGGGGGAAGCCGACAGACAACAGAACAAGTGTTATTTATTTATTTAATGTATTCCTATTCAGTAGTCTGTCGATTTCCCCTTCCCACTCTGCCCCCGCCTTCCTGCACCAAAACAATCCTGAGGGGCTTTTTCCTCTTTCTGTGTGTGCATATAGAAAGGGGGAAAACGAGGAGAAATAAAGATATTTCTAAAGGCTATGCTTCCCTTGGGGAGGCGTATCTTTTTGGCGCATTTTTGGGTTTACCAGGTTTGTTAAATATGGACATGCAACGCAAACTGGGTCATAAATTTGGCCCTAAGTGTATCTCATTCATCATTAATACTAACACAAAGCTAGCTCCTTTGGCACAGATCAACAACAATAACAGGAACTTGTAGGTAAATAGATGGGCAGTCATATAGCCCTGCACCCCTGCAGGAAGTCAGCCTATAGACTACAGAGTGTTAATCTGAACATCATATGTTCTTCACTCATGGTCAAAAAGTAGTGAGCCCACGTGGTTTTCAGTTTCAGGACTATGGGTTTGAGAAAAAGTCCTGAGCTCTGCAAGAATGCTGTCTACAAGAGTCATTCAATGTAATAACCATTTAAACATCGACCTCTAAAACTGATGAAAAAAGTCTGCATACTACACATCTGACACTGGTTAAGCAGTTATGTATCAGATAAACACATGAACATCTAAAGGAGAAATCTAAGTTATATTCCACCACAACCTCAGCTTGCCTGATCCACAGTTGGCAGCCCATCTGATGGCTTTTATGTCCAAAGGAAATCCCTCTGATGTTTTTAGGTACTGCAGAAATAACTTGCCTCTAGCACCATTTTGAGATAGACTGCAGTGGTTCTACCACCATGAGTCTCAGGTGATCCGATACCTCTAAATATATTCTCTCTGCACTCTCCGGTTTAGGCATAGTTATACTTTGGAATGTTTTACATTTTTCATTTTTTAACAGTCTAAAATCTGTGTCTCCTAACGCTATTCTTCTTCAACTCTTCTCTTGCCTACAAGGTATTTAATTGTGTAATAGATTTGAAGAAATATGTTTAAATTACATTTTTACTGCCATCATGGACCCAGCTCAACCTAACCCAAACTATTTTACCAGCTATAAAATAACTACTTGTGCTTTGGTGCGTTTGTTTACTTCTGAATTCTGCTTCTTTTTCTGTTTCTTGCAGGGTAGGTGTTTCCATCAAGAGAGGTATAGCAAACGCATAGGGACACCTCTTTTTCATGGTGGAAATATCTGTAAATGTCCCAAATATATTTTCCAGTACTTGAGAGTGGTCCAGAAGGCAAATAGTTCTATTGCCTAGAGCATTGACAATTCCTGCACCGTTTCTGTTTTATTGGTTCCATTTCTACGAGCTTTCAACTTTTCGAAAGATGATGTGCTGACCATTACACTACAATCACTTGTAGATTTCAAACGGTCATAAGATAGTGAGTACAACTTCTATAAATAATTTTTAGTGATAGAGACGTTTTTCCTTTTGATCTTGTCAACTTGCTTGCAGGGAGACTTGATTTTATGTCAAGAAGGGAGGATAGCAGTGTACATAACCTTTTATTTACCACTTCTGAGCAGCACTTAAAATCTTCAAATAGAACAGCATAAAGTCAGAACAATAGAACATCCACTGAGTACATAAATCCCTCTCGTTCAAATCTCATCCATGTTTGTTTTGCTGCTTCTGAGCAGAGGAGTATATTTTGGACGTATTGTATATGTATGCAGTTGAGAAACTGTGCATGCACGCATGGCCGCACATGCACATTTTTCGCAGGAAATGTTCTTGCGCTGGCGCGCGCTCCTGTGCATTTTTTTGCAAAAAATGCACTGGCACTCGCGCATGCCCAATTTTCTCATGGATTACCCAGACAGTGAGGAAGAGGAGGAGGGCAGCCCGGGGACGCCGCGGTACAGGCAGTGTTTTTTTTATAAAAATTGTATTAGTGTAGAAGTAATTGTTAATAGGGGAGTTGGAGACAGGGGCTGGCCAACTCTGCTCCGTTGCTGAGTGTGTGGATATTTACCTTCTACGTGTTCTCCGTGGAACACGTAGTGTGCTAATCTTTTCCGCCCGGGCTTAGTCTTGGGCACCGGGAACAAGAAAGTGGTATACAAGTGCATGGAACATTTGGGTACGTTGGTGGGTGGCCAGGGATTTTTAACCCATTGAGGCAGTTAAGATTATAATTGCAAATTTGTATAAAAAGGTTTCACTTATAGGACAGTCATATCTAATAGGTCAGCAATTTAAGCTGGATATTCTCTGGTTGATGGGTTGTCCGTAGGTAGGGGACAATTAGTCTGTCGAATTATGAAAGGAATTTAGTTGAAAAACCCACCGGGTGCAAGGTACAGTACTCTCTGGGATGTTAGTCTAAATTTTACGTTGTTTGAAAAATGGCAAGATTCTGACGACAAAACATTTGACATGGAAGTTAGCCACTTTATTGTGTATGGTTTAATTCAAAATGGCTTTAGATGTCGGAGTCCTGGATATTATAGGTAGGTTTTATCAACCACAGGGTGTTTTTTTCGAAGTGAGAAAGCAAACTCTATGTTTGATGATCATCCAAAATTGTGTGTAATGAGATGCATTAAGGAGTATGATGCAAGAGTGAGCGAGTTCAGAGATCAACTGATCTCTTATGTGAAGCCGCATGGAGCAGTATCTACGGCAATAATAGCAAGATAGGGAAAGAATGCAATGCATGAATCATATGTGAATGTGTATAAATCCAAGGTGCATTCATTTTGTGGCACAATGGCATCTAAGGTGTTTACTGCAGGTGGAAATTTAAGTGAGATTTTGAAAGCATCGGATTGGTTAAATGATAGACTTTTCAGGAATTTCTATTTCAGACCAGTTGAGCGTGTTGCAGACATTGTTTTAAAGGACTTTAAACATGCATTATGCTATCCTCCTGGCTTGACATTAAAGGTTGAATCTCAGAGTTTAACGGCATAGAGAATCGTAATTTTTGTAATTTTATGAAAGACAATGAGGCTAGCATTATACCTCCCTCCCACCCTTGGAGGTGGTTGAGGTGGGAAAAGAAGATAGTATAAGTAAATAAATTGTGTTTTAAAGTATATTTAGGAACATTAACAAAATGTTTGTTTATATGATGCTGTCTAAGAAATTATTTTAAAATGGATTTTTGGGGACATTTCAGAGTCTCAGTGAGGTAAGTCTGGAAAAGAGTTAGATGAAGATGGTACAAGATGTTTTCGTATGAGGAAGAGAAACAAAAGAGGATGGGATTGGAACGTTATGAATTTATGTACTCTGTGGATCTCCAATTTGAAGCTTTTAAATGCAGCTCATCAGTGGTAAATAAAAGGTTATGCATAAGGCTAGCCTCCATGTCTTTAATAAAATCCAGATACGCCATACAGTTAAACTCTGAGAATCGACATTCTCCTTCAATGATCAATTGTCAGCTAATTCTATGCTGCAAGACCTATACTCCTACTCATGTTTTTGGTGAGATAATATTCTCATGTTCTCACTTAGTGAGAAATGGTGTCAATGTCACTATTACCAGTGTTTTACTCTTTTATTAGCGAAGACATAATCATACGTTATGAGTCTCTTTCTGCAAATGAACCATGACATGTTTAGCGCCTTGTGTATGTGAACCCTTGTTTTCTAGTGAACTCTGCTTCTAGTAACACCCAGGCATGTTCCACAGCATTAGATTGTTTCTCCTTGACTCTACAAATCATGAAAGACAGACCCTTTAAGATTTTTATGTTCAGGCCTAGCCGGTATTTAGATAGAAAATTGGATATAGAAACACCATGGACCAAAAAAATGTGTCAAGAATATCAAGGGCATAAATATCCTGAAGGTCAGTTTCTATAAGTAAGCAAAGATTTACTATATCTAACTCCACTTATATGTACCTTGTTGATATATATGTATGTAGATGTTGAGTTAAGAATAGTTAATCTATACTCACCTATTTGCACTTACCTTCTAGATATTTACCCCCAGACTCATCAAGGCCACATTCTGTGAATCCCAAATTGCGATAATTACCGAATTGCAATTTAGAATTCGCAGAATGGGATTCATGAAGAAATGCGATCAAAAAAAGCGAATAGCAATCGGCTGCAATTGCCGATTGCGATTTTGCCAAAATCGCATAAAATTCGCAGAATCGGCCGTTTCCCATATTGAAATTGCGGTCTCACAATTACCGAAATCGCAAATTGCGATCTCGCTAATTGCGAGATCGCAAAAACGGGAAGTCGCATTCCGAGCACAATGATGACATCACAACCAGGAAGTAGGCAGTTTCCTCCCTCATTCTGATCACTGAGCCTGAAAGTGGAAGCAGCACTGGCCAGAGCTCCACTACAGACCACCTGCAGCAGCACACCAGGAGACAAACAACCTTAGAAAATGACCAAGGAAGCAGCAGGGAGCAGTGCCCCGGACCGAAAAAGGAAAATTTAATTTTCCGAGCAGGAACTTGAATACTTAAAAAAGGGAGTCACAAAGTACCATGACCGCCTGTTCGGTAAGGATTCCCGGAGGGTGCCTGAGGCGACTTCGTGAGAGACGCGCTGATCCATTCAGCGCCCACCAACTCGGCTGACAGACGCGGCCAACCTCAACGCTGATTTCCTCAGCACACCACATACAAGCCCCACGCGCTGAAGCCTACTGTGAGCCTCCTTCATCCCCTGCCTGCAACCGGGCCATTAAGTGATCGTCTGGTTTCTCAAAAGTCATTCCTCCACGTGGGTACAAGGTTTCCACTCCTCAAGGAACTTTAAAGCACTTACCAATTCAGACAACCAGTCCTGATGATGATCCGAAATGCCCCGGATCAAAACGCCGTCGACTCAACAGCCTGATTAATAGGCGCATGTCTCTGTAGTTATGTTATGTTATGTTATGTTAACGGTTTTTGTTCCGCGCACAGCTGCCCCAGCAAAGGGGCGTCCTGGCGCCAAGGAAGGTATACACAATATCACAAAATGCAATAGAATCAGTGATTTTTATTAAAAAGAAAGGTTTTGATAGCACATCTGAACTGGAATAAGTCTTCTAGAGCTCGAATTTCAGTGGGAAGAGAGTTCCACAATTTTGCGGCTACTACTCGGAAGGAGCGGCCTCCCATCCTACTCAGCAAGAAGCGTGGAACAACAGACAAATTCTGGCCCATCGATCTCAAGGATCGAGAAGGGACATATGGGGTCAGTAAATTCCTCAGAATAGGTGGGGCCGCGCCTTTCAAAATTTTGAAAGCCAGGCAAAGCACCTTAAATTCAATCCGTCGAACAACAGGCAGCCAATGAAGCGCTTGCAGTGCTCTGGAAACTGAACAACGTCTAGGAAGCCCTAATACCGCTCTTGCTGCGGCATTCTGCACTCGTTGCAGCCGCATAAGTTCCGCCTGGTTCGTACCTGCTAGCAGAGCGCTGGCATAATCAATCCTAGATAGTACAGAGGCCTGGACCACAAGCTGTCTAGTGGGGGCATCGAAAAATTTAAGTACAGGTCTAATACCCCTGATGATGCCAAAACAGGAGGCAGCCACCCTCTTAGTATGGCAGGTGAAACTAAGCGTAGGGTCCAGCCAGACCCCGAGATTTTTTATCTCCATTACAGGAGAAGGGATCATTCCTAGCTCGGGAGGCCACCAGTTGTCATTCCACCATCCAGGTTGCTTTCCGACCACCATAACCTCTGTCTTCTTCGTGTTCAATTGGAGACAGTTCTGGTTCATCCAATTGGCCACAGCACGTAACCCCTCACAAAAGTTGAGGGCTTCCACATCTGAGTCCCCACTTAATGTGACCGCCAGCTGCGTGTCATCCGCGTAGGAGACCATAGTCAGGCCCCAGCGTTTGACTACCGCAGCCAGCGGCCTCACATATAGATTAAATAGAGTGGGGCTCAAAGATGACCCCTGTGGAACCCCCAAGGTGAGCGGGTGAGAGGTAGATTTGCCGGGTGGTGTCGCAACCTGAAAAGATCTGTTGGAGAGAAAGGATCGGAACCAGCACAAAGCTAACCCCAGCTTCCTCTAACCGCCGCAACAGGATCTCGTGGGACACCGTATCGAACGCGGCACTCAGGTCTAGTAACAAGAGTGCCGCTGTTCGTCCGGTATCCAGCACGGAGCGCAGATGTTCGACCATATACAACAAAGCAGTCTCCGTGCTGTGGCCTGCGCGAAACCCATTTTGGGTGGGATCCAAGATGTTGGCTTTGGCGAGATGGTCAGCCAGGATCCCATTCACGTGGGCTTCGGTGACTTTGGCAGCCCACGGCAGCAGTGAGATGGGGCGATAGTTCTCGGGTTTTATTGGATCTAGGGTGGGCTTTTTTAGGATAGGTGTAACTACCGCTTGCTTCCACTTGGTGGGCACAATCCCTGAGGCCAGTGAAAGGTTAATAAGAGCCAGCAGGGGTGAATGACATGTTGCCTGCATATTCTTAAACTGGGCCGGTTTGAGAGGGTCTACAAGGGAGCCGGATTTAATTTTTAGGCTCAATAAATCAAAACCCTCCTCAGAAAGGGGGGCCAGCATATCCAGAGTCACATCCTTGCCCATTGGACAAGTAACTAAGTCCGAGTGGTGCATGATAGCTGGAAAGGTGCGATAGATTACTTGCCCCTTTTGGACAAAGAAAGAAGCCAGACTCTCACAATGAGAGTCTGTGCAAATTTCCACTGCAGAGACCCTCTTAGTCGTAAGGTCTTTTAGAACCTTAAAGATTAGTTTAGAGGGGTTAGGGCTATTCCGAAACTCCTGCGCATAATATACAGCACGTGTTCGACAGACCGCTCTATGATATGCCTTAGTTAGGGAGAGGTAGCAGGTTTTAAGCGCGGGATCATAAGCTTTCCTCCATCGCCTCTCTGCTTGCCTACAGTCTCTCTTGAGAGATGCTAAGGTCTCGTCGTACCACGGGCTATGGACTTTAGTCCGGCAGTTGGAACGTACCAGGGGAATTAGAGAGTCCAAGGCCATGGCAGTCCAATTGCAGAATAAATCATACCCACAATCAACATCCGAGAAAGGAGGTAAGGGTGTCTTTCCTAATAGAAGATAAAAGTCTTCTAGTTTTAATTTATTCCACTGGCGTGAGAGAGTAGTTTTATTCTGTGTCACGAAGAGAGGGTCTGACACAGGAATGGCGGCCTTCACCAGCATATGGTCCGTCCATGTCAGCTGTACAGGTGGACATAAGGTAATGTCCTCTAAGTTGGTGAAAAACGGATCCAGTATATGCCCCCCCAAATGGGTGGGGGATGACACTCTCTGTAGGAGCTGCAAGGCTTCTAGATCGGCTAGGCAGCTCCGAATAGAGGGTTGAGATGTGCAATCAAAATGCAGGTTAAGGTCACCTACCACATTAAAATTCGCGCAGCCAAGAGCCTCTGTGCTGATGACGTCCGGGAGAGCGGCCCTAAAGGCAGCATCGCAGCCCGGAGGCCGATATATTAGAAGACCAGAAAGGCTGTAGCAGTGAGAAAGAGAGATTCTAAATCGGGCACATTCGCAGCCCGGAAATTTAAGTTCTTTCCATTCGCAGGGGAAACGGCGTTTCACTGCCATGGCGATTCCACCCCCTCTCGAGCCGCGGTTAAGAGTAGCCACGGTATAATCAGGGGGGAAAGCAAGATTTAATATCACAATGTCCGCACCCTGTAGCCAGGTCTCGGTCATGAAGAACACATCCGGGGAGTCATTAGTAAGAATGTCGAGGATCTCCGCATGATGTTTGACCAAAGATCTGACATTTAAACTAAATATATTAATAGTATTCACCCCAAACACGTTAATCTGCCGGGATGAAGTTTCTAAGGAACGGATGTGGGAAGGGGGAGGCAGGCGCCAGCAACAGCAAGTGCACCGATACGGGCCCCTTAGCGGTGCTACTAGCGGAAGAGAACAAATGGGAAGCCGTTCTCGAATGGCCAATAAGTCTGCTCTACAATACCTGATGGTAGAAGAGGCCATGACGAGGAAGATAGAGTTCTGCCGCACCCCGCACTTCCTTAGCGCTGACGGGCGCAGACGGGCAGACTCTGGCTTGACTCAGGTGCGAGTCAGGCGCTGCCGCTGCGCGTCACCGCTGCGCGGGAGGAGTGAGCTTTAAGTACAGCCTCACCTGGTCTCCAAACGGAGCACTAGAGCGCTGATTCAGGTGGCGCGCTGAGAACCAGCACCCCCAATATGGCGGCCAAGCACCACAAATAGCAAATAGTAATAGCACGAAGAATTCCGCTCTACAAGCGGTGAGGGGCCCAAATTACAGTGCAAGTCTGTGGGCGTTTTATCACAGTTAAAAACAAGGGCTAAGAAATGAATACCAACGAAAATGCACAAAAAGCGGTAAGTTTTAAAATATCCCAAGCGCAGCGCGCTTACTAAGCAGAAGTCAAAAAGCGCATTGTAAATGCAAAGTAACCTTTCCTAGTGGCTTTATTAAATTTATTGTGCCGACTGTGATATCACTATGTCACAACGCGCCTTTTTAGCCACTCACTGTAGATAATTCTCACTTCAAACACAGTGCGCCGACTACGCTGTTTTTCTTTTTTTCTGTTTTCCTGCACTTGCGTCGCCACCTGCACTATTTATTCACGTTTGTTCGCACCAAGTTTATGTGGTTGTCATTACAATCTATACAGTGCTGTTCTTAACTGTGTACATCCAACCAGGAAATGAATGTTACCACAAAAAAATGAATAATTATTTTTTGTTCCAAAAAAGAGTCTTCTCCTTCTTGTCCACCCTAGCAATGCTATGTACATGCTATTTATAACTGCCCACTAACTGTCTACCTTTCAGGACACTGTGTTATAATTGTATCTTATCTACCCAGTCCTGACCGGGTCTATGGGTTATACTCCTGTCTTATCTACATGAGGCGTACAAGAGGCACATTTGGCTGCGCATCCGCGCAAAGGTCAATGCAGTGGGAGTGACCCAGCACTCCATTGGCGAACTTAAGAAGAGGTGATATGACCTCAGAGGGCGTGCAAAAGAACGCTTCGCAGAGAGGTTGGGGGAGCAAGTCACAACCAGAGGAGGAGAGCCCACTGATGCACCCAACACCCCACTGGAGGACCTTGTGGAGGACACCCTGAATCCAGAAGCATGTGTGGGGGTTACCCGGCTGGACTCGTCCCGACTCACCCAACAATCCCAAGGTAAGTGCCATGCGACTGTGACCCTGTCCCCTAACAATGGCGATGACTCCAGAGCTACCCATTAGACAACCCCAGTAATGCAGGCCATGCACACCAGAAATGCCCAATTGCATTGTGTGACCACAATTACCAGATAGCCCCACACACCCAGACCTGCCAAGTGAGAGTCATTCCTAAAGCCAGTCAGGGAATGCAAGCCTGCATGCATGTAGCAACTTCCCATGTGCAAGAAACATGTCATTAATCATGGTCCCATTTACATCACAGGTGGCAATGAACAACCCAGCACCGACAATGAGGCCCTACACATCGATGAGAACCCCGAGGACACCGAGGGAGAGGGCCATCCTTCCCCTCAACCCGGACAATCACAGTCAGCAGCAGCAGCAGCAGTACCACCACCACCCCATGTGGACAGGGCCACCCCTGCAGCCACAGGTGCGGCACAACCACCCCATGTAACATCCATGGCAGTGGCACAGGCCACAACAGCAGCAGCCAGGAAGCAGACAAGGCGCACAGCCACTGTGCAATCACAGTCCAGCAGACTGGTGAGGGAGCAGCGCGACATAACAACACGCGCTTGCAGGGGGGTACATGGCCTGTCCATCGAACGTCGGATGCTCAGAGTCCACCAGAAGCAGGCACGTCACTTGGCAGCCATCCACCTGCAGCTGCACAAGACTGCGAGTAATGTGGGCCAGCTCACGGATAGCATGCAACTCATGACCGCAGCTGTCCGTGAAAATAGCCAGGTCATGCTGTCCCAGCAGGATATCACCCGCCGCCGCCACCGCCAGCTGCTGACCCGCCTGTCAGCTTACACAAGATCGAATCATATAATTGGAAATGGCACCTCCCAACTATCGCGTCGCTCCCTTGCGATGCAGATCCAGATGGTGCAATGCTGCCAGGACGTCGCAAGGGCACTTGAGCAGGTCACCAAAGCAGTGCATAGCCTGCAGGCGACTGGCCATGGCCATGCAAGTGGGGGGGATGATGCAAGTGAGGGCAATTCCAGCCACAGCAGCCTGTCCTTGCCACTGGTGACGGTACCCCGCCGCAGCACCAGGCCCACTGCAGCCTCACGGGCTAATACTGATGTGGAGGAAGTTGAAAGGCGACTGGGTGCATCCACCCGGAGGCACCACTGACTCATTGGACTGTACCAGCAGGGCCATGCTGATGATACAAGCATGCCCTCTTCACAAACATGGGGAAGTATGAGTGAATACTGCTCTCATGTAATATCAAAAAAGATATCTACATTATTGTGAATAAACAATAAGATTTAATAGTCACAAGTTAATCTGACTCATGTCATTATTTCATTTGTCATGCATGAGTGAAGTGTTGGGTGAGGGGGAGTGGGTGCACTAGAAACAGTTCATTGTGATTTGGTTGCGGCGCCTGTGTCCTTCAGCAGGATTCTCCCGCGTGCATGGGGCACATGTGCAGGTGGGCGGTTGTCCCCTTCCAACTCACTGCCAGAGATCTCTACAGGTATCCTCCGCTTGGTAGCAATGTTGTGGAGTATTGCACACATGGCCATGATGCGGCAGCAGACCTCAGGCTGGTATTTGAGGGCCCCACCAGTCTTGTGTAGTATGCGGAATCGGCTCTTCAAAAGCCCAAATGTCCGCTCAATGCAATTTCTTGTGCGGATGTGTGCAGCATTGTAACGCCGTTGCTGTGGTGTGGCAGTGAGGAGGTAGTCACGTAGACCGTAGGCGCTGTCACCTGAATGAAAGGAGCAGAGGGTGAGTGCCTGTTCTGCGCAGCTACATGGTCGCGATGTACTATTTGTTGGCATGTGTACCTACCTAGAAGGTGTCCTTCGCCAAAGTCTCCCCTGGCCAGTCGTGTGTGCATGCCGCTGTGCCGGAATATGAAGGAGTCATGTGTGCTCCCCGGGTATTGTGCCACTATGTCCGTGATGATTGTCTTAGCATTGCACACCATCTGGATATTCAGTGAGTGGTAGGACTTGCGGTTCCGGTACATGTATTCTGTTTCTGCAGGTGGGCAGATGTGGATGTGGGTACTGTGAATGCATCCAATTACATGGGGGAATTGTGTAATGTTGTCAAAATCTAGCTTGGTTCGATTCAAGTCCTGTTGGGTGGTTGGGAATGTGATGTAATGGTGTAGCCGGGTCAGCATGGCCTCCAGGCAACTCCTTAGGCAGAGGGACATGGTGCTCTGGGAGATCCCCCCCTGCAATGGCAACTATCCCCTGGAAGCTTCCGGAGCCCAGGGGGTGCAGGCTGCACAAGACCTGGACATGGGTGGGCACGGCATTGGTCCTCCTCGTTGGGTGCTCCATCAGGGGGTCAAGGTCCCGGAGGAGCTTTGTAATCATTGCCCCATTCAGCCGGTACATTGAGTAGATTTCCTCCTCAGTTTGGCCCAGGAGTGTGTTTCGCTGGCAGAAAATTCGCTCCTGGATCCTGCGTCTGTTCCTTGCTGCAGCCTGGAGCCTTCGCCGCCTGACCACCATGTAGAGCCTGGCATTGTGAATGTCATCATGCTCCTACTGTGTCTCCTTAAGTGTGTTTGGTCAGGCCCGCACCTGTGGCTAGTTTGGGATTCTTTTTTTTTTTTTTTACCTTCATGGTTACCACCTGGTTTGGGTTCTCCTTAAATTGCGCCTCGCAAATAGCGATTTTGTGGTTTTTCGCTAATTGCGATTTTTCATGAATTTGGTTTGCGAATATTTAGCGAATTCGCAAATGGAATCGCAGAATCATTGGAGTCTCGCTAATTCCGATTCGCTAAGGGGGTTCCACCTACATTCGCGATTTTAATTGCGATTTTGCTAAATTGATTTTGCGTTTTCGCAACATGGTCAGTTATCTTTTCATGAATTGCGGTTCACTGAATTGCGTTCGCAATAGCTAATTCGCAGCTATTGCGATCGCAATTTTGGTTGATGAATCTGGCTGTTAATCCTCAGTATTTTGTACACAATGTTATGTCCACCCGGCGGATATTCTGTCAGTGATCTGAAGAATTTCAAACCTCACGTTAAGCAGTGTTATGAGGTTTGAAAGGTTAGAATGTGCAGGGCCACCGCAAAATTTGTACTTCACATTACAGCTTTTGAGCTGCTACAACAAATGAGGTGGGGTTTTATCACAGCCAATATTTGAGTAGCAAAATGAAGGAGGGCAGAATTGATAACAGATTAAGCGCATGCATGTCTGGTATTCATTGTGTGACTTGTGAAAAACATATGCATTTTGGTGTACCGCAATAAATCCTGGTCATAAAGAGAAAGTATACACTTTGAAAAAGGATTTTCTGTGGAATTGAATTTGAAAGAAAATATACTCATATTGAGTCTTTAGTATACGTCCATCAGATTAATGGATATGCTTATTCAGTGTGAGCTCACTTCATTATTAATAATTTAGCATGCTTTCGTTGTTTCTGACTTTATACACAACGTGCAAAATCAAAGTGGCTGATATCAGTGCAATACGTCCTCCAGATTCATTCACATTTTTTATATTACTGACAATACATTGCCTAATGTTTGAAAGCTCAACAAATTAGGAAATCAAAAAACTGCACATTAATATTCTCACTATTCTGCTCCAGTCTGAATATGACGTACGATGCTTCTGAAGGATGTCTTTGAATTTAACAACTTCTCTACTGAGTGGTGCAAATTATTTCAAGGAACTTCATATACCTGCAATTACATTTTCTAAGCCATAGCGTTCCTAAATGCCCTGGCAATTTTCATTGTATAGAGAGTGATATATAAAATATCTCTAGGCAGTTTGCCCAGAGCTAAGTAGAGTACCTATTTGTCTTTCCTAAGTGCTCAAACTCATATTAATGAGAACTAATGGCCCATCAGCATATGAATTAAAAGTACCACTTGAAATCTCGAAAGGATGACATGCACAACCAAGACACCATTCTTGTCACCTTAAACAGCTGTTTTGCAACATGTTTATTTGCCTACTAGCTAATTACGCTTAGATAGGAAACAAGAGCATTTATAATGCACAGTGCACTTCATTAGTAAAAACCAAGTGCATCATTTTGATGAAAGAGCATTTGCATTAGCACAACGGCAATTCGTAAATGCGCTTACATTTACTATTAATCTAGTAACAATATTTTCCTTCCTAAATGTACAATATGCAGTACAATTTCTTTACAAATTATTAAGACATGGAAATAATGAGAAGTACGTAATATTACATCATACAATTTTGTTATGTTGGTTAATAAAATAATTAAATTTATTCATTGATGGACATGTCCCTTCTTAGGATATTTTCTCAATAACTTTTTGCTTTTTGTCCTCCTGGTTTTTGCCTAATGACCTTTGGACTCTGGGAACTTTTCCACTGTACTAAAGCGGCAAAGTGAATGCACCATTTCTACACATGCCAGGATAGCATGCTCACTTGATTGGTTTAGGTGTTGTACATGTGAGTGCCCTGTAAAAGGGTACACCACCTAACTAGGGCAGGTGCTACACTGAGCATTAGGGGGATGCTTCACTGATTGTGCCACCCAAAAATGGCCTGTCTCACTCATTAGCCAACCCTGGGTGGGAGGGGGGGGCTTTGACTACCAACTGGGGTAGGTGAGTGCCGGATAGGTACACCTGAGTGTGCACTGCCCGGGTAAGAACAACCCCCTCCCCCCCATGTGGGTTTTCCATACTTAGTGGGTCGGTACTCTATATGGGACACCTCCCAGGTATTACTTATTCTCTTTAGGTGGTCTTAGGGCCTGGGGCACTTTTCCACTATAAATGCAGTGTGAAAGTGTGTACGCCCTTCCTGCACATGTTAGGACGTGGTGCTTACCTGAGCGTTCTAAACATAGGTCAGTTCTGCCACTGCAGGGGAATGTGTGTGCATTTGCAACTATGGTGGTTGTAAACGGCATCCAGCCTGCTATTGCAGGTCGGTGTATACACTTGCGCCTATGATTTTTAAAACATGTGTCCAGCCTGCCATTGCTTGCTGATGTGTGCTTTACATCGTCGGTGTTTTTAAACATGTGTCAAACCTGCCATTGCAGGTCTGTGAGTGCGCAATTGCACATCTAATCAGGTTGGCCTGTTGAATCACTACTAGCCATCCTGGGAATATCTTTCACTTCCACAAGTGCACCCTGATGGTACTTCTTAAGGGGTGAAGCAAGTGGTAGGTGAAAAGCAAATATACATGTGTGTTTTAACTACCTATGAGGTTTGCTCTATCCATGTGTGTTTTTACTACCTATGAGGTGTGCTCTATCCATGGGCTAACATGGAGAATCGTTGAAATTATGTCAAGCTGCAATAGTGAATTGCATTGGAGCATGACCTCTGACCTCCTGATCATAGTCAATGCTCTCCCCCGCACAGCTCCACCATTGTGGAATGCTGTTAGCGCTGCTTGAAATCCCTGCCAGGTAGGTGTTCTAGGCCCTCCTCTACCCACAGGCTCCTGCCTGTGCCTCATCCCTGGTGATCTAGTGGAAGAGCTTGCTTTTCTGCTAGCCTGCTCTGTGTGTGTTCTTTATGCCTCTTTCTTGTTGTGTCCCATTTGCCTTTTTTCGTGTCTGCCATTGTGTTCTGCCTTTCTCATCTGTGTTTTTCCTTTTTTCCTTACCTCTTTCTATTTGCCCTTCTCTTTTCCTTCTTTCCCTCATTCTCCCTGCCGCTGCTGCCCCGTGGCCCCTCCCCCCAGCATGTTGCTCCCACTCCAGCTGATTGCCCTCCCCTGACCCATACTTAATGGCAGCCACTGTGCGGCAAGAAGAGCAAGATGTCTGACCTCCTGGTCAGAGTCACTACTCTTCTATCGCATCACCATTATGGGTCTGCCCTTAGCGACGCTGAGCTCCCTGCCAGGCAGGTGTTTGAGGCCATCCTCCACCTGCAGGCTCCTGCCTGCGCCACATCCCTGGTGGTGTAGTGGAAGAGTTTGCTCTTCTGCTAGTCCGCTCTGTGTATGTCCTTTTTGCATTTTTCTTGTGGTCTCTCCTGCTCCCTACAGCTGCTGCCGCGAGGCCCCTCCCTAGAGTGTCACTCCCACTCCCACCTCCCACCTCCCAGCTGATTGCCCTCCCCCAACCCCTACTTAATAGCAGCAGCTGCGTGGTCACGCAGTGGATGCATACAGCGATTGCACCGCCGGAGTGCTCATGGCAAGCCCATCTGTGCCCATTCGTGACCCGTCCGCATCTATTGCCAGAGACCCTGGTCCCCTGACCTCTCGCCGCTACAACCCCAGCACTCTAAAGGTACACAACCTCGGACACAACAACAACTGCCAGCTTTCGATGCCGAGCAACATCCAAGGCCTTCTCTCCTGCCGACACTGCTGCTGCACCTTCACCTACCTCCTGACCCCAGCAGCTACCCCAAACCTGCCGGACGCCACTGCACAATAGCCACTGAGCTGCATCCTCCTCAATGTACACTCCCCGCAAAGACACACCGTAGAAATCTGGGACCTCCTCAACACTCACACACCCAACGTCACCTTCCTCACAGAGACCTAGACCAACGGCAACTCCGCACCCAACATCACAACCGCCATCCCCAATGGATACCAGATACTCAGAAAAGACCGCCCCAACCATCCAGGAGTAGACCTCACCTTCCTCCACAAAAGCGCCCTCCAACTGACTACCACCAACTGGGATGATCCCTTGCCCCCATGGAACACATTCACTTCCAGATCAGGCCAACCCCAGAACGACGCTCCACAGAAAACTCGCCTACAGACTTCCTGGACCCCGCACGCCCTTTACCATAGCTATCGCCTAGAACATTGCACCCCACGCCCTGACCTCTATCGACTACATACTACTCGGAGACCTGAACTGCAACCTGACCAACCACCGCAATCCCAGCGCCACCACCCTCCTGGAGAACCTCACCAACATAGGACTGGAGCAACTTGTGTCCACCCCCACCCACACAGCAGGACACTAACTTGACCCCATCTTTGCCGGAGGAAACAACATTCGCTTCAGCCACACCATGGAACTGCTCTGGACAGTCCACCACTGCATCCATTTCTCCTTTATGAAATCCACTGCACACAAGCATACAAAGCTGGAACAAAGAACACCTCACCTCTGCCCTCACTTGCACTCCTTCCCCAACTACGACAGAAGACCACCAGATGACACAATGAGAAAGCCAACTGGTTCACCACAGATCTCCGAGAGTCCAAACTCTCCTGCCGATCACTGGAGAAGATGTGGAGAAACAGCAAAACGCCAGAAGCACACTCCACCTACAAAACAGCCATCACAGCACACCACCAACTCATCGAATCAACAAAGAAAAACTTCTTCAAAGACAGAATCTTCTGCAACGCCCACAACTCCAAGGAACTCTTTACCATCATAGAGGAATTTGACAAACTCAACAGTGAAATAAACAACTTCCCAGCCTCCCAAGACCGCTGCAATAAACTCAGCTCCTTATTTCACCTCAAGATCAAGACGCTCTACATCAACTTCGATGACGAAGACTACTACACCACCTCAACTCTCATCCCTAATGACGCCATTCAACAGACCCTTCTTACCCGGACTCCTCTCACCACAGAAAACACCTTAAAGACAATGAAGAGCATACACTCTGGAGCAACTTCTGACCCCTGCCCAAAGCACATCTTCCACAGGGCAGGCCTGGCCATCGCACCTGAGCTACACCAAACTATCAACTGCTCACTCGAGACCGCCAGATGTCCCGACAACTGGAAGCGCACTTAAGTCAACTCCCTCCTAAAGAAGCCCTCTGCAGATCTGACGGACCTCAAGAACCACAGGCCTGTCTCACTGCTTCCTTTTGCCACCAAAGTCATCGAAAAGGCCATCAACTCCCAGCTATCACACTTCATAGAATCCAACAGCATCCTAGACACCTCTCAATCCAAATTCTGTAGCAACAACAGCACCGAGACTGCCCTTCCCGCCGCCACCGATGACATTCACCCCCTCCTCGACCAAGACCAACATGGCAGCCCTCATCCTACTGGACCTATCAGTAACCTTTGGCACTGTCTACCACCACACACTAGCCACCAGACTACATGACGCTGCATCTAAGGAAAAGCCTTAGACTGGCTATCTTTCCTGTCAGGCAGAACTTAGAGAATAAGGCCCCTGCCCTTCCTCTCAGAACTGACAGTGATCAGATGCAGAGTACCCCAAGGATCCTCCCTCAGCCCATACTCTTCAACATTTATATGGCCTCCTTTGCAACTATCATCCAACACCACAGGTTTAACACCCGATGATGATGACACCCAGCTCATCCTCTCCCTCACCAAGGAACCCGACACCACCAGGTGCAACTTCCATGAAGGGACCGCACTCGGCACCTTGAGACCCTCATGTCTGACTAGTGCTCTTTAAAAAACTCCTGATTTATTAATTCATTGAGCAGCCTCATAATCTTTCATATTAGTGGATTCAGAGTAACTAAGGCTTTACAGTGGTAAAGGTGGTTTTGTCATGATTCGCATTGAAATGCTTCTACCAGAAAATGGGCATGCTCTAAATGCTCTAAAACTCTTTGCAGTCCTTTGTGCTTGGCTACAGTCCACAATGGAGTTTGGGGAAGCACATCTGGGCATTCCCCAGCGACAGCTATAAAACAATGGGCATTCAACTGGAACAACAGGCCTCTGCCATATGTGGGCCTTGCTGGATAGGGAGGAGAAAGAGGTTTTGACAGTTGGCCTCTGGAGCCATATCATGGCCCCACTAAAGATTAAGATCAGCATTAGACATTTTTATTGCTGACAGGACTGACATTTTGGGGAGACATCTATGCTTCAAAGGAAGACCCTTTGAACTACCCCCAAAGTCAAAGACACACTACAGTATAACTAGTTGTGCCATACATCAGCAGGGCAGGGATATGCTTGTGGGGACATGGGATAGGAGAACATGGAACTGCATGCTGCACACTGCCAGAGGAATCTGTTGTGCACAAGGAGCATTACTGCCATTGAAAGGGACTTAGGGCCCGATGTAGGTAAATCCCATTTACCGATTTTGAAATACCGAATCCTACCGATTCGGTATTCAAAAATCGGTAAATGGGATGTAGGTCCCAACATCTGGATTCATTACCGAATCCTTAACAATTCTTAAATTACCGATTTGGTAAATACCGAATCGGTAATGCCCATTCATTCCTATGGGCTTTGAAGCCCATAGGAATGATTAGGCATTACCGATTCGGTATTTACCGAATCGGTAATTAAAGAATTCACAAGGGTGCAGGGGGTGTCACTTTGACACCCTCTAGCACCCCCAAAACGGCCATGTGTGCAATGTGGCACACAGACATGCCCTAAGGGCACGTCTGTCTGTCACATGGCACATGTGTACATGCACAGATGTGCATGTACACAGGAATCGGTTTTTTACCATGGATTTGTATTCCATGGTAAAATACCGATTCTGTAAGCCATGTGCTGCCGGAACATAGGCTACCTACATTGCATTTTCGGTAATTTTACCGAATCGTTATCATTACCGAATCGGTAAATATTACCGACTCGGTAAATTTACCGATTCGGTAATGATAACGAATCAGTAAAATTACCGAAAATGTGCCCCTACATCTCCATAGCCCTTTACCGATCGGAAACGGCCGAAAATCGGTATTTTCGGCCGATTCCGATCGGTAAAGGGCTACCTACATCGGGCCCTTAGTGCCTTCCTCAATAGAGGGTGGCAGGGGCAGACTGCCTGCTGCTGTGTGGCAAACTGAAGTGTACTCTTTGAGGGCTTGTTAACTTGCCCCCTGTTCTTTCAGAGGTCTCAGGGACATCAAGGATCTCCTACAAGGGACCCACACCACCTACTTATGATGCATGGAGAGCGGTGCCCTCTCAAGTACCCACATTGTCTGCTGGACCCTAACTGGCAGTGTGGCCCGGTCCTAAAAATTGTGCCTGGAGACAGAATTGCCATGTTGTACCCCATTTCCAGGGAGTTACAGAAAATTGCAACTCTTCTTTGTGTGTGACCACAATGGTCTGGTGCTACCTGTATCATTGCGCACCAGACGTTATTCCTGGATTGCCTGGGTGCAACGCTGGTTGACGTGTACCTCATTGGATGACTCCTCCTTCCGAGAGGCCTCGAAGCTTCATTCTCCATTCATCGACTGTTCCATTTTTGGCCCTCAGCGCGGTGAGGAAACTGGCATCTCCTCACCGTGCCTTTCCAGACAACATTAGGTTGCCAGGTAGCATTGCCCGGCTCGGGCCTGGTTGTTGAGAGTGACTGACTAGGCTGGTGGAACATTTCTGAGAACCATTGAAAGCAGTTGAAGAGACTGCGTGACCCTCCCTGTGCTTTGCACAACTGGGCTGTTGCTGGAAGGCCGTTTTGGACCCCTTTGGCCTCACTGACTACTGTCCTCAGCCTCTTTCTGCTCTGCATCCTGTGGGTTCTTGAGTGGCTCCCAACCCCCCTTTGATGACTTTCTCGTAATTAGCACTGCTACCCACCTTCACCTTTTTCCATGGGACCCTGACTAAGAGTAACTTCGACCACATGCAGCCTAGTGCCTGGGGGGAGGACTGGTTGTCTCCAATCAGTGGGTGTACGATAGGTGAGTTGGAGGGTGGAGGGAGGCTTTGGTCCACAGGGTCTGCAGTGTGTTAGCAATTGACCTGCTGGGTATCAGTTTCAGTGCATTAGGGTGCTGAGTGTGTATGTGTGCAAGCGTGTTCCATATAGACCGCCTGATATCCGTTGCACTGCATATCCGTGGAGAGTGAGTTTGTGTGTGGGAGTGACAGTCCATGGACCACCTGTGTTCCACAACATTGGTCGGCTGTGTTGCCTTAGATGTTGATTTCTTGCAAGATCAGCATTACGCTTGAAATTGGTACATACTTCTGATATCGTTGTGACCTGGGGTGCACCCTCTAACTTTGTGTTATTTGAATTATAAGAATTCCTAGGTTGGGCCTGGGGTGGACAATGTGTTACTCCTCATAAGGGTGCTGGGGGTGTGGGGGGTGGGGTAGAGTAGGATCTTTCCCAAGTGTGCATGTTGCTGATTACATTTGAACACGATTGGGCATAGTACTGCTCGTAATAATCTCAAACGTAATTTATGCCCAAAAAATCATGATGTTCATTTTGTTAAATGCAAATGTTACTTACATACATCACGTTTGAAGTCTCTTTTATGACTCTCAAGGTAATTATCATGAGTGAGTGCTGTGTCAATGCTTTACAAGTTGCCTCTGTGGTAAGCCTGACTGCTCAGTGCCAAGCTACCCGAGGGTGAGCCAGGATTTACAGTGTGTGTAATAACCCGCACCTGACAGGAGTGGTAGGTTTGCTTGGCTGGGGTATTGCCTCAGTCAACCAGAAAGTGTCAGAGGAAGAAAAACATCAGCTGAATAATGGTGGGTAATCTACGGGGGAGTTTCAGTCAGCTTGGATGACTTTAATTATGGCCCTTATGCACAAGGTTCTTATAAGTAGCTTTTCCTATATTAAAGTGCTACAGGGTCTTGCAGCTGACGTTTTCTACACTGGAAAGGGTTGGTCTTGGATAGGGAAATACACAATAACCAACACAGAGCGATACAATTCCCTGTGCATCAGGGGTAATTCTCTTTTTGCTTTCATGAAACAATTTTCCTCATGATGCGCCCATGCCAAAGCTCAGAGCCTTCAGTGGAGCCACTGCTGTGTAAGTGCTGCAGAAGGCACAGAGATCCCTGTCTCCCTGATGGGGATCTCTAAATATTGTAGGTGGTCCTCAACCAAAAAGCGTAGGTCGAGTCTTTCCCGAGGGCTTCAGCTAATCTGAGAGGTTATATATATACCATTGATAAATGTGCATACATTGTGAACAAAAGTGTTGACAAAAGTGTTGGAATGTATTTTCTTTTATTTATAATTATATTATTCATAATACATGTTGGTATTGTGTGTGGTAACCATTTAAGTAAATGGTGGGGAGAGGTGTGGGGGAAGAAAGCAGGCAGCTGACCTTCAAATATTTTGTAGTGGAGCTTTCTAAGAAGACCATGGAGAAGCCACAGAACGGTATCCTATGGTACACATTGGGCTCCATCATTCGTTGGACAATATCCATATAATCCCCTCAAAACAGTAGGTAAGCATCTGACAGGCACACATTGCATACAAACCTCATGGTAAATGCAGTAATATAGGTAGAGACTACCAGTAACAGAAGAATAGCGACCCATAGGGTTGCTATGCTTACAGCTTAACCAGTTGAAATCACTATGGGGTCATCCTCAGGCTGAACATAAAGTACTCCACTGGAATGCAATGGATATTGGAGGCCATTGTAAATGAACTTGAGAGTCAATCCGGAAGCAACAAAGAGTAGACCACAAGCATGCACGGGAGAAAAATCTAGGGGCAGATTTACAAGCCCCTTGTGACACTTTAGCGCCGCCGTTGCGTAACTTTTGTGATGCAGCGGTGGCGTAAACAATTAGGCCAATTTGCAACGAGATGCATCTAGGCAGATGCATCAAATTGTTAAGCTCTGTGTTGCATTATATCTGCATCGGGTATAATGTATGCAGGGTGGGCGTTCCCATGCAGGAAAGCCTCGTAGAAGTGACGCAGTGAAATCTATAACGTCTTCGTATGAGAGTCTACAGCGTCATCATCGAGCCTCGTAAAGGGGGTCCTGCGTCATTGCTGAGCTCCGTTGAAGTGATTAAGTACAGTGCATCATTATTGAGCCGGTTAGGAATCACTGTTGTTGGACAGCCTCTGCAGCAGCATTGAAGGGTGAAACCAGCTGCGGAGCCAAATTCTAGGGCCCAGAACTTGGCAGGGGTACCCCAGGCAAGTATATGACTCACAGAAGGCTGATTTCAGCAGCACCAGCTGAATTGTAGGAAGTCTTTTGTTTCCTGAAGGCTTCGGAAAACAGGAGGCAAGCCAGTAAGGCCTTGAAAGTCACTTGGAGGGAAGTCAGAGTCCTTCTAGCAGAGTGAGGGAGCAGCAGGCAGCAGGGCAACAAGCAGAAAAGAAAGCAGTCCAGTTGAGTACTTTAAGCAGCACAGCAGTCCTTCTGATAGAGGTTCGGTACAAGTTTCGGACTTGTCTGATTTTAGGGGGCCAGAGGCCCAGTACTTACAATCTTTGATGTCGGGGATGACTTCAAAAGAACCCTCTGAAGCCCACAAGGATCCCATTCAACCTAGTCCTGTCTGTCAGGCTACCTTTGAGGGCTAAATCAGTGCTTTGTGTGTGGACAGGACACTACCTATTGAAGTGTAAGTGTCAGCCCCTCCCATTCCCACTTGCTAAATAAGCTCCATCAGAATGCAGATGAATGCAGATGAGTTCTCAGAAAGCAGATTAGTCTGGCCTTCATGTGTTTGAGGGAATGCACAAAGTGTAGCTGTTAACCAACAGAGACAGGTTGTCAGGCACAATAAGAAGTAAGTACAGAGAAATGTTCACATTCTGAAAGTGGAATTTCTAAAACAGTGATGTTAAATCTAACTTCACCAGTAAGGAGGATTTATCATTACCATTCCAAACATATCAAACATGAAAAAGCTACTTATCTCTGATCAAGAATCACAGCTTAAAAGTGTATTAAGCAGTTCCTAAAGGGATGGTCTCAAAGTAGAGCAAAACGAAATAGGCTGTTTGTCACTACCAAACATGCAAAACATAAAGGTCCATGTCCTACCTTTCACTTGCATAGCACTCTGCCCTTTGGGTGACTTAGGGCCTATCTTAGGGGTGACTTATATGTAATAAGAGACGTGTTTAAGGCGTGGCAAGTAATTTTAAATGCCAGGTTGAAGGGTCAGTAAATTGCACACACAGGCACTGCAGTGGCAGGCCTAGGACGGGCTTGAAAGGCTACTTCTGTAGGTGGCATAATCAGTACTCAAGTCCACTAGTAGCATTTGAAGTACAGGCCCTGCATATATGATATACCCCTTTACAAGGTACTTATCAGTACAACGATTATGCCAATCAGGTATACACCAATGTTGTCATGTTCAGGGAAGAAACACATGCATTTTAGCTCAGGTTAGCAGTGGTAAAGGGCTCAAAGTCCAAAGACCAACTAAAAGAATCAGCAGAAATGAGAGTCAAATGGCTAACAGGTAAGCCAGTTCTGGGATGGATCACGCATCACGATCAGGATTCCAGCCAGGACAGTTGGCCTGTGTTCCCTCTGCCTAAGACCAATCGGTAAGATGTGTTATAAAATGAAAATATATATAGATAATCCCCTCTGCATATGTGACAGTGGTGACAAGGATGGTAAAGAGCTACCTGCCGTAAGTGGAGAGGAGCATGGGGCCGTGTTTGTGCTGAACTTGTCAGCCGTGTCCTGCGTGAAATTGCCCGGTTGATGCGGTGTTTGTGAAGGGCTCACACCAAGAGTTATGGAGTGTGGCAATACTTGGGAATGGGAAATTGGAGTGGCGTAGTGCCCATTTCTGATTTCAAGTTGCCTGTAATTGACGGCCTCACCAAGAGTAATGTGTGGTGCATGGTTAAATCTGCACAGTGGCACTGCTGGTTGGCATTTAGAGTTGGGCTTGCATACCAAGAATACCATGTGGTGCACCTCTACTTCAGCACAGTGGACTGGCGGCTGTCATTTTGAGTTAGGCGTTGAAGTGCCAAGGTGATTCCAAGTGAAGGTACTGCGTATGTCACAGTACATTGGCAATATCAGCCATCATCTTGGGTCAGGCAGTAAAGTGGGTCGGTGATTTCACTGGGTGTTGCTGATACAGCTGGCCAACATTTTGAGAGGGGGCTGTCGACATGGAGGGTGTAAATTGAAGATACTGTTTAGTCACAATTTTGCCACGATGTGCACACCATTGCAGTGCAAAAAACATCAAGGATGTAAATCGAAGGTACTGTTTAGTCACAATTTTACAGTGATTTGCTCACCATTGCAGTGCGCAAATGTATTGGTGATTCGCACACCTTAAATGTCAGATTATTAGGTATAGTTGGACGTGCACTTTAAATAACCAAACTTCCAAGTAAATGAACAAAAAACTCAGGTTGATGAGGAAAATGTCTTCATGGTGATTCCAACACCTTCTAGGTGCAGTAACCTGTCGGTGATTTGCACAATGTTATCGTGGAATAATTGAGTGTATATCAACCTAATATTCTCTGGTATGTTAGGTGGGATATATATATATATATATATATATATACCTTTGGTAAGGATATCAAAATCATATATAGTTACAAAGTGTAGTAACATGGATGGTATATCTTCTCCTCCAGCATATGTGTTGGAGTGTGGTGAACCTAATTTAGGATGATGTCAATGGAAAGCTGGTTTGGAATCTTATTTAGAGACTTTTGGGGGGGTGTTTACATGGACAAACGCAAATATGCTGTTTTAAGCAAATGCCTTGGTCCTAAAGGAAGGAGCATCTTAAACCATCTACTGCCATAAGACTCAGATGAGGAAGAAGAAGAAGATCTGGATGTATATGATATTGCCGAAAGACAATTAGATTTACACCATAAAAAAGAGTAAATGAGGTAGTAGCACTGGCGGCTCGCAGAGGGAGTGCTGCGGGTGGCGGGGCGGGGGAGGGGCAGGGTGGGGGGGTAGTGGAGTCAGACATACTACGGCAAGGAGTAAAGTAAGTAAAGAAATAAAACTATTTACCTTGCACACACTGCATCGGCGATGCAGCGAGCGCAAGGTAAATGGTTTTATTTATTTATTTACTTTACTCCTTGCCATTGTATGTCTGCCTCCACTATGATTCAAGATCAAATTGTACACAAGACTTCGGATCCCAAACTACAAGAGAAGTTACAGTTAGTAGATAGTTTGACATTATAAAAAGCCATTGATATTGCACATCAATATGAAGATATGAATCGAGGCATGATGCAGTTAGCTCTTAAATCTGGGGATACCATACAAATGGTGAAAAAAAGAATATGCAAATCATAAGAGGTTCAATTGAGTACCATGAGGTGTTAAGCGTAATAGCCTGGGAGCTGAAAAAAGGAAATACATTTGTTTTAGATGTGGTTTTAAGGGGTGATCTAGCAAATGACACATCTAGTCCATCTGTAAGACAAATATGCAGATTTGGCAAAGGTAAAGGTCATTTTGCATGAATGCATAAAATTAAAAATGTTAAAGGAAACGGGGTGACAATAGGAGAAAACTAACATAATAGGACAGATGTAGGGTAAAAGAACCAAGATGGTATGGTCAGTAACAAGCATGAAAGTGAGATTGAAGCAGAATTATATACTTGGTGTGTATGAAATTGGCGAGGAATAGTAGGATTTTGTGATGTATTGATTGGAAATTTAGTATAAAAGTTTCACATTAGAAAAAGAAACTTTAGCATGCTGGTGGGACATAGAGTACTTAGGAAAGTATGTGTATGGTACTAATTTCATAGTAATGACAGACCATCAACCTCCAGTGGTGTTATTCACTATTAGTGGCTGTAGGAGGGCCACACCAAGAGTGAACAGGTGACAATATAGCTCTAAGAATTTCATTTCCATGTGGAAAACGTACAGTTACCAGGAATATGTTAGCAGTCTGCTTGTCGCGATGACCGGTGGGTGAATTGGAGGATAGTAGGGTTCAAGATGAGGAAATGTAAAAGGTCTTATCTATTTATGAGGTGTCATGTGGGTGCATTTCTGAGTCTCAATTAGGAGATCCATGCTCATAGGCTGCAGATTAAAGTTAAATGTCCTAGGAAGAGGAGTTTAGGAGAATACATATTATCCTACTTTCACATTGCTGATGAACTTTCTGAAATAAAAGGGGTTTTGTTTCATGGTGAGCAAATAGTTGTTCCTGAATCTCTAAGAGGAACAGTTTTGGAAATGGTTCATGAGTGACATCCAGGTATGAGTTGCATAAAAAGAAAGATCAGAAGAGATTTGTGGGCGCCTGGTGGTGACAGGTCTGTAGAAGGCAAGGTACGTTTGTGTATTGAGTGTGCGAGATGTGATAAATCGGCCCAAAAAATTATTGGTGTTTAGGGTTCTATATATCGAGACAAAGTAGAGTTTTGGAAAGGATTATATTTTACATAGCAGGTCCAACTTGTCTGTCTAAAAGTTAGGTATAATATTTAGTGTTAATTGTTCACTCACAGTTTGAGAAAACGAGAAGTAGGCCTCCTCTCTGTAATATGAAGCACGCCTGGAGGTTGGATCTCAAAGAGGATGTAAGGAAAGATGAGGATAAAAATCTTGTGGACAAAAGGTTCTCAGAAAATGAAACATTGGAAAATGTTGCAGACAAATCTAGGAGGGATTTAACTGGGTTGAACATGGGGAATGAGTGGTGTGAGGAAGAATGGGTTGCTCAGGTTGGGTGAATCCACGTTTTCAGAGCCTTTGAATATTGTCAGAGTGGGTTGGCAGGTGGTGGAATTGATGGATGGGAATGTGTGGAGCATGAGTAAAGTAGTGTAGGTACCAGAGTGTCACACAAATGGCATGTTTAAATAAATTGTTCTCGTTAAGGAAAGGAGTGATGGGTGTTCTCTGGGAGACAACGGTGAGGGTTAACCCGATTTCAGTCATGAGGATTCAACTGTATGACAGCTTACTCAACAAAGGAAACAGAGTCCCAAGAAGTCCCCATCCTGGAGTGCATCCAGCAAAGTTTTAATGATTTGGCCAGGTACCTTGAGGGAACTGTGGTCCCAACATCCTAAGGACCATCTCAGAGCTTCTATACCCTTGCATTGGGGTTTCTGACACTTTGAACCCACAAGAGGAACTTCAGGAAGAAGTTATAGAGGTTTGAGGAAGATGTAAGCAATTTCGAAAAAAGATCCATAAGTTGACCAGGTGCAGTGTGGGAGTTGTAGTCTCAGACCCGAAGCGGCAAACCAGAGCATCTGAACCCTTGGTTGGTGCTGTGGAGCACATTCCTGCATCAAGAAACACTTCTGGAAGTAAGTATAAAATTGGCACATCATGGGTGGACCTTGTCCTGGTCCAGTGCAACCTTTTTTACCCGTTAAGCACTATTTACTTCTAACAGCTAGTTTTACTTTTAAACTTTAAAACAAATGTATCTCTGGTCCTCTACATTGGATGTTTGTCATTTTGGTGTCTATATGTTCATACATATATAACCTATTTTTATAAATTGTGTGTTGTGTCGTGCTTAATTAACGTATTTTTTTTAATGCTTCACATACCTTCCTCCTAAGTTAAGCATGGTTGCTAGCAGTCAGCCACCAAGGGTTGAGCAGAGGAATCATTTATTAAGACCTTGACTTGACCTTATAATGTGATCATGGCCTTATTAATAGTGGTAGGTAATAAACAACCTTCCAAACATTTGGCTCACTTAAGAGATCACAGAAAGGTTGGAGCCCAAAATGTTGTCCTTAGTTTGCCAATGCTAGGGTCTCTTGTGCCGTAGGTCAGATAGTTATGAGGTGTTGGTTTCTTCATTGCCAACATGACAAGATCTCAATTTTGAATAAATGTAGCCCATTGGTGCAGTAAAAGTGGTCATGACTCAATGATGGTGTGTTGTTGGTCTAATGGATGATGGTTAAGTTAAAGCAGCTGCTGTGATACAGTAAGAAAGTGAGATAGACCTTAAACAGAAGACAATGCTGTTCCTTCTTTGGAGATATGAGGACACACTTCCTCATATTCAGGCCTCTTGTCTCACTAGATTTATGTATGGGTTCAGTTTCAAAGCAGTGGACCTATCCATTTTCATTCTATATCATTCTCCCTTCTCACATGTGGTTTCTATGCCTATATCTGCATGGAAACCCATTTGGTGATCAGAGAGTAAACTGTTCTCTTCTATGAAGTCAAAGGTTTCGGTGAAACAGTTCTTGTAGTTAACTCTTCAAAGTATTGACCACAGAACATTGGTCCACAATTGCTTAGATTTTATGATGTGATGTTCTTTTTTTAATAAAGAAGCTGCAATGCAGATGGTATGTACAGCGACATAGTAGGTGTAGGCAATCTGCCTTTTCTGTGTTGACACCGTACATTTTCACCATTTTATGGACCTTTTTTTACTTTGTCTGCTTTACCCCTGATAAACAGGAGTAAAGCGACTGTGTTCTTCCGTTAGGCATGTTTTACTTAGCTTACCCCTCATTGGCGCAAGTCACTTTTCTAAGAGGCCACATTATATAGGGAGAATATAAACAAAGTCCATTCAAAAACACATTTTCATATTCTATAAAAATCCAATCTAATGGTAAAGTCAAGTTTTTTCTTAATATATTGGACATATAACTTTTGAACATTACCTTTCTCCTGTCTGAAGCTGATGGAGGCAAATGTGCATTAGCTCTTCAACTACTGCCCAAACTGTGCTTGCCCTGACTGAGGTGTGAAAACTGCCCCCAGAGCAGAGACAATGAATGACCTCAGTTTGGATTGATGTTTTCTCCCTCTTGCAGGAAGACCAGTTAGGGTGGATGTAAGGCATTCATTAACTTCAAGGGGTGCCTTACCTGTCACAAGAAAATGTTGAGGGACACTTAGTTTGCTGACACCAAACCTAGCAGGAGGAAAGCAACCCCAAGACTCAGTTTTGAGTGACCACATAGGATAGGACTTCTCTTTACCCTGGGTGGTTGAACAGACTCTGCACAACGGGAGAAGGGTTTTCCTATCTTGGATTTGGAGAGTGATTGACTGTGGAATTGTTTTCAGTAGGGCAAAGAGGATCAGCTGAAAAAGTGGATGGGGTTGTCCTCTGGAGCTTTTACCCGATTGGATAGAGTGCCCAGACACCCTCCCCACTCCCTAGCTTGTGCAAAGCATAAAAGTGGCTTCCCCAGCCATAATCTTTAGAACAGTTTCTGGAGCTGCAGAAGATGAGAAGAGGATTGGAGCTACTGTCTGTGACCCAAGAGGAACCCTGGAGGACTGGACATACTTCCCTTTATACTCAGGTCAAAGAAGTAGATTCCAAGGGTCTAAAGGGACACAACAAGCTGCAAGAGGCACTTTTACTGAAGAGCCTAGCTGGCCAGTAGCAACCAGACCTGGTCTGTACTTTTCTGTTAGCCTCTGGCTGCCACCCTGAGTGCTTTGTATGCCTCCCCTTAGGTCCTGGGTGCCTTAGACGTATACTCCTGCGGTTGAGTGCTCACCACAAGGAAATTTGGAAACTTTTGAAAACTATTCCCTCAGAGCCACAAACACTCAACGTGACCCTCCAGAAAAAGTATCTGAGTGGGAGTTCCAAGGTGTGTGATTGCATTTTAGATTCATCTCAATCAATGCTCCCGGCACCGCTGAACAAATGATTAAGTCCCAAATCGCCCAGGCTCCAGGGCTCCAACAGGACAAATCTGCTTCAGGTTTCCATTCTTCGGTTCAACTGCACCAGCTACAATTTCAGAGATGGCCCTTCAGGGAGAATTTATAGTCTCAAAAAGTGATAAAGGGCCAGATTTATAGCTTGTTGCACAGTTTACTCCACCACAAACTTGACAGATATCCCCTCTGCCATATTACAAATACATTATGTTCAATGGAACTTGCAATAT
This sequence comes from Lissotriton helveticus, assembly GCF_964261635.1. Lineage (NCBI taxonomy): Eukaryota > Metazoa > Chordata > Amphibia > Caudata > Salamandridae > Lissotriton > Lissotriton helveticus. The sequence continues at coordinate 1,690,534,784 of NC_136061.1, read as the reverse complement.
GGCGAATGGGACCTCTGTTATGTTTGTGACAGAGTAACCCATCCACCTAACTTAGGCACTATGTTCCTTTTTGTAATCGCATTTGGGAGACATTTCTATGCTTCCCTTCAAAAAAGCTCCTTTCTGAAGTGGCACTCATAAACCTTTTTGAAATTGCGAGTTCCATACTTTTCACAGAGATCAATACACTTGGTGTTCCATTGCAATTGGCCTCAAATCAGGCCTCGGTCCAGATCTACCACTCCCATGGACTATCATTGGAGCTTTGTGCTTTTGTTGATGTTTATACTTATAACTTTGAGACTTCAGGTCTCTGGTTTCCCTAATTGTTTTTTGTTATTTTTGTGTCATTTTGTTTATTAAAGGCTACTCTATTTGTTTTATTCAGTTTGGGATCTTTATTGTTTGGGGATTTGAATTTATTATGTTTTGATATTGTATAAATATGCATCACACTAAGTTATGGCGCTCTGCTCTGTGCCATAGCTACCAGAGGTTGAACTCAAGGTAGTGTAGAGAGTTGGAGAATTCATCCTGACAAGAAGTTTTTTATCCGTTGAGATAGGTCTGAGGGTCCTATTTTTATACCTGGTCCCAGCTTTTCAGTTGAAGAAACTTCTAGAGTTTTCTCCCCATGGTCAGTTCTGACATTTCCTTCCTCGTAGCCCGGCTCCAAGAGGTCTAGGGTGACAAATGACTTGTGTGAAGTTCTTTGTGAGTGGGCTGAGGCAGCTCCTTCGAAATGTATGTGGCACAGGGAACAGCTCCAACCTACACATCGTGGCAGGATAGCCCAACCTGCCAACACCTAATTCCTTTTCATTGTCTGGGAGGAAAAAACAAATGTCAACTGCTATATTAATCACAGTCATGTGACCCAAAATACAGGCTGCAGGCACCAAATAGACAAGAAAATGCCAACTCTCCAAATGTGGCACTTTAAAAAATGTGACTTAAAATATGACATTATCATTGAAGAGAATTTTACATTACAAGTGTTTTGAGACCAAAGATTACATGTCTACCTATTCCCAATCAAACGTTAGCACTTATTACATGTAACACGGTAACCCAATATTATTCTATGGAAAAGGTAGGCATCACAGCAGTGAAAATCTAAGGTTTTCTTACTAACAGGGCATGTAAAAGTTAAAAGTCCATGTCCAAACTTTTAAATACACTGCACCCTGGCCTATGGCTGTTTAAGGCCTACCTTATGGGTAAGCTATATGTATTAAAAAAGGATGATTAGGCTAAGTAAAATGGTTGTTTTCCCAGTTCCAAATGGCAGCTTAGAAGTGCACAAAGGCTGTAATGGCAGACCTTAGACATATTTTATAGGGCTACTTAAGTGGTAGGCACAATCATTGCTGTGGGCCCATTAGAATATGCAAAAAAGTGATGGATGAAATGCTTGAATTTATCTTAGCTGCTGGTAATTACTATGGCTGCATCCCAATCTACTTTTCTTTTGCACACCATGTCACTTCAGTTTGGACCTATTACATTTGAACCCGTCTTCACCCTGCTCCAACCGGAACAGTCAAGCCCAAACTGCAAAGCCAGGTTCTCCCCGAAGCGGATCATTAGCAACCCAGGACAAGTTCCACCCTAGTTATGGGATTATCAGCCAGGTACATTTTGGTTCCAGTAAACCAGTGTGCACGGGACCCATGTCTGGGCATACATGTCCCACTTTGGGTGGCACACTAAAGTGTACGAAAAAGTGATGGATGTAATCCTTCAATTAATCTCAGGCACTGGTAATTACTTGAGCCACATCCCAGTCGGTTCTTATTTTGCATACGTCACTTCAGTTTGGACCCCGCTATATGCAAATCCGCCTTGACCCTTGAGGTGTTGGGTTCAAATCAGGCCTATATACGTTGCTAAACTCTCGAACACCTTAGTATAGAAGTTGGCACGGACACTGGAAAAGGTAAAAGACAAGTTTATTAAGACCCCATGGGGTGGTGATACATTCCCACAGCACCTTTCGGTAATGTAAGAAGTAGCACCCCGAACATTGGTGCGCGACCTCTTTTATACAGTTTATTAGCAATAAAAAGATAGGCGGTTACAAGTTACACATTTTAGGTACATATAAGGTCATTTTTGGAACACGGCCAACATGTGGGAGGAGTTTCAACAGCACTGGTCAGTTAGTGTGAACATTCCTAAAGAGTGACCAATTGGTGCGTAATGCGCATGTGCGCTTGACCAGTACTAAAAATAGCCTGTTGCCGAGCAGACTAGTGACCATGGGTATCGAGAAAGGACAAAAGGGCACACTGACCACGAGGCAGCGTGTTCATAGGAAACGGAAGTCAGAGGGATTCAAAATGGCCCCCATTCGTTTTGGTCAAGTTAACAGAAAAGACCGTGTAGCTGTGCTAAACGCTAACTCAGGAGCTGCCAAAACACGACAGACGGCCCTTTTAGCGTTTAGCAAAAGCTACCTCATAGTGAACGTAGTCAGAATGTTCATCCTCAATGTCAATAGCCATTATTTTCAATACTTCATCATTGATCAGTTTCTCTTGCTTAACAACAGCTCGTTTGGACGGAATACAGGCTGTGATACATACAGAACATAATGTAGGGACACATTGAATACATAGACAAAGAAAAAATAGTACTCCAATAAAAACACAGAGAATCGTTAATAATTTCCAACCCCAAGTACTAAGCAGGGTCCAGAACCAACCAGAAAAGGTCCATGTTCCATTTTCTGGATGGATCTCAGCAGCTATTTTATGTAATTTCGTAATCGAATCATATACAGAAGGTGAGTTATCTGGTACGTAAACGCAACAACTACTTCCGATGACGCGGCATGCTCCACCTCTATCAGCTAGTATCACATCTAGAACCATTCGATTCTGGAGCGCTACAATTCTGGTAATTTGTAATTCCTCAGTAATATTCCCTAAAGCAGAGGCAGTTTCATTAGCGACGGCTTCCACCACACGTGTAAGCCGCCTTATCTTCCTGCTATTCAGTGCAGCTCCTACGAATGAAAATAACCCCAAATTGAAATCTACATATTGTTGTAATGTGGTATCAGTCTGGTCTATTTCATCAAAATCTATTGTTCGTTTCACTCTATTCAATATGAAATCATGGTACAAAACATAATCATTGTGATACATGGGAGGAGCAATAAATACAGGTGGTAATACAAAGGCTATATAACACGTTCCCAACCATCCCAATGGTAGACGGTGGTATCCCTTATTTCCACAAATGAAATATGTGTTACGTGAGGCTACAAATGCAATTCCAGTTGGTGTATCAAAGGTAAGTGTAATATTACATTCACTGCGGCCTACAGGGATTGTACCTTTATTTCTAATACACAAATCTGCTTTTGTATCAATGACTGTTATTATATGCATGCTCGTCACATTTATAAGTCTTTGATTCGTATATACGCGAGGTGTAGAAACATTGTCCGGACGATACTCTTCCCATTCGAATTTAGTTCCTTCAGCGTGTGGATAGCCATCTTTATCGTTATAGCATATTTTATTCAACCGAAAAAGTAGTCCACCTTTCGTTGGCCATCGCAGAGTAAAAAGAAGAGTGTACCAAGCATGACAAGAACCATTATGAGTAAACGGGAGAGGAATGAGTGGTGTTCCTCCCTTCTTCTGATGTCCGGGCAACATTCCACATACCCAACAATTGGACGTGTTGGTCATATTATGAGTATGATGCAAAATCTTAATAAAGCTGTTGTTCAAATAAGTCTGCCTATGTCTTTCTTCGTGAAAAGGCAGAGTGAAATGAAAATGTTCGGATGGACTTGGAGTGGTGGGCAGCAAATGTTCTCGTACAGGAAACAACAGTTCTATAGTCCAGGCTAATACTGCGATCACCACTACGGTCAAGACAAATAAAACAGCACCAAGAATTCTCCCTCTTCTTGTCGACGGAGATGCCATAGTTCACAAAACAATACTCTTCAAAAACAACACTAAGCCGGAAAAATAAAAAAACGATGGTTCTGAACCGAGGCTGCCGTTGATTTGTTCTCCGGGATTCAAGACGGGTGTCGCTACACTGGGCAGAACTGATCCCCCCCCCTTGATATTCCCGGCTTCCGTTTCACAAACCTCAGAGCGGTTACCAACCAGTTTCAAAAACACAAAAGGGAATCTTATTTCCTGGGGCGTAGATTATACTTCACTTTATCAGAAACAACGTGGTCCGGGAAGGCTCCCTCCAATTCATCAGACGTGACAGCTGGGCTCTTTTCTGTATCCAAAATCTTTCTGTAGTCGGATAGCACCACAGGGCTCACCAGATCCGGAGAGACACGTCGGCAGTGCGTTGAATGTATCCACCGCTTCTTGTTGGTGACTCTCACAGCAGTTCGCGTAGCCAGCAGCACTTGCTCAGGGCCATGCCATCTCGGTTCCAAACTGCTGGATCGCTCAAAGACTTTGACCATCACGTGGTCCCCAGGGCGGAGATCGTGAGCCTCACCAGTGGAGTTATCAGGGAGCGCCTCTCGAACCTGTTGATGAATAGAAAGCAAATCATTTGTTAATCGTGCCAGATAATCGTTCATCATTATACAAGGCATATCATGTATCAAACGAGGTTTTGGAACTCCCCAAATATTCATAGGCCTTCCAAACACCACTTCGTAGGGTGTGAGGCCAGATCGAGAATGTGGCACTGATCGAATGGACAGCAATGCCAAAGGCAAAGCATCCGGCCATTTCAGAGATGTAGATGCCACTATCTTTGCTAACTTCAGCTTCAGAGTTGCATTGTATCGTTCTACTAAACCTGCTGATTGCGGATGAAAGACAGCATGGAATCGTTGCTTGATTCCCAATCCTTTCAGGACGTATTCCACTACTTTCCCAATGAAATGAGGGCCATTATCACTCCACATAAGTTTACAAACACCGTAGCGCGGGAAGTACTCTTTCAGTAACACCTTAGCTGTTGTCAATGCTGTATTGTCTTTCGTAGGGTAAGCCTCAATCCATTTGCTGAAGGCACACACCACTACTAGGACATACTTGAGATTATTACAGCGCTCCAGCTGGATGTAATCCATTTGTAGTACTTCGAATGGTGCAGTAGGTGGAACAAACCCACCTTTAGGAGTATGAGTCCCTTGTCCAGGATTGTGCTGCAAACATATCAGACAGGTCTGCACTACTCTCTTAGCCGTGCTAGCAATGTCAGCATTTTCCCAAACTCGTGTAAGCAATTTAGTAATTGCGAGAGGTCCAATGTGTGCCAGCCCGTGTGTCATTTGCACCATTGTTTGTACATAGGCCATGGGTAATTTCCATCTCTCCATATCTTTACTACGCCAGCAACCCTCATCATCCAATACTCCTTCAGTGGCCCATTTCACAAGTTCTGCCTCTGAGGCTGACTTCTGTATATCTAGTATTTCTTCTCTAGCATCATGCCACCGCTCAGCTTGTGACTTCACCACATACATGGGGAAATTATTTTGCAGCATAGCGGTCTCTCTCGCAATGCGGTCTGCGAAAGCATTGCCTTGCCCTATTTTGTCCGTCACCTTTTTGTGTGCACTGCACTTGACTATTGCAACTTTCTTTGGGCATAACAGTGCATTCAGGAGATCGCGTACCAATTCTCCATGCATGATGTGTGCTCCGTGTGAAGTCAGGAATCCTCGTTCCTTCCAAAGTAGGCCAAAATCATGCACTACTCCAAAAGCGTAACGACTATCCGTGTAAATGTTCACATATAGTCCAGCACTTAACTCACATGCCTTCGTTAAGGCTATCAACTGAGCCGCTTGAGCCGATTTTTGGGGTATCCGTGCTGCTTCTACCACAGTCTTAAGTGTCGTGATCGCATAAGCTGCGGAAGTCGTACCATCTGGTAACCTCACGCACGATCCATCAACCCACAGTTCCCCATCTACATCTGGAAATGGCGTATCCTGTAAGTCGATACGACCCTTTGTCTGTTCCTCAGTCAGAAAAACACAATCATGTTGTTCTTCCTTCTGGGTCTCAGCAACAGGGTCCGGCAATAAAGTAGCAGGATTTAGTGTTGCACATCGTTTTAATGTGATGTGTGGCGCCAACAACGTTAGCTCATATCCTGTAAGTCGGGCACTGGTTAGATGCTGCGTTTTCGTTTGATTCAGTAACGCATCTACCGCATGGGGAACTAGCACCAACAATTTGTGTGACAAAACTATTCCCTCACTTTGTCGTATCGCAACTGCTGTTGCTGCAACTGCTCGAAAACATCCAGGCAATCCTCGAGCCACAGGGTCGAGTACCGCCGAGAAGTATGCACAAGGCCTCTGTTTGTCTCCGTGTGTCTGCACTAACACTGACAATGCACACCCATCCTTCTCGTGTACATATAATGTAAAAATCTTCGTGTAATCAGGTGTACCTAACACTGGTGCAGAACAAAGAGCTTGTCTCAATTGTTCAAAAGCATTCTGACATTCATCCGTCCATTCAATGGGAATCGGTATATCTTTAGACAACAATGCTAACAATGGTTTAACAGTATGCGAAAAACCCAATATCCATTGCCTACAAAAAGACGTCAAACCTATAAAGGCGCGAATATCCTTCTGAGTGCGAGGGACTGGAGTATCTAGAATTGCTTGAATTCGATCTGGTGTCAATGCACGGCCCTCCTTAGACAAAAGATGACGGAGGTAGGTCACCTTTGGTCTACAATATTGCAGCTTTTTCTTCGAAACTTTATGATTATGTTTGGCCAGGAAGGAAAGCAAGGAAAAGGTACTCTTCTCACATTGTTCTGGCGTGTCTGCAGCAAGTAAGATATCATCTACATATTGAATGAGAACCACTCCCTCCTGTAAGTCAAAGGAATCAAGCTGTCTTTTTAATGCCTGACTATAAATGCTAGGACTTTCAGTATAGCCTTGAGGAACTCGACAGAATCTGTACGATCTATTATTTAATGTAAAGCCGAATAGGTATCGACTGTCAGGATGTACAGGGATCGAAAAGAAGGCATTCTTCAAATCGATGACTGTAAAAGTAGTCGCCGTCGGTGGAACCAACGTAAGCAATGTGGTGATGTCAGACACCACTGGATACTGAGGCACTACTATCTTGTTTATTTCCCTCAAATCAATAATGAAACGGTAAACCTTAGCATCGGTATCTCTTTTAAGGATTGGTAAAATTGGGCTATTACAAACATTGTAGGGGACTTCCTCAACTACTCCTGCCGAAATTAAATCATCTACAATGTGTATCAAAGCAAGTTCACCTTCTCTGGAAATCTTATATTGTGGGACACGTGGCAGAGATACTCCCTCCTTTACAGTAATACGCACTGGAGGAATTATCATCTGCCCTACATCCGTATCGGAAGTGGCCCACAACGTTTTCGGTAAGGAGGCCAGAACTTCAGATTCATGGAAAAAACACACTCGCTCTAATTCCGGGTAATTCTCATTCAACACAACTCGCACTCCTTCTGGGGCACAGCGAATAGTAGCTCGAAAGTGTTTTAACATATCGAGTCCAATAATATTATCTGGTGTATTTGGAGACAACAAAAAGGGACAAGGGGCAGCAAATTTATCAACATGAAATGCAACTGGTTGAGACAATGGGCTAGAAGTAGGTGTTCCATCGAACCCTATTGCTGTAATTACCTCGCCAGACAGGGGAGCCCTTGGAACCAAGTATTTGGACAAAGCGCTACGAGTAGCTCCTGTATCGACCAGAAATTTATCAGTGGAACCCAGAACATATGCTTCTATGTATGGACCCCTCTGATCAACTGGTACCTCAACCGATTCCACTCCCCATCCTACGCAATCCTATGCGTAATGCTCATCCCGTGGTTCAGCAGGACCACCCTCATTTATCTGATATTGATTGCGATTATCAAACGTATTATAATCTGACTGACCACGACCCCTTGCTCCACATCCTCCACGATCATTCATGCCATAACCTCCTCTTGACCCTCCATAATAGTTCCTAGATCTCCCACTTCCTCGTCCCCTCAAATTACGCTGCTCTCGAAACACCGGACAGTCTGCAATCCAATGCCCAAACTGTTTGCAGTATGCACATTGATTCACAGAAATGTCAGAACGAGGGGGAGGAGCATTACTGTATGATCCTCGCCCTCCTCTACTGTTTCCCCTCGTAGCCTGAACCTGAGCTAACATTACCTTCGTTTTCAATTCCTTCGCCTTCTTTTCACTACTTTCTTTCGCCTCCAATTCCTGTCTTTCATGATATTGAGCCATAGTCAATAAAGAAGCAGGGGTTGCTGTGGTCCATGAACTTTCACTTGCTTTTAATCGTTTCGCAATCTCCGGTAGGAGATTGGCTACATACTTATCAACGAATAGATGCCTGCCAGTATCTTCTGTCAATAATTGACCACTGTAATCATGGAACGCTTCCTCGAAGCGAGAGAAAAAATCGGAAACTGATTCATCCGTTTTCTGCTTACACGAGGCTAATATAGTCCAATCAATCTTTTTAGCGGGAGCAAGAGTCTTTAGTTTTGTTAGTATGGCCCCTGGAAGGTCTAATATTAATTGACACGGCTTACATGCTGGTTCTCTGTCTAAATCAGCCTGAACAAGATCTTTCCAAGTGGCCCCGAGAGTCGTGAGGTCATCAAACCTACGAATTACTCTCCACATATCAGGGGGCAATATCAACCCGAAAAATAGATCAATATCAACTAACGTCATGATACATGAAGAAATTGCACTTTCAACATTTTCATAAAAAGCCGCAGGGTTTTTACGGGGATCAGGTAAAGCATTCTTAAGCGCCATGACATCTGCTCTATTCCAAGGCGTATAAACCCAATTATATACAAAATACCCTTTCGCGTCTTTGGATCTTTTATCATCATCTGTGCCATCCCCTTTATGAGGGACATATAACGGCGCAGCTTCTCGCATAGGTCTAACATTAATCGCAGCGATCTTATCTGTTTCAAAAATAGGGCATTCTTTGGATATCCCCGTCGCTCCGGACGTAGACGAATTCTTCGACTTTTCCAACTCCCGTAGTCGTGTCGCCTCATTACGCAGTTCAATCAAACGCTTGAAGAAGTCATCCGCATCTGAAAGAACAAAAAGACCTTTTCGAAAATACTCACGACCCTTGGATATCTCCTTCGGTTCTAACTCGAGAGAATATTTTCTATACCGCTCAACAACTTCATCTCCAAAATGATCTAAAAAATACAGTCGTTCCTTATCAGGCCACTGTTCCATTTGTTCAGTAACGTCAGAAACAGTAACAGTATTAATATTTAGTTTTCGTGCAAATGAACGTAATTCCGCAGCTCGTTCCGCATGTAACCTGGTACGCTGTGTTCGATCACTATCCTCGTCTGATCCCTCGCTCGGAGCCGTTGGCGTGACGTACGGGGGCGGACAACGATCTAGTAATGAAAAATCATCCGTTTCATTAGTAAGGACTGGATAGAGAGGACGCCTGATAGGGAATTGACCATTAACCTGTAAATTGCGTTCTCGTCTCTCCCTCTCTTTCTTTTCCTGTAATTCCTTCTCCTGTAGCTGTAAAGCTTTGTCATGTGCAGCCTTCCGCTGCACTTTCTCCGCCAAGGCTTCCTCACGCTTCGCTCGTTCACGCACCTCTTTCTCCCACATGCGCACACAATCAAACATATCTTGTCTAGACCTTCGCTGAAACAAACACTGTTCCACATACTGTACCTTTCGAAGGTCAAACGACCCATATAGTGGCCACTGTAATTCACGATCAGTTTTAGTATACTTATGCCATAATGTACTATACATTATTGGTGGAATACCAAATTTGACATACATTTCACGATTTGGAGTCCCCTCTGGGGGAGCCGGCTGTTTTGCACTTAATCGATAATTGGTACCATTTTCAGAACAGCACATCCTACGGAGTGTGCTAAAAACAGGCATGTTTCAAAAGGTACCACGAAAACGCGATACTACAAAAATGCCACCTAACACGGTGTACCGTTCAAATCAAATAAATCAGAGAAATATCCCTACATGCCTGCCTATGTGAGGTGCACTTCACATATTCAAATTCAAATTCAAAGATTCAAAACGTTAGCTAACAAATTCAAATTCAAATTCAAAGTTTCAAAAAGCCACAGTAAGTGTCAGCAGACTACCTCATCAATCAAAAGCTTACCAATTTCTCTTCAAACGTCCAAAGTCCAACTGCCAAGTTCTGTGGTCAAATCAGCCAAAACGGCACATCACGACAATCCAAGATCAGAATCTCAGTCGAAGACCGGCGCCACCTGGAAGGTCAGATCGGAAGGACGGGAAAACACACCGTGGGTGCCGAGACTCGGGTCACTCAGTGGCAGCGTACGCGTCCATGGCGAGTTTCCTGACCTTCGTCACGACCTCTCCTTCGGGCATCCGAGTCGCCGATGAGTCCCTTCGTGGTCGCCAATTGAGGTGTTGGGTTCAAATCAGGCCTATATACGTTGCTAAACTCTCGAACACCTTAGTATAGAAGTTGGCACGGACACTGGAAAAGGTAAAAGACAAGTTTATTAAGACCCCATGGGGTGGTGATACATTCCCACAGCACCTTTCGGTAATGTAAGAAGTAGCACCCCGAACATTGGTGCGCGACCTCTTTTATACAGTTTATTAGCAATAAAAAGATAGGCGGTTACAAGTTACACATTTTAGGTACATATAAGGTCATTTTTGGAACACGGCCAACATGTGGGAGGAGTTTCAACAGCACTGGTCAGTTAGTGTGAACATTCCTAAAGAGTGACCAATTGGTGCGTAATGCGCATGTGCGCTTGACCAGTACTAAAAATAGCCTGTTGCCGAGCAGACTAGTGACCATGGGTATCGAGAAAGGACAAAAGGGCACACTGACCACGAGGCAGCGTGTTCATAGGAAACGGAAGTCAGAGGGATTCAAAATGGCCCCCATTCGTTTTGGTCAAGTTAACAGAAAAGACCGTGTAGCTGTGCTAAACGCTAACTCAGGAGCTGCCAAAACACGACACCCTGCCCTCAGATGTTTAATGATATATAACAAAAATAAACAATCCTATTCATTTGATTTGTAAGATTGTTTCAGTGTTTTATGCATGTCCTTCAAAGGTGCATTATGTGACCTGCTACTCTCAATTTTTAATCATCAATAAACTCTAACTAATATTTATTCAGCTTGTTGTTCAACTATAAACTGTGAAACCATTGGATAACTAATATCATTTTATGGCTCCTTATAACAGACCTCTGAACAGTGGCAACTGTTCTTTTTTCAATTACGAAAAATAAATAAATATCATTGTCACCAAAATATAATTCTGATATATGTGATTTCTGCCTCGGTATTCATGCATAATTATGTTTGATGATATCAAACACACTCTTGTGCCACTAGCGCGATGCCACCGATCCTTTGAAAGCACTTTAAAAAGAAGGCAATTTCCACTTCTGCAGACATGATGGATAATCATTACTAACTCTGACTCAAGCCAGAACAAGTTGTTTATTTTTCCACTGCACTGTTGATTTATCCATGGCAGATACAAATCAACAACAAAACACGTGGTTAAAGGATTGATGATGGAGCCCTGTTGGCAAATACGATTTCTGATGAAAACCCCAAAACAAAAAGCGAATATTCTTGGGAATATATTAGTGTATGATCTTAGGTTAGTCTTAATCAAAGAAGCAATAAATCAAAGAAGATACCATTGACATTCTTTTTATTGTACCAATGTTTGTAATGCATGAACAATTTATTGACGTTTCACTTTTTTTGGCAGGAGAAAAGCAATGTGCCTGCTGCTCACCACATTTGGGTAGTCTGTTCACACAATAATATTTTTGTGTGCAGTTGGCATTAACACTGAGCCTTTAGTTTTTATGATGCAACACAATGTCAGCTACAGCTCTAGTATACATTAACAGCATGTCCTAGTGAAAGGATTCGTGACTGAGAACATTCTAAACTATTTATGACTTTTATTGTTCATGTAACATAACTTAATGTCAAAAGGTTTATTGATATTTTATTTGAATGCCTCTATGTCCTACCATTTGCTTGTTTTACAAGTAGATGCAGATAGTGACATTTCTAGATTAAGGTAAATGAAAAAAAAACATTGTGTTTTAAGGCTTTCCTGAAGATGAGTTTTTGGGAAAAGTAGTAGAATATACAAGGGACAGCTGTTCCATAGGAAAAGTGTTTTTTATGTTGCTAATATCTTTGGCCCCGTTTGACGAATCTCCACAAAACTTTCCAAATTTGTGCAGGGAACGTTTCGGGAGGATCTCTCAAGCGAGGGCTGAGAAAAAAGGGGGTCTCAAATAAACAAAATCCCCATGCCTTCTCTGTAGACTTCTTTAGGCAGGGCTACAGCAAAACCCGATAAACAGAAACACACCAATGTTGTCATGAAGCTAGATCTTGGTTCGCAGATTGTGATTTCTGTGATTTGATGCAAATCCACTCTGTAGTTTTTAAGAAATTAAGGTTTCACCGTTGAAAGAAATTGATTGATTATGTACCAATTCTGACAATTCCAGAAGACCAGGAAATATTAGCAGTCCATTACTTACCAAACAATTTGTAGGTATAGTACTATGCTGCTCTTACCCACAACAGCATGCCCTTTTTTTATCTACTGGTCAGAATAAGGACAGAGTATCACGGCAAATCCTTTCATGGGATTTAGCTGGCTTAAAGTTGAAACTTTGATGAACATAGATGAAGCATAGATGGAACTTTTCATCTATGTAAATCCCTTACTGAGGGATTTACATAGATGAACATGATATTTGTGTTTTTCAAGAAACATGGTTCCCCGAATCCTGTTTTAAGTGCTGCTTTTCAGCTTCTCATGCCCTGCATTGACTCAGGAGAAAGTTGCCCCATAGGGGGTTTATTAAGTTGGGTAAAAAACTTGCTGGGCTACAAAACCACCTTACTTGCTGGAACCACAACTGATTTACTCAAATTGAAACTTTTGTAAAGACAACTCTTGTCTCTATCTTTTCAGTGTTTATAATAGACCCCAGGGTTAGCACAAGGACTCCTTAATATTAACATTTTTGGAAAATCAGCTAAGTTCCTTGCCTTGTGAAGCTTGCACAATAGTAGCGGGCAATTTTAATGTTACAGTGAAACCCTTGGATAGCTGTATCTCATCCATATCTGACGAGGAGGACACCTTATGGAACATTCCAAGAGTAGGCATCTCCAAAGTAAATACATTCTCAACCCTTGCTTTGCAATTGCTGGGTATTGCGTTAAGAAGTGGATGGAAAGCTTGGGAGGTCGATATAGCAATAGCACAATTAGAATAGATTAAATATTTCTTTTTTTGCACCTTTGGGCCTATATGGGTGACATAACAGTAGTGGGAGGAGCAGATAGTGACCTCAATACCCTCATACTGGAACGTATAGGGGCCATTAAAACCCTATTCAGAAGCAATTAAGCCTGCTAACAATAAAAAGACTTTAAAAAGGGAGTGTGTCCAGACCCACCCTGAAATACTAAAGCAGGTATACACTAATGTGGGCACTGCTAGGTAGAATATGAACAAACTACTAACCAGCCATTAAGGATTGTCCATGCTGCAAGGCCCCTAGGGAAAGTGGTGTCCATGTCATGTTGGTTTGTCAGGCATAATCCACACGTAGGGCTAAGTGGCTAAAATCGGTATGCCAGCAATTAGGCACTCAGGAGCATCACATTGCCTTGCGCATCCTTAGATCGGACCCAAGACCAATTTTCGGCTGCAGTGTGGCTACATTTTTAAGCCACGCATTAATAATTAGAAGGAAGGTCCTAAAAGGAATGTCGCATCCCACAGCTGTAAGAAGCTTACGTGTAGCTGACGTTGGGCTCCCAAGATAATACACTAAGGGCCAGATGTAGGAAGCCTAATACCGGTCGGTAAAGGCCAACATTACTGAATTTCGGCAGTTACCGACCGGTATTAGGCATTTGAGATGTAGGGGCCTAATTTAAGGATTTGGTAATTTACCAAATCGGTAATTTAAGGAATCTGTAAATTACCGAATTCTTAAATACTGATTCGGTAAATTACCAAATCCTTAATGTAGGAAGCACACAAGTGAGTGCTTTTCACTTGTAAGGGTTCGTTATTTACCACCAACAACAAGTTGGTGGTAAATAACCGTTAAAAAAGCTATTTTGTGCTTTTTTAACAGTGCCATGTGGCAGACATACATGCCCTTAGGGCATGTATGTGTGCCGCATGTGCACCCATGCACTATTCAGGTGTGCAACAGGGTGTCAATGTGACACCCTGCCGCCCTTGTAGGTCTTCCCCCTCTTACCGATTCGGTATTTACCGACTCAGTATTCCCTATTCATTCTTATGGGCCTTCAGGCCCATAGGATTGAAGGGGGAATACTGAATCGGTAAATACGGTATTTACCGAATTTTACCGATTCGGTAAAAATTACCGATTGAATACCTACCTACCATTTACCCATTCTAAAATGAATCAGTAAAATTCGGTATTTTAGAATCGGTAAGGCTCACTCCCTAGACAGTTATATAGAAGGTTTAGATATGGGACCTTGCCCACACTAGAATATACAGATAGATGGACAAACCCCAATACAAATTGTCCTGTCTTATATTTATAAAGCAGCAATTGGATAAACTTCTGTGTTTAATTTTATTGAGATATAATTGACTATTTTAACTACTTAAAGAATTTTAAGAGAATGTATTATGATTTTTTTTTTACCTGCATACCTATAAAATGTATGTTACTTTTTCGTATCTTTTATATATTTTTAATCTGAAATAAACAATTAATTAATCAAAGAAATTAAGGTTAAAATAAATATAGATATCAGGAAGTTGGGTCCGCAAGAGGCTTGAGAGACTCTTGCTGGAAGGCCAATTTAAAAATGGGTTTCTCTGATTACCGGACTCAGGAACATAGTCCCCAGTCAAGAAATATCAAATATAAAAATATATAAGGGGGCAGGGTAGGCATACCCTGCCCCCCATCCTCCATGGGGGACCCAAGGAGGCCCTGTCTGGGCCAAAAACTAAAATATCATGAAAAATCCCCACACTCCCATGAGACTACCATGGTATCTGGAGGAAAATGACAGCTGTGCTGTGTTGTTCAATTATAGGCACAGTGGAGCTTCCCCCTGGGCTGCATACAATAAGGAGAAGGAGGCCATATGGCTACCCTCCCTGAGTCAATATAGGCCCCAGGGAGCCCATCCCCCAGACCAAAATGCTCCTAGAAGGGGAATGGGCCCATGTGTCCCTTCTCCCCTAGCCTTCAATCGCCCCTGGGCCCTCATATCCCAGGGCCAGCTACCTAGATATGTCCCAGGGATCACATCCTCTGGACTCTGAAGTTACTCTGCCCACACTGGTGTGGACAGGAAAACCTGGGCTTGCTCCCTCCTGGCACAAGCATTGTTTTATCTTCTGCTATGTGGGAGCAAACACAAAGTCTGCTCCCAGTGTACGGGAGCTTTGAAAATACTCCCACTAGCTGGGACCAGTCTTTTGATCTGTTTCTCTGCCTGCAATGATGTGGGCACGGAAACAGTTCAAGAGATTTCTTCCAACTAAAGGAAGCAGGTAGGCAGCTGCTCCCAGATGGCGGGAGCAATGTCCGCAACTGGTGCATGCGGGAAACTGGCTGGGGCCAGGGGAGCCCTGGAGACCCCTTTGGCCTCCAATGAGTTTATGGTGGATGCCCTGGGAGGACACCAGTGCACCCACCTTTAATAATGCAGGCACCAGGGAATGGGGTCCCCTAAGCGTAAAAAGGTTCTGTGAGGGAGGCCACTATGCCCCCTCCCCATTATTAAAAACAGACCTTGGGGAGATGGAGTCCCAAAGGCCTAATAAGGCTCTGAGGGGGCAATGATGGTGTCATCAATTATGTAATTTGAGAGGTCATAAGTGATGTCATAAATGATGTCACAGAACATGTCAAGAATGATTTAATATGTAATCATAAGGAGTGCTTGGCGGTGGCACAAGTTATAGTTCGTGTTCCTAACTATAACTGTTGTATTTCTGTCTTTCGGTATGTTCAAAATGTTAAAAATGTCAAAATGTTAATGTTCTCACTGACAGATTCACCTAACTATAAGGTTGATTTAACCTTCAATTTTTTCAGTGAATATCTATCTATCTATCTATCTATCTATCTATCTATCTATCTATCTATCTATCTATCTATCTATCTATCTATCTATCTATCTATCTATCTATATATATATCTATCTATCTATCTATCTATCTGTCTGTCTGTCTGTCTGTCTGTCTGTCTGTCTGTCTGTCTGTCTGTCTGTCTGTCTGTCTGTCTGTCTGTCTGTCTGTCTATCTATCTATCTATCTATCTATCTATCTATCTATCTATCTATCTATCTATCTATCTATCTATCTATCTATCTATCTATCTATCTTTCTGTCTGTCTGTCTGTCTGTCTGTCTGTCTGTCTGTCTGTCTGTCTGTCTGTCTGTCTGTCTGTCTGTCTGTCTGTCTGTCTGTCTGTCTATCTGTCTGTCTGTCTGTCTGTCTGTCTGTCTGTCTGTCTGTCTGTCTGTCTGTCTGTCTGTCTATCTATCTATCTATCTATCTATCTATCTATCTGTCTGTCTGTCTGTCTGTCTGTCTGTCTGTCTGTCTGTCTGTCTGTCTGTCTGTCTGTCTGTCTGTCTGTCTGTCTGTCTGTCTGTCTATCTATCTATCTATCTATCTATCTATCTATCTATCTATCTATCTATCTATCTATCTATCTATCAATCTATCTATCTATCTATCTTTCTATCTATCTATCTATCTATCTATCTATCTATCTATCTATCTATCTATCTATCTATCTATCTATCTATCTATCCATCTATCTATCTATCTATCTATCTATCTATCTATCTTCATATATATCTATATCTCTATCTCTATCCCTATATATATATTACCTCGCTCGACGAATCTTTACAACATTTTCACAAACTTCCTCATTTTGCTGTGTTGAAAGTTTTGGTGTAATCCGTCTGCAGGGACCGAGAAAAAAGGTGGGCCCAAAATAAATTTCCCCCTAGGTTATGCCTATGGGGATTTTTCATTTTTTTACATGACTACAGCCCTAACTGCTGAATTACACCACATTTGGCAGAAAGTTACCCAGACAAAAGTAAAAAATAAAGAAAAGTGGTCAGGGTGTGAATACACTGACCCCCAGATATGGTGGGAAAGGGTCCCCCCAAATTTTTAAAGCAATTTATTTTTCCGTGGACTCGTGGGTGTATCTGCAAATCTGTTGCAAAATGAAAACCCGGAGTGGGACAAATGCTGGTAGCATTTAGCTGGGGTCTCATGAGGAACCTCTAGGGTTTACATAAAGGCCCGGGGACTGCCACCCCTAGGGCTATAATTAAATTATAATATTAATACACTATTTTTGAAGCCTCCCCCATGCCCTGGGGACTGCCACCTGCCTGGGGCAAAGATATGCTAATTATCTAACCCCCACAGCCGCGAAGATTGCCACTTCCCTAGGGCTATAACAAAATATTAATGAAGGGGGGCTCCACCCCACCCACGTAGCCCCAGGGACCACCACCTCTCTGGGGCATGTCTTTAAATCTAAATACAGGGACCGGACATCCCTCAATGCCCCGGGCCCTACCACCTACCCAGGGCTTAATTACATTGGATGGGGCAGCTCAGCCCCACTCCTGGACCTACATAACCCTGGGGACTGCTGCCCCACAGGGCTAGCTCCAGCAATGTCCAGCTGCACCCACCCCTGGGACATTGGAGTTTGATATGGCATGGCGGGAGCACCTCTTCCGCCATGCCATAACAAACAATTGCTCTGTTTCAAACAAGCAAGTGCAGAAAATGTCTCACTTGTTTAAAGCAGATGCAGGTCCGTTTCCCTGCTCACTGTGATGCGAGCAGGGAAATAGAAATTGTTTTGAGATACAGGGAGCCGCATCTCCCAAAGCACAGAGGCACAGAGTTGGCAGGGAATGTGGGGGCCTTCAGGCTCCCTCACAGTCTCCAACATAGTGGCTAGACCTCGGGGATGGGACCCCTCAGGCCAGGATGGCAGCCACGATGACACTCCTCCAAAATAAAAAATAAAGTATGAATGCCTGGCCCCAGGGATGGGGTCCCCAGGGATGAACTTGGCATCATGAGGGGGGCCTAATAACCCCAGCCCATGTAAAAATAAACATGTAAAATAAAGGGCAGGACCCGGGTACCCGATCCCCACAGAGTAGGATGGCCACACAGTCCCCCTTCCTTTATTTAAAGAAAGAGTATACAAATAAAAAAGAAGGGCAGGTCCCAAGGACACAAAATGGTTCAAGGAAGGGGAGCCACATTTTCCCCCGTCCCAAAGAATAGATATAGAATAAAAATCCAGTAACTCGCCAGAGGTCTGCTCCCTATCTCCACCACTGCCTCCTGGCATGCTGCTGGTTGGAGGATGAAGGATCCCTAGCTGCTGAGGGTCCTTTGGGGCTAACAAGACCTGCTGTAACCTCCAGTAAGCCCCATACATAAGTCAGGTTCCTAGGGCACAAAATGGTCCAAGAAAGGGGAGCCACATTTCCCCCTTCCCAAAGAATAGATATAGAATAAAAATCCAGTAACTCACCAGAGGCCTGATCCCTTTCTCCACCACAGCCTCCTGGCATGCTGCTGTTTGGAGGATGAAGGATCCTTGGCTGCTGAGGGTCCTTTCGGGCTAACAAGACCTCCAGTTACCTCCAGGAAGCCCCATACAGTGGGATTGCTGAGAGGTGGTTGGAGGCTACGCCTCCTTTTTCCACCACTCTTCAAATGTGCGTCTCAGCACACTGCTGGTAGAGGGATGAGGTTACCTTGCCTCCTGAGGGCCTCCGGGCAAAAGTGGACTTCTTCCCCCAAGCAGCAGTGCGCCAGGAGGTGCGTTTGCAGAGTAGTGGAGAAAGGGGACGTTGCCTCTGACTACCTTTCAGCAATCCACTCCCCCAGAGCCCAAAATAAACATTAAAGAGTGGGTCATTTTTTAAAAGAGGTAGAGGGTACATGTTGCCCCTCCCCATCTGGGCCATATACAGCCTTGCGGACCACCAACCCTCCAGAGCTGGCTCCTGCTAACTCTCGAGGTGCCCGTCTTCGGAAGATATCCAAATTTGGATAGCTAGGGACGCGGTTCCTTTGTGATGCCTACATTGAGAATGGCGACCCCTCACACCAGGAGCAGTGCTAGAATTGGCTAGCCACAGCCTGAGTAGAAAGTTGCAGCAACTATTTTATGAAGTGGACATGGTACCGGGAGATGGAAAGTATAGAAGGGATCAGAGTAAGGAATACCCTGACCCCATGAGTGAATCGTTGTCGTTTCTGAGGGACCCCTTATGAGTTTGAAAAGGGCTAAACCACTGTTTGCATGTGGTTGGAGTCATAGACCATCGCGACATTCATTGCACCCCTAAGTATCATTCTAGCAGTCACGAACCTTGCTGAATTTTTTTTAAACAAAGGTATAAATTCACACACACGTTAATGTATGCACTGAAGACCCACACAGCACCCACTCACATCTTAGTGAGAGGCTCATGCAGCCTTGCACAGACCCACTTAGACACTCATGCACCCAATCACAGACTCACTCAGAAACTCAAGCACCAACTCACAGACCCACACAGACTCTCATGTACCCAGTCACTCACCCAGTCTTATTCTCATGCCCGCACTAATAGACTTACTCAGACACTCACATACCCACTCACAAGGTCTGCTTCCCACTTATAGACTCACTTAGTGACAGACCCACTCTGACACTCATGCATCCACTCAGAGATTCACTCAGAGTCATGCGCCTGCTCACAGACGCTTTTAGAGACCCACATACTCACTCACAGACCCATTCAGAGACTCATGCTCCCACTCAAAGATCCACTCACAGACACATACACCCACTCACCTGCCTACTCAGAGACTCACACACCCACTTAAAGACCCACTCATATTATCATGCACCCATTCACATACTCACTCAGGTACTTATGCACCTGCTCACAGACCCTCTCCCAGACTCATGCAGCCTCGTACAGGTCCACTCAGACACTCAACCACCCACACACAGACTCACTCATATTCTCATGCACTCACTCACAGACCTACCCTGACACTTATACACCCACTCACAATCTCACTCAGAGACTCACGTGACCACTCACATACCTACTCAGACACTCACACACTTAATTCCAGACCACCTTATATACTCACATACCCACTGACAGACCCACTCAGACACTCATGCACCCACTTACAGATCCACTCAGAGACACACAGACCCTCTCAGCCACTCATGCACACACTCACTCACCCAGTGGGAGGCTCATGCAGGTACCCACAGACCCACTGAGACACTCACTCAACCACTCAGAGACTCATGCACTGACTCACAGACCCACTTAGAGCTTTATGCAGTAACTAACACACCCACTCAGAGACTCATTGTCAAGTGCATGAAGTAAAACTGAGAGCTCCAAATCTGAAATATGGTTTTGTGCATTGAATTCACGCTTTTGAATTGTGGAGCTGTGACAGAGTTGTGATTCCAAAATTGTTTTTTAAAAAGGATTTTGAATGAAAAATATAGTGTTTGATAATGGGGTGGCTCTTAAAAGAGCCTTTGGGTATATTGTGTGTAGATGTTAACTACACATAAACAGGATTCAGTGGTTCAAGTTGTTAAGGAATATCCTGTTGCCTTTTGCAGATAAATGTACTCCATCACTTCCATATATATATATATATATATGCTCCATGCTAAAGTGCAAGTTGTTGTTGTAGATGAAGCTCATATTGTGGTCTCTATAGAACACAGAAACAGTTGTATTAATATGTTTCCTGGCTTTGTCTATTTGTGGACAAAAGTCATCTGACCATTTCTATATCTAGCTTTGGCAAATGTTGGAGTAAACCAAGGCAGTGTAAGGGAGAAGTGCCATGAATTGGCCAAAGGTCTCCTTTATTGCAATTTCCAATACTATCCCAGTAAGAATGCCTAGTTCATTTCCACCACAGTGCACAATTAAGAGGTCTGGATGTTGATATTCTGCATTGCTCTCAACCAAAGGCAGCAATTGGTGGCACATAAACGCTGTCTCGCCAATCCAAGTAACAGGCACAATCGGCAGACCTAAGTCCTTGTCAATACCAGTGTTTCTAGCACACTCTCTGGCCCAGGAAACATAGTAGTGACCCACAATCCACACTCTAACCGTTTTGGAAGAAGAAGCAATAGCACAAAGGTGAAGGTTGCAGCTGAATGTTACTGTTGGTAGAATGAAAGGCACTTAAAACGGAGGAATGGAACTGGTTAAAAAAAATGACATATTTGATTGAGCGGTGTAAATAATGTTGTAGCTGAAAATAAGGAAGCTATTTAATAGGAAAAATAAGTAGATCTGTGATTGGCTCTGGATTATTTGAAGAGAAGGCAGCTATTGTGGATATGCCTATATTTTCAAGCAGTCCACTGTACCTACTACAGTTGAACTTGAAGCTTGTATGCTGCTGTTAGAAAGTGATGTGAACATTTGATTTACTGGTACAGTATAGTGTTTTTCAAAGAAGGGTGGGTTCTAAATACACTGTAGATCAAAACCACAAAGCATAGTACTTTAGAGATGGTTTGTGTTATAAAATAGACAGTTTTATAATTAAAAGAGACATTTTCCAATTCAGTACATGCTGGCCGATGTTATGAGGTGAAGAATGGTCCTCCCATTTCAAAAGGGGAGATAGTTCATACGAATGCTGAGAAGGTGATATTTGAAGAGGTACAGGGAAGAGGGAGTCAGGCACATGTATACAAGTGCAATTGTAGCAGTATTTGCAGTGTTCGGCAGGAATCAATTGGTATTTTGAGAAATGTCATACATATCTTTCCATGTAAAAGTCTGAAACATACAATTGGCATTTTAAAAGGATTAGATCCATGCACAGTAACATTTACAGGGATATTCACTAGAATGCCTGGCAAATAAAGAGTGCCAAAGCACCTTTCATCAGTTTAGAATGTTAGCCGTTAGCCGTTTGCCACCCTAAAGTGCAAAATTTAGTTAGGAAGGTTAACTACGTCAAAGCTCCTGCCCCATTTTTAGCAGCAAATTCAAACATAAAGGATATTAAAGTGAAGACAGCAGGATAATTTTGCTCCTTGGGTCCTGCAAATGTTTACTCCATATGTAGCAAGGTTTGGGATAGGTCGCAATCTAACAGCTTTGGAAACCAACCACAGTTCAATGCTAGGCAGCGCAACTCCGCTACCGACTGTGGGGTCACATCCCACCTAGAAGGCAGTTGGTTCACATAATGTTTATCTAAAGGTATGCTATATACCATGTGACGGGGTTGCTGTGCATGGGGACACGAGAAGCATTGACCCTATACCTTTCTTCAAACAGCACCCCGAGAACTGGAAGGTCGACGACGTGATTACACCAGGACTCGAGTACAATCACCCAGAGGATCACTGTTTCTTTAATTGGGCGTATCCCGGGGCTAGCCACGCCCGACAATCTGGTAAAACACCACGAGATCCACACACAGGTGTGTTCATCACCCGGAGGCGAGGGAGGCGTTTGGAGAGGCGTGGAGAGTGACGTCGAGGAGTGGATATTTGGAGACGGCGAGGAGTGGAAGTTCGGAGGTCCGAAAGGCGAGAGGAGGAAGAGCGGAGAAGAGAACATCGGAGGAGAGCCGGGAGACAAGGCCAGAGGAGAGAGACCGGAGGAGATGAGTGGTAACAGCGGCAACGTCAGGAACATCGAGACGAAGGAGGAGAAGAATGGAGGAGAGACCGGAGGGAGAACAGACGACTGCAGCGACAAGCCAGGAGGCCAACGAGACGGCGCTTCACCCAGCCACACTTCAACCAGGGAAGTGTGGCTCTCGCAGGTTCGGTCACGCTTTGCGGGCTGGGCGGGACATAAGTGGGCTAAACCTCCATGAGGTCTTCACCTGAGTATCCTCTGCACTACCCTACCCCGTCACCGCATTGCCACCCACGTTAGCCTAAACGTTTGTTGTGCACGTGTGACTCCCTCACAACCCCCCCCCCCCGAAACATTGAGAGTGAAGTAGGACGACACACTGAGTCTTTTCCCTTTCCCTTCTTCTATGTTCCAATCTGGACTCCGACCTGGAAGACGACGTGCCTAGCCTCCGGACTATAAGTCCCAGAAGATACCGGGAGAAAAGAACCACCGGAGCAGAGGCGGATCGAGAGCTTCCCTTACCGTTCTACCGTAAACTGATACAGAGGAAAAGAGTGTTAAAAACAATAAAACCCTCCTTACCCACAGTTCCTGTGTCCGTGAGTCTGTTCCCATCCCCACATACCATTTACAGCTGGGGTATGGTACGGCTATGAAGAACACCTGAGCTTTTGACCAGTCTACCCATGAGTAGTCTAGTTTTCACATTTTTATGGTGCTGAAGAATTGCCGCCATCATTATCTACACACTAATTGCAAGAAACATGATGACTTCCACTTGATTTTAGAGCCAACAAGGACCATTACATCCACTTTTGTCCACCACCTGTTTTTATCATAACCGAGTTATCCAAACATTAAACTTAATTCTCTGGATTACCTCAAGTTATTTTTAGATTTGCTAAATATTAGTCTACTCCCTAAAAGTAACTTCACACTGCACCTCAAACTTCACTTTGGAAATGTCAAAAGAACTCAGGCAAAGAGCCCCCCTTCAGGGACTGTTAGGAATTGCAGCACCGGCCCAATGAGGAGCTGACCGATGATGAAGCATGACACCCCGTGGGGTGCGTGAGGGTTCTTGCTCCTGAAGGATCAGATCCCCTGACATGATACATCAGGCACCGCCGACCTCCCCTTCTTTGTCTTTAGGAACTGCGCACCTCTGAATGTACCTATACCTCTTTTAGTGTGTATGCTGGACCTTCATTTGCCCCTTGACCCTCTTTTTGTATACTTAATTGAGGATAAACCATCACCATCAAGTGGACAGATTAAAGAAGTGAATCGCTCCAGATCAGAAGAAATTATATCAGCAGCTCAATATCGGTCAACGAGATTGTACTCAGAGGATGCAAGATTTCAACAGTGTATTCTCTCCATATTCCATCTTCTGTTTGAGCGTTACTTGTCTGGACATTCATGTGCTGTTAAATATATGCAGAAAGCAGGTGTTAACATTCAATATCTGTCTGCAAAGGAATTTATTCACAAAGTTCATGGGAAGGATGAAAACTTGCAGTGCAACTTGATTAATTTGATGGTGTGCCAACGTGACACCAACGAGTATTGACATCGTCGTCATGGAAAACTGAAATGTATGTTGAGAAATCTAGGTGCACCTACTTGGTTTCTGACACTCAGTTATGCTGAGTACCCCTGGTATGACCTGCTTGAATTTTTGCGAGAAACAAATTCAAACTTGAAAGGAAAGACAGCAAGAGTACTTTGTTCCTAGGGTCCTGTACATTTTTACAGATAGTTTAACCACATGTTTCAGGCCATGGTGTATTTCATCTGCAACAAAAGTAATCCTCCTCTTCGCGAAGTTGCTGATTTCTTTTAGCACAAAGATTACCAAGGAAGAGGTGTTCCTGACATTCAAATGCACAAACGTTTGGAACAAACAGTGATGAGTCTGTCTTGTCTTTCATACAAGTGAATGTGACATGTGCTATCCCAATAGATGGTGGTGAATACGGCTTGAGAGAATAAATTCTATGGTTTCAAACACATAGATATGGGAAGAGTTACCATTGAAAATATAGATGAAAATGCAAGTTTTATGCAAGATGTTGATTTGGATTCCCATGACCTGTGATTTCACAGAGAACAGTGAAAAGCTTAATATCTGAAGGCAGACATACTTTGACATGAAATTCACCCAAAAAAACACATACAACCTGAGAAGTACAGAGGCCTCCAAATATATACATGACTACACCACTGTGGTTCTGAAGATGTGGAATGCAAATATCGATCTACAATTTATTGGAGACAACTTCATTACTGTTGCTTCGTACATCATTTCATACATCACAAAATCAGAAAAGACAGGCATGAATGAGATGTGGATGGAGATTTTTACAGAAAAGAGTCTATCTAAGAAATTATACAGCATCAGTTTGAAACTGCTTTCCCATAGAGAGATGGGCTCCTATGAGTGCTGTGACTGGCTGAGCTTGGCCAATTAGTTTTCAAAATCAAGAAGAATTATTTGGGTAAGTCTATGCCTGGCAAATACTCGGAATAGAGTGTTAAAGTATTTCCCAGAAATTCAGTATCTAGTGGAGTTTGATCTGGAAAGTGCAGACATTGTGAAATGTACTAACCAAGAAGTAGTACACATCTAGAAGACACGTGCCTTTATGAAGTACTTCAACACTACAGATACAAAATGAATGTGAAGGAAAACATAAAATCAAGATATTTAGTAGTTGGATGTGACAGTTGTTTGGTGAGACATAGCAAAGGAAGCCTAATTAACCACAGAAAGTTGAATTGCAAACTGCAGACAGAAGAGAGTTTTTCTATTTGGAAATTCTGCAACTGTTTTGGCGTGCTGAATCAGAACTACTTGGTGATTACAAGTGCTACCGAAGACTCTTTTAATGGTGTAAAAGACAGCATTCATTGTTCAGTCTTCAAACTATTTGCAACTGTTGAAAGATGAGACTGAACAGGAAGAAACCATTGCTGCTGAAGTAGCTAAGGAGAACTCATGAAGCAGCCAAAGTTCTGCACCACTGAGTCAAGATCTACTTGAACAACCAGTTATTCAAAATGAAGCAGCCATAGCCATGAGTGAGGTGGGGACTGCAATACAATAAGCAAAAGAGGAAAGTGTGGAGATCGAACCCTTAATAGCACAACTGAACAATGAGAAGAAATACATTCATATTGAAGTAAAATATAAATTAGAGCATGGATTTCTGCATAAGAACAAAACATGTGAATGCTGGTCATTTAAGCCAATTCTACTATACATCAGTGGTCTGGTACTGGGAAAATTTTTAATTTAGCATGTGTAGTAAAAGCACCAACTGGATTAGTTGCACAAAACATTATATATCGACTACTTATGCTACCTGTTGAACATGATATTAAACTGGAATACCAGAGATTATCTGGTGAAGCTTTAAATCATCAATGAGTTAAGCACGGTTTAAAACGTAATGCTTGCCGTCATACACTTAAGAATGCAGCAGTTTTAAAAACAGAGGCGCATATTTGACGAGGGAATGGCAAAGTGTGGCATAAAACAAAAATTGCTGACTCCATGCTACTCCATTCTGAAAATGCATGGAGGCACCATATTTACAACAGAATTATGCTTCCCTGTGTTTTCCTTAATGCTGATGCTAAACTCAGATCTTCATTTTGTAATGATTGTTTATGTGCAGAAAGATGGAGCTTATTTCACAGAAACAATCATTAATGGCAATTTGCTGTTCCTATGTCTGCTGCAGAATGCAGCACTTATAGAAACAGTAAGAATGAGGACAAATGATCATTTCCTCTCATTTTTCTATGTTAAGACCAGGTTTTCACTGGTCTTAATTTTTGGCATTGCCTCCTATTTATGCCACTCTTGTAAAAAGGGGGAAGCATACAAATCAATGGGAGTTGCAGCAGAACACTCATCCCAACACCCATTGCCCTCCTTGGCCTGCCTTATTTACAAGGGGGCGTTAAGCCTCTTTAAGTGAAGGACTTAACTTCACAGGAACATCACAAAAAGTAATATTCCTCTGGTGTTAAGCCCTTTTACATATGCCCCAGAGTATGATGTACTGTTTGGGGTAAGCAATTGATTGTCTTTGGTGACCTACTCCATATCACCACTTTGAAAAAGACAGCCTTTTTTCAAGACACTTCTTCATAATGAAACAAGAAATTCATTGGGAAGTATTAGAAATGTTAATATTTGGTTAAACTCAAATACTAGAAACTAGTGAAGAATGTGTGTTAAGAATATGGAGAGATCCAGAAGGACATTAGAGTAGGAGTTCTGACAAAGGAGTGAAAACATGTTTTGGAAAGTCTCTTCACTATCTACACTTCAAGAGTGCTCCCTCTTCAACAAAGAATTACTGAAGCTGGAGAAAGAAAATATTTTTGAAACACCAGGGAGTAACAATAGTACTACTAACTGAGAAACTGCATCCAACATTGCATTCTTTTGAGAAGTCTGTGTCAAGGACTGCAGGATTAGAAAAGTGTTTACCCATGTGCAAAAAGTAATGAGTAATTTTATGGCATATTTTAAATGTGGCAAAATGGGTAAATGGTACTATGGTCAAAGGTATTGATTTGAATAATTATCTGAATAGGGATGAGGTTGAGTACTTAGCCATTACATTTGATCAGATTGGCTGATGTAGTGTACTTTTTCTGCTTGTGAAGGACTGATATGTATGGCAGCAACACTTTCCAGTGTCTCTATGCTGTAATGATCCACAAATCTCAAGGTTTAAGTGTAGATGCAGATTTTATTATTATTGGAAGTACAAATTAAAGAAGTTATGCAGTATGTAGCAGTATCACTAGTTAGAACATTGTCTGGTTTGTTTTTAGTTGAATTTGATGACAAGAAAGTTAACTCTGATGCAAGCTGTGTAAGAGAATACATTTGGTTAAGAAGTGGATATGCTTCTCATTTAGCTCAGTACTCTATTTTGGAGAAATGGGTAATCTACCCAAAATGTGAGCTTACAAAAGAGTTGACTGATGTTCCAGAAAAGGAAGAAAATCAGCTCAATCAAGCTAGAAGATGTTGAGAAGAAAAAACTGGAAAATGAGGAAGATATTGTTGGATACCAGTTGGAAAACAGTTCAGGTGGCAGGCGCTATACAATTCTTGTTCTCAATGTACTGCTTCATTTACCACATATTGTACATCAAATTCAACAACAATCATATACGAGATTATTTTCTGCATTATATCATTTGCCCAAGTGTTTACCCATTGACAGATCTATAATTTATTCTACTTCAGGCATTCGAGACCTTTTAGATATATGTGGCAGATCATTAATATTTACTCTTAACAACTCAACAAGATGCACACGAATTTATAATGGGAATGCTTGCATTACTAGAAGAGGTAGTACATATTCATGACTTATTTGGATTGAATTACAAGTGGAACCATGACTGCGAAAAATACTCATTTATGTCCACCACTCAAATAAAATCTGAACTTTTTCTTTGCTTAACACTACTGGATTGGAAAACTGTGCCTGTTGACAGATTGATTAAAATGGCTACTTAAAATATGGCCTGCCCTGATTGTAGATCAGATGTTATGTCTACATTGATTCTCCAAAGAACTGGGAGAATACCTTATATGATTGTTACAATGATGCAGAGCAGATGGATCTAAACTGGAAACTGAAATTACAAACTTCAAAGCTACACAGATATACATTTCTGGAAGACCTTATAGTACTATAGCTGTGTTCTATCATGATGTACTTAACATAACTTCTGAACACTACAGTGTCTATTTAAAGAGTGAAAAGTGAATGGACGGAATGCAATGACCGCAGCCATAAATTCAAACCAAAACTACCTTTCAAACTATGAAATTCTTACCTCTTGTTTCTTCAACCAAAGTTCTAAGAGTACTTTTGGGGAAAAGTAATATGTGGTATTTCTTTTAGAGGATCGTCAATGTTTTAGACATCATTCGGCCTATCAAGGGTGATGTCTTGAAAAAGTTCTCAAAAATTCAACAATCCTTTAGTCTTCTACAAAGGAGTTCATATAGTATGTGGATACTACACTCTCTAATTAAAGGCTGCAACAGGATGGACACAATGGAATCACAGCAACCTTCAATTGACTACAAAAGTACTTTTCAAACTACAAAATTGTCCAATTTTGTTTCTTCAATCAAACTTCTGTGTATTATTTCTGGGGAAAGAATTTGTTGTATTTCATCTAGTGTTTTAGACATCAATCAGCCTACTAGAGGTGATCTTTTAAAAGGCTATGCATAATTCAAGAGTGGTTTACATTTATTACATCTAGTGCCACAGAAATATTGATTTCACTCACTTATACAGCTACTCAGACACCCACTCACTCCCCTATACAGCCACTTACTCAGATATTCACTAATCCATGCAGTCATCCAATAACCCACTCACCCATACAGACACACATTCATTCAGTTACTCACCTGTACAGCCATATACGGACCTTGACACTCACCATACAGTAATTCATGCACCCTTTTGCTCACTCATTCAGTTATTCACATGCTCATTCACTTACCTATGAACCACCCATGTACCCTCTCATTTACCTAGATACCCACACATGTACCCACTCACTCATACAGCCACTTATACACCTCACCTACCCATAAAGGTACACACTGACTCACCCATACTGGTACTTGTGCAGCCTGTCACTCACTCTGTAGTGACTGATGTAGCCACTCACACAGCCACTCCTTCACCAATATAGTTACTCACATACTCACTCAATCATGCAGTCAGTCATGCACCCACTCACTCATGGATACAGTCACTCATGTACTCATAACTCCACTCACATACCCACTGACTCATGAATACAGCAACTCAACAACCAATCACTCACCCATACAGGACCTCATGCACCTTCTCACTCACCCATATAGCCACGTGCACAGCCACTCACTCACCCATACATACACTCATACATATTCTCACACACCCATACAGCCATCCATCTGCCCTCTCACTCACATATAGAGCTACTCATTCAACCTCTCACTCACTCATACAGTCACTCATATACGCACATACTCACTCATTCAGTCTGTCACATGACCACTCACTCACCCATTGAGTTACTCATGCATTCACTCATTTACCTATACAGCCACTCATCTACCCTCTCACACATCCATATAGCCACTCACATAGCCTTACACTCACTCATGCAGCCACTCATCTACCCATTCATCGTCCATACACCCACTCATGTACCCTGTAACTCCCTTATACAACCACTGATACACCCACTTACCCATACAGCCACTCAACACCGAAACACTCACCCATACAGGCACTCATGAACCCTCTCACTCACCCATATAGTAGTCACGCAGCAACTTACACATACACCCACTCACACAGCCACTCATTGACTCATAGAATCACTCACACACTCACTCAGTGACTCATGTCAACAGTCATACACCCCATGCTCACCCATATATTCACTCACTCACTCATGTAGCCTCCTACACACCTAATTACTCACTTATTGAGTTACTGCCACACTCACTCACTAACTCATACAGGCAGTCGTGCATCCTCTATCTCATACATACAATTACTAATGCACCATTCACAAATCCATGTACCCTGTCACTCACACAACTAGTCACACATCCACTCACTCACTCATCCATACAGACAGAACACCTACTCAATCATGTAGCCAGTTACACAACCAATCTTTTGACCATACAGCCACTCATTCAGCCACCCACACACCCATAGAGTTACTCGCACACTCACTCACTCATTCATGCAGCCAGTCATGCACCCTGTCACTTGTGCAACCCCTCACACATCTACCCATTCACCTATTCAGCAACTCAACACCCACTCACTGATCCATACAGGCACTCATATGCCCTCTCACTCACACATATAGCCCGTCATCCGTTCACTCACTCACTCACTCACTCATGCAGGCATTTATACACCCTGTCACACATCCATGCAGCCACTCACACACCCACTCAGTCACACATGCAGTTAGTCACATACCCAGTCAATAGTCTACACTCTAGATCCCACTCGAATACAGACAACAAGGTGTATTCACACTGTTACATACATAAATATAACATGTCATTATTATTTCTTGAACAAGAATAGGTGGTTCTAACAGGAACCTATTTTTATATTTAACATTTTTGATTTTGGGGGATTTTCTAAACATTGTATTTTTATTTTGGCTTTTTTTAAGTGTCTTGAAAAAAGCATGAAACACAGTGCATTGCAATAAAACAAGAAAACTTGCACCAGCAAGTGGGGGAAAAAAAAATAAGTGTTTATAATTTGGACAATTGCAGGGATTGATTGTTCCCCTACGCAAAAATTGGCCTTGCTTTTTAGGGAATGCTGGTTACCTGTGGCAAAACCCTTGAACAGTGCGAAGCGGTTCTGTTGCCAACACTGGAGTAGATGAGGTGCTCATTTGTGCATTATCACCACAAGATGCTTGCTCTCTCCTTTCCCTCTCTGTCTCTTTTCTCAGAAAGTAGGTTGGGTGGATGGTGCAGAGATGCTTCAATGAGGATGTCCAACACAAAGATTTCTTCACAGACCCTCTTGAGAGTATTTTCTGGCAAAGTCTGAAAGTTTCTTTTTTTTGCATTAATCTTCTTCTCCCCTTCCGGTAATGTGAAAAAGACCCATACAACAATTTCCATTTTCACCTTCAGTGGTTCTTCATCCTTGGAGATGTTGTCATTGTCTTCTGAATTCTGTGCACCATCAGATGCCATCTTCAAGTGCAAAAAACATACTAAAACACCCCCACAAAACTGAATTTACAGAGTCTATACAAAGGTGTGAAATCCAGGAGACACATCAAAAAGATTCATGACAGAAGCAATCAGATACATCGGCTCCTATGTCGCAAGGGAGTCGCAGCACCTTCATGTTCAAGTCGTGGTCAAGTCATGGTGACTTGGCAACTCCACAAAATGTGATAGAACCACCTTTAAAATGTTATTGGTCAATAAATACACTACTCTTATAATTTTTTCGCAAACCTCTTACTATGAAAAAAAACAAGTGTGTGAGTGTATCTGTACAACACTTAAAAATAGACTGGATCCGAGTCCCCGCCGCGGATCCAGAAATACGTGCCGGCATGGCGTGCAACAGCATCACGAGTCCTCAAAAAGTATTAAAAAGTGTTTTCCCAGAATAATTATACTAATTTTAACACTTTATTATTAAACCACTTGTCTTAAACAAAAAGTTTTAAGTGTGTTTACTTCTCTTTCAGTTCTGTCAAAACCACACAGGATTCATAACCAGAATGCGCAAATCCCAATGCGTGCATGGCTCCTAAATTTAAAAAACAAATGTTATTAATATGAGCAATATATAACTATACACACTCACAACCACTCTAAAAAACATACATACAATGGTCTTCCCACCTTCTGCCAAGATAATAGGCAGCTTACCAAAGGACCCCTCAGCTCTTATGCCACCAATATTCATCATGCAATCCTTATGCTGATGAATAAGAGGACATCCCCAACAACCAAACAACCAGTTACTTCATATAACTAAGAGGAAGTTTCCTTGTTTGTGGAGATTTACCTTAATCTACTCTTGATGTTCTTTCTGTATGAGAATTCATATTGTCACAGATTTCGGCAGAAAAAGCGTTAAGAAAGAATCCCATTGCCAAATGCACAGAATGTCCCTGGACACATTTCATCATGGCCCATTATACAGCAACAGCATACAATATACACTGGACATTTACCAAGCGAGGCACCACTTACTATCCATTTAGGAGAAAGTACTTGAGTTCAATAGACATTTTATGCAAAAGTGTAGACTCTCGTTCAATAAACAGGCAAGTGAGTGTCCATTCTGACCCTCATGTACATTTAAGAGAAAATATACTCCAATAAGTAGCACTTAGAAATTAAAACATAGCTGCTGCCAGAGTTGAAGCTCTACTTCTATAAAGGACAAATGATTGTAACTCCTGAGCATGCCAAAAACAAAGCAAACATGTTTTTTTGATAACTCCAAATTCAAAAACAATCACGAATCCTTCATGAAGGTGAATGCCTTGTCGATCTATTGGAGCGTAATTTGCAGTGAGTATGAAGAGTGAGTTATTTCTTGCTCAGAGGACATCCCATCATTTTCCCATTACATTACTAGCAGTATGCAAATGTGCAAATCACTTGGAAGCTGTTCCCATTTAACCCTGACCCAGCCACCATTGTTGTATTCAAAAGGGTTCCTGCCTTTTACCTGAAAAATTGGTGGCTTACTAAAATTGCTCCCAGTGCTTTTCCCATTAATATTTGTGGTATGTTGTGGGAAACTCTCACCAAACAAAGATCCACTTTCTTCATATAGTTATTGTTAGACTCAGCGGTTTCTGACTGGCTGAGATGCATCAAAGCCAGACAGACCCCACCATACTAGATACCATGAGTACAATACCCTTTTCCGATAACCTGTGCTCACCCTTAGGTAGCTTGGCACAGAGCAGTCAGGCTCCTCCTTATTTTTATTTTTTATTTTTTATTTTATAAAGTTTTATATAGCGCGAACCAGATCCCAAGGGATATCAGAGCGCTTTACAATATGAAGAAGGTAGAGTAATACTCTAGTATCGATAACAAAAAGAATGCCAAACAGTTGTAATAACTAAAGATCAAATACAATTGATACATCTCGAGAAGAGAAGGAGAATACAGCTCCAGTAACGATATCAGATAAGGATACGAAACAGTTACTGTCACAATAATCACAGACAGGTGGTAGACAGCGAGTAATGCAATTAACAGGTCAATACCAAGCTGCTACGGGAGCAAACTTTACATCCGAGAGGCGCAGAGAGCAAAAACACAGGATGATAAGAAGGATGTAGAGTTAATCAAATCGGCCAAGTTAAGGTAAAAATTTGTTCAATAGGAATCTTTTGACTTCCAGTTTGGAAGCAGTTAATGATGATATTCTGCGCAAATCTGGTGGAAGAGAGTTCCAGATCTTTGGTGCAGCACCCGAGAAGGCTCTACGACAAGTACTCATTTTATTCGGGATACATGGCTTCAGGAGGAAGTTGTTAGCGCTTCTTGAAGATCTCTCGCCACATGATAATTCAAGCTTTTGTACTAGGTAAATGGGGGTGTTGTCGTGCAGGGCTTTGTTTGCAAGAACGATAATCTTTAACTGGATTCGGGCTTCGTAGGGAAACCATTTAAGAGACTTTAGGACTGGGGAAATGTGCTCATTTCGTTTGGTACCAGTAACTAGTCTGGCCGCACCATTCAGAGCTGACCTCAGTGGAGCCAAGGTGTACTTGGGAAGGAAACAAAGTGTAGCGCTGCCATAGTGTAGCCTCGGTAATACCAATGCTTGGACTGTATGTTTGAAGTCATTCTGCTTGAGATTTCTGAGTGTCCTCATCAAGTGATAAGCTCCCTTACATACGTTGCTGATATGATGTTTTATATTCAAGTGCTTGTCCAAGGTGATTCCAAGAGATTTGGCAGAGTCTATGATGAGAGGGGTGCAATTGAAGGCAGTGAGGTGAGTCAACCAAAGGTCTAGGCTGAAGGGGTGGTTCGGAGGAGAGATGAGAAGAAATTCAGTTTTGGCTTTGTTGAGCAGGAGGTGGTTCTCAGTTAACCAATGTTGGGTAGACGTTAATGTACAGTTGAGAGAAATGATGTTATCCAGGAATGAGATTTTCAGGTAAAGTTGTGTGTTGTTAGCGTACATATGGAAGGGAATGTTCATGTAATTTAGAGAATTAGCAAGAGGTTCCAAAAAGAGGTTGAAAAGGATAGGAGAGAGGGCGGACCCTTAGGGTACACCCATGAGTACCGGAGAGGGCTGGGAGAGGGAATGGTTTGCCTTAACTCTTTGTGTTCTGTGGTGGAGGAAGGAGGAGAACCATTGTAGCACCAGACCCGAGAATCCCATCCTGTTCTTCAGAGTAGAAAGGAGGTTGTCATGATTAATCTTGTCGAATGCGGAGGAAAGATCAAGGAGAATCAAGAGGCAAGAGTCATTTTGATTGAGTATGTTTAGCATGTCGTCCATTACATTCTTGAGTGCGGATTCAGTGCTGTGCCCCTTCCGCAAGCCTGATTGATGTTGGGTAAGAAGTTGGAAGTTCTCCATGTGAGCGCAAATTTGGATTCGTACACATTTTTCAAGTAGTTTAGCTAGAGTGGGGATGTTAGAAATGGGGCGGAAATTTTGAGGTCAGATTTCTCAGCAGTAGTTTTTTTAGTATAGGTGAAACCTGCGCTGCTTTTAAGCAGTCTGGGATTGTGGCTTGGGATAGAGAAGCGTTTACTATCCTTATCCAAGCGGGGATGAGCGCATTCTTGATCTCTTTCAAAATGATCGGGCAGTGGGTCATTGAAGTGGTTGGATGGGTTGAAGTTCTGAAGAATCCTATTGATCTTTTTTTCACTGAAAGGGGGAAAGGTGCTCCATGAGGCATTGTTCTTGATGATCAGGCTAGTAAGGTAGGGCTTTTCTGTGACAGGAGGTGGTGTTGACCCAGAAATTGGCAATAGAGCCTTCTTGGAGGCAAGATCGCTGGAGATGAGTCTTGATTTGTCAATGAAGAAAGACGAAAATTCATCATCAGAAGGTGGGCAGACATTGGAGACAGAGGGATTTGTAACCCCAGTTGATTGATGTTTTACAAATTCAAAGAGTTTCTCGGGGCAATTAGCGGCTTGCTCAAGTTGTAGTCTGAAATAATCTGCCTTAGTGCACGTGATTTGCTTGTTGTAAATACTCCTGACATCTTTGAGGAATTTTAGGTGTTCCAGGGAGGGATTTGACTTCCAGGCTCGTTCAGCAGCCCTAAGGTTGCGTCGCTCTGTGTTTAGATTGTCATTGTACCAAGGTTTGGATTTTTATGTAGAGGTATTTTTTAGTTGAAGTGGTGCAATGCCATCCAAGGTGTTAGAGCTAGCCGAGTTGTAAGCGTCGGTGAGTAACTGAACTTCAGTCAAGTCGGCTTGGGATGAGAGGGTAGTTTTACAGTGGGCAGCTACTTAAACTGGGTTTATTGATCTGAAATCCCTTTTCCAGATCTTAGATTTAGTGGGATGAGCCTTCCTCAACTTCACCTCCAAGTTGATATAGAAGAGAATGCAGTGGTGGTCTGACCAATCGCAAGGGGTAATGGAATCCAGAGTGATGGATTGCCCTTTCGAGATAATTGAGGTCTAAAGTTTCACCTTTGTTGTGTGTTGGTTGGTCACAGTGCTGCTTAAGATCATGATCCTTCAAAAGTGTTGAACCAACACCACCCTTGGAACATACTGCGTATGCTACAAAAAGAGACCACACCGTATGTATAAAACACTAGTCTTTAAATTACACACACATTGAAATCAACACAACATACACATTGGATAAATACTTTACAGTTATATGCAATTGTAGAACTCTCAAAGTGGCAGCAGAGTGGCATCCACATATATACACTATTCAGAGATATTCATAAAACCTGACATTCCCACTATCACATACCCCACATAGTTGCAATGGTCAAGAAATCACAGGTTTCGACTACGCCTCATGACCCAGCCCCTCAGTCACTCTTACGGCACCAGCCTATAACAAACATTGGCCCTGCTGGCAACACTTTGATTAGATTATTGGGAACACCTAAAGCAGAAGGGGTTTCATCCTTCCAGATTAGGCCTTCAGGCACCTAGTGGCAACTTCATGAGTGTGGGATCACTATCCCCCTGTAGGCAAAAGACTGTGACACCAGAAGCTTGGAGAGTGCTTAGGGATACAGGCCACGATGGTTGGCCATTAGCTACAGGCCAGAAACATCCAGGCAAAATCCACCATGTGATAGTCCCCTTCCTAGAGCATGACAAGCTCCAGGCCACCACAAGTATGTGGATAATCCTGTTGCAGTCCCTCCTGCCCCAATAGTTCCTTTTGTTGATACCCCAGTGTCAAACCAGCACAGTATGGTTTTAGTTCTAAAAGCTTCTCTAACTTGTGAGGGGAGTGGCCCAGTACTTATTCCCACAATAGACTTTGAAGATGAGAGTTAAAAAGCCCATCTGTGAAATGCGCAAACCCTCTGCAGATTCTGTCCTGTCTGCTATCCTCTGCCGGGAGGTTTGATCAATATCTTTAGTGGGCCAAAACCATGCCCTTGCACAACAGTTGCCAATATCCATAATAGGAAGACCACTCAGAGTCAAAGGTCTGCCGTTCCCTTTGAGACCCTAGTTTATGGCTGTCTTATCATGAATGCACACATTTAGAAGTACCCCCAGCACCCAGATGTGGATTGGAAACAGACTGACAGGCACACAGAGCCACAAGCACAAAAAAGCCCACTTTCCCAAAAGGGAATTTCCACATCGTACCAAGTCATTAATATCAAACAGCATACAGCCACCCTTCTGCACACCGGAAATATAGCCAAATAGGCTTCCCCCAAATCCTTCATGTAAATTCAATGCGAGAAGCAGGCCCTACCATACCAAACTCACCATCCGGTGCCATTCACTCCTAGGGCATGTGGCGCACATGCGCATATACCCTACCTCTTCCTGACACCACACCCTGTCCCCAGGGATTACTCCGATATAGCAAGAGACAGGCAGAACCTTGGCAAGAGGCTTTTTAAATGACAAGCTGAGTAACAGTAACCTGAACAGAGATGCCCTGTCATGGCAAAACTATGGCACGTTTGAAGAGGTATATAATTCACAAGAAGAGGGAAAGGGAGCAGAAATAAAGAGGTCCAGTACCCGTGCTCCCAAGAACACATATCAAACACACTGAAGGGTAACTATTCCTATGGAGGTACACCAGCCTACTAGGCTGCTGGTAGTTTTTTCAGAAGCGAGGTGAAGATAACTTATCTAAGATAGATAGGTCTCAGGGTGAATATCATAGAAAGAGTTGCCCTCACACACCTGTTAGGGTGTCATGCTTCATCATATGACATTTTTGCTCCTCTTGGGGTTGGCGCTGCAGTCCCCCACAGACCCATTGAGGAGACTCTTTAGCGGAGATCTTTTAAAGGGAGAATACTGTAGTGGCGAATGTTGGTGTGTGGGATAGGTGCAAGGTTGATTTAAAAATACTGTGACAATACCCCAAAAGGTAATTTATTATTGGGTCCGTCGTGAATGGTTAAAAGAAAAAACAAACTTTAAACCTTTCACCAATGAGGAGGTTTAGTTTGGTTCTAAGAAAGTGACTAGTGATAAAGATCTTAGGGTCGACATGTTTCACACCATTGTGGTCGAAACCGGATGCCTGACGACCCAAAAGAGTTAAAAATAAGTTGCGATTATGAATAACATGCATCAAGGATAGATGTATGCCTTGTGGTATAAGCCAATATTAGTCTTGTGGTGGTGTTGTCATGAAACAGTATTCCACAAACACCTCAGAGAAGTTATCCAACCTAAAGGAGACAAAGGAAATAAAGAATGCATGTGTAAGTGTATAAGAATGACATTAAAATTTAAAGTAAAATCAAACTGCCACAGATAGGCCACAAACAGATAGGTATTCCCAAAATAGAATTTATTGCACGGGCACTTGAGAGCACATGGTGCAAATTCCGTATTGCAGGTAAAATGTTTTAGGATTTTGTGTGCTGCTAGTTTTTCGGATAATTTAACAGTTTTACAATTATTGTTAAACTTACATGCCTTTATTGTCCGACTTATCCCTTTCAGGGTTTACAAAACAGTGACTCAACCTGTCTTTTAGAGATCTTGCTTTTCTAAATGTAATGGCTGTGTTGTCTCCAATAGGTTTTACTAAATCTGGGTCTGTCTTTAAAATTCCCAGTATTTTTTGAGACTATGTCTTACCTCCCAGGATTGGTTGTTAAAAGATGGGATGTATGACATTACAATGCGTGCTTTTACGACGCATGCCTTTACAATGCGGTATTTACAACGCATGCCTTTACAAAGCATAGCGCTTTGGGGTGCTGGGTAGTGAATAGTTTAATTTACTATTCCAACTCCAGTCCCCGTGGATAGTAGGGAAGGTGTTGGATAGTAAATTAAATCTATTCCCTATCCTAGAGCGCCCCCCAGCGCAATGCGTTGTAATGGTTTGCGTTGTAAAAGTTGCGCCGTAAAGGCACTGCGTGGTAAAAGTTGCGTTGTAAAGGATGTTTCCCTAAAAGATGTAATGAATCTAATTTGCTTGTCTTCATCCTTATCTGTCATTTTCTTTGGTACTAGCACTTCATTAAGTTTGAGTTTTACAATTTTCTTACTAATAGTTTTTTTTGCATATCCTCTCACAGCAAATCTTTGTATCATGATCTCCTTTTCTTTCTGAAATCCCTCTTCAGTGCTACAATTTCTTCTTGCACGCAAAAACTCACCATAAGGGATGCTCTGGATTAGATTGGTGGGGTGACTGCTGTCTGCATGCAGCAGACTATTGCCTGCTGTTTCTTTCCGAAACAGCTTGCTTCTCAGTTTCTCTCCTACCACCTCCAATTTCAGATCTAGAAACTCAATATTAGTATCATTGATTTTGCTACTAAAGGATAGATTTAGGGAGTGATCATTGAGTATGTTGACAAACTTGTATGCTTGATCCTAGATGCCCTTCCAGATACAAAAGATGTCATCTATGTATCTGACCCAGAGGATGACGTGTTCTTCAAAATGTCTGATGTTACTGACAACTTACCCTCCCACCAGCCAAGGTACAAAGCTGGGGGCGAAGCAAGTTCCCATTGCAGTTCCCTGGGCTTGTCTGTACAGTATTTTATTGAAAATTAAGAAGTTGTTTGTTAGGCATATGTGTATAATATCTAAAATCAGTTCAATATGCAGTAGAAATGAGAGTGATCTTCCCTTAAGGAAACATTAACATGCATCAATCCCCAAATCATGAGGAATGTAGGTGTATAAGCTATTCTTGATGTGAATAGATTATACACCTGCATTCC
The DNA here is from genome assembly GCF_964261635.1 of Lissotriton helveticus. NCBI lineage: Eukaryota > Metazoa > Chordata > Amphibia > Caudata > Salamandridae > Lissotriton > Lissotriton helveticus. The sequence continues at coordinate 1,690,494,998 of NC_136061.1, read as the reverse complement.
TCATGATTTACAACAGTCTGCAAACACACCTCATGGCGCACTGCTGGTGGGGCAATGAGGTCCTCTTGTGTCCTGAGGTCCTCAGTACGCAAGTGGACTTCATCCCCCCAGCAGCAGTGCACCAAGAGACACGAATGCAGAGTGATGTAAAAAGGGGCATGGCCTCGGACTACCTCTCTGCAATCCAGCTGTGTGGGACTTACTGGAGGTGCCTGGTGGGCTAGTTGCCCCCAGGGACCCTCAGTATTCAAGGGAACTTAATCCCCAACTTAGAACGTGCTGGGAGGGCCGTTTGCAGAGTGGTGGAGAAAGGGGGCATGGCATGTGTCCATCTTTCAGCAATCCCACTATCTGGGACATACTGGTATGAGGTAGGCTAGTTGGCCACTAAGGACCCACAGCAGCAATGGGGACTTTAATTCCCATCCAAGAGAGTGCCAGTAAGTGTGTTTGCAGAGTGGTGGGGAAAGGGGGCGTGGCCTGCTATGACAATTTAGCAATCCTGCTATGTGGGACTGGAAGTAATAGGAAGAGAAGTTGGCCCCCAAGGATGTCCTTGTGGGCCAACTAACCCTCTTGTTTCCTCCAGTAAGTCTCACACAGTGGGATTGCTGAGACGTGTTCGGAGGCCATGCCTTTCTTTCTCCACCGCTCTGGCAGAGTACAGGATGGGGGAAGAAGTCCAATTTACTCCTGAGGGACTATGTGGGCCAAGAGGTCAGTTTCTGCAACTCTCATGCCTCATTCTGTACCTCTGTTGCTTCTTTCTCCACTTTTCTTGTCTCTTTCTGCACCCTTCAAGCCTCTTTCAGCACCTCTGCTTTCTGCACTTGTCTTCCTTTTTTGGCACCCCTCTTGCCTCTTTCTGTACCTCTCTTGCCTCGTTCTGCACCTCTGTTGGTTGTTTCTGCACTGCTCTTCCTTTTTTCTGTACATCTGTTGCTTCGTTGCACTTTTCTTGCCTCTTTCTGCACCCTTTGAGCCTCTTTAATTATCTCTGTTGCTTTTTTCTGCACTTCTCTTCCTTTCTTTGCACCCCTCCAGCCTCTTTCTGTACCTCTCTTGCCTCTTTGTGCACCTCTCCTACCTCTTTCCACACTTCTCTTGCTTCTTTCTGCTCCGTTCATGCCACTTTCAGCACCTCTGTTGGTGCTTTCTGCACCCCTCTTGCTTCTTTCTGCACCTCTTTTCCCTCTTTCTGCAACTCACTTGCCTCTTTCTGCACTTCTCTTGCTTCTTTCCACACCTCTGTTGCTTCTTTCAGCAATTCTCTTGCCTCTTTCTGCACTTGTCTTGCTTGTTTTTGCACATCTCTTGCGTCTTTCTGCACCTTTGTTGACTCTTTCTGTACCTCACTTGCTTCTTTCTGCACCCCTCTTGCCACTTTCTGCACCCCTCTTTTTTCTTTCTGCACCTACCTTGCCTCTTTCTGTACCTCTGTTGCTTTTTTCTGCACTCCTCTTGCTCTTTCTGCACTGTTTGTTCCTCTTTCAGCACCTCTGTTGCTTCTTTCTACACTTCTATTCCTTCTTTCTGTACCCCTCCTGCCTCTTTAAGTACCTCTCCTACCTCCTTGTGCACTTCTCCTACCTTTTTCTGCTCCCCTCTTTCCTCTTTTTGCACCTCTGTTGGTTCTTTCTGTCCTGCTATAGCTTCTTTCTGCACCTCACTTTCCTCCTTCTGCACTTTCTTCACCTCAGTTGCTTCTTTCAACAATTCTCTTGCCTCTTTTTGCACTTCTCTTGCCTCTTTCTGCACCTCTGACTTAGATGTAGTTTTAATCCCCCTGCCCTATTATGTAGTAGGACCTTACAGCAGAAGTTATGCAAATCACAGGGGTCCCCCAACTCATTCTGTACCCTAGTGTATGTAGGTGTTTTCACTGCATTCTAAGTGTCTTTCAGCATAGCACTGGCTCTGGGCCTGGTTAGTCAGAGTCAGTTACCACCAGTACCAGTCAGCAAAAAGTTAGGGGCACAGGACCATTTTGCAAAAAAGCCTCTTTGTGCACCTCTGTTGGTTCTTTCTGCATATCTCTTCTCTCTGCACTTTTCTTCGTCTTTCTAGGCTTTTGTTGCTTCTTTCTGAATTTCTCTAGCTTCTTTCTGTGCCTTTCTTCCTCTTTCTGCACATGTCCTACCTCTGTAGGTATAGTTAGAAATTAGCATTTAAAACACATTTTAAATTTACTGGAAAAACCGTAGGTTTCAGGGATGTTATAGTTAGAAATTAGCATTTAAAAAACCTTAGAAATTAACTGAAAAAACCTCAGGTTTCAGGGACTTTATAGTTAGTTCCACATTTCACTCGTACAAAACCAGAGAAAGTCTGTCATTATAGTTAGTTGAGCTAAGTATAACTCACGCCCCCGCAATGCACTGCTGATGATGTCACCTATTACATCATTCATGACATGGTCAGGAACATTACTGATGACATCACTGATGGCATCTCTAATTATATTCTAACACAAAAAAGAAGGGGGACAGTGAGCATAATTAGAAAAACGAGGTCCAGTACCAATGCTCCCTCAGGATTTCCCTTTCTGCACCTGACACCAACCAACCAAGAGAGCGACTCACAAGCATTGTTTCTATTTCTAGAACTTCTTTATCTTTTGTAACCAAATTAGGTTGCTCCTTCTCTCTCTACTCCAGGGGAACTGTTACCACTTCAGTGTAGACACATCTCAAATTATATCACTGATGATATCACTGATAAAGAGCCCAGAGTCCTAAAACCACCCCAACAGGTCAAAAAAGAGACGAGGAGGATGGCAAAAAGTTCAGGGATGACCCTGCAAAAAGGGCCATGTCCAACAAGTACTAAAATCCTTGGGAACGTTGGACGTTCCTAACAAGGTAAAAAAGAGAGCACATGCTGCTACCTATTTGTTATTACATCAAAATTCCCAAAACCTGCATTCTATGTTATAACTATATTGGGTGATAGAAAGTGTTGACAAAACATGTTGACTGATAATAATCACTGGATGGTGCAGTAGCTCATTTTGTTCATTTTAATTATCATCTGAAGTCATTTGGGGTTTTGTGTGCTCATTTTTTTATTTCTATTTACATAATCACTTTCCAACAAAACAGCAGGAAACTGACATATGTTGAATCTCCAAAGGCAGTTGAGCTGCAAATCTCTAATCCGAGGGCATGGCTTTCGAACTCCTGACACGATTTGTAATCCAACACCTAACAATGCTTCTGAAATAAGCTTTTATTTTACACTTGGACTATCTCATGCAAATATTTTATGCACGGAGATTCCCCAATGGCTCATCATCATGATTCTTTTCATGCTGTCTGCAGGACTTTGATCTATTGTTGGTCTGTTGTTTCTCTTTGTCGTTCTTGTCTGTGCTACAATCTGAGAGTACCTGGCTGCGTTTTCCACATATTATGGGCAACACCACATTGATTCAAAACATTTGCAGGTGTTGTCTTTATAAATAAAGTATATGTTTAATTTGTGTGAAATCAAATTCACTTCAATGTCTATATAGGGTTGCATATTTGAAAGGGTAGCTCATGCACTAGGAATACCAGAATGATGCTATTGCTTATGTCTAACATTAACATATGTTGCAATATAATTTGCCAAATGCTGTACTCTGCTTAAGCAGACTGATGCACACTGTAAAGAACTCAATAATAATAGCTCATCATGAAATTTAGTTTAGACGATTCAAATATATAAATGACTTACAAAGCCTAGAGCGGATACAAGAAGAGGGTATGCATTTATTATGTGACTCTTACTTACCTATCAGGGTTTAGTATACAGGAAAGGTAGAGGCGATGCTTCAGGATTATGTATGCTGGGGATTTATTAATGTATTTATTTTATATAATATGAACCCGACCCCACAGGTTATCATAATGACTTACGGTGGTCACAGAGACTATAGCAGTACAACCAAATCTATTTGGATAATAACACCAATACAATCAGTAGCACTTGTGGTACAAACATGCCAAAGCAAAGTCATACCAACACTCAAGCCTTTACTTATGATACTGTCTAGGATGAAAACAGAAAGGCCAACTGCCAACTACACCACCTCATGTGACCCAGGAACAGATTGCAGGCAACAAATGGTTAGGACAAGAAGAGGTCAGTTTTCTAAAAGTGCCATTTTCAGAATTGTGTCTTAAAATCCAACTTTACTTTTAAAGAGGTATTTAACCGCATGCGCGCTAGTGGGTTTTCCCGCTGCGCGCTGGATTTTCAAAAAACCCGCGTTACGTGACAAAGCCAGCTCGTCATGCGCGTAGCGCAGGTAACGCCCATGACGAGCTGGCTTTGTCATCAGCGCTGAAGGGGTTAAATGACAATTATTTAGAGACCAAACACAACATTCCTATCAATCCCAATTTAAAGTTATAACTTATCAAATACGATAAGGTAACCCAATGCTATCCTATGGGTGGGGCAGGCCTTGTAGTAGTAGTGTCACTATTGGGATATGTATCAGTCAAAAGTACATGTCCAACTTTTTAAATGCACTGCATGCTGCTCTATGGGCTGTTTAGGGCCTTCCCTAGGGGTGACGTATGTGTATTGAAAAGGAAGATTAGGCCTGGCATCAGGTTTATTTTACCAGGTGGAAATTACATTTTAAATTGCACACAGGCTGCTATGACAATCCTGATACAGGTTTAAAGGGTTACTTTTGTGGGTGGCACAATGGGTGCTGCAGACCCACTAGTAGCAGGATTTGGGAACATGTAGTACCACTTTACTCTGGATTCACAGATCAATTAAGTGTGACAATTGGGTGGAAGCTAATGTTACCATGGTTTAGGGACAGAGCACAAGCAATTTAGCACTGGTTAGCAGTGGTAAAGTGTGCAGAATCCAGAAAAGAGTCAGCAACAGGAGGATTGAAGGTAAAACAGTAGTAAAAAAACCACACCAGTGATGTTAGGCCCAACAGCTGTCTTTCAGCATGTAATGCTCAAAACACTCCACACACTGGGACCAACTGAATGCTGCCCCCATCAACCAGAGCACTGTTCTATTTTATGCAGGGATTAATTGCCGAAGATGACCACCGCTCGTAGAATTCCTGTATTTGTAATTGTCACCTTAAAGTACTACCTTTCAAAGAGATGGCCTGAATTACTTAGGCTTTGAAGACACACTATTTTCAGTTCAGAGACAATGGCCTTTCAAAAGCAAAAACCAAATTAATTATGCCCTGCTCCTGAATTTCCTGACAGATGGTTAGCTTTCTGCATTTATTTTTAGCCAGACTGATTCCTCTTCTGAAGAATTCTGCTTTTCTCCCAAAATGTAAAGCTGTCATTTTCGGGTGGGGTGTTTTAATTTTATCTGCAGGTAATTCTTACCTGATAGATGTGAGTTGTGTAGCTGTTATCACTGTAGGTAAGAACCGCTTAATAGCAATTCCTCCAACTTGTTTTCCACCTCGGTCATGGGGAATAATTGGAAGGCCTGGGAAAGTCAAAAGGTCAAGCACAGACTGGGAGGAGTCTCAGAACCAGCCTTCTAAAAGAAATAGAAAGTCAATTTTGTGGAATTAAATCCTGTTTGCAACGTTAATGCTGTGTATAGCTGCTGATCTGCAATTCAGGATCAAGCAATTAAAAGTGGACTGAGTGAATTTTCAGATATGGAAAAAGGTGATAGGGACTTATAAGAGATTTTAGATGTTCACTTGAGTATTATTGGGGTGAGAAGTAAAGTATGTATCTCTGTTGACTGGAAATAAGGCAGTGGCCTCTGTTGTAGGTCAGGAAGTTGGAGAGACGGAGGATTTAGTATATTGTTATCTTCTGGGAGAGCTTGAGGGTCATCTTGAGAAGAGGCATTTGAAAGTGAATTGCTATTATCCTCTAAGATAGCTAGCATACGATAGACCCTTTGTCGTTTATACAATTGTGTCTTCTCTAGTCGTGCATAAAGATTACTTGTGAATCTTACTGAAATTACATGTGATCATTGCAGATGTGTGTGAAGCAGGCCTTGCACCTTTCGCCAGTCAAGGAAGCGGGGTACATGAGTGAACAGACCACTGTGAAAAACTTGTTGCCTAGCTATTGTTGATTTTTGGAGCTTACAGATACACGTGAGAGAGCGCAAACTGATCTAAATGTATGAGTGCATCACACTTACCCGTAGTAAGCACAAATCATGAGGAGAAATGCCATGAGTGCTAGTAGTATCTGCAATTATATTCTGAATGTATAGCTAATGTAGAGATTTAAGTAGAAGTGGAACTAATACAGAAATGTGTGACACGATATGATTTTATTAGATGTGATTATTCCTGAATCCATGTCGTGTAGCTGTTAAAATGTAAGATGGCATGTGGTTAAACGCAGAATGTGGTAGGCCTCAGGGCCAGAGCTAGAAGGGAAGGGGAAGGTGTTTCTTTTCACGACATAGATTGTACTAATGTTTTGGTCATTGCATTAATGGGCCATGATTTATAGATGTGTTTACTGAATAATAGAATAAGAGTATTAACATGCTTTAATTAATGAAGAAGTTGAATGCTATAATTATTATGAGAAATGCTGTAGGCCTGAAATGTTTTAACATTGATTTACACGTACATGTCTGGGCCAAGAAATGTTGCGAACCTTTTTGGAAGTCTATGAGAGTTGGGATCTTGGCTGCAGATGTCTGTCTGCAAGAGAAAAGGGGGAATCCAATTATAAATAAAATGAATAGAGGTCTGTTCAGTAGACGGCCCAGACATGGAGGAGGGTTCCGGAATGTTTAAGGGGTATCAGCGGGCCGGAGAAGAGTCTGAGAAGCAAGGTCAACTCCAACGTATGAGGCCCAACACAAGCAGCATGGAAAAAGCCAGAAGCTACACCACGTGAGGGGCGTCTCGCGAGGGGCGTCTCAAATGTTGTTGACTGTTTTGTATTAGGGACAGCACCCTTGGGTGGAGTTAGAGCAGATACCTGAGGACCCTTTAGAGAGCGGATGGGTAGGCAGAGAGGGGTCATGACTGGAGAACTATAGGTTTTCACCAAGAGACTTAGAGTGAGTGACTTCCCTTGGGGGTCATTCACTGCTGACACCTTTGTTAGGTTGGGATTTGGTTAAGTAGGGATACCATCTAGAGCAGGGTAGGGACAGCCTAACCTGTGCGTTTTTCCTCCAACTTAAATGAAGGAGAGATCTCAATATGCGTCAATGCTGATAGCTTTATTATTCTTAGAACTTGTGTTAGTAATTTCCGTTGCTCGTCTGAGGGCTTTCAGAGAGCACATGTATGTAGTTGGACCTGTGTATCTCGTGAATCTCATTCTGAGATGCCTGTATTTGCAGCTTATCCTATCCTTACAATAAACTTTTGAAAGCTAGAAGTTGTTTGTGATCTTTGGGAGCGAAGTCCTTTATTGGGTGAACTAGCTTGGTAATAGATGCACTTTCTTCCTCAAAGACAGGCAACAAAGGTTCAGTCGACCAGATCGAGGTTTGGATCAATAGTGATAAGGTATCGATCAAAATCTCGCCCTTCCAGTTGGTAGCAGAGGATGGTTGCCTTCTTGAGGACGGTGACCTAGGCCAGGTTAGCTTACCCCAAGGCCCCTAGAGATCGATGATCGGAAGAACCGCCCGCTGAAGAAGATCCGGATGACGTGAGACAGAAAAAGCAGCAGTATCGGTCGAGAGTGAGTATAAAGGGTCATGCGTGTTAGATTGCGGTGTTTTTGTATTGTATCTATGTTGTAATGTCTGGCGGAGTTGAATGTCTGTAGAGTGACTGTGGAACAGGTTGTGAGCGCGCGCAACCGGTGGAAATCTTAAGTTCAAGGAGAGCTTAAGTGGTTCGGGTGTATCGGACACCCAGAGTAATTGTTAACTAGTGTGAAGGGGGTCATGAGGTACCATTGATCACCCGAAAGACCGAGATAGGGGGAACGTAAGAGTGAGTGCGTGAGTAACGGACGCTGGTCGGAGGTTACTGTGTGTGTAAGCAACCTATCAGAGAGACGATAGACATTTCGTCAGTTGTGTTGACAATTACATATAGACTGTGGACGTACAGTCGAGGGAAGTGACCGCTTGGTCGGAAGTAGTCATTTTTCGGTGTATGAATGGGACGCATGCATGACCGGGAGACGAGTTGAGAAAGGAGGGGTGCTGCTGCGAAGCGGAGAAAAGTGACGTCAGGAAGTGTCGCGCAGTGATTGGCTGACCGGAGAAAGACCGCGCCGTGATAGGCCAGCTAGCAAAGACGTCAGAAAGTGTCGAGCTGTGATTGGCCGACCGGAGAAAGACCGCGCTGCGATAGGCCAAGTTAGCAAAGCCGCGACAGGATTGGTGGATTGTCATCAGGAAGTAAACAGAGTAGCGAGGCTGGATATTGTGCGCATAATTATGAAGTGTTTTAAATGGCTGAGAGCGGCGTTTAAAAAAGAGAAGCGGGGATCGTATGAAGGGGAAGAAGCCCCGCCGGAGGGTACGCCGGCTCGTTACATGGCAGTGAATGTTGGGTTGCATACGATCCTTTGGATATCAGAGTGGAGTAAGATTACGGAAGGAAATGAGGAACTGACGTTCCCGAAGTACGGGACGTTCAGATTAGAGGTGTTACATCGATTAAAATCAGTCATGACCTCAATGAGACCCTTGCCTAGACCGACCCAGTTTGAAGCTCTTGATGCATGGATTAGGGCAGCGCATGAAAAGAATATGAACAGACGACAAGAAAGGGTGAAACGATCGGTAAGGGCAGTGCAGGATGCCAGGTGGGATGCGGATGCTAAAAGATGGAGAGTGCATAACATGGAAGTAAATAAACTGTACCCAGTGTTAGAGGTGCCCGGAAATAAAAGCCCCCTAGAAGAAGATGATGAGAGCGAAACAGAGGACAGCCTGATAAACAGATTATTGACAGACAGGCCACCCCCGTATAATAGAGCAGGGGGGGAGGTCGAGCATAGTGAAAGAGAAAAGGGGGGCAATGCAGGAGAGCATGGACCGCTTCCCAGTTCAGAGTGGGATCCTGAGGCAAAGAAAGAGCTGTCCCAGCCTAGTCAGGTGCAACAGGTAGTCGGGAGGTTTGTGGTACAAAGAGCGCCGGAAACGGAGAGCGCCACATCCTACGCATTACCAGATGCACTACAGGTACCTGTTACCATAGGTCCTATAATATCGATATATGACCAAGAAAGAGCAAGAGGGGAAGAACGGGTACGGAAGGACAGAGAAAGAGCAGGGACGGCAAGGAGGAACGATACGATTAATTCCCCAAGTCAGATGCCGATACCAAGAGAGTGGAGCACCCCGATGCACACAGCAGGGGATCCAGGAGGGGACCCTGGGGGCCCTAGATGGCCAGTGGATCTGAGGGGATCTGGACGAAAATCCTTTCAAGAGCTAAATGAGTACATGAAGAAGTGGGATGAGGCAGTGGAGGCTCACAAGAGCATCATAGCTGCAGAAGCTGAAAGGGAAAGTCAGGACAGCAGAGCTCGGACTCACTGCGGGGCTGGGGAGAGCAACCCGGAGTGGGACGGGAGAGAGAGAGATAGTAGGGGAGTCACCCATTGGGCCCGGAGTGGAGGTAGAACAGACCTGGAAAACAGGGGCCCCGGGAATGGGAGGGTGGCGCGCCCAATACTCAGTGAAGAGGAGAGGAGAGCGCAAGAGTACAGAAACAGCTTTAAGTGTCCACACTGTGTGCCCGGCACCAGAGAACTGAATGGGAGTTGTGAGAGGTCGCACCATAGTCCCTGTGATGACGGAAATGAGCGCAGCCCAGGGAATATGGGGAACCAGGAAGGATCGTATCGGATACTGAGCGATACTAGGCAAAGGGAGAGTAGCGACCAGAGGGAAAATAACAGAGAGGCGTACGGTGAAAGGAGAGAAGAAGAAGAGAGTGGGCAGAGCAAGAGTGGGGGTAACAGGCCCGTGTTCCATCACCTTCCAAGATCGGATGGCCGAGCATGGGACCTGGAGAGATGGGAGCAAGGGAAGGCACTCATTAACTCTCCCGAGCCCAAACGTAGAGCTCGAAGTTGGGATGGTAGGGAGACTAGTGAGCCCCCTTCGAAAGACATATTGCGAGCTGAGATAAAAGCCAAGAGACTCGATGTCGCCAGCTTAAGGTCAGACCTGGATGACATGATAGATGGTACCCTGCCTTTAGAAAGAATAGAAATGTATGAGCAGGATGAAATACTGTATATGGCAAAGGACATCACTCGAAAAGCGAGAGCAATCCATGAGAAGTTAGTCGAACTAGCAGGCAAATATATGGTGGACCTGTCAAGAACCAAAGCATTACAGGGTAACCACAGGCTACATTACACAGATCGAGACCTAGATGAGAGGAGAACGATTGGGCTGAAAACGCACATAAGGGAACTGATCACTGGAATAAGGACATGGAGGGCACCAGATAAGTGGGAAGAGAGGTGGTCCAAGAAAGGGACCGTCAGGAGAAGCACGCTTGGTATGACACCAGGAGGACTGCAGGGAATAGAAGCATACCCTTTGCGTGAAGTCGCAAATGGGAACTATGTGCATGTCCCTTGGAGTAGGGGAGATTTAGCTGCTTTTACCACCTCCTTCCCCAAATTGCGGGAAAACCCAGTGGAGTGGTACAAGCAAGTCGAGAGATTTGTAAAAATCTCAAAGGTCCTATGGATAGATCTGAACACGCTGTTTGACATTGTAGTACCAGGAGATCTGTGGACAGCATGCAAGGTTAGCGCTGAGTGGCCCACAACGGAGCCAGAGAGAGATGCTAAGACTAATGGGCCGTCCGAGATTGTGATGGCAAAATTCGAGAGAGTGATGACTTGGCTGAAAGAGAAAGTGCCAATGCAAGACATAGATTGGGTCAGAATAGACCGAACCAGACAGGAACCCAAAGAGACCGTCCACGAATATTACGAGAGATTGCTGAAGGCGTTTAAACAGTATAGCGGCCTGGATGTAATGGATCCAAAAGACATAGGGCAATTCGTGTCCAAGTTCGTCCTGGGACTGAGACCGGATATTAGTTTAATGATTCAGCAACACTCGATTTGTTGGCAAAGTAAACCCCTAGACGAAATACTGAGGTATGCCAGGTACTGCTGTGATGAGATAGACTCCAAGGCTAAGAAACTAAAAGAAAAGTTGATGGTGGTACAGATGCAGGCAGCAGGAAAGGGGGGACAGCAGCAACAGCAGCAAGGAATAGGTACAGGAGGAAAGAAGCAGTACAGTCAGAACAAGGGCAATGAGGAGAGTTCCACCTTTAGACCCAGATTAGACATAGCTGCCTTGAAGAAAACGACTAGGTGCCACCAGTGTAACGAGGTGGGGCATTGGAAACGCGAGTGTCCCTACAATGTAGAGATAGGAGAACAAGAGATAGAGGAGGAAGAGGTCCAGAGCGCGCCTACAAGAGGGGTGATGCCATACCAGGGAAAGGTGCTCAAAGGGGGGGGGGCTCCTCCCCGAGCCCAGTTCCCGCAACCTCCTCGAGTAGGGACTATGGGTAAGACCTATAGACAGATGCCCCTGTTTGTAGAAGGAGAAGAGTGCTATTATGTGGACCCATTAACCGGACAGAGAGTGGAAAGAGAAGACTGCACCCTCGGGGCAGCCTTGGAGGTGGATCAGAGGGGACCCTATGTTGAAGCAGAAGTAGCAGGGTGCCCCACGACATTTCTGGTGGACACAGGAGCCACTAGGTCCACGATCAGATCAGCTGCAGTTCCAGACCTGCCCATGTCTGGAGAGACCATACAAGTGGTGGGGGTCGCAAACAGGAGAATAACCAGCCAATTGACAGAACCGGTACAGGTGAAAATAGGGAAGTACAGCGATGAGCACCAGTTTGTGGTTTGCGATTCAAGTCCTGTGTGTCTGCTAGGGAGAGACCTGTTGTGTAAATTGAATTGTACTATATACTGTACACCTCAGGGAGTGGAGGTATTGACCAATGATGATGACGCAGACTTCAAAGTTGCAAACTCAAGAATATGCGTGGAGCTGTACCCTACTTTGACAGTAGATGAGCTCCCCTGGGACTTGAGAGAGACAGTGGCACCAGAAGTATGGGATTTCACTGGGGAAGAGATAGGATTGGTCAAAGGGGTGGACCCAGTGAAAATTGTAGTGAAACCGCATGCTGAGTTCCCAAGAACACCCCAATATAAATTGACTCCAGAAACGATTGCAGGCATAAAACCCGTGATCGAGTCCATGATTAAACAGGGAATACTGAAAGAAATCGTGGGTAGTCCATGCAACTCCCCGATTATGGGTCTGCAGAAACCAAATGGGAAATTCAGGATAGTGCAGGACCTTCGAAAGATTAATAACATAGTCGTTTCGTGTTGTCCAGTGGTACCGAATCCATCAGTGATACTGTTTCAGATTCCATTCCAAGCTGAGTGGTTCACTGTGATCGATCTTTGTCAGGCTTTCTTTTCGATCCCTCTGGACGAAGAAAGCCATTTTCTTTTCGCATTTAAGCTGGAAGGTCGCGTCCTAACATGGTGTCGTATTCCTCAGGGGTATACAGAGAGCCCATCGATCTTTAACCAGCTTTTGAAGAAAAATCTTGAAAGTCTAGTGCTGCCCCAGAAGTCAGTTCTGGTCCAGTACATAGACGACCTCCTCGTGGCGTCAGAAACAGAAGAAGCTTGCAGGGAGGACTCCATTGCTTTGTTAAATCACCTAGCTGCCAATGGGCACAAGGTGTCCCCGGGAAAATTGCAGTACTGCCTGACAGAAGTGCAGTACTTGGGACACAGAATAGAGAAAGGCAAACGAAAGGTGTCACCAGACAGGATAGAGGCGATCATGAAAATGAATGCGCCTAAGACACAGAGAGAGGTCAGGATGTTCCTAGGGATGGTGGGTTATTGCCGACAGTGGATCGCGAACTTTTCACTGAAAGCAAAGCCCTTGCAAAAACTGACGCACAAGGAGGTGAGCGACCCGGTACCATGGGACAAAGACTGTTTGATGGCATTCTTACAGCTGCGAGAGGACCTGTGTCGTGCTCCGGCATTGGGAATGCCTGATTACAATAAACCATTTTTGCTTTACTGTTGTGAGAGAGAAGGTTGCGCGTTGTCTGTGTTAGTCCAAATCCATGGGAATGCCCGTAGACCAGTTGCTTATTTCTCGGCTACTTTAGACCCAGTAGCCGCAGCGTTGCCCGGATGTCTCAAATCCGTTGCTGCAACGGGTGTCAGCATTGAGAGATGTGAAAATATCGTCATGGGGCACCCGTTAGAGGTGTGCGTGCCCCATTCTGTTGAACTGTTGATGACCAGGACCAAAACACAGCATCTGACCAACAGCAGGCTCACGCGCTATGAGCAAGTTATTCTTGCTGCAGAGAATGTGACCCTCAGGAGATGCTCTGTTTTGAACCCTGCCACCTTGATGCCACTCCCAAATGATATCGAGGATGATGATGAATGTACAGACCATGACTGCCTCGATGTGACTGAACTATGCACCAAACCCAGACCCGACATCGTAGATGAGCCACTGACCGACCCAGACGAAATTTTCTTTGTCGATGGCTCATGTATAAGAGACGAAGTTGGGCAGTTGAGAGCAGCTTATGCTGTTTGTACAATTACTGGAGTTGTGGAAGCTGGGTGCCTGGAAGGAGTACACTCCGCTCAGGTAGCCGAGATTATTGCCTTGACACATGCTTGCTTGGCAAGCAATCAAATTCGAGTCACCATATACACCGACAGCCAATATGGTTATGGGGTGGTTCATGATTACGGGCAGTTATGGTCTCAAAGAGGGTTCATGACCTCTTCAGGCTCTCCCATTCGCAATGGAGAGTTTGTGCGCCTGTTGTTAGAGGCGTTGCAATGCCCAGCAGGTATCGCAGTTGTAAAGTGCACCGCACATACCAGAAATGAGGACTTCGTTTCGAAAGGCAATAGATATGCTGATGAAGTTGCGCGGTATTGCGCGGAGCAAGGGTACTCTTTCACAGAGGTGGAAGTGGGTGGAATAAATGTAAGGACTGAATTAGCCATGATATTGGAAACTGTTGATACTTGGGATGAACTGTCAAACATGCAAGAAAATGCTCCTGATTTTGAAAAAGAAACATGGGAAAAGGCAGGATGTGTAATGGGTGAGTCCCATTTTTGGGTCTCAGCAGACGGCAGAGCAGTGTTGCCCAATGAGATGGTGAGTCCAATGGCCAGACTCATACATGGTCCCGTACACTTAGGGAGAGATGCTATGCTGAGAGTGTTTAGACAGACTTGGTACAATCCTAAGTTTAGAATAGCAGCAGAAGCAGTGTGCCAGCGTTGTGTGACCTGTCAGCAGCTGAACGTAGGAAAAAGAACACCAGTTGCACTGAGTCACATAGGAAGGTCTGGAGGTCCATTCAATCGAATGCAGATAGATTTCATTGAAATGCCAAGGTGCAACCGCCTCCGCTATGTCCTGGTGGTTGTTTGTGTATTCTCCAGATGGGTTGAGGCATACCCTACACGTAGGTGCGACACCCTCACAGTGGCCAAGTTACTGCTTAGGGAACTCATTCCGCGCTTCGGGGTGCCGGCCTTTTTGGAATCAGATAGGGGAACGCATTTTAACAGCGAGCTTGTGAAGATGATTTGTGCAGCTCTGAATATCGATCAGAAGTTGCATTGCAGTTACCGACCAGAAGCCTCAGGAATTGTGGAGCAGGTCAATGGCACGATCAAAGCCCGAATTGCAAAAGTGTGCTCCTCAACGACCCTGAGTTGGCCTGACGCCCTGCCATTGGTCCTCATGAGCCTTCGTAGTACCCCAGACAGAAGAACGGGGTTGTCACCACATGAGGTGTTAATGGGGAGAGCAATGAGGCTGCCATCTGTCCCAACTACTGCACTGTTAAATATCACAGATGATATGATCCTGGACTATTGTAAGGGGCTGTCTGACGCCATTCATTCTGTGTCCCTTCAGGTGCAGGCTGCCGAGGTTCCATCGTGCCAGGGCCCGTGTCATGACCTGTATCCTGGGGACTGGGTCCTGGTGAAAAAACATGTGAGAAGAAGCTGCTTGGATATTCGTTGGCGTGGGCCCTTCCAGATCATCCTGATCACGAACACGGCTGTGAAGGTGGGAGGCCTGCCCAATTGGATCCACGCGTCACATACGCGAAGGGTTCCAGCACCTCGGGAAGAAACAGCTCCTCTCTCGGATAGACGTCCAGTAGAGGACCGAGAAGCCATAGAGGGGGCTAGCCAAGCTGTAGAGGTGCCAGCGGAAGCAGGGAACGAGTCTGACCAAGCTGAGGACGGTCAGTACAACAGCGAAACAGACGACGCTACAGAAGAAGAAAGTAGCTGGGAGTACGAGTCAGACACTGACAGGTCTGACAGAGAGCGAGAACAGACAAGAAGGAGAAGGAGTAGAAGGGCACGTGGAGAAGCTAATTGGCCGCAAAGAAGGAGCTCTAGCCTGAGGTCAACTCCAGAGGTAACCCTTCCTCCGATATCAGAAGACTCAGACCCGGAAGAAGGTGCTCAGGGCGCTGAAGCACCGGACCGAAGAAGGTCAAGAAGAGTGCGTGTGCCTAGCAGAAGATACTCCACCCCTGAGTGGACATATCTGGCGACAAATGTCTGTGAAACAGGAGACAGGGAGGATCCGAGCGGTGGTGGTGTCCAGTTCTGAGCCCATCGTCACCGTGGAAATACGACTGTTGGTACCCGGAGTCGAACAAGAAGGGTCACTAACATTCATGCTCCCCAGACCTCCCCGCCTCAGCAAGTTAAAACATATGTTTCTCTCAGAATTGCAATTCCCCGACTTTGGTACAACGATAACAGCCCATGAAGAGCACAATCTTCGTTTGGAAATACTGAACTTTGCTATCGAAGCTGCAGGCACAAACCTGATAGTAGATGCTTAAAGGACTTTGTAAATAAAGCGAGCAGAAAAAGAAGATTACCTAGCGCCCAGGAAGCAGAGAATATTAGGGAACTTCCCTTGAGTTGATGGAGAAGGGCTAGGGTTGTCTTTATTGAACTGTTAAAGGACTTTTGCGAAGAAGGTTGTCAGCTTCCAGTTGTGTGGATTCTAAAGACAAAAGGATTAAAAAGAGACTGTAAAGGAACGAGAAGAAAAGAACTTTTTGCTAAGATAAGAGAGAGCCATATTGTCTGACGAAATGGAAGCCGGCACCCAGAACCGCAGAGCTAAATGTATAATAGGTACACTAATAGTAGGAGTGATAATATTAATAGCTTTAGTGGTAACAATTTCTTATGTAAAGGGACATGAGGAAGAGGCAAAGGTAACTGATGTGAAATCTGTAGAAACGCTTACACCTACTGTTGCTGGTGAGAAAAGGGAAAACACTCAAGAGAAAGCGTTATTAGCTGCAGAAGCCCGCAGGTTACACGTAGATGAGTCCCAAGGAGACTTTAGGTCAAATGCTTATGCTAAACTCTTATATGAATACGTGGATGCCATGGAGGTTAAGGACTGTTACGTCTGCATGCAGTTGCCGGCGTCTGTAGATGAAGGCATTAGATATCATCACCTCCCGCTGACATATGGCATTACATGTAGCTTATTGCTTAGTATATTTTATGAGAGAGATAGTTTTGAATACTATTTCTCCAACTATGATTCAGTGTTGCCAGAAGTCCCAAATTATAAGCAGATGAACAAATGGGACTACTGGAAGAGTGAAGACAGATTGGCCAAGTTCTTCATTCCTTGGATTACCTTAGATACTTCACATGCCCGTAGACATAACCTGACATGCAAGGTGTCAGAAGTCGAGAAGAAGTTCATAGGGCAGGTGGATGATCGTTACAGGAGACAAAAGATTTTGAAAAAATCAGGACAATGGAAAACAGATTGGACCGAGGAAGAGAAGGCACACAAGAGAAAGGGTAGTAGTGGTCCAATAGCTTTAGATAAGACGCAGAGAGGAAAGCTATGTCTTCACCGAGCCAAAACGTATTATGAAAATTTATACGTGGGAGAAGTCGACTGTGAACATGCTTTCAATATAGAGTACTATACTAAAGATTTCCTGAAGGGAATGCAAGTGATTCCAAATGTGTATTTTGTATGTGGAAGAAATGCCTACGTGAGACTACCTGACAACTGGTATGGATCATGTTACCTAGCAATTGTCTTCCCCAAAATATATCATGCACAAGACTTAGAGATCATTGAGGGCAAGACATCATCGAGGGGAAGGAGAGATATAGGAGATGCAGAAATGGTTGGAGATGTTTTTGGAGCTATGTTCCCTCTTTTGGGACTAATCCTTAATGATGTTAAAATTAGACGACTGGCAACAGTCGTCGACAGGTTGTCTGCCAGCACTGCTCAGTCCTTAATGCTGGTAGAAGGAGAGATGCAATCGATAAGGGCTATGGTTCTTCAGAACCGTCTTGCGTTAGATGTCCTACTAGCAAAAGAGGGCGGAGTCTGTAAGGCTTTGAAGGTCCAGGAATGTTGTACTTACATTCCAGACAATTCAAAGCCCCTTGAGAAAGTTATTAGGAACATAACTGATATTCACAAAGAGATCGAAGACTTGAGTAGAGAAAATGTCTGGGAAAAGGTGGGCCACGGAATGAGTGAAGTTGGAGGGTGGATTTCCACCCTAGGCAAAAGCTTTGTGTGGTATATACTAAAACCTGTCATCATAATATTGATCTGTGGGATCATATTGTGGGGATTGGTGAGGGTATTCAAATGGTACAGAGCAAGAAGGTCAGAAAGGGCCCAAAGAGAGCAGCTGCAGAGATTGGCTGCCATACAAGATAATCAGTACAGGAGTCTGAGGGCTCTGGAAGCGCAGAGACAAGTTATGCTAGCAATAACTGCAGTTTAAATGTTAGTGATGACCCCGAGAGGTCATCAAAGGGGGGAACTGAGAGAGCGCAAACTGATCTAAATGTATGAGTGCATCACACTTACCCGTAGTAAGCACAAATCATGAGGAGAAATGCCATGAGTGCTAGTAGTATCTGCAATTATATTCTGAATGTATAGCTAATGTAGAGATTTAAGTAGAAGTGGAACTAATACAGAAATGTGTGACACGATATGATTTTATTAGATGTGATTATTCCTGAATCCATGTCGTGTAGCTGTTAAAATGTAAGATGGCATGTGGTTAAACGCAGAATGTGGTAGGCCTCAGGGCCAGAGCTAGAAGGGAAGGGGAAGGTGTTTCTTTTCACGACATAGATTGTACTAATGTTTTGGTCATTGCATTAATGGGCCATGATTTATAGATGTGTTTACTGAATAATAGAATAAGAGTATTAACATGCTTTAATTAATGAAGAAGTTGAATGCTATAATTATTATGAGAAATGCTGTAGGCCTGAAATGTTTTAACATTGATTTACACGTACATGTCTGGGCCAAGAAATGTTGCGAACCTTTTTGGAAGTCTATGAGAGTTGGGATCTTGGCTGCAGATGTCTGTCTGCAAGAGAAAAGGGGGAATCCAATTATAAATAAAATGAATAGAGGTCTGTTCAGTAGACGGCCCAGACATGGAGGAGGGTTCCGGAATGTTTAAGGGGTATCAGCGGGCCGGAGAAGAGTCTGAGAAGCAAGGTCAACTCCAACGTATGAGGCCCAACACAAGCAGCATGGAAAAAGCCAGAAGCTACACCACGTGAGGGGCGTCTCGCGAGGGGCGTCTCAAATGTTGTTGACTGTTTTGTATTAGGGACAGCACCCTTGGGTGGAGTTAGAGCAGATACCTGAGGACCCTTTAGAGAGCGGATGGGTAGGCAGAGAGAGGTCATGACTGGAGAACTATAGGTTTTCACCAAGAGACTTAGAGTGAGTGACTTCCCTTGGGGGTCATTCACTGCTGACACCTTTGTTAGGTTGGGATTTGGTTAAGTAGGGATACCATCTAGAGCAGGGTAGGGACAGCCTAACCTGTGCGTTTTTCCTCCAACTTAAATGAAGGAGAGATCTCAATATGCGTCAATGCTGATAGCTTTATTATTCTTAGAACTTGTGTTAGTAATTTCCGTTGCTCGTCTGAGGGCTTTCAGAGAGCACATGTATGTAGTTGGACCTGTGTATCTCGTGAATCTCATTCTGAGATGCCTGTATTTGCAGCTTATCCTATCCTTACAATAAACTTTTGAAAGCTAGAAGTTGTTTGTGATCTTTGGGAGCGAAGTCCTTTATTGGGTGAACTAGCTTGGTAATAGATGCACTTTCTTCCTCAAAGACAGGCAACAAAGGTTCAGTCGACCAGATCGAGGTTTGGATCAATAGTGATAAGGTATCGATCAAAATCTCGCCCTTCCACACGCGTGCAAAAGGTTGACACACATTGATTTTGAATAACAAAATGAGCATGTACAAGTTGTTTTGTGGTTTTGAAGTTCCATGTGGTGCTCACTGAATGTAGGCACTAATGTGCAAACTTTGTAGGAGAAAAACACTGCCAAATAATGCATTTATCCAAGGAGGTACAACTCGTGCTAATGCTGCATGCAACGTGGGTTAATAGTCTTCGTTGACTAATATTCTATGTCAGAGATGGATTTGTGTGAAGGGTAGCAACCTGTAGACAAATATCTGCCAGTTATGAGATTTTTGGGGGGATTAAAAGCATATTTTTGCCAGACAGCAAAGGTTAGGCTCATTTCTTTGTAGATATATCTATGTATTTCCTAAAAGACGGGCATTACATTTTGCATCTTGTGTTCACTTTCCATCTGCTCCCAACCTAGAGAGTGTTTCATAGCTGCTCAGAGATTGATGTAAGCTATTTTATACAAAGTCAGAAAGCTTCCAGAAATGCGCCATATTTTATAGCGGAATCATCATTACATGTAAATGCATAAAGGAAGAAAATTACTTTTGCAGCTGGAAGTACAGAAAATCATGTTTACAAACTATCATGTTGTGATACAAAATAATGTTGCCACTCTGCAAGCACGACCCCAATTATCCATGCAGCGCTCTTCGCCTTAAATGCACAAGAACATACTTGCCATTCAAAGTAGCAGAAAAACGCACAAAATGTATTTGCTTTTGTGACAAACTTTGTACACAGTCACAGAAACTACACTTTTTGCAGCAGGCATGCGTTGTTACCTTCTATCTTTAGACTGGTGTTTGCGGTTAGGAAAAGGGCAGGATCAAGTGTGACATTACCCAGTCTGTAGAAAATAACTGTTTAATCAAAATTGTATATGTCAGCAGAACAGTAACCTTTCAGAGCCCGCCGCAGCTGCGCTTGCCGTCAAACAATGGAGCCTGCTGGCAACAGTTGCTGACTCACTGTGAACTATTTTCTTTAATAGCACATGCTGTTTTACAAGGGCATGGAACCAGATGTGCAAATAAGCAACGTGCCCGTCACCATTTTGCTGCCCATGTAATTGTGCCTTTTTCGACAGCACACAGCATCGTAAACGTTAGGTCCCTGGTCGTTCATTTTCCTCCCCCTCAATCTCAGCACCTTAACAGCCTGTTGATTTCCAAGCAGACACAGGCCAAGTACCTCAGCTTTAGCCGTCATCTGTTTCTCAGCGCCACGCCAAAAAGCGCGGCGGGTGGATGATTTAAAATGGACGCACATTTTGGTGTGCACTTGATTACCCATTTCTCCGCAGGAGGAGCTGAGATTTGTTTAGAGGCCAGATAGACGCGTGGTTTGTGTCCCTGGGCAACAGAGTTTTTTATACAGCGAGCATTTTCAGCGTGCATTCAAGGCCTCTTTCTGCCACATTGGAGCAGTGCCAATCGCCGGCATTTGCATTGTGGATTTAATAAGTGAGTTGAATGAGTGACAATAGATAATTAGAGATAAATCAAGAAGGTTCAGTGGAATCGAATAGGAAAGTCTCAATGGAGGACCCAGCGTGAATTCTGAGCAGCTGTAGTCTGCAGTAATATGTCAGAGCAGAGGTCTTGAAAACATTAATTTTCTGACAAAAAGACCATTGAAATACTGCATTACCCTGTATACTGCATTTCAAACACTGACTACTCGGTTACGGAGTCAAATAATATCCCCATGTATTTTTAGTGCTAGGGTTAGCAAGCATCTTTGCAGCATAGGAAACACTTTGGGCCTCATTTATGAAAAGTGACGCATCGCTGCGTGAAAACAGCGATGCGTCACTTTTCACTGCACCCTCTTTGCGCCACCAATGATGCGTCATATTTACAGTATGACGCATCATGGCGCAAGGAGTTACAGATACGTCAGTATTTCTGACGTATCTGTATGGCGCAAAAGTGACGCATTGCTAGATCGTGTCACAAAATTGACGCAACTCCAGCAATGTGTCCTTTCACATGGGGCAAGCCCCATGTGAAAGGGCTTGCGTCAGTCTTATGCCTGCTGTGAGGCAGGCGTAAGAAATTGACGCATTTGTGTCCTAAAAGTGACGCAGTGAAATCTTGTAGATTTCACTGCGTCACTTTTATGACCCTTTCTTGCGTCAGAACACCCCCCTGCATACATTCTACCTGGTGTAGGTATAATGTAGCGCAGGGGTTTACAAAGTGACGCATTTACCTAGATGCGTCACTTTGTAAATATGGTGCAACAAGGCACATTTTTTACGCTGCTGGTGCGTCACAAAAAGTGACGCACCAGTTGCGTAAAAGTGATGCACGGCCTCATAAATGAGGCCCTTTATAAAAACTTTGAATGATGTGGATTACTCTGAGAAATCAGCTACTAAGTACAACCGTTGATGTGGAAGCGACAACCACGATGCCTCTATAATTATATGGTTAACCTGAACAGCAACACAGCCAGTCAGTGCCTTGCCCCTCACACAGACCTCAGTTTGTCAAGACTCAGTCACTAAGGTTCATGTAGAGATGCACTGATCCCTCATTACAGTGCTAAATTAAGGTATTTGTTAATTGAAAGTATGTTTGAGAAGGTTTAAGCTGAGGTTGTGTGATATGAATTGGTGACAGCCTCTGCTAGACATTTTCTACGCCCTAGGACATAATTTAGAAAACATAGATCAAAGCGGTGCACCCCAGATTGTGCCAATTCATCCTCTGCATCAGAGCTTCATGTAGTTTGAGGGATAAAAGCCATTACTGCTGGGACCTACCCTTTCGGCTGATCATGTTTTACCAAAATATCAAGTCTGAAATATTGTTACTAGAATATCGTCATAAGAATACTGCGATTTTAAAAATACAATTAACAGGAATGTCACAGGTAGGAATATCTTTTATAGTGTTGTTTTTGATGTCCCTGTTAAAAATGTTGGGGCATATTATCAAGCACAGAGTTAACATTTTGGAAAAGAAAGACAAAAGTATGCGTCCAGTTATAATCTTACCAGGTCTGAATGACTGGGTAGTCTACCATCATTTCATGATGGAAGGGATTCATCTATTGAAGGATGTGCTGTTAAAGGTGGGCTAGATGACATGTCTGGATCTGAAAGATGTCTACCTCACTGTTCTAATTTGGAAAAATCGCCAAAAGTTTTTGAGGTTTATGTGGAAAAAGAAGATGTGGAAGCTTGTATGCCTGTCTTTTGGCTTGTCGTCAGCACCTTGGTGCTTTATGAAGGTCCTTCAACCTGTGGCAGCTTATCTGAGAGAAAGGGATGTATGTCTGATAATTTACTTGCACGATATTTTAATAATGGAACAGGACACAGCTACTTTCTGGAAGCTTTAGGTTTTGTGGTAAAGAGAATACAATTACAGTTTGTATCGAACCAACAAACACAGTTTTAGGTTTTATGGTAGACTCAGGCGAGGGTGTCTTGAGGTTACCAAGAGAAGAACTGAAAATGATTCACAAGGAATTAGGAAATACTCTCAGATTAGACTGTGTTTCTTTGAGGATGTTAGCGTGCATTGTTATCCTGCTATCATCTACAATTCAAGCAATTTTCCTGTCTACAATTCAAGCAATTTTCCCGGGTCCATTACATTACATGGCACTACAGAGATTAAAGACTCTTCATCTGAGGAATGGTTTGTAGTATCCTGAGAATGTTTGGCTTTCTCAGGAAGTGAACCAGTAATTAACTTGGTGGCTAGGAAATATGGAGGCATGCAATGGGCTTGCAATTTTTAGAGAAAATGCTGATCTGATTGTAGAGGTGCATGCAAGTTTGGAAGGTTGGGGTGCAAGATGTGGTTTGCAGATTACTGGTGGTCATTTGACAGAACAGGAAAGGAACTTACATATAACCTGTTTGGAGCTTCTAGAAGGTTATTTTGTAATACATTTCATTGGAGTACAGACTCCCAAATGTTAAATAATTTTGAGAATAGACAATGTATCTGCAGTGAGATATGTGAACAGGCTGGAAGGACCTCGCTTAAAGGGCCTAGCAGACCTGGCAAGAGTTTTCTGGGAGTACTGCGTGGTAAAGGAATTTCTTTTAGGGCGGAACACTCCGGGGACATCAAATTCAGTGGCAGATTGGTTCTCCAGTAATTTCTACGATTCAAGCAATTGGTCAGTAGACAGAGGTGTTTTTCTGACATTCAACCTAATGTGGGGTTGTTAGACCTGCCATCCTTGGCGTGGTTTCCCTCTATCTTTTTGCCTCTACCTCCTGTATTTTTTATGCTGTGCTGGATTTCGTTTTTGCTGGTTTAGATGCTTGGGGCACTTTACCCCTGCTGATCAGTGTCAAAGTGCAAGTGCTCCCTGTATAAAGTGTTATTGTGATTGGTTATCCATGATTGGCATATTTGTATTACCAAGAAGTCCCTAGTAAAGTGCACTGAGAGTGCCAGGGCTGGTGAGCACTGATTGTGCCACCCACACAAGTAGCCCTAAAATGGTGTCTCAGGCCTGCCACCGCAGTGCCTGTGTGCAGTCTGTGAACTGCCATGTCCTCCTGGTCAGTGTCCCCACTGACCAGGCATAACCCTTCCCTTTCTGTGCACATTGGTCACCCCTATCGAAGGCCCAAGGTACCCCCTTGGGCAGGGGGTAGTGTATGTGAAAGGTAGAGCATGTACTAGTGCAGGTGACATGCTCTGGTAGTGAATTACAGCCATTTTCGTTTTTCACTATTGTAAGGCTATCTTGCCCCATAGGCTATCATGGAAAATGCTGACTACAGTGGCTACCATAAATTATTTACAACAAGGGGTGGTGATGGACAGAGTCTCTGAATTAAGCAGAGTACTCTCACCCAGTCAAGAGATCAGGGCTAGATCCAACACCGTTTTTTAGCTCATTGCACCATCCCAGTTTCAGAACCTGGCTGTATGCAAATTAGTCTGTCCCTGGCCCAGTGCATCATGGGAACAGGGCAGACCAGACTACAAAAGCCAATTCTTACACTGGGAAGGAAACAAGCTTCCGGGGACCGGTTTCTGCCATTTCAGGCGTCTTCGGCCCGGCTTGCTTGAATCCTGATGGTGCAATGAGCAAGGGACTCACATCTGAGTATACCCTTCCACGCTTAGGGTGGACAAAATTATTTACAACAAGGGGTGGTGATGGACAGAGTCTCTGAATTAAGCAGAGTACTCTCACCCAGTCAAGAGATCAGGGCTAGATCCAACACCGTTTTTTAGCTCATTGCACCATCCCAGTTTCAGAACCTGGCTGTATGCAAATTAGTCTGTCCCTGGCCCAGTGCATCATGGGAACAGGGCAGACCAGACTACAAAAGCCAATTCTTACACTGGGAAGGAAACAAGCTTCCGGGGACCGGTTTCTGCCATTTCAGGCGTCTTCGGCCCGGCTTGCTTGAATCCTGATGGTGCAATGAGCAAGGGACTCACATCTGAGTATACCCTTCCACGCTTAGGGTGGACAAAATTATTTACAACAAGGGGTGGTGATGGACAGAGTCTCTGAATTAAGCAGAGTACTCTCACCCAGTCAAGAGATCAGGGCTAGATCCAACACCGTTTCTGTCCCTCACCACCCCTTGTTGTAAATAATTTTGTCCACCCTAAGCGTGGAAGGGTATACTCAGACATGAGTCCCTTGCTCATTGCACCATCAGGATTCAAGCAAGCCGGGCCGAAGACGGCTGCAATGCCAGAAACCGGTCCCCGGAAGCTTGTTTCCTTCCCAGTGTAAGAATTGGCTTTTGTAGTTTGGTTTGCCCTGTTCCCATCATGCACTGGGACAGGAACAGACTAATTTGCATACAGCCGGGTTCTGAAACTGGGATGGTGCAATGAGCTAAAAAACGGTGTTGGATCTAGCCCTGATCTCTTGACTGGGTGAGAGTATTCTGCTTAATTCAGAGACTCTGTCCCTCACCACCCCTTGTTGTAAATAATTTTGTCCACCCTAAGCGTGGAAGGGTATACTCAGACATGAGTCCCTTGCTCATTGCACCATCAGGATTCAAGCAAGCCGGGCCGAAGACGGCTGTAATGCCAGAAACCGGTCCCCGGAAGCTTGTTTCCTTCCCAGTGTAAGAATTGGCTTTTGTAGTTTGGTTTGCCCTGTTCCCATCATGCACTGGGACAGGAACAGACTAATTTGCATACAGCCGGGTTCTGAAACTGGGATGGTGCAATGAGCTAAAAAACGGTGTTGGATCTAGCCCTGATCTCTTGACTGGGTGAGAGTATTCTGCTTAATTCAGAGACTCTGTCCCTCACCACCCCTTGTTGTAAATAATTTTGTCCACCCTAAGCGTGGAAGGGTATACTCAGACATGAGTCCCTTGCTCATTGCACCATCAGGATTCAAGCAAGCCGGGCCGAAGACGGCTGTAATGCCAGAAACCGGTCCCCGGAAGCTTGTTTCCTTCCCAGTGTAAGAATTGGCTTTTGTAGTTTGGTTTGCCCTGTTCCCATCATGCACTGGGACAGGAACAGACTAATTTGCATACAGCCGGGTTCTGAAACTGGGATGGTGCAATGAGCTAAAAAACGGTGTTGGATCTAGCCCTGATCTCTTGACTGGGTGAGAGTATTCTGCTTAATTCAGAGACTCTGTCCCTCACCACCCCTTGTTGTAAATAATTTTGTCCACCCTAAGCGTGGAAGGGTATACTCAGACATGAGTCCCTTGCTCATTGCACCATCAGGATTCAAGCAAGCCGGGCCGAAGACGGCTGTAATGCCAGAAACCGGTCCCCGGAAGCTTGTTTCCTTCCCAGTGTAAGAATTGGCTTTTGTAGTTTGGTTTGCCCTGTTCCCATCATGCACTGGGACAGGAACAGACTAATTTGCATACAGCCGGGTTCTGAAACTGGGATGGTGCAATGAGCTAAAAAACGGTGTTGGATCTAGCCCTGATCTCTTGACTGGGTGAGAGTATTCTGCTTAATTCAGAGACTCTGTCCCTCACCACCCCTTGTTGTAAATAATTTTGTCCACCCTAAGCGTGGAAGGGTATACTCAGACATGAGTCCCTTGCTCATTGCACCATCAGGATTCAAGCAAGCCGGGCCGAAGACGGCTGTAATGCCAGAAACCGGTCCCCGGAAGCTTGTTTCCTTCCCAGTGTAAGAATTGGCTTTTGTAGTTTGGTTTGCCCTGTTCCCATCATGCACTGGGACAGGAACAGACTAATTTGCATACAGCCGGGTTCTGAAACTGGGATGGTGCAATGAGCTAAAAAACGGTGTTGGATCTAGCCCTGATCTCTTGACTGGGTGAGAGTATTCTGCTTAATTCAGAGACTCTGTCCCTCACCACCCCTTGTTGTAAATAATACAGTGGCTACCAGCATATCTTCCCATTGGAGCAAGATAGGACATAAAAGTCTGGTATCCCTGAACTCAGAATCTAATAACACATATTTTAGGAAAGGTTGTTTTTTAAATCCTGTGTTTGAGAACAGCACTTTTAGAAAGTGGCTGTTCTCTTGTCTGACCTTTCTGTGTGCTTTGGCCTGTTTGTGAATGTACTGTCTGGTTTGTGAGTGACAGGGGCTGGGTGGCTCCCAGAGGCTGAGTGGGCCATCCCTGGGCTGAATAGCTCCATCTGCATCTAGAGTGGTGGTAGGGGATAGCCTCTGGGCCTGAATAGGGCTGTGCCTGCCTTCCACAATGCTGGCTCCAACTCCTGCTGGGCGGCTGATGACCCTGCCCCTCACTCCGAAAGGAAAGGAGAAGCCAGGAAAACAAAGTGCTCAAGTAACACCCAGAACTGGTTCAGACTGGGCTCAGCGCCCTCCAGCACAAAGGGAACAAAGACTTTTAGGGGTATAAGTACAGGACCCCTGACTACAGAAAATGTAATCATCCGGGAATCAAGAAGGAACCTCTGCCAAGGAGAAATCTGGAAGGCTGAAGAAGGAATACTGTCCTGCTGTTGCTTTGCTGGACTGACCTGCAGTTGCTTTACTGCCAAGGAGAGGGGAAGGACTTTGTTGTTGCTTTGTCCCCTTGCTTGAAGAGATCTCCAAGGGTCTGTTGTGAGCTGGCCTCCTGTTAAGAAGTCCGAGGAACAGAAGGACTTCACCCCCCAGCTTTCCCTGAACTCTGCTGAGAGAGTTCTGCCCCTCCTGAGTGCTGAATCCGACTGAGGGGCATCTGGAAGTTGTGGCCTGCTGTTGGGAAAGCTGGAGAACAAGAAACTAAGACTATCTGCAAATTTTCACGAATCGCTCGCTTGCAGAGCACATCCCCGTCAGTGCGAGGAATTTCCTGCCGCTGCAAAGATCGAGATCGTCACAGCGCCTGTTGCTGCTGCAAGAACCGATGCATCCTTTGCTTGCGGAACGCATCGCTCCGGTGCGGGAAAAGTACCATTGCTGCGAGTATCGTCGCAGAGCCTGTCGTCGCTGGGTGAGATCGCCGCACCGCTTGCTTGCAGTCCGCATCACGTCGCTGCGAACATCGTCGCAGAGCCATCGCATCAAAGGGCTGCGAGAGGAGAAGATCGTCGATGCGACGCACATCGCCGCCGCACCTGAGATCGTCGCCGTCCCGAAGATCATCGCATCGTGCCTTTGCGAGACGCTCCCTACAGAGCCTACGCACCGGAATCCATACAAGGTATCACCTCCCTCCCCATACAGACCGTATTCGTTGCAACATGCCCGCTGCGGCATGGTATTTTAATTTGTACTTTGGCTGCTTTTGTCCAATAGGAAATAGACACATTTTTATTTATTCAGAAGTTTTAAAAAGTGTTTTTATCAAAATATGTGCAAATGTCGATGGTATGATTTAATTGTATTTTGAGAATATTTTATTTAATGGTTTTTATTAACTATTAAATAGATTTACTTACATAGGACCTTATTAAGACTTCTATATCACTACTGTGAGTATGGAAGTCAGCCCCGGCTCGGGAGGACTGATGTCTGTGGGCATACTATACTGGTCAGCCGTGTGAGAGGTGAACTCTGTACTGTGCTCCCCTTCTTCGCTGCGGGGCGGCTGCGGTGGGATACCAAACTGGAGATTGGCACCGGGAAAGCGTGAAGAAAAAGACCTCGCCGCAACAACTTTTTAAACTACGGCAGCATTGCTTTCTAGCCCGCTAATTGGAAACCCCATCCCGGTCCCTGACACCAGACAAGCACAGCAGCACTTTTTCCCCGCTCCCTGGACGACCATACTCAGCAACAGAGACTGGGCTGGGCCAGGTCTCTTGGTTTCTGGACTGTATATATGTATGTATGCACTAAGCCCTTAAAACTAATATTGAGAACAATGAAAGTTTAATTCTTGATTCTATTTAATTCTGCGCGTGCCTGTTCCCTGTTTGTACTAAAAAAAGAAGGGGACATATTATTTGCTGTTAACTGGCTTGGTATTAATGATTATAGACAGTCATAGTGTACCTAGAAGTGAAAAGTGTATTTTAGTACTACTACTATAGGAGGTTCCACAATGGGAAAGAGAAAGTTACAAAATACGGGCTCTTAGCAACCGGGTGGCAAACAAGCAAATGTAAATAAGACCATCCTGAATTATCTTAAGGGTGCAGTTGGGGATTTAGACAAGCAAATATCTACGGTGGAGGAGTTGCTGAAAAGGGATCCACAGGATGCAGTTACTAAGAATAAGATCACTAATCCACAACAGATGGAGATCGTAGAGGGTGGGGAGAAGGGACCACCAGGAAACTCCAGTGGCGAGTTCATAAATGGATGCATCAGGGTCACAGGCGATGAGATTCTCGCTAGTTATGAGGATACAGAACCGTCTCCCCCACATAAAAGATGTTGTTTGCCGAAATCAAAGGTTGTCCCCGGTAGTCCAAAGGTTCTGATTCATAAAGCTCCATCAGAGGCTCCCCCGCAGGCAATTATAGCTAAGAACAAACAGGGGAATGGCAAACCGACACAAAGTAAAAATAAGGGCGTAGGTAGGAAACACCCAAAAAGTGGACATGGGTCACATGACGCAGAACAGTTCAACGAACGAACTGACTGATTTAAGTAAATATATTAAACAATCAATTGAAGCCATAGAGTCAAGACTAGCAAAGATAGAACAGGGCTTGGATTTACTACTAGAGAACCAAAATAGACCCCCGATAGTGGAGAATAAAGGTAATATTAAGGAAGCAGAGAAAACTGGAGACTTATTTAAAATACGCGACCAGAAGACTTCAGGCAATACTGTGCCCCCCAGGAAGCAGGTAAAAAGAGGGGATTATACTGCATTGGCTACCAGGCCTAAAAATACTTTTAACTTAGCGCATACCAGAGGTCTAGGGATTGGTATTAAACTAATAGAAAAGAGTATAGACAGGAGGGATAAAAGGCAGGATATGGGCCCTAAATTTGGGCAAGACAACATTATATTGATAGAACAGTTAGAGCAACGCCAAATATTAAATCTACCCCCCTCCCCGCAGCACTACCGTACGCAGTGGGGTTGGCAAACGTTCCCCCATTAACTGAAGGAGAAAAGGAAACATGGGACACATTAAGGAACAAGACAATCCATTGCCTGGGAATTAGAACAGGCTTAACCACGGATATGTTTTTAGCCTTTAAAATGGTTAGACGGGTGCCCTGGGTGGGCACAATTGATGAATGTGTCCAAGGAGATTGTGTAGTCCTTTCCCTAGGAATTCCATCCCTGGTCCGGGAAATTCTCCGACGGACGGGCAATAATAATACCAATCTGGAAGTGAGCATAAAGGTTCAACCGCTGAGCTATTTCTACCAACCAGGACCTTTTAAATGGAATAGGGATATACTTCCCCATGCACAGACCACAAGTAAACTGGCATATAATATAGAGGTGTCGAATAGTTTCATGCCGCTCCAATCGCTGGATGAGAACGTTTGACTTCCAGAGAATGGTAATGAGTGCATTGGGGTTGGAAAAGTAGCATTCCCAAAATTTTGTATAAATAAAGTAGTGAGTGAAGATGGGGGACGCAACTTGGCACAGAGTGGGATAAAAGACACTAGGGAGGAATCAACAAATATATTGAATGTATTGATTGATGAGATTAGTGTTGTAATTGCAAAAAATTATAGCGAAGACAGGGAAACTAGGGAATATATTAATGGAGCCATTGTTCCTGACGGCCTAAATGTTTATGTTCCGGAAAGGATTGAGTGCTATTCTGGAATATTGCCGGTTTACATTCTAAGGTACATAATGCCATCTGGATAGATTTTATATATAGTTTTGATATTCTATGCTTCCAGGAGACCTGGTTACTAGAGGAGATTAATTTAGATGGCTACAAGACGTTCCATATACCCACTGTTAGATCCACACATGGAAGACATAAAGGTGGCCTGTGTATATATATAACAAATTTGATTAAGGTCAGAAAAATCGAAATGTATAGTTCCACAAGATACTACCAAATGCTGGGTATCCATTTGAATTTTAATAGAGTACAATGTGTGGTGAACTTTTATAATAATATCACAAAGGATGAAGTGGGTAAAATTATAAACTTGCTTGGCGATGAATTACGTAAAATAAGGGTACCAAATGACATCGATGTGATTAATATATGGTGTGGGGATCTCAATACAGGCATTTTTCGTAATCTAGAAAATGCTCAATGTGGGGCCTATAATGAAGTACATGTACACACCCCTCATTTTATCCATACTGCAAGTGGTGAAATGTTTAATGATTTTATGGCAGGGCAGGATTTGGGCTTTGTAAATTTTTTGTGCTCTCCTTCCATTGACTTTACACACACGTTCATTGGCAGAGGTCAAAGGTCATTGATAGATTTTACAATCATTCTTTTAGATACGCTTCATGGTTTGATAATTTTAAACTCATCTCAACACCCTTAGTGATCGCCTGCCCCTGAGCATTACCCTAATCATCCCCGAATTAGCTGAACAACAAAACAATAGTTATCTGGCACTGTCACAAAATATTACTTTATTGCACCAGAATGGCTATTCTTTAAGATGGGGTAAGATAAATGTTGAAGAGGTGACCAAAAGGATCATTGGAAAAGCACATGCTCAAATAGTGGTATGTCTCTAGGATAGCGCGGATTATAACGAAATTTTGAGGGCATACTCATTAATTACAACTAAGATCCAAAACTCGTTAAGTGCCCACAACAAGGCACCTTCAAAGAACATGAATGGATGGTTCGCTACTAAATGTATGAAAGCCTATAACCAACTGAAGGCGGCCCTCCACAAGAATGAGAGAAATCAGTGAGAAATTAGTGCATATAGAAAGAACTACAATTTGGCCAGAAAAAAAATAGGTAAAAAGAACTAAAAGATTAGGCGTGGGATCTATTATATGAGGCCTCAAAAAAAAGGAATTGCACTATATTCTGGTGGGCAGTAAATGCTCCTTTCTTTGCAAACAATGATGGACCCAGGATAGAAGTGGCTATAGACGAAGAGGCTTGGATAGAATTCTTCTCTGGCATTTATAGCGATAGGGGGGCCAAAGACTTTTTAACTGATACTGATTTGCGGGCACAAGGAGGGGCGGAAAGTTTCACGCCCATAAGGATAAATGTCACTCTAGACGAAGTCACAGCAGCTATAAATGCAAGTAAGGGTGGCAAAGCTCCCTGGCCACATGGCCTCCCTATGGATTTATTTAAGAACATCCCCGCACTCTGATCCCCTTTGCTGACACAGGTATTGAAGGCCTGTTGTGAGAAGGGATTTATCACAACATGGTCCGAATCCATGATCATTCCAATATTTAAGAAGGGTGAACGGTAAAATCCGGCGTACTACCGCCCAATTTCCCTGCTGGACTCTCTTGTTATGATAGTAGGTAAAATAGTCTTGAACAGATTGCAAACATGGGCCGAGGATAAAAACAAATTTTCTAATGTACAGTTCGGTTTTAGTCAAGGGTTAGGGACTATTGAGCAGGTGTTGAATTTTATAATGCTGTCAGGGAAATATACTCAATCCAAAGAAGGGAAAATGTACGTAGCGTTCGTGGAACTTATGGCCGCTTTCGACTGCGTGAGTCATAATAAACTTTGGGATATTTTGCGAGACATAAATGTAGACCCAATTTTAGTACAGTTTCTAAGACAATTGTACGCAGGAGCCTCAGCAAAAGTGAGGTATGGAGTAGGGGTCGAATGCACCGCATCGTTCCCCGTGGAGAAGGGCATGAGGCAGGGGTGCATCCTGGCCCCGTTCCTCTTCTCCTTATAACCAACTATTTAGAGGAGGTATTAACAGCAAGGACAATAGACCCTCCTTATTACAGCAATAAGCCCAATGTGTCTCTGCTCTACACGGACGACGTGTTGCTTATGGCCAGAACCCACCTAGGCCTACAGAGTGCCATTAGAACATACACTGAATTCATGGATAGCCGGGGACTAAAACTTAATGTTAAGAAGACATATGTGATGACATGTGGAAAGGGGAGAAACAATTATAAAAGTTTGCCTCTAGGGAACGATAGAATTAACGCAACCAATATTTTCTCCTATCTGGGTGTCTTTCTTGATAATACAGGGACATGGATCCCCGCGGTTAAGAATAGAACTCTTCTTTTTAAAAGGTCAATTGGGGCACTGATGAACTTTTCTAATAAATTGGGTAAAAGACCCCCGGGGATACTACTTAAAATTTACCAAGCAAAATGCATGAGTATAGCTATGTGTGGGGCAGGAGTATGGGGCTACCGGGATGTAGTAATATTACAAAGAAAGGAAAATTAGTTTTTAAGGTTTTTACTAGCAGTACCGCAGAGCTCCTCCGTGTATATAGTCACAATGAATTGGGGATTCCTATATCTCTGACCTGATTAAGATGCAGCCACTGCTACTATGGCACAGAGTCTGGACGGCCAACAACACTGAGCTAAACAGAGACATAATTGGAGATGTTATGAGTTTAACCCATGCAAATAGGATTCCATGGTTAAATTATATTAGAAGAACTTTAATAGACATGGGTAAACCTGACTTTTATAATAACCCCGAAACTCTGAGTACACTTGACAGGAAGGATTTTAAAACTACTTGTCAGGCTCACTTAGAGGCTTTAAGAGCGGTCATAGAGATGAAGAAAAGTACTGTAATCCCACACCAGCTAACTCTTGTATCCTACAATATTCAACCATATTTGGAGTGGTATATTGGAGGATATGACAGGTATGTCCTTACAAGACTCAGATTTGACAGTTTCCATCGATTAGTCAGCTTCACAAAACCTAATGAATGGACCAGTGACCTTTGCAGGTGCCCCTGTGATAAAAGCTCTCATCAGATGACAATACACGTGACTTTATTCTGTACGTTTTATGGTGTGGAAAGAATGAGGTGGATTTTGCCATTGCTGAAGAGAGCGGGCTGGAGGCAATGTCGCCCTGCCTTCCTATATTTACAAAAATTGGACAATCTATACTGTGTGGGTGTTATGTCTGGACTTTTGAAATCCATATGAAAAAAAAGAAGAGTCTAATGTGGGAGACCCAATCTGAGGAAGACCAATGTATAGTATGACTGGTTAAATAAATATGAATTAACTGAAGAAGGTGCTATATAAAGATGTAATGTTTGTATGTAATATTTTAATTCTTTTTAAAACAGTATTTTGTAAATTTTACTACGTGACTTTTATGATTTTTAAATGCAAAAAATGAAATAAAGTTTATTTGATTTGATTTGATTTGACTTTGGTGGTGCGGGTGCAGGGCCTCCTCGCTGCCCCCGCTCCCACACCACCAAAGCCAAAACAGACTGTCTGCCAAATTAAGACTTTTTAAGTGACTGGCGGGCTGTTCTTTGGCATTCCCACAGCAGCACCTTTAAAATAAGCACAGCAATGGAATTGTCAAAACATGTCCCTGCTGGACTGAAATGCACAATATTGTGCATTTCGTTCCGTGCAGAAACACAGGGGTGCATACAGACAGGGCACACCATGTGTCCTCCTGCATGCACCCCATGATTCAAAGGCACAAGGTGCCCTGTAGGCCCCCCTTTGTTTCCTCAGCACCAACTTTTTCAAGGCAGTCGCATCACCATCTAAAGTATGGCATTGAGGAAACTCCTAATATGCTTGGTGGTGCCGCAGTTGCACCACCAGTATATTAGGGGCATCAGACCATTGCGCTACCACCAGGGATTGTCGATCCCTGGCGGCAGCAGCAGTCCTGTGGCAGTCCAACCACCACAGTCCTAAAGTACCTTGCCTTTTTAAAAGAAAAGGCACTGACTGACCAATGATTTATTAAGTGCTTGTGGTGTGTACCAGCTGACTGGGGGTACTAGTCTACACCACTCTCCTGAGTAGGCCTTGGACTAATCTGCTTTGCCATCCCAAGGGAGTCAATTGTTACAGTTGGGTACTCAATACATGTGCAGAACACACATTCCTCGCTAATCACTACATTTCTTACAGACATGGTGTGAATCACTCTTTGTTTAGATTTGGTAGCAATAAAACAACTTAAAACCTGTAGGCTATTACTTTTAAAAGCAGATTTAGTAGGGGGAAGCTGTAATAATAATCCTTGGAGTACAGAGAAAAAATGTGGCAATATGATGTCAGATGAAGTGTAATCGTTTTGCATTCTATAGCCTCTTATTGATTTGACAGTTCATTAACCCCTTCGGTGCTCATGACGGAGCGGTTCCGTCATGAGCGTCGGTTGAGCTGTGCTCATGACGGAACCGTTCCGTCATGACCACACCCGTTTTTAAGAACGTTCAGCACAGCGCGAAAATTCGCGCCGCGCTGAACGGGTTAAAGTGAAATGACATTGTTGATGCAAGATCAGCACGTGTGGTAAATATTTAAGACCACAAATTATATTAAGGTGCAAAAGCAGTTTTAGGTGCAAAAACACTTTCAGGTACAATATCACCCTTGGTGCAAAGTAAGAAAAACTCTAGAATAATGTTTCAGAGCTAAAACATATTTCATAATAAACAACCTTTTTACAGCATTAGCAGCAGTGTGGAAAACCTTTACGTGCAAAACCACGTTTATGGCAGCAACATATTTAGGTGCAAGGTCAGTATTAAGTGCAAAATCACCATTGATGAAATACGAACTGCATATAGAATTTCTGGTCCAAGAACACATATGGGAATATAAATCACACACAGGTGCACAAATACATTCAGATTAAAAATCAGTCTAGTTTCACATTTGCTACATTTAGTTATGAAGAGAGAGAGAGAAATGTAAAAGAAGGATGTCCCAATATATATATGGATGAGTTAGCATAACAGAACCTTTTTGTGACAACACCATTTTTGTCAAATAAAAGGTTTAGGTACACAATCAATCTCAGCACAAAGTAAACATGTGTATAACATTTCAGATAAAATCACATGTAAATGCAAAATTATACTGAATTGAAATATCAGCCTTAATTCGCCGTGGAGCATGGAGACACATTGAGGAGCACAAATCGCAACGGGGAAGAGAAAATAAACATTTAGGTGCTAAATTATGTTTCGGGGCAAATTCAGATGTGCTGGAACATCAGAAGAGTTTACATGTTTGGAAAACATTTTAGCAGCACAATTGCCATTTAGCTTTAGCTGATAAATCGCCTTATATCAATGGAAATGTAAAAACCCTTGGAGTTAAAAAGATATATTTAAGTGCAAAATCACTTTTTGATGCAAAGTGACATTTAGATGCAAAAGACGATTCTTACAAAATTACATGAGAGGAGCATTTTTTCATCATAATACTCTTTCTTTCGCTAAACGTCCATGAATGAGGTGCATAATACAAAGTACAGTAACTGACAAAAAATGTATATCAAGTTAAAAAGTAAAAACATCATCAGAATCATTTATAATACTAGAATACACAATCTTCAAACCAGCTGTTACCATTTTTAATCCATAAATAAATTCAAACTAACAAGTAAAATAAAAATACCATATGAATAGCCACAGGTTTTATAATAATTTAATTAAATGGGGCCTTTGTGGTGGATTTCGTCAGCAGTTTATTCCTTATTATCCAATCATGATCTCGAAATTTAGATACATTGAAGACCATGTTTTAGCTTCACAAGTTGTCAGAAATCATTTAGCTGCAAACTCACAATTAATGCAAATGCTTCATTGGTGCAGTCATTCAGAGGTGATATCATAGTGGCATCACAATGAGATGCAGTCTCACTCAGTGCAGAAAGACAGTGTTACATTATGTGTAAAATATGTGCAGAAATGTGGTTTCAAATTTGCTTGAGAGCACATTGAGGGAAGAAATAATCAACAAAACAATAAGCCTGGACACTTTTAGGAGAACAAACCACATTTCAGGTCAAATCACTTTGATGTTCAATAACACCTTTCTAATTAAAATGACTCTTGTGGTATAATATTTTTAATCAAAAACACATTTTGATGTACATTTACATGTAAGTGCAAAATAACCCATGGTGCAAAATCTGTGTTTTCTATAGCATCAAAAGGATTAGTGAAACAATTTTAGGAGCAGAACTGTGGCTCCATTTCATTAAATGGATGTCTAGCTTTATGTCCACAAACTGTAACGGAAGTACTATTTAAGCAGGTGAAAAAACACACATCTTATTTCCAAACATTAATGCCCTGATCCAAAGTATGATTTTTATTATCTTCAAGCAATCACTGAAGAGGGGTTCCCAAAATGAGTCAATAGTTGAATGGGTCCAACCCAAAGCCATCTCTATGTATGATGACAGGAACTGTGGCATAAACCTGAATCTGTCACAGCCAGACCCATAAAGCAAGTATTCAAAATATATCAGGGACAATACCGATCAGAGAAAAGTAGATAACAGATTTAACATTTTGGGCAGCATGAGAAAACTCTATGTTCAAATATAAAATTGGAATGCAAATAACCAACAACACTTAATCAAACCAATTTAAGATATTACATGCTTAGCTGTCTGTAGCAAAGAGATTTGTAGTCTTATCTATAAGATGAATTACAACATTTGTTTCAATAATTGTGAGATGATGATCCTTGCATTTGGCATATCAGGTATAGTATTCATGGCTGTTGTGTGAGTAATGGATTATGCTCCAAACCATAATTAGCAATTTTCACTGGATTGTCAATTTTGTTTCATAACCATACCGGCACTTTAATTTTTTTTACATTTGATTTTTTGGGTGAATTGCTCAGGTGTTTTGAACATATGTTGAGGTGTCATAACCAAACCTGGCCATAACTCCATTTTGACATTTGGTTTTGTCAGTGAATTTATCATATACTTATATATTGACAAATATGTATGAATTGTTTCTATACAAAAAAATATTATAGCAACAAAGATGATCATAGTATATTTGTAAGAGGCCAGCAGATTAAACCAAAACCCATTTCTAAAGCTACCACTGCATACCGGCAGCAAAATACATATCTACAATAAATAAAGCCCATTTATTAGGTGATGATCACCTTGATCCATGAAGTATCAGGTGATGATTCTTAGGGGATGCTTTGAAGTTCTGGAATTTAAGGCATACTCGGGTTACTGATGAAATAGATCTTCAATTGTAAGGTCTTAGAAGACCAATTAACAGAATCTGTATATAGCCCTAAAAGGTTTGGGTACTAATGTAATATTTTGATTGGTGGATCTGCCCTTGCAGGTAGGCATGTAGCTGGTTAAAGGAATCGCAAGCATACTGTGGAGATAACAAATCCAAAACCTTGACTACCACTATAAGCAGTCTATAGAGGCCCTGTTTTGTCAGACATCTTTTTGATTCAGTGATATTATGCAGAAGAATACCGGTGAATTGCAAGTTTTATAGGGTTGTAATAGGAAAGTTTAGAATGCTATCCAGTAGAAAGAAAGAGAACCAGGAAAGGCTCGGTATTAAACTATAACTGTACTCAGTGATCAACCTACCCCAATGTGCTGAAAGTTATGTACATCTCTCTTTAGGATAGATGGACATACAATCATGCTAATGAATAATTCCAGTCAGGGAGGTACCAGGTACCCACCTATATATTGCATAAACTATCATGCTGTAGGAGCCTGCTGAATAGCAAGTAGTGAGAGGTTGTTTCATCCTCCATATTATTGCACACAATTTAGCAGAATTTATATCATTTTTATAATTGTGTTAATGTATTTTTTATCATACGTGCAAATTAAAGTTTATAAAGGTCAGTGTTCTGCCTTGGTGGAATAGAAAGAAGGTCCAGATCTATTGTACATTTAGAACTTGATTGCATGCCACAATGTCAGTAGTGGTGACCAAAGATTTGAGGCATCTGGATTCGTTTTTTTTGTGAACAGATTTAGTAGATTTTTCGTCTCCATTACAATATGGTTATTGATCCAGCCATATCAGGACTACATGTTTTCAGTTTACTCATACACAGTACTGTATCAGCAATAGTGTAATGACAGTATCAGTTCACAACACAAACTTTAAACTTATCCCTCCTTCCCCCCGTGAGTCAACATTGTGGAAAATATATAGATTGTGTGCTTGTTGAGTATGTTCAAATTTGATGTCATGTGCGGGTAAGGGGTTAGGGCACTCCTATAGCAATTCAATAACCCACTCTCTGTAATTCAAGAAGGTCCACATGGCGAGTCCTATTTGTAAAGGGACGCATGCTGTAGAAAGCGCTCATTGGGGCCTTGTAGGTGTTCCCTTCAGGGGTCTCAGGGTCAGGATGGGATAAGTAATCCAGAAGGGCCTTCCAGGACCTAGCCACCTTCATATTCCCAACCCCTCTTAGCTTCGCTCAGCAGCAGTAGCAGTCGGTGGTGGGAGTGCTGTCAGGCAGTGACGTGGGGAGGGGGAGGGGCAGGGTGGGGGGGTAGTAATATATGGAATACAGACAAATACAGGTAAGTAAACATAAAAATAAATAAATACAATTTTGTTGCGCACACTGCATTGCACTTGGCGATGCAGTGCATCCCCCTTTTAAGAAGAGTACCAGGTCATCAACATAGAGTCTCCTGTAAAATTGCCCCGTTCTGGCTGCAATGGCAAGCTGTTCCATGGCAAGCGTGAATAATAGAGGGGACAGTGTCATCCCTGTCTTGTGCCTCGCTCTACTAACCATCTCTGCAATATGATTCTACTGGTGCACACTCTGGGCCATAGGCACTGCATATACCAGTCGGTTCCAATTGATAAAACCCTCTCCAAATCCCATACATGCCATCACTTCGTATAAAAATCTCTACTCCAGACTGTCAAATGCTTTTTCTATATCCACAGTGAAGATCGCTGTGTTTCCTCAATCCTCTTTGTCCGGCTCCATGATATTCAACAGTCGCCTAATATTCCTCGCTGTGCTATGGGTTGGGATAAACCCGTCTTGGTCTGCGTGTATCAGTGCGGTCATGAAAGGCAATAATCGCATGCCTAAAATGCAGCTTAGGAATTTATAATCAATGTTAAGCATCGATAATGGGTGGTATGCCGATCTGCCATGGGCCAATTTGTTTCGTTTTAAAATGGGAACTATTACTGCTTCTCTTGTGGTGTCCATGAGGAAGCCAGTGTCTTTAGCCATTGCATAGAGATTTGCAAGTTGAGGCATCAGCTCAACAGAATACACAGCATAAAACTCTACTAGGAGCACATCTGTACTCAGAGTTTTGTTGCGTGCCATATGTTTGATGGTGGCTGCCATCTCTTGTGTTGTGGTGTCCATCTCCAATTCACTTGCTTTGTCTTCCATAACCCGTGGCATAGGGGGGTGCATGATATGCCTACATCTCCTGCAGGTGGAGAGCTAGTGTATAGGGCTGAGTAGTAGCCAGCAAAAGCCTAATAGGGAACCCGATTTGTCCCTCTCAGCATGTGTCTTGTCTACATACTGTTTTTAATCAAAGCACAGCAGCCGCTCTACTTTTATCAGTATTGCTTGTTTAGCTGCTAAGAGGTCGGGTTGGAGCTCAGGGTGGCCTGGACGCTGGGTCTCTATGCCTCTAAGGTGGTTTTCGCTATCTCTACATAGTTTGTTTGTCTAACTCCTTTGGATTCAGCTATACAGTATCCTTATGCCACAGTCCTAAAGGCACCCCACTCTACCTGAGGGTAGACGCCGTACTGGCGTTATCAGTAAAATATTGAGTCATTTTAGTGTCAATTGATTTACAGAAGACCTGATCTTCCAATGATTTGGATTTGAGCTGTCATGTAGGTATTAAAAGCATGGGCTTGGCCCACCGCAGCTGCAACAATACAGGTGTCATGGTCTGAGACAGTGCTGGATAGGTGTTCTATCGTGGTAATCAGGCTGTGTATGCTGGGGGTGGAAAAAAAAAGTTTAGTTGAACATGTTCTTCATGGAGTCCGGAGAAAAAAGAATAGTCCTGTTCCAGTGGATTAAAACATCTCCACGAGTCTATCAGGCCCCACTGCAGTTGCCAGTCTGTGAACATTTTAGCTGTAAGGACTGTCTGGGAACCGCACAAGTGGAAAATCTAGTAGGACATCGGGTACACGATTAAAGTCTCCCCCAAGTAAAGTTGCTGGTGTTACCACCGGTGCTAATCGTCATAAGATCACAAAGAACCCACCCTGGCATATATCTTTACTATTGTCAGTTCTCTGCCCTCCAGTGGCCTCTGCACCACCACCTATCTGCCCTCAGTGTCTATTATTGCGTCAATAGGTTGGAATGGGACTCCAGCTAGATTCCATATAAGGACCACTCTAGCGTATGCCGAATATGTAGTATAATATGTCTGGCCTCTCCATCGCCACCTAAGGGCTTGTCCCTCCTTGTCAGTGAGATATTTTTCCTGCAATAATGCTATGTGTATTTCCATTTGCCATTTTCCATTTTTTTGCATTTATATAGCGCGTAAGTCACCCGAAGGTCTCAGAGCGCTTGTCGGTATGATAAAACTATATAATGCTTCGCAATAGAGTGCATTCCCCTAATATTCCATGTTTAAGCACTTGTAAGCTAGGAGGTCAGCCATGTGTGTTCTCAGAGGGGACAAAGACTGCTCTCGTCTCCCAGTGTGATCTTTATGCCCCCCTCTCAAAATATTCAGAATAAGCACATAAATTCAGTGTGTGACTCGTCAAACCATTAACATCAAATACAACATCCAACAATCCCAACTGAGTATTACCCATACAAACCACATTAGAAATCAACAGCATTGATGGAAGTGCGTCCACGGTGCTCAATAGCATGAAGAGGGTGCCTTCTGAGTCTCTCAGGTAGCCGGGCCTCACCTAGCTTATTTAAGTAAAGCCATAGAGCACTGCATAATGCGATTTCAAAGCGTGTCACTAGGTTTTAAAAGAAGCAGATTCTGGATGGAGAGACCCCTGTTCTAATGTCTCCTGGCTCGCCTGTTTTCCACTCAGTTGGGCCACAACCTCCATCACCTTACATCACCCCAATTGAGCTTCAGCTTGAGAGGGCCCAGCCAGGCTCTGCCTTGGTCACTTAATTCTGGAACTCCATCATTGCTGTTGCCATCCTCCATCACCTGTGTCTGATCTTAGTCCATTTTGGTCCTCCAGCCAGTCCCATACTTCTTGCGGGGAGTTAAACAACTGTGCCCCATCCGTGGTCACCACCTTCCATTTTGCTGGAAATAGCATTGTCTATTTGAGACCTAATTGTTGCAGCTTCTTTTTGGCCTCTTGGTAGGATGCTCACTGTCTCTGAAAAAATCGGGGAAAATGCGCACTGTAACATTGTCCACGCGGAGCTCCTCTCTCTTGCCTGCTTGCACCAATATACAGATGCGGTCTTTGCAGTAAAGCAATTTACCTACCATTGGTCGCAGGGTGCACCAGAATGCGGAGGTGTCGCTGGTACTCGGTATGCCCTTTCTAGAGCAAAAAACTTGATTGTCCCTCAGGAGCCACTTCCATGCGCAGCCAGTGTGTCATGTATTTCACAACATCAGTGCCCTCCGTTTTCTCCGGCATGCCCACGACTCAGATGTTATTGCGGTGTGAGTGATTTTCGGCATCTTCCTCCCTGATCTCTAATGTCTACACTTCAGTTTCCATCCCTTGTAAGCACTTTTGCATTGTTGCAATGGCCTGGGGGAGTTCTTCCAGTGAGCGCTTGTGTGTGGTAACTCTTTCTGCTAGTCTCTTATGGTCATCCTTGAGAAGATTGAGGTCAGTGCCAACGGCACCTATCATGCGTCCTAGTGGGCCATACTTTAACCTTTTCTTTTTTGGGCCTCTTCTAGTCAATCCCACAAGAGTCAGAGAGCCTTTTCCTCAGCCACAGGCATGGGTGCCACTACTTTTCACCTGCAGGTAGTTTTGCCTCAGGGATTGGTGTGTCTGCTCCTGATTCCAGACGCTCTCATCTATATCATGGGTGTA
This sequence comes from Lissotriton helveticus, assembly GCF_964261635.1. Lineage (NCBI taxonomy): Eukaryota > Metazoa > Chordata > Amphibia > Caudata > Salamandridae > Lissotriton > Lissotriton helveticus. The sequence goes on along the minus strand of NC_136061.1, from coordinate 1,690,452,371 downwards.
CGCTTTCGCCCGGTGCAACATTGATCTGTCAATGCCCGGGGCGTGAATAGGGTCACCGGGGCGTACCTTCACGTGCTGGCCATCCTCCTCGTCAACCCGGCATACCTGATAGCAGGGAGAAATGTCAGGTTGCAGTCTCATCCATTCATCATCGCTCCCAGGATGGGTGCCGGAGCTCAGCTTATGCGGTGCCACCACTAGGGCCTCAGGGGCGCTGCCATTGTGTCCAGCTACTCTCTCACAGATCACCGGGGACTACCGTCAGCCTCAATCCTCAAGGTGAGCTAGCTCAGGGGTGTGACTCTCTCTTGTGCCTCAGTCTTGCTGGCTTCCCCATCCCCACACTGAACTGTATTCGCTCCGATCAGGCGCCGCCATCTTGGCACTCGGAAATCCTGAAGGTTTCGCTCTTATTCCAGGGTAAATCTGTTATCAGACATCTTGCAGCAATTAAGGGGTTACAGGGCAGTGTTTCATTACGATTTGGGCCCCTGGGTTGTTTTCAAGGGGTCAGGAAGGAGGCAAGAGGAGCTCGGAGGCACGCTGCTCACTCGATCGGGGTCATTATGAACTAGACAGATGGTATAAAGGAATAAATATAAAACAGTTACTTGGTAGAGTACATTTAGTTTACCCTCTCCTCAATTATTATTCTTGATGAATATATCATACCAAAGTTATATTCTACATGGACAATAGCACCTAATCAATGAGATAAACACAAAAAATGACATATATATCACACCATTCTGTACATGAACAAAAACAACATACAAATATAACAAAATAACCTTAACAAATAATTCTTACTAGTGTCTTCCATACAATTCTGCACAGACCACTAAGAGGTTGCCCAGGTGACACACTTTAAGGTTATTCAAGTAATCCAATTTTTTCTAGTGTGACACCCTACAATTTTAAAGCATTACTATAATTCTATTGACTCCTTCTTATTAGTGTCGTTGACGTGACCACGTTTCAGCCTATCATCATTTTCTTAGGCAGGGTTAATGCATTAATCTGTAGAACATCTGAATGGCACAGACTCATGATGTCCTTCACACCTTGCACCACAAAAGCATCTAAGTACTCGACTGGATCCAGCACGTCTACCACAATATGAGGTGGGGTTCCCTCCTTTGGGATCGGGCTACTAATTCAACATCTGTATCTTGTTAAAATCACTCCGCAAGTATTTCCAAAATCAAACCATCCACAACCCAGGGATCACAGTCTCTTCAATAGATTTCGCTCCATGTACGGGCTCCAAGATTTGGCCTCAAAGGCGGTCCTCCCGCCCCTTATACTCTTGCCTTCTGACTATGTGTGCACCTACATGCAAATCGGTCTCTCTCGATCTGGGAATCACTATATCCTCAATAGCTAGAGCTCCACTCGATCATGGTCAGGCAACTAGATTAGTTAATAAAAAAACGTTTTTGCAGGTGGCCAAAGTTCAGTGACTCATGAGGGAAATGGATTACATTGAGTGAGTGCATAGATGTCGATAAAGGTGAAAATACAGTGACACAGATTAGTATGTATTCCAAAAGATGGCAAGACAGAGTTAGAAATGAGAAATAGATTTGCGTGTGATCGGTGATCGGAAGGTAAGAACAACCACAACATGATGCCACTGAAGGGAATTAGGTGGAAATAAAAAAGTAGAAAAACTAAACAGGATCCTTCTGAGACCCAAGTTATGTGTTTTATGAATCTGTACGTTTTAGAAGTTACAGACGTTTTTCAGTTTTTTTCCTCTGTGTTTGTTTAACAGAACCTTACATTTATTTGCATGACATAACCACACACAAAACTGATACTAAAAGCGTTGGTGCTGTAAAATAGAAAGTATAGTAATTATAAGGAACAATTCTTTGTGTTTTTTTAAACGGTTATGTTAGTTCTCACCTTGAATCACTCTCATTGGCTATTTACATGACCTTCTATGGTACGTAAATAGAAACCCGATAGATAGGCATTAAAACTGAGGGGCATATTAGCAAGGAACCTCGTTAAAATTATCGCCGTTTTATCGGTAGGAAACTGGCGATAAAACGGCGATAATGGTCTTGCTAATATGCGTTATAGAATTCCTATAGAATCCCAGGTTAGATGTGCAGGACATTTAACCCGGGATTCTATAGGAATTCTATAACGCATATTAGCAAGCCCATTATCGCCGTTTTATCTGCAGTTTGCTGCCGATAAAACGGCGATAATTTTAACGAGGTATCTTGCTAATATGCCCCTGAATACCTTGTTAATGTCTGTAGCTGACTAATTGCACACTGGTTTTCCTTTACATACTCCTATAATGAATTGAAATTCTAGGGGTTTACCAACATGTTTTCTTCATGTGCTCGCTGGAACAATCACGCTTTATTTAGAAACAGAGGGGCATATTATCAAGGGGGTTCATCTCCGCTTTTTTGGCTTTAAAAGCCAAGAAAGCGGAGATAAAATTATCTCCTTATTACCTAGCTGTCGCTAACACCAGTTAGCGACAGCTAGTAGGAGATAGCGACCATCTTGGGCCCCACTTTGCATGTCAGTGATATTTTTCACTAATGACATGCAAAGTGGGTGTGCCAAGATGTTAGCGACTGGAAACAGTCGCTAACATCGCTATCTCCTATTACCAATTTATGGAGATATTCGCGCTAAGCGCGAATATCTCCAAAAGCTAACACCTGCCCTGAGCAGTTCTTAGCCATGTTATCCAATGGGAGGTAGATAACATGGCTAAGAGCATTAGCTCGATAATGCATGAATATCGCTGACTTTTCAGCGATATTCATGCATTCCGGCCGATTTTTATCGCATTTGCGATAAACCTTGGTAATACCAAGGTTTATTTGCGATAAAAATCGCCGCAGCTCAGCGGTAAATTTTTGTCTCTAACCAAGCTATTGCTTGGTAATATGCCCCAGAGAGACGAGTCGGGGAAGCAGGGAAAGAGATAAATTGATCCAGCATTTAACAGTTCAGATTCCAACCACTTAAATGTCAGTGTTTGTAAACACAAACTGACATCCTTTCTGTGTGTTTCACCATCTTTTTAAAATCAGCCTTTCTGAAAGCACTAAAGCTTAACTTCCCCCACTCAGTCCTTTCTCCTACACTTTCTATAGTCATTGAAAGAACAAAACTACATGGCGTCTGTTTGTACGCCTTCCAATTAACCGGCTCCTGGCTCTCTGAAACTCGCCGGGCTATTTTTCGTATCTCTTTGGTAGTTTGGAAAAATGTTCATTAGTCTCTTTGATGGCACACAGTAAGGTCACATTGCAGAACGTTGTCAACATTCGTAAATTTATGGGGGCAGATTTATGTTGATCATGCGCCACGTTGTAAAGCCATGCGCCATATGTGGGCGTTCCGGCGCAGGGTGGGTGTTCCGGGGCAGGTGCGCCTCGCAAAAGTGGCTGAGTGAAATCTATAAGATTTCACTCAGTCACTTTCAGGCCAATGCTGCGTCAAAACCCTGCGCCTGCTTGAAGCAGGCGTAAGGCTTGACGCAGCATTGGCCAGATAGGGTACCCCCGAGCATTGCTGGAGCTGTGTCGCGCTTGCGACGCAACTCCAACAATGCGCCACCTTTACGGCACAGATGCGTCACGCATCTGTGCTGTTTTTGCCCCATGGTGCGCCGCATTGTAAATGCGGCGCACCATGGGTGGCGGAGCTGCGGCGCAGAATAACTGGCGCATCCCTGGGGATGCGCCAGTTATCATAAATCTGCCCCTAGATTTATGTTTATAATGGAAGAGATGTTTCATTAGAACTGCGGTTCCTTTTTTTCATTCATCTTATTTAAGGTTAACTTCTCATGCAATTTGCAATTCCCTTCAATTCCCTTCAAAATTTCCTTACTAGCGCTTCTTGTTTCTCAGACACTCTGCCAACCACAAGCCCATAAAATACCCAAACTTATTTTATTTCTACTTTTGCAATTCTGCATACGACGAACAATGCCCCATTAGGTAGCCAGGCTCTTTACATTGCCACGACTTTAACAGGGGCACTGGGAGCAACCTAAAGTACAGTACGACCGGATGCAAACGAGATATTTGAAGGTGAAAGAATTAAGAAGTAAAATGTATATAATGTATGACACAAGCAGAAAAAAACATTCAGGATATGCAAAGGATTATAAAAGAAGACGGCAGATGATAGATACCTTTAAATAGTACTAGGACAAATTCAAAACAAAGAAAGAATAACAATTTCAATATGTACTAAAATCCTTATTAGGTAATCCCAATACAAGAGTAAAGTGAAGAAGAGGGCTGATGTATGAATTTTCAGCTCGATGCCTGAAGTAGAAACGAGAAACAGTTGCTCTACTTCACGATGAAATAGAAATCATTATTTCTTTTGGGGGTTGGGGGGGTGAAATTGCATTACTTTTTTATGACATTTTATGAAATATCATAAAGGATTAGCAAAATCATGCCCTCTGATATTTTGGTCTTTGTAGCCAGGTTTTTTTTGTTGTAGCAAGCCATTGACTGAGAAGTGTACTGATCATGGTGAGGGACATGAGTTATGGGTGCATTGTGTGTTGCTCACCATAACTGGAGAATTTCAGTGTCTTTTACAGTTTGTGTATGCCTAATCATGACTGACCTTTATCTGTGTTTATTCAATGAATTCCAGGGATTTTTAAAGATGCTGCTAAATTCACCTGCCGAGTTCCCATTCTGCAGTCTGGGCTTGACATAACCAACAGACATCTAAACCTTATAAATATTTGCCAAACTTTGTGCAGATTCATCAAATGGTTCTAAATATATTAGCAAATAAACACATCTTTGACCCCTACTTAACATCTTTATTAAGAGACCTTTTTTTCTGAATTATGAGAAATAAGTCTATTCTACTATTTAATTGAAGAATACAAATTTCATGCACCTTTAGAAACATAACTAGTCCTATGCTTGTTTCTAAACACTGTTTATCTTTATTCATGTTAAGAGAAAGACTTTAAAGAAGCTATGATCATCAGTGTTGGGATGGAAAGGTCCTCTACACGTTAAAGGCGTGTACCCCAGCCCTGAGTGCCCAAATTGCACTGATGTCTGGATCCCTAGGGCTGATTTTTTGCCATAGGCTTGTTCGCTTGACATAGGTCTGTGTCATGGATTGCAGTCTTCTGAACCGGGAGCGGCGCCCAAAGCACTACCTCATAGTGGTGGAAAACTATCACCTTCCCCAGGAGTTAGGCAGCATGAGCACAGTGGTGGCAGAAAACCATGTAGTGATCAGTAGTAGTGAACAGTTATGTTGTGTCATGGAAGTGAGGCCTACAGGCTTGTACAGTTTTGTTTTTTAAAGTTCAACTGTTGTGTGCTTAACTGACCCCTGGCCTACCTCCGGTAGTTATGGAGTGCTGTGCAGCACATGAGTAGTGACTCTGTGTTAGGTGTTTGTGTTCCTAGGAAGGGAACTGTGCAAAGATGGAGCAGTGCTATTCAGTGCATTTGTGATTAGTACATGTGCTGGGTGCATGTATGCCTGAGAGAAATGCATTACATGAGAGATGCACTGCTTTGAAGTGCATGTGTGCTTAAAACCTGTGCTGAGTGTATGTGTGCTTGTGTTACATGTAGGGGTGAAGTGTTGTATTGTGCACACATTGTAAGTGAGTGTGCTGGCAGTGTGTGTAAACAGCACTCCCCGATTAAATATAGAAACATTTCTGTGCTGAACAGTATGCGCAGACAGAGTGTACATCGGTACATGTAAGGGTACAATGCATGGAGGAACTGTGCTGGACTGAAAGTGTGCTATGGTAGTACACTGAGTGACTGTGGCTATAATGAAACATTGTATGAAGGACCCTGGGTGCCATTTTGGGAAGCCCAGGCCTGCCTGGTAAAGATATGAGGAGGAGAAGAATCCTCCAGACAAATGTGTGTATTGCTGCATTCCTGGGAGCAGGGTGTGGACACATGGAGGGAAAAGAAAGAGACTCCCTTTACATTTCAAAAGACTGCTCTTTGATTCAGTGATAGATCATAATGAAGGGCCTGGACCCGTCTCAGGAAGGAAGATGGGGCTGTTAAGAGAATCACAAAGGGTAGGGCTGAGTGTCTGTTATTAACCTTTTGATGCACTTATTACTGTGGTTAAAATCCAGGAGTGAACTCTGGTCACTCTCATGAACTGTGTTGTGGATAATTAGCTTCGGAATCATGCCTGCTGTGACCGACATTTTATAAAGGAAGATGAAAAGGAGAGGTTCCCACTTCAAAAGAAGCAGAATCCCAACATGAAACTTCAAAGACTATATCAAATTTGGTGTCTAGAAAAGGACTTTAAGAAGGGGAGGTTGAGTCCCCAAACATTTGTCATCTGCCAAGCAGGCAGATGGGCTGTGCGAGAAGGGGAAGCTCTGCCAGACTTTTGCCTGTGACCAGGACTGGAGGGCAAGGCTGCTAGTGTCGCTGCTGGGTGAGAGGACAACACTTAGGGAATCCAAAACAACCTGACATGAAGCCTGGAACACTAGCACCTGCCTCCTAGCCAAGACCAGTGTGCCCTGTGAGGAAGAGGAGAGCATTGGAGAGAGTGAAGTCCAATGGGGAGCCCTACTGTGAGGGCTCCCTATGTGATGTATAAGGGTTTAGTTGTGCACCAATCAGGCCGTAACCCTTGTGCAAGACTGTTTTCAATGGCCCTAGCATCCTTGGAGAAGGCCACCGCACACTGTGCCAAGTACTAAGCAATGTAGAGGGTGTCAAGCCCATCCAGCCTTGTTGCAGGGATCCCATAAGCCAGTGGGTACCCCTGGTGAACAAGTTATGTGACCTGCATGCCAGGACTTGGGAACACCTGAGTAGTGACCCTGGACCCCGTATGCCGGGAGAGACAACCGTGGTGTGGGCCATTGCACCTGAAGAGTGTGTGTTGCATCTGGAAGGTACTGTGGCAATCCTGTATGCCAGAGGTGCTGCTGGAAATAAACCAACAAAGACTTCGACCTGATGCCTGAGATTGTAGTGAGACTGTGACCGGTGGGTCTAGCCGCTCCTAAGGATCTACCCTGACTGACACCCATGGGCCAGGAGGACCGAGAGGACAACAACACACCCTCACAGGACTCCCTTGCCGGTCAGCCTCACTTTGCAGTAGCTACTTCTACATTTTTCTCCACAGCAGCAATCCTGTTTAGTTGAAGCTCTAAGCAATGGTATCTTACCTCATGGAGCCCTCATTGGCTACAGTCTGCTGTCTCATACCACTGGAGATTTTGAACTTCCAAAAACGGGTCAAAGTACGAACATAGCAACCTTCATCACTGCTCCATGCAGTGGCTCCGGGTTGACAATTCCTCCTCCTCGGACAATGGTGGCTGCCTTACCCCATGAACTATACCTTCTCAGGAACTTTCCTTTGTAAAATGTTTTAAGTCCAAGGTAAGCTGAGACCGGGCTCAGCACATCTCGTCTACCTGAACTGATTTCCATCTCAGTCAGACTTAACTGTGGATTTTGCCCAGATACTAGCGGTTGGTGCTTTGATCTTTTTGGGCACTATTTTCATTTAAAACTTTAAAAAAATCACAATCTAGTTCGACTGTTTGGATTTAATTTGTTTTAGTGTCATTGTATTTTTAAACATGTTCTTTATTATTCTCAATTGGTGTTGGATTTTTCTTGTGTGTGTTTTCACTCTATTACTGTTTATATGCTGCATAAATACCTGAAACATTGCCTCTAAGTTAAGCCTGACTGCTTTTGTGCCAAGCTACCAGAGGATTAAGCTCAGGTTAATTTAGAGACCTTTGTGGTTCACCCTGACATGGATTGTGGTGTTTTTTTAGGGGGATTCCCACCCCCTCTAGCAATAACAATTTCTTCAACACAATGCATGAGATTAGGAGCTTTAAGTGATGTGTATTAAAAAATACATTCTTTAATGCAAAATGATTCATGCAAATTAAAGTATGTGTATTAAGGAAGCAAACATGTAATCATGCAACTAAGTACCTGAACACACAGGAGGATTACATTATTTCAGTTTGTTAATATGCTCTCCATATTCGGGGTTTCTTTTGCCTCAATGACCTCAAACCTACAAGCAAGCAAATCCATGGAAATATAAATGTTATCAACCTGACCCGAAATGTTTCTCAAAACTCAGAAAACAGTGTTCTTTCTTTGTGGCTAACAGTGAATCTGTATTTCTGAAAATAAAATCTTGGTCTTCAGAAAATAATACGTTTCAGAGTGACCTACATGCTGACATCCCTCAACGAGGCAGAATGAAGCATTTATGGATTCTGCTTGTGTATTCTTTAATTTCTGTGTCGAGGATTCTGACACAATCCACTATATTTTCCTAATCAGAACATTTAGCCTCTGGCCATGAACACTCCAAAAGCATTCTTAGTCAACAAGAAACAGCTGGGTTTGAAATTTCAATGCAATGTCTAGTATTTGTTTGACACAATAGTGTCGCTATGAACTATATTGAATGACTATGGATTGAATTGATTTGAATTAATCACCTTTGGGTTCGTTTTTGCGAATAGGTTCTATAGCAGGGAAAGGTTCTAGAAGGTACTTTGGCAAAGCATATACATTTGTCCAATCATTCCAATAGATTACTTCAAGATGAAAGCATTACAATAGTATTAGGCTGCGATTTTAATGCTGAAACCTCATATTTATATAAACTAAACTCAGTTAATCACAGCAAAAGTAGACTCGTGCTTATGTATTACTTAAAAGAACAAAGTCTCCATTCATCAGAATTTTAAAAAATGCTGTTCTGAAGGGGAATGTTTACTAAAGAGTTGCATTGCCTCTAGTATAAATTTGCCACATAAAACAAAAAGTATTTGATGATCTCCGTTAAAGCAAGCTTGCCTGGCTTTGTTCCAATGTGCGAGTTACATCCATATTGACATCATTCTATGTCACCTGCATTAATGGCCTAAAACGAGGCAGGCGCAGATAATATTAACTCATGATTCTCAATGGATCCCGAAAAAACACAGCAGAGTTCAGATATGGAAGAAGACAAAGCTTGCCATATTTCTCTCAATGGGATTTAAAAACCCTCTAATAACCGGACTATTGGTAGTAAGCGATGCCTTCAAATGCTTTTCTTCATTATTAATTGTATAGGACCTTAGCACAAACACTGATAGTTTTGCCTTTGTCAAATCAGTCTAATGCAAGAGCTAAAGCAAATTACATTATTTACTAAATGATTTATTAATAATGTGCAGTATGTACTTTTGAAAATGAAGGGGCAGATTAACACGCCCCGTGCCCCACCGGTGCATCACGTTGCGTGACTCACCGGTGGCATAGCCTGCTAAGGGATATTTACAAGCACAGGTAAAGTCACCCTGCGTGACTTAACCTTTGCTTTAAAATATCGCCCCTGTTCACGCAACACTTTGCGTGTTAGGTGCGGGACATGGGTGTTACTGTGGGCGTACCCACGCAACACCCATGTCCACTGATGCATTTCCAGATTTACGAGATATCGTAAACCTGGAAATGCGTCAGTTTGCTACGTGGCGTTGCCAAGCGAAACAAGCAGAAATGTTTTCATTTCTCCTTGTTTTTTCATCTTTTAATGCGTACTGCATTCTACAGCACACATTGGAAGAGGAAAATGCCTGCAGTGATTGCTTTTGTGCAGGAAGGGGCCCCTTCCTGCACCAAACAAATCTCCCCATGGCGCAGGCATCCTTGCACCATGGTGCAAGGGCACCTGCGCCAGCGCATGGCAGCTGTTTCTGCGCCAGCCCAGGTGAGAGCACAGGAATGTGACATATCATTGTAGATATGTAGCATTCCTGTGCTCCGAAAGTGCCGCAGTATGGTGCAGCAAAAGGGCTTGCGGTAGAGCGCTGCAGCACTTTCTTGTAGATCTGGCCCGAAGTGTGTTCAATGCAAGTTTGTAAACGTTTTGTTTCGATGAATTAAAATCGTACAATAGGGAAAGCTGTAGTTACAATTCATAAGAGAAAATTGTAGGTGAGGAGACATCGAACGGGTATTCTGTTTGGTGGGTTTGGGCTCCAGGCAGGATTATAAACTGATGTAGAATCCGTGTCTGGGTAAATACTGCTGGAGTTTTTCAGCACATACTTGTCCGGGGGCTACCCAGTACCAGTAACTGCTACTACTGGACAGGAGTGGTGGGGCGGGGTGAAGGATTATGAAAAAGATCAAAAATAAATTTAAAGAACACACCTTGCTCTGGTTGCCCGGGCGCCGCCTCTCCTCCTTCATCTTCCTCGAGACCAGCAGCAGGAAGCACCCGGGCTCCCAGGTTCCCCACAGCCAATCACAACCAGGGCCGGACTGGGAACCAAAACCGGCCCTGGCAAAGTGCTCGGCCGCCCCCCCCCGCCCCCCGGGCGGGAGGGGGGCGAGCGCTTTGCCAGGGCCGCTTTTCAGCCGATTTTGTTACAGGGCCGATTTTGCAGCTATGCTGCAAAAACGGCTCTGCAACAAAAACGGCCCCCAGGGCCCAAAACCGGCCCCCACCCTTGCGGCCGACCGGGGGATTGCCCGGTGCCCACAACGGCCAGTCCGGGCCTGATCACAACGCTGCAACGCAGTGTTGTTATTGGTCTGAGCGCCATGGTTCGGCTATCAGACAGGCAGTGGGAGCCTGGGCACGTTCTCCACCCAGGCTAAAATGCAGCATTGGTGGAGAACATTCAAAGTGCACATCACACTTTGGCTGGCCGTAGACTGATGGCCACGGTGTAATGCGCACTTACAAAGTGCCCACCACTCCTCCCCCTGCAGTGCTCTGGCGTCACAGAGCCCAGCTCTGCCCCAGCTGAACCACTGCAGTAGGAAAAATAAAATGATAACGTTGCATTATTATCATTTTATTTTTTCTTCTTGAACTACACGGAGAGCAGTAGGGATAAGTTCCTTCGCCTTAGCGAAAGAGCCACCTCTGTCCAGCACCCTGAGATGAAAGTGCAGATGTGCAGAATAAAAAAGTCTCTCTGGCTGCTTCCTAGAGAGTAAAAACGAAGTCACTCAGCAGTCTTTAGTCTTAGGCATTTGATATTTGTAGAGAGGGATCCCGGTTGCCAGGATTTCCTATGGATTTGATGCTAGTGCATATTCCCCGGCTGGGGACCTAACCTGGATATCACAGCTATATTCGGGAGCCAGGGGCTAGGTATGTTTTTTAAAGTACACGTGCAAATTAACAGCTTTAACATGCGTATATGCTGTCTGGAATTTGTCAGCGAACTCGGGGGTGCCAGGATCCCCCGGGGTGTTTACTCTCCAACTTGCAGCCTGGCCTAGATTTCTAACTATTCAAAGAGGTTTATAATTAAAAACGGAAATGCACTCAGTTACTTGTTGTAGTATTTTTTGTTCAAATTTGTTTCAAAGTTTCATGAAGCGAGAATTCAAACATGCACAGTAACAGCTTTAAAGTGCTTGTATGCTGTCTGGAAATTTTCAGGGAACACCAGAGCTGTAGGATAGCCCTTGGTTTTAATATTCGTGGTTCCTCTCCAGCCAGCAGCCTGGCCGGGGTTTCTGACTATTCCACGAGGTATATGTTAACACCGGTCTGACTGGCATTTTGTTCAAATTTGTTTAAAAATGTCATAAAGCGACAGTTCAGATTAGGGTTGTTGATCTCTTTTTAAAAGCATTGTATGACAAAGGTAAGGCCAGAGGTTCCCAAGGTGCAGATTGACTAAGGATTGGTCCAGGTAGTCTTTAAGTCTATTGCTGTGCTTACTGCGATTCGTGTTGTCAATTGCAGCCACAGGATGTTGTTTAGTGTGATGGGTTTCTGCGTGTTTTAGTTTAAAGAAGCATTTGACAATAGCTCCCTGTTGTCCTGTTGATTGCCTCGTTAGCCCGAATTCCCGCAGATTTTTACTTGGAGAGGAGCTCAGAGCAAGGTTGATCACACAGAGGTAACATTTTGTTTGGAGTTTGTCCAAAAGAGCTGAGTCATAACCAAACAAGGCCTCACTGCAGTATGTTACAGTTTCAGGAGTTTTGCTATTAAGACTTTCAGGAGAGGATCAAGTGTTGGACCTTTCAGTTTCTTTACCCAGGATACTAAAAGTGACTGTGAAGGCATTGCTCTTGTTTGTGAGGACTCAGAGCTGTTGTTTGGCCAGACCCTTGTCATATAGCAACACCCCGAGGAATTTGTGTTGTTTTACTGTTTTTAAGCCATGTGCTCCAAGATGCCAGGTGCCATTTTTCTTGTGTTCCCTGCTAACCAGCATCTCCGTCGTTTTGTTTCGATTAATGACCAAATCATTTTGTGTCGCTTGCAAGTGGAGTAGGTTCATCATCTCTGCAGGCCCACTTTGGTTAAGCTACACAGGATCACATCGTCCATGTATAATAGATGGTTCAATACTGTTGTGCGGACGTGTGGAGCATGAATGTTGGTTTTGTCAAGGGCCGGTGAAAGAGGCTGAAGAGCCATGAAGAGGTTGAAGAGGCATGAGGCCAACATGCATCCCTGTTTTAGGCCTTTTTGAGTGTAGATTTTTCTACAATTGTTCCAATTTTGATCCGCACCTATGTTTTGGAGTAAAGTGACTCAATGACTCTAAGCAGGTGTGAAGGGAATTGCCAGGCCCTGAGCTTCCTCCAGAGCTTTACTCGGTATAGACAGTCAAACTCCAAATTATAGTCAACAAAGCAGAGGTAGGTCATAGGGTACTGCTTCCCCATTTGGCCCAGAATGGTGAACAAGGTGAAGATGTTGGTGACTGTGCCGGAACCTCTCGTGATACCGGATTGTTTTATTGGGATTATTCGATTTATCTCTGCCCAGGCACTCAGGTCATCTAGGACAGCGGATGCAAAGTATTTTGCTTTATTGTCTAGGAGTTTGATAAGATAGTAGGCTTCTGGTAAGGTTTTATCTCCTTCTTTATGGAGCTGGGTAAAAACAATGCCTCACCATGAATCAGGTATGATGCTCATGTAGACTGCTTTGGAAAAAAGGGGAGTCAGCTTTCTTACCCAGTACTGTGGATCGTGTTTGCAAATAGCCTTGGATAGTCCACTTGGGCCAGGGCACTGTCCCTCCTGCATTTAATTATGACTTTCACTGTATCTTATTTGAACAGTTGTACCTCTAATGAGTGAAGGGAGAACCATAGATCTGGTACCTGGCTGGCCCCCTGCAAGGGGTTTCATTCTGATGGACGGTCTTGCATGGTGAGGCTGAGTTGTCTAATAACAGCAATTCAGAATTTGCCTCTAAGAGAGATGTGGGCACGAGGTTATTTATGAACAACAGGGGGGGGCGGAGAAGGGACAGTTTGAGTGTGTGGGGGTAGGTTGTGAATGGCGCTGGCCTCGCGCCATTAAGGTAGTTACCACTAGCGCAGGCCCCACACGAACAAGCCGCGTGGACTGACACAGGGTTTACAACGGTCTGACGGTGATGCAGGACTATTAGCTTGCTCTAGTCATAGACCTACCAGGTTGTATAAAGTATACACCACAGCCCACTTCCGGGCCCCTAATGAGTTTATGAGCACTATCTGGTCCTGAAGAATTGCCTTTAGGGCATGAAACATGTTGACCACATATGAGGGTTGAAATGAGGCCATACTAATGTAAACCTTGGTCCTCGATACCCCTCTCTGCACTTTTTAATAAGGTGGCTAGCCACATGAATAAAGGATACTTTGTGGACTAACCAACTTTTTTTAAACTTACACTTTGCTCACTACCCCACTTCTCCAGGTCACTCACACGCTAGCAAAACCATGGCAAGGAACAAAAGATCTCCATAAAAGTGTAACACTTGTTGTTACCCGTCAGGCATTGCAGCGCCGGCTTGACGTTGGAGCAGGAAGCCGATGATGTAAACAACACCACAAAGGCTGAACGAAACATGTCATCCAGCCTATTAGTTGTGTGAGGTTTCTTAGTTCCGATAAGGGACCTGCTGATTTCCCAGACTGTTAACTTCACTATTAAATTCAGAGAGAGAGACTCTATTACAGGAACATTCCTAGGGGAACTTTGTACAGCGTTTTTGTTACAGGCACGAGGTTATTAGCTGCTGAGAAGTGCTTTTTTAAGGAAGCAGCCCAACACTCTTCCCTGAAGGGAGTGTTCCATAGGGGTTGCTGCTGTCGATGAAAGTTGTTCACGATTGACCAGCGGTTTGTTGTGTTAGGTTGCTTACTATCATAGAACAGTTTGGCCCAAAAGGCATCTTTTTTTCTGTTTTCGAGTCAGATTGACTTGGCATATTCTATTTTAGCAGCCCTTAGACTGTCCATGTTGCGCGTTGTTTTACAATTACCCCTTTCAGCTAGCCTCAAGCCCTGGATTAGTTTTTTCCTAGGCGCATGACAGGCTGCTGATCTCTTTTTAGGTTTTTGGCAGTGACCTTGTGAAGCTAAAAATTGTGTGTCCTGGGTTGGCTATCTGTATTGCAATTGTTGATTGCAAGTACGTCAGTTGTGAATTTTTGCCATGTGTAGTTGATGCTGAATTGGGAGCGGAGTTCAGCAGGCCTGCTCTAAACAACCTTTCTTTTTTGGCCTAAAGCCAGTATTTGTGGAAGGTGGTCACTCTCGCAATGCTTTGCGATTTGGAAAGAATGAATAGAGAGAGCGATAAAAAAGTATAGCCAATGATGGACTTCAACCGTGGACCAATGTAAGTGAGATTTGCCAGGCAGCCTTCGGGTGATCTACCATTGAGTGCTCTCATCCCAAGGTGCTCAATGTCTAGCACAAAGTTCTCCTCACGTTTGCCCATCTGGTTTCTTGCTTTTGACACCTTGGGCTCTATATCCCAATAATTATTCTGTTGAATAAGAAATGTGTTGGTTGATCCAGAGCTGATCAGATTCATGTTGAAGTCTACCATGATGATAAAGTCAGTTTCCAAAGTGCAGTGCATTTGATTTAAGATGATTGATTTGATTTTCTTGATGACATTATTTTTTATTCGAATGTAGATGTTTATTATGATCAAGGCTTTCTTATGCGTTGTACTGGTGAGTAGTGAATTCAGGATACCAGGTCCCGGGTCTGACAGCGACTCTATATGTTCTGCAAAACTCAGTGCAAAATAGGTGGCCAGTCCCATGGTATGGTGGCCAAATCTTTTTGATTTTTCTGTCGGGTTGTGATGGACTAAGTACCCTTGAATGCATGGTGGCAAGACTGCCCATGTCTCTTGTAGAGCAATTATGTCAAATTGGTGCTGAAAGTGAAAGCTATCATTGGACCCTAGTTTGCTGTCCAGGCTAGCGATGTTCCAGTAGCATAATCTGAGGGACATATGATCTATCTCTTTCTCTGGGTTGTAGCATCAATTTCAACTCCTTGTGTATAGGACTTCAACGAGCCAGCCCCAGTCCAGAGTCTCAGTGTGATTTGATTTTTTGTACAGTTTGAGTTTGAGTCGCTGGTGCTTTATCGTGGGCTGGTAAATTTCTATGCGCTCTTCCCAACACTGAAAGGGTGGATGAATTACCAGAGCATGAATTGCGGGGAGGGTTGGTGCTAAGAGGGTAGGGTAGTGAGGGCAGACATAGGGCATGATTTGTATGCCCCCTCTGTGAATTTAAGGACTAAATTATGCGTTGCTTCGGACGAGAAAGAAAGAAAGAAAGAAAATAACCTATATTCTTTCGAGGGAAAATTCAACTAAAATGATGTTCTCTGAGACAATATGGGCCAGGGAAGGCAGAGTCCTGAACAGGGGAATCTGTAGTAACGTTCTTGTGCCAGGCTCCTTGCCTGGGAGTGGTTGTCTGAGTGGATATGTACCGGGGTTTGTCTCCAGCTGTGGCGCTGCATTGCTGGGACCAGGAGTCACATAAGGTTATTGATTGTTTTCCTGAGGAGTGAGATTTTTTTATGAGTGCGGAGATCTTGATCTGATCCTTGGAGATTCTGAGTGACACTGCAGTGGATCTAAGCCAGCGCCTACCAAATGGGGCTGCCAATTGGATAGGAAGGTTTCAGGGGCCACAGGTCTGGTGTTACAAATGTTAGCGCCCTCTGAGGCACAATTAGATGATTGTTCTCTCGATACGTTGTGAGGTGCTTGATGAATTATGGCACTGTTCTGTGCCGAGTAGGGGAGCATTACTCTATTCGTTAGTGAAAACATGGGGTAGAACCTTTTGAGTTATGTGCTGATTGATAATCTTGAGATGCCCATTGACTGCCATGTGGTTTTATTCTGGCTTTCCTCAGTCTTTCTTTTGTCACTTAGTGAGAGGCATGTTTGAAGGTGGAGGTGCTGAGTCTGGTTGTGGAGAGTCCTTTGAGGGGCCTGTAGCTTTCTGATTTCCTGCTGGGTTGAGATTCTGGTCGCGGGGCACTTGCTAACCTTTTTGGCCCATGTTTAGGGAGCCAGGGCTGACAGCAATTGCCTATCTTGTTTCCGTATTGTCCACTGTTTCATCAATATTTTATTTGTAAAGCTTTATATAGCGTGGACTTGACCCTTGAGGGTGTCAGAGAGCTTTACATATGGTTAGGCAAAGAACATAGGGAGTGCTGATGCAGGCTTTATTGATAAAGTATTTTGTAATTGTCAGATGCTCCCCAAGATTCTCTGCTCTTCTATTGTTGGGCTATATATTTTGACTCTAGGGACTGCTTGCTTGGGTATTCAACAGCATGATATCTGAGGTTCTTATATCTGAGCGTACTGCTTTCTGTACTGTAAAAGTTATTCCTGCATGAACAGCTGATAAAGGCACTGAGTACTGAGTATTGTTGAGAATTGGTTTTCTGTACTTTGCCATGCCTGGTTCATTGTGTGGCCAGCCGTGTGAATCACGACTCATTTCAATCTATATTTTTTGCACTTCATGCTCTTCTCCTCATATGACCACAGGCAACTATGCTGCATTGTAAGTTTCCTAATCTGTGCAGCTAGATGCTGAAGTTGGTGATATTTGCATCCTCTTGAATATAAGATGGTGGTTGAGATGGGCTAGCTGAGGCCCACTTTACCATCTGTAACTAGACCTCGGTCATGCAAGAGATAGTCATGAAAGCTGGGAATCTCACTCCAATTGCCTCTTCAACTGTGGGTTAAATAGTGTTACTGAGCACAGCCTCTACGTCCATCTAGACCACCCAGTCGCCTTTCACAGATGCTTGACCTATCTTGACCTTCCAAAGTCTGGTAGAAAGAGATGTTGGATAATAAAGTGTCTGTGTGAGTGCACTGTGAGCAAAACTCTACCTCTTTCTCTGCTATGTAGGGACACAAAACAAGGAGCTTGAAGTAGTCAAGGCTAGGTGCAGACCAGAGAGACCTAGGTCCAGAACATATTCACATTTAAGTGGGGCGCTGACTGGTGCCCACATCTGCCCACAGAGTTGGCTTCCCTAGTGTGAGCCCTAACACGTTGTGCCCCTTACAGCCCAAAGGACTAAGGCAATGACTTCTAATGGGAGCACAGAGGGACCAGGCCACACATGGAGAAGAGTTGTCAGTGCTTAGGTGGTGCATTATGTTCCCTGTTCTACTTCTGTGGGGGCCATTTGCAGACAGAGCCCCCAGAAGGAGTACCCTTTATGATCTGTCTTTTGAATGTGGCCCATACTGGATTTTAGATCGGTGAAGATTAGGTTTACAGTGTCAAGTAGAGTTCCAGGCTTATCAACAAAGTGGGAACACAAGCAAATAGTTTGTTGGAGATAGCTGTTGGGCTTTGATAATTAGTTTGTTTAATTTAGACATTTTGAAATCAATACATTGTACTTGTACAGTAAGGATGTTTAGGAGGTCTACTTGCACGGCCAATTTAACTGAGTGATAGTTATGAGTGTCTACAGATGCATGAAGAGTCTTTATTAGCAGGGCCCATGTGTCTGAACTTGTGAAATTACCATTGATGGTGGTTGCAGTAAAGGTGGAATAGTGTGCAGTGATAGATCAGATGGTCCAGCCCTGGGTATGGAACTTGTTCTTGTAATGTCCTTTGTTTACCCCGTTTCAGGGGTTAGGAATGTTTTTAATGGCCTCTGCGATCAAATTGAATGCCAACCTCATGGAGGTTGTCAGGTTAAGCTGTGTTGAAGCTCGATTGATGTGCAATACTTAAAACTGGTTGGCTCAGGGGTGACTTTGGGAGCCATGTTGGAGAGTCTTAGCAGAGTTGGAATTTGAATAAGGGAAGAGCCCTTGTGAGGAGTCGCTAGAGTTGCTTGGGTTAAGCTAGAACCCCAGGGCAATTGCTTGCTGGCCATGGACCACAGCCTTCGTGATTTGTTTTTGTGAGTGAAGTAGGGATGGTGATTGCGTAGGTGCAACTAGTTTTTGGCCTTTGGTGGCCTGCATTGGCCCTGGGAGGCGTTGAGCGTGTGATGTATGGACGTCGCCCAGGTGACTGTGAGTCATAGCAAAGCCCGGAAGAAATGGAAGCCCAATCCTTACGGTTAGCAACCCCAGGATTGATGGTGCCTTGGGTTTTAAGTCAACCTAGGGTGGAGTCCCCGCCATCAGACAAGATCAGAGGAGTTATTGGCTCTGGCTGTCCTTGTAAGTTGTCAGTTTTCAAAAGTAATTCTTGACCTGTATCTTTGAGGAATGTGAACCTGTACGACATTTTCTGATTCTTCTCAAACATTTTTGTTATGGGAGAAATTAAGCAGTTGGGTGCTGGCACTTTTGTTTTCTCTCTTGTGGTGAGCTTACAGGTGTCTTTAGTGTTTCAGCACCCCATCTTCCTTGTGGTTTTGGCCAGTCTTGCTCAACCTCATTAGTGAGCTTAGGTTGAGCAGATATTATATTACCTGCTTCACCTGCTGCTTTGCGTCCTCTGGACAAGTTAGTGTTCACAGTTATTGTACAGCTGATGAAAGGTTATTTGGCCATTGAGTCTAGCCTTCAAGAAAGTGGACAGCGAAGGTGGGTTTTGGGAGAGATGTCCTAGATAGCTCTATGACTTGTCTTGGCATGTCTTGTCTTGTCTTGTGATGTAACAGCTTGATGACTATTACATCTCTATGTATTAACGCTGCTAAGGCTTTTGATGTTATAGCTGTTATAGCAGCTAGTATTGTAGTATTGTAGTTAGCGTAGCTGTGCTGTGGTTACGACACCTGGTGGATTGGGTGAGTGTATTGCAGGTTGGGAGAGGAGTGCAGGAAGAGGTGGAAAGTTTGAGGTTGGGGAGCTCACAGTGAGAGACAAGCCACACTGGGACCTAGCCCGGCCGCCTCCTCTCCTCTCCTGCTCAACCTGGTAGCGTTGATTCTGATGCTGCCATCATGCTCACTCAGATCAGGCTCACTTTTACCAAAGTGCCTCCCTTGCCACAATTGCCTCAGTCTTCTCCTGTCACCACTAAACCTGCTCATTGATTTTACAGTGGGCAATGAGTCCTCTAGTCCTGTTCCGTAGGTGTGTGACCTGGGTAACTCATAAGGTTCAACGGACTGCTCTTAGTGAGAGGGTTTCTCAAGGGATGCTGGAAACTGGGTGCAACATCTATTTAAATTTTTTCCTTTCTCCTTGACTCTTGCTTGGCATGGCCTTGCGTGACTAGCTCTTGCACTGCCTTGTTTGCCTTATGCCGTCTTATGAGTGGCCTGGTTGCCACCTACAGGATGGAGCTGCCCGTCGACACTGCATGGATTGCAGGGCAGTCAAATTGTGGTCAAATTAGCGGAGCTGCTCAGGATGGCTGGATGGCTGGTGAGAGGCTTGAGGACTCCAGGCTTGTGAGACTGTCTGGTCTTAATGAGGGAGGAAGGGAGAAGGAATGAGTAGGAGGTGCTAGTATGAGGGCAACAAAGTTGCAATGTGCAGTGGAAATGGTGGGCAGGTGGCAATTGCTTGCTCTCAGCCATGGTTTCCTCACCAAGTGGGTCCTCCCCACGATCCAGAGAGCAGAGACTCATGACTAGCTTCCCCTGGCTTCATCTTCTGTGCCCCGCTCTGTCCTCGGCTAGTATGCTCCACTAAAACACTCCGCTCCACTCCACTTTGCGCTCCCACTCACTCACTAGCTCTCTGACATTGGTGTCTGATGTCAGTGAGTGTGGCAGCAAAACAGTGTAAGGACATCCATACTTAAAACCTATAGGCCTGTAATATAGAAATATAGCATGGATTTTGAAATTGACATGGTGGAAAATGCTATGGTTTAACATGAAGACCCATTTATATTCAAGTTCTAGTTTTTACTTTAAACAACAGTTGTACGAGTTGTTTTCTTCTCTTTGATGCAGACGTTGCAATTTCAGAAGCTACTGTTTATTAGTTAATGAATCGACATGTGTTGGATTAGAGGATTTATAGTGAGATTCACACCGCAAAAGATGTAGATGACAGGGAGGATGATTCATGGGAAGATGTCTTTGAAATCAAGAAGGGTTGTGCTGCATCATTCAAGGATGCATGGTTAAAACATAAGTGTACTCTGGTGAGAAGATGGGAAGTAGACATTTTCCCAGGGTGTGCTGAACTCTTATTAGTCAATATAAAGAAGAAAGATTATTAATGTTCCAACATAGAAAACATCGATTTATGTTAGTGTGTTCCTAGACTAGCTTCTGATTTTTTCCATTCTTTGATGTAGAGCAGATTGACTGAGATTCCTCACTCATCCTTTTCCCAGACGTCTCTTTATGAGAAGTCTTACCTTTACTGGATCTGCTGTTAATAGAGCTGAGAACACTTTCCAGCTTATTCTGCTAAAGCTTGATGCATATGCTTGATACTCTCATCAGGACCCTTCATCGTACCTGAACTGACACCTTTAATCATTCACAAAATTGAACTTGACTTAGTTTAGAATAGGGAAGTTTCTTACTGGAACAGCTTGTTGCATTTTATTGTATTAATGCTTTAATTGATTTGCTAAACTGACTGACCTTATTACTAAATATAGACTGATCATGTTAACCTTTAATGATGAAACTTGTAGAATAATATTTAAAAAGAAAGAACAACTTAAAGATTTGAAAATAAAATCGTTTCACTCACTCTTAACTCTCTTCATTGACTGAATTAAAAACAATGAAAATTGATAAGAGTTTATATTGAATTCAGCTCTTCACAGGTCCATGGATCTTTGATGTCAGCCAGAGATGTAAAGAGCTGAATTCAATATAAATTGTTATCAATTTTCATTATTTTTAACTCAGTCATGTTTTTGTGCAAAGCCATATTTACAAGTCTTTTTAAATGTGAATTTGCTTTGAAAATACATGAGTGGATGCACAGGAATGCTCAGACACCCCCCATATAGTGCATACCTGATGCAAGGTAAGGCAAGGGAGTACGGTGCGCTCCTTTATTTATGTGTGTTACTTTATTATTATTTTTTTAACGGATCCACAAAAATCGGGATTTTATTTGTTTTGTAAATCCCAAAATAGATTTTCTGTCTGGTGTGTGCCAAAAAGATAATGCAACCGTAATGCAAAATCTTAGTAAATCTGGGCCTCAGTTTTCTAATTATCTAAATAAAAGAGAATTCTATATTCTCCATATTGCAATTGCCCGTATTTCTCAAAAACGTCTGAGAACCATAAGTCAGACAAGGCATGAATTTTGCTTTAAGTACTGTTAAAAATGGAGACACAGACTAGCACACGGATTTGATGGACAGCTCTTTCATGGTATCCATTAAAGACACTGAGTTTTTTCAATGATGCCAAATGGCATTTCAATATAGCAATGAATTAGTTATATTTACAATCAGAATGGCTTAACTCGTCTACTATAGGCAGTGAATCCTAATGGCCTATTTCTTCTAAACTGAGAATGTGTCAATAATATATTAATGCTACATGGCACAAAAACAGATAGCATTGCTGCAGAAGTTAGTTTAATGTCAATCCATATACGTATATGATCTGCAAAAGGCATTCCTCATGTGAGATGAGATTATATATTGTGGCCTGAGCCTTGGCATAACGACATTATAGCAATAAATCTTACTTCTGAGAGTAGTAACAGTTGTTAAAGGCTCTCTTCCTGAGTTATAGACCAAACCACAGGTGAGTAACTATAATGATAGAGAGGGTCTTTAACAACTGGTATTGCCAGAGACAGAAGGGCTGTAAAGTTATTTGTACATTCCACTCAACTTCTTGCACTTTGACCTCAAGATAAGGGTCAAATCTGCTCTTCCTGTGGGTCTCTTAATTTATTTGGCCCAGTATCTTGCTGGTCCTGTAGTTTCTCCACACATTTTATTATTACCATCCAAATCAAGAGCACATGTTTTGCCAACCTAAATAGTTCAGAACCCTCAAATACAGTAACTAATTTATTTCTGATTAAGATTAGATTTCTTACCATAGGCAAAGTATTCTTCATATCATTCACTCCCATGGACCGGGTGATCTCTTTCCTCCAGAAACTTGGCTAAAGAATCTCCAGTAAAATATCACTTTGACTATTCCTAGTATTATTCAATAGCTTGGTATTCTTACCATCATAGGGATGACCTGGCTTTTTTTCCCTGTTCAAAACATGTATACTCATAGATAGGAATGTCAGCTTGTCTGGCAAGGAAGTCATAGTCTTCTATCTCAAACTCAAACCCAGTTACTCATTCTCTGGTGCCCTAATTTATCATATGCAAAATAAACAATTGATGAACAGAATGCTGGACAATGCAAATATTCACCCCCAGTCACAAGAATCTGGGTTTAATCCATCATTTCTTTGCTCATCACAGCACCCCAGTTTGGAACCAGCCATATGCAAATCAGTCTTGCCCCTGTTCCTCATGGAAACAGTCCAGCCGAACTGCCAAGCCAGGTCCTCCATGGACCGGAAACAAGCATCCTAGGACCGGTTTCAGGGCGTCACCCTTCATCAGCCAGGCTAACTTAAATCCAGTGGTGTAGTGAGCACGGGACCCACGTCTGGGCATACCCTTCCCACTTAGGGTGACATATGCAAAAGAAACAATTGATTGACAGAATTCTGGACAATGCAAACATTCACCCCCAGTCACAAGGATCTGGGTTTAATCCATCATTCTTTTGCTCACCACACCACCCCAGTTTGGACCCAGCCATATGCAAATCAGTCTTGACCCAGTTCATTATGGGAAAAGTTCAACCCGAACTTTCAAGCCAGGTCCTCCCTGGACCGGAAACAAACATCCTCGGACTGGTTTCAGGGCATCACCCTTCATCAGCCAGGCTAGATTGAATCCAGTGGTGTAGTGAGCACGGGAGCCACGTCTGGGCATACCCTTCCCACTTAGGGTGACATATGCAAAAGAAACTATTGATGGACGGAATGTTGGACAATGCAAACATTCACCACGAGTCACAAGGATATGGGTTTAATCCATCATTTTTTTGTTCACCGCACCACATCAGTTTGGACTCATCCATATGCAAATCAGTCTTGACCCTGTTCCTTATGGGAACAGTCCAGCCCGAACTGCCAAGCCAGTTCCTCCCTGGACTGGAAACAAGCATCCGGGGATCAGTTTCAGGGCATCACTCTTCATCCGCCAGGCAAGCTTGAATCCAGTGGTGTAGTGAGCATGGGACCCGCGTCTGGGAATACCCTTCCCACTTAGGGCAACATATGCAAAAGAAACAAATGATGTACGGAATGCTGGACAATACAAACATTCACCCTCAGTCACAATAATCTGGGTTTAATACATCATTCTTTTGCCCACCACACCACCCCACTTTGGACCCAGCCATATGCAAATCAGTCTTGACCCTGTTCCTTATGGGAACAGTCCAGCCCGAACTGCCAGGCCAGGTCCTCCCTGGACTGGAAACAAGTATCCTGGGACCGGTTTCAGGGTGTCACCTTCATCAGCCAGGCTAGCTTAAATCCAGTGGTGTAGTGAGCACGGGACCCATGTCTGGGCATACCCGTCCCACTTAGGGTGACATATGCAAAAGAAACAATTGATAGAGGGAATGCTGGACAATGCAAACATTCCCCCCAGTCACAAGGATCTGGGTTTAATCCATCATTCATTTGCTTACCACATCAGTTTGGACCCAGCCGTATGCAAATCAGTCTTGGACCTGTTCCTTAAGGAAACAGTCCAGCCTGAACTGCCAAACCAGGTCCTCCCTGGACCAGAAACAAGCATCCTGGGACCGGTTTCAGGGTATCACCCTTCATCAGCCAGGCTAGCTTGAATCCAGTGGTGTAGTGAGCATGGGGCCCACGTCTGGGCATACCCTTCCCACTTAGGGCGACATATGCAAAAGAAACAATTGATGGACAGAATGCTGGACAATGCAAACATTAATCCACAGTCACAAGGATCTGGGTTTAATCCATTGTTCTTGTGCTCACCACCCCACCCCAGTTATCAGGCAGCTTAATTACATCATAGCTTACATTCTCAATTTTTCACATGTGTCTATACTAGGAGTCCTAAATATTAACTGGGATAGCACTACACACCCCTTTACCATGACGCTCTCTGCTGCCCTAAATCTGCTAGCACTCTACAGGTTTAATTCCACCCTCATATTGCAGGCCACATTTAAAAACCCATTTTCTCCAATCTTAAACAGCTATCTGTCATAGCTTTTTCCCCCTTAATTTGAATAGACCACTTTGCTATATCTTTGTCTGTCTCCTATGACCAGTCGTTTACCACTGGCGACCGAACCCTACCACCAATCTATATTTTGCTTCCCAGGCATCTACGGTCTCAGCTGCATGTGTTTTAGTTTGCTCAGAAAACTTAGGATGGTGCTTCTTCTTTTTCTATTTTTTTACCCAGAAGATGGTTGTACCTTCCCTGCTCTGGTCTCGGCTAGATTATGACTACTTTTTATACCTAGTACTTCTGGGTTAATTTCTACATTGGCTTCCATTTGTCTAAAATTTAGCAGTATGCCGTATTCTAACCCTACCCTGTCAGTGATTTGTCTTTTCTCGATCAAAGTAGCTTAATTGGCTCCCTCCAGACAAGTGGTCCATTTTGAAAACAGAATGTCTTTAACACCTATTATAGGACTTGAGCCACCCCATTGTCTTAAATAGAGTGTCCAACATTCCATTGTTCTAATGGTGACAACAATACAACTTTTTGTATTGTTCTAAACATATCTCCACCACAGTTTCTAAGCACTGTAAATCGCAAAAGTTAATATTACTCTAATTGTAGTCATCAGTTTACCTACTGCATAAAGATTACCTAACCTCCAAACGCCGTATTTCTCAGCAGTGAACATTCTGCTTACCTCTCAATCCTCTCAATATTGATGACTGCTCAGTTTAACTGCCATTGACAAACCAATCTTGATTTACTCAATAGAAGCAATAATACACATCTCAGTGAACAGGCCCTTATCCCTCCTACAATGAAAATGGGATTATTGTTCCCAAAAAGCTCCAGACTCCAATCCCTTTCCATTAATACAAAAGCTTTGAAGTTTTACTGCCGCTCATTTTGCCAGAAGATTGAAAAAATATAGCATTGTCTCTCAACTGACTGGACCACTAATGACTACATGGTACATCACCAATTTAGTTCACATCAACAGAATGTCGCCTCTTGACTGTTTTTAGGAATCATAATGTCAATCATAAACTAAACATCAGCACCTCCATGATGTAATGCTCGAGTTTAAGACAGCACAGCTAGGAAACACTGAGCAATATTGGCAAATTCCTTTTCCTGACCAAACTTGTCTGCAGTTTATGTACAACCTGTGAAGATTTCGAATTGAATTCATAGCTGTAGCATCCTTACTAAAAATGGGCATGCAACTCTCTCCTGTGCTTGTGATTGTATTCATGACATAGACACAAATGTTTATTATTGTCTCACCAAGGACACCTGGAGGTGATGGAATTATCATGGAGACAATGGGCCTGATTCAAAAAGGTAAACCTACACTTTTGTGAAAATGTACGATTATTTGCTATCCACAAAGGTATTTTACTAGTAGTATCTTTATAACCGCACAGTCTCCGCAAATAAAAAGATAGGACAGTCCTAACTTTTATGCGCGGAGACTTCGCAATTGTAAAGATACTGCTAGTAAAATACCACTGCGAATAGGAAACAATCGTACATTTACAAAAAATGTGAGTTTGCCTTTGTGAATCCGGCCTTCATGTAGTGCGATTTGTGCTAAACTTTTTGCCTTTTGCCTCCTATTTGTCTGACCCTGTTTTTGTTGGCTAGAGGATTCTGGGCACTTTGCCACTGCTGATCCGTGCTAAAGTGCATATGCTCTCTGTTTAAACTGTGAATATGATTGATTATCCGTGATTGGCATATTTTATTTACTGGTAAGCCTCTTGTAATGTGAAGTGAGTGTGCCAGGTCCTGTGGCCCACATCCTACAAGTGGGCTTGCAGCACTGGCAGTGCCACCCACATGAGTAGCCCTGTAGATGTGTCTCAGACCTATCATTGTAGTGTCATGTTGACCTGGCAAGTGCACCCACTTGGCAAGCCTTAACCTTCCCTTTTCTTACATGTAAGGCACCCCGCAGGTAGGCCCATGGTACCCCATTGGCAGGGTGCATTGTATGTCAAAGGTAGGCCATAAACTAGTGTGTGTGACATGCCCTGATAGTGAAATACGGTGTATTTCATGTTTCACTTTTGAAAGACAGTCTGTCCCATAGACTATCATCGGAGCTGCACTGTGACATTTTACATGTGTAACTTTTAATTGGGACACGATAGAAAAATTTAGTTTAGGCTCTCTGAACTCAGAATTTATTAAGGCACATTTTGGTAAAGGTATTTTTTAAATTGTGTGTTTCAAAATGCCACTTTTAGAAAGTGGGCATTTCCTTTTTTCCATTCTCTGTTCCTCTGACTGTTTGAGTATTCAGCGTCTTGTTTTGGAGTGACAGGAGCTGGGGATGTGCATTCAGTCTAAACAGTCACAAGTGGGGTTGAGGTGTGTCCTACCTTGCCTGGGGGACTCATAGCTGGGCTGAACAGACCTTCTCTTCATTTTGAATGGTGGGAGGAGTTTTGCTAACACCTGAATAGGCTATGTCTCCTTTCCACAATGCTATCTCCACTCCCTGTGATGATGCTGGACCAGGGAGGAGAGAACTGGTTTGGACTGGGCTAAAAGACTCTGTCTGTCACAAAGAGAACAATGAGAAAATGGGGTAAAAGTATGAGACAGAAAACCGCAGGACTTCACATTACTTCAAGAAAGAAGAGGTCCCTGCCGAGAAGAAGAGTGGTAGGACTGTGCGAGGAGGGTTGCCTTTTCCTTGTGGGGGTGTGTTGGCCTACAGTTGATGCTTCTGTCTGTGGTGGAATAAAAGGACTGACACTTTTTGCCCTGCTGTGGTATCCTGCGTTGGAAGAAATCTCAAATGGCCTGTGTGTGCTGGCCTCCTGTTCTAGGAAGCTTAGGGACATCAAAGTTTCCATCTTTGCTTTTCCTGGTCTGAAGAATTACGAGAGGCTTTATTTTCTGAAAAGATCCCTGTCCTTTATTGTTGAGGGAAGCCTCCAGTGTGCATCTAATGGGCTGAAATACCTGCTTGGAGCCTTTATCATTGAAAGCCCTGTGCGCTTTTCCACACAAAATTCTGGGCTCAGCACACCTGCTTTTCACAAATCTGAAAACCCAATTTCTAACATTGTGTCAACTGGGAACTTTCCAGGGAAGAGAAATTGGGGCTTGTAAACCCCTATTGTTACTCCTTATGGCAGTATTTAAGTTGAAGGATCTACATGAAATCACTGTGGGAAAAGTCAGAAATATTTGATATTGCACACTGTGCACCCAGAGAGCTATACATGTGCCCTGTAAACAGAGTCATATTTGTTAGAAATATGTTTTTCTTAGAACTGGTGTCATCGTGTTCCAAATGTACTATACCACTGTTTTGATGTTACTTCTTCCTCAAGATTTTAAATCTTATTTTAATCATCTACAAATATTTATTTTTCAGACAAGAAACTGTGGTGGGCAGACCATAACTTAGCGCAGATGGGCACCTGCAACAAAAAAGATGGAAGGAACCTTACTGTTCTGAGAAATAAGACTGCAGGAGTTCTTCATATGAAAGTGTATGACAAAGAAGCACAGCAAGGTGAGTTATCGGAGATGCCTTTGTACTGCCCTTTGTATTCTAACAGCTGTTTCATGTTCACTCTATCAGGATGAACCATGATTGGTGTCAACTTCCCTCATACTGAATAAATGCAAAGGTCAGTACCAAGAGTGCAGTGTGTGTTGTAGTCTTGGTTTATAAAAGGGAACAGTTCAGGAAGATGTCAACAATCCATTAAATGATGAGATAGAAAGGCATAACTTACAGAAGAGCATCCTGTGATACAGTGCCAAGGGACATCTGAAAGCAAAATGTCACCCCCGCTGTAGATGCTAGCTGAACATTTTGAGTCTGTACAAAAATATGGAAATGTTCGACGTAGTGTAATTTTTGAGCCCACGACTCAATCAGTTCCAAAAACCTATATGCTGCTGCCTAATATCGCCTGTTATTTTATTCTTAGAAAAAGTGGTAAAGTAAAATGCATTATCTGAAGTTTTTAATTCTTTTTTTTTGTAAGGGTTAATATTCACATCTTGTACTTCCCAATTGAATAATTAAAAATTAAAGTGCGTTATGTGCTATTGAGTGCAACACTAGGCTTACTAAAGTAATTACCAATGGCTGACATTAATTCAGGCATTCTGCTCATTACTGTTTTGTTTTTCTCAGTGAGATACCAAAAGTGGAATAGCAGTGCCCGCTGGCCGGTGCGATGCAAGCTGCACTGTACCAAGGAGGCCAAACAAGGCAAAAACATATTTTTGGCCTGCTTTTTGTCAATTGTGTGCGTTCCTGGCCTTGTAATTTTGGTCTGGTAATTCTTGAATGAGTGTTCTTACTGGAGCATGGCAATGGTTTATTTGCATAATTAGATCCCTGTCTGTGGAGACAGAGTGAGAAAAACGATGAACTGGAATGCGACCCAGAGTAATTACTAGTGTCAGTGAATATTACACACCTACGATCTATCATATTTTTAGTTTTTCTCACGGAACTAACTCATTCTTCAAAGTAACTATGAATATCACATCCACACGACTTGTTGGGAATTAATTCTCGCTGTTGTGCTTGAGGGAAGCTGCTTCCTTTCTCGGGGGCTGTCCTGTTAGTCAATCCTTTAATATTTTTTGAGCACATCTTGTTTCATGAGTGTGGGAAATAGTCAGTTGTTCCTGCTCTGAATAAGCTTTTTTGCGCTGTTGAAGAGCACGTTTTAATTGGTATTCCTTAGAACAACGCAGGTGAATTTAAATACACTGAAATCAGGTCCCACCACTAAAATATATTGACGAAAACATCTATATTAAAGACAGTCCCATTAACACCAGCACGGCAGGCAACTTAAGAGCTCCATTAGTATGAAAAATGTGCAATTTAGGACAGTAGAAGGTGCTTAGATTACTACAGCCTCTGGATTTCGAAGTACAATTAGCAACTTCATCTGTCATGTTGACACAGATCGCAAGAGAGTTCCACGAGATCTCGTTAGTCATGAGCCATCAATGGTGTGTTTAGTCTGGACTGAACGAGCTGGAGAATTGTCAACCAGCAGTATCTCTGATTATACCGGCATCTTGAATACATTTGTGTTCTCATCTTTCATCTGGTTCCTACAATTAGGCCAATTAGAATGGCTTTATTTTCGTGAACATGCGTACATGGTTGTGCTGGTATCTCTCTAAGTGCCACAGGCCAATATTTTAAGTGCAGACCATATTAAGTCCTGCATTGAAAGGCCCAGGAAAACTATTTTGGATTCATCTCGAGGAGCAAAGACCGTTTTCAGAGCGTCCATGGGCCATATTATCAAGAAACGGCGATACATTATCGCCACTTTTATCGGCAGGAAACTGCCGCTAAAGCAACGATAATGGGCTTGATAATATGCCCTTGTGAATTCCCATAGAAGCCCGGGTTAACACCAGAACCTGGGCTTCTATGGGAATTCATAAGGCCATATTACCAAGCCCATTATCGCTGCTTTAGCGGCAGTTTCCTGCCGATAAAAGCGGCGATAATATATCACCCTTTCTTGATAATATGGCCCCATGTTCCGGTGTGAACATGGGCTTCTGTTGGAATTCTCCAGGGCATATTATCAAGCCCATTATCACCGCTTTAGCGGTAGTTTTCTGTCGCTAAACCGGTGATAATTTTAACACCGTTCTTGATAATATGCCCCTAAGAGTAATAAGTGTGCTGACATGTCACAATTTTGCACAGCACCTGTGGGCCTTTTTAATGTTAATTGACACAATGCTTTGCATCACTTTGCACCACATTAACGACTTTGTAAAATGTTAGGTAGATAACGTGAGGAACTGTATTATGAGTCACAGAGGTGTAACGGGCATGTGTGCCTTCTTTGTCCACCCCTGGGGCACTTTGGTATTAGAGAAGTGGTTGCACATGCTTATGCGGGCCCTTCTGTAAGCTAAGAGTGATGGTGTACATGCAGTGCCAGCGCTATTTTGAGAGGACGTACTCTCACATGCATGGGGAGTGATCCCATGCAAATGAAAGTAAGACTTTACCTCTGTTCCTACGCCCTATCTGGGACGCAGGCACCGAGGCATAAAGGTCCTTAGGAGGCGCACTGTGAGTGCAACAAAAAAGCTGCTCCAGCCTACCATTGGTGAGCTCCCTGAGGGCAGCTTTCTGGAATGGAGAAAGATGGTCCCATGGCCCCCTAAATATCCCTTACACATGGGTGAATTAACTCACTGCTCCCACTTGCAGGGGGATTTCTATCCCCTATAAAGGTACAGGTGGCTGCTGTCGGCACTGAGAAATATGCAGTGGCTTGTAAGCGGCTTCTCCGTCTTTCACTGAATGCGATGCCCCAGAACAGGCTCGAGTTCGCAGCTGTCATGAGGGCAGTGCATTCATGATAATATGTCACATTGTTCTGATCTGTGTAAAGTGGGTCTGGTACTGACCGGGACAGTTAGCCCATTCTGTAATCGGGACCCTGATGTGCAAGAGTGACTGGGATAGTTTGCATGGGCATTTTAATTGAACGACCACTGCAAGAACCACACTTATAATGAATGAAAATGTGAATTTAGAATAGTTGGCAAATTCTGTAAACTTTTCTGGTCACAGTACGATCTTTGAGACCCCATATAATTCCTCCCATAACAGCTCGAAAACTCATTGGGAACCAAGGCCTAGATGTATCAAGCCTTTTGCGATTCGTTAAGGCCGAAATTCGCAGAATTTTGGCCTTAACGAATCGCAAACGGACATTTTGCATTTTTTGGAATGTATGTGAAATTAGCAAAATAAGGAATCGCAAAAAATTGCGATTCCTTATTTTGCTTAAGCATTTAAGGAATCGCAATTTTGCGATTCCTTAAATGCCATGTATGAAGCTTTTTTAAATTGCGAATTCAGGTTAAGGAATCGCCAATTAACACCAACTTGAGGTTCGTGTTAATTTGCGAAATCCTTTCAAAAACCAAAATTTGGCAATTTTGAGGGTGGCATGTGACACACATACATGCCCATACATGCCCATAGGGCATGTATGTGCGCCATATGCACACACATGTAAGTTTCAGGGGTGCAGCAGGGTGTCCATGAGACACCCCTACACCCTTGAAATAATTCTCAAATTGCGATTAGCAAATTGCGAATTCGCAATTTGAGAATTACTTCACAATCATTCCTATGGGCCTCCTGGCCCATAGGAATACATGGGAAATTATTTCTTATTTGCGAATTCGCAAAATGCGAATTCGCAAATAAAGAATAATAAGGAATCACTAAAAAAAAGCGATTTTTTACATACATTCCATTATGCGAATTCTAAATAGCGATTCGCTAGAAATCGCTATTTAAGATTCGCAAAATGGAATCTTGATACATCTAGGCCCAAGTTTTAAGTTTCACACTTTCAGCACTTCCCTCCAGGGCACCTTGACAGTGCTTATGGTTGGGTTATAATGAGCATGCACAGAGTGAGAGGGATTTTCTCAATTGTCATGGGGTCATGCTTAATGAACGTTTGGGGTATCATTTCTGGCCTCTATTGCAATACAAAAATATAGCCTTTGTAGGCAATATGAAGTATTTACAGCTTACGCAGGGCATGCATTTTCAGTAGTAAAGCAATAGCCTTTAATTCTAATGTAGTCTTTTGAAACAACTATCTAATGCTTATTTGACTGATAAAAAATTGTCAAAAATCTGCAAAAACTGTGCCTTAGTGTAAGAATGAATATCCTGCACTGACTACCCTTCACCTGCACTCATCCAAACTCTTTGAAGTTCCTTTGTGTGGTTTCCTATTTATACTCATTTTGGTGCAGCCCTAATCAATAGGGCTCCCAGTAGGGCTCCCAGTACTGGGCACCTATGGTCCTCTTGTGAATTTTTTGGTGCACTCTTTGGAAGGGGAAATGCTAAACTGTTCTTGCTGCCATGCTCTGGCGTTATGAAAAGTGAGGGGGCCTCCCTGCACAGTACTTAGGTGGGCCCCCTCCGGGCTCAATCAGGAGCTCTCCCGGCCAGAGTTCAGTGCCGAGGGGGCCCCTTGGAGCTCGGCCCCCCTCCCACACCGCGTGGGCTGTGGGGGCCTGTGTTACGCCCCTGCTGCCATGTACTGTCAAAGGCGTACTGTCGTAGTCCTCAAGACCAAGACCCTGGCTGGTACAGTGGTGAAACATGTTTGTCTTCGCAGTAGTATGTATGCAGACGTGTAAAGAAAAAATAC
Source organism: Lissotriton helveticus (assembly GCF_964261635.1). Taxonomy (NCBI): domain Eukaryota; kingdom Metazoa; phylum Chordata; class Amphibia; order Caudata; family Salamandridae; genus Lissotriton; species Lissotriton helveticus. The sequence goes on along the minus strand of NC_136061.1, from coordinate 1,690,419,666 downwards.
TATTTATTGCCACTGTGGTTTAGGAAGATGTAATAAGTGCCATGCCAGTGAATATTTAGAGCAATTGTGTTAATGGACTTAGATTCACACATTTACTACACAGTTCCTTGGTACAGCTCAGTATATGTCATGAAAATGCCCTAGCTTGCTATAGTTGCTATAATTGTTTTTTTTTCTGACAATGTCACTCCCTCTTGGAATTGTGTGCAAGGAATATATATGACCATTTCAAAGTCCAACGTAATAAGCTTGTCCCTTGTCCCTTTTCGGCAAAAAATAAGGCATTTGAAGTAACAGGGCTAATTCAGTTCAACTGAGTGTTTCGCTTACATGCGCCAAGTGACCTAAGGTTTTCGGTTTAAGGACTTGGAAGGGAATGAAGTGAGATTCAAGGTATTTGATTAAATCCTTGTAAGACCTTTGGGAAGGCATATCAAATCTTAGCATCTTGGAGTAATTTTGGTTTCCTGTCCATGCTGGCATTGTTACTCCAGACTACACTGGCCACCGACAGATCCCTTCCTGTTACTCCCCCAAAAGAATAAACACAAACCCAGACCACAGGCTGCAGGGAGTAAAACAACGAGCGAATAGTGAAAGGCAAAATGAGGCCCCTCGCACTCACAGGCCCTAGACTGGCAACAATATTAGGAGCTATGTCCCTGCTTAGCGTTACATATTTCCCAGAATAATGTGTATTTAATTTACTTGCACATTTATTATTACAGAGCTGGCACAATATTTATTAGCTCTTTCACTTCTATCTATAAATTTTAACCATTTGGCAGCTAGTCCTTTGCAGGATGAAAAATGTTGCTCTAACCAGGACATCAATGGTGCTATTGTATTTTATAATTTATGGGCGGTTTATTAAAATCATCTCATATTTTATAATGGGCAACTAGCAATAGTTGAAACTTAAGGTGTCATTGAAATAAGTGTCTGTGACAGTGCCCACTGAGTATTACATTGAAACCAATGTGTGTTGTTATGGTGTCTTAATGTGTCAGAGATAGTTTGTCTTTACAGTGTGTTCTTTCATAAATGTGTAGGTACAGTGCTAACGCGGGATTACTGGTTACTAGTTACCTTACCAAATCCCAAACTATGTCGACTGAAGCGTTGGTACCTGTCATTGAGTAAAAGGTAATCTTACAATAAATCAATCAATTTAAGAACTTACACCACTCTAAATGACCACTGACCAAATTTTAAGTTTCAAAGATTTAATATAAAGTCAAAGATAACTGAAGATACAAACTTCTCAAAATGAGATTAAGAAGATAAATCGGTATCACTATGAACATGAACTTTTTGAATAGTCTGAGTCTGAAAAACAGAATAATAAGTACAAGCTCAAAAACCATAAGGGTTGCCAAAATGGATACAAGTTGCAACCTCAAAGTCATTACAGAAAAGAAAATTAAGGTTAGTCTGTCCCTACACTATACTAAGTGACATCCCTACTTAACAAGATCTTTACCCCCCTAGGTGTCAGCCGTGGTGACTTCCTAAGAAGATCACACACTTCTCTTTGTCTCTTCTCTGATAATGGGTCTCTCCTGATCAGCCTATCTGCCTACCCATCCGCTTCCTTAGGCTCCCAAAATCATCTGCTCTGCTCTCCTCCCGGGTCGCTTTCCCTAATACCAAATCACATTTCCAAAAGAAACGCCCCTTGGGACGCCCCTCACGTGGTACATCTTTGCGCGGCAAACTCCATGATGGTACTCTTGAAGACCCTCGTTAAAGTTGACCTTGGTTCCCAGGCTTCTTCTCCAGTGCGCTGATACCCCCTGAAATTCCTGGAAACTCCTACAGGCCTGCGCAAGGCGCCACTGAACAAAGTCCCTTTCATTCGAGCTGATTAGGACCCTCGCACCTGCATACAGCTCGTCCTGCAGTGGGCCTCAAATTCCAGACTCCACCATATCTATAGGTCATAAAATATAAGCGAAGCTCTGTACTTGACACCTCTCGACTTCTCCTCTAACGAGCACATGGCACATCAAAGAGACATCACTATCTGTTCAGGCCTACTTGATTTACATGAAGCGGGTCCCTGCACTCTGAAAACATTTTACTTGATTTAAACAACATTCTTAACTAGCATACGTTTCTAAAACAACACATCTATAAAGCATATATTTCAAACTTAGTTCGATAATACATTTGGAAGAACCACGTCAACCTTGTCTCACATTATTTTAGCAGCACGTTTAGATTTTCTGTGAATTGCCATGAGGCCTACACATTATACTGGTTTTGTAAAGCTCTATTCAACTCTAACATGATTCCTTTAACATGAGAACATGAGGTTTTCATATTCATCCCAAACATTTCTACATTAGTCTCACACAGTTATGATTATTGTTACTCTACTTAAACATTCTATGCATTTCACCACTGAATATAAGACACTCGGTGTATTTCACTTCTAAATATAAACACTCTGGTGCAAAGTACATGTTAACTAACTACGTGCTTGTAAATATGGTACACTTATACATTTTTTCAAACTTGTGCTCTCTCAGTCCCCCCTTTGATGACCTTCAGGGGTCATCACCATCAAGACACTAAAAATGTAGAACCCTTCAAAGTGAAGTCATGGCTGTGCCACTTCTTTTCATACTCTCTAATGCTTTCAGACTCTTGTATTGAGTGTCCTGCATAGCTGTCAACTCTTCCTCCTGTTTCCTCATAGTTCTCTGCAACCTATTTGCTCTATAACATTGATACAAACGCACCAATCCCCACAAAGTGATTACGCAAATCACAATTATGATGATGGGTTTCAGTATGTACCAAACAATACCCTTTCCTAAGTTGGCAAACCAACCTCCAACTTTACCCATTCCATGACCTACTTTTTCCCACACGTTTACTTTTGCCAGGTCCTCAATTTCGTAGTGTATGGCAGTGATGTTTCGTATATACTTCTCTAGAGGTTTTGAATTGTCTGGAATGTAAGTGCAGCATTCCTGGACCTTCAAAGCCTTACAGACTCCTCCCTCTTTAGCTAACAGAACGTCTAAAGCAAGTTGGTTCTGAAGAACCATTGCCCTAATCGATTGCATCTCCCCTTCTATCAGCATCAATGATCTTGCAGTACTGGCAGATAGCCTATCTACGACTGTAGCTAACCTCCTGATCTTAATGTCATTCAATATCAGTCCTAAGAAAGGGAATGCAGCACCGAGTACATCTCCAACTACTTCTGCTGCACCCAGCCCTCGCTTCCATCTAGTTGGTATTTCTTTCTTTGGCGTGTCTAAATTCTCAACATGATATATTTTAGGGAAGACAACAGCCAGATAGCATGATCCGTACCAATTATCTGGTAGCTTCACATAGGCATTTCTTCCACATACAAAATATACATTTGGAATTGCTTGCATCCCTTTCAAAAAGTCCTTAGAGTAATACTCCAATTGAAAGGCATGTTCACAATTGACTTGACCTACATAAAAGTTTTCATAATAAGAGTAACTCCTGTGAATGCACAGTTTCCCCCGTTTCTCCTTATCCAAAGCAATTGGACCAATACTACCTTTTCTTTGATGTGCCCTTTCCTCCTTGGTCCAATCTGTTTCCCATTGTCCTGATGCCTTCAAAATCTTCTGCCTCCTGTATCTAGTATCTACCTGTCCTATAAACTTTTTCTCAACTTCTGATATTTGACAAGTCAGATTGTTTCTTCGAGCATGTGAAGTATCTAACGTTTTCCATGGAATAAACCATTTGTGTAATCTGTCTTCGCTTTTGTAATAGTCCCACTTGTTCAAATGCTTGAAATTCGGGACCTCTGGCAATGTCGAGTCGAAATTCGAGAAATAATACTCAAATCCATCTCGTCCATAAAATATGCTCAACAACAAACTGCATGTGATTCCATATGTCAATGGAAGATGATGGTATCTGATACCCTCCTCTACCGAAGCTGGTAATTGCATACAAACGTAGCAATCCTTCACTTCCATGGCATCAACATATTCATAAAGCAATTTAGCATAAGCATTTGACTTGTAATTTCCCTGTGACTCATCTGTATGTAGCCTTTTTATTTCTGCATCTAACAACGCTTTGTCTTTATCATTGATGTTTCCCTTTTCCTTTGTGGTAAATAAATAAATAATACCTCTATTTTTGAATGCTTAAATGAATAACAGATAGCTCAATAAATAAGAGTCAAGATTCGAGGTAGTAGGAGTTTTGCAGGTTTAATACAGCATAAGGACAGGAACAGGACAACCTGCACAGGAATAGGATGGCAGGGCCCGGCAGCTGCCGGGGCAGGATCTGGGATGAGCGCGCTGACTTTTAATAACAATACACGAACATATATACTAAAACAGTTGCATTACAGTACATAGGATAGGCGGAGCAGTGGGTGTGGTCAATAGCAGTCGCGAAAGATAAGGGTGAAAGTGGGTGTAACAGGGCGTATACATAGACATGTGATGCAAACGTAACAGAATATGTCATGAATGGGGCGGAGACATGGAGGGGGCTACCTAAGGAGCCGGGACCTCTGACCTAATGGTGCGCGCAAACTGGCAATGACGTGTTACTAGGAGAAGCTGGGGGCTACGAACTCTGTGCTAGGAGCAGAGACTGAAGTCTGGAGAGTCAGGGCGACATGTACCTAAGCAGTATCTAGTATCTGATGTTTTGAGAACATGTTGATATGAACTAAGAGTCAGGAGGGGAGAGGCTAACGGACTCTAAGACTGGAGCATGCATTATTCTACATGTAGTGCATGATGAAGAATATTAAATGACCATTAATACAGTATTTCTCTTACATGGAGACGGAAAGGCTAGACAATGACGGAAACTATTGATGCAGTTCAGTAGCTTAGGAATGCAGAGAAGGAGGACTGAACTGATAACTGGAATCATAACATACTCTTGGCAGACTCAGAGGCAGAGCCAGGCTGAGCCGGGCACTGCGAGGCAGGAAGTAAGTGAAGGGTCGAGGATACAGGTGGGGGCTGTATCGCTCCTCAGCGAGGCTTCAGGAGACAGGAGCTGAATCTAGTGTCCAGGCCCTTTTGAGGCCTAGAAACGGGGACTTTACAATGGAATAACGTGCACACTGAGAAACGTGGCAACGTAACTTTACATAGGCCTGATATTCGTAGTATTCACGAGAACTGGAAACTGGCATACTAGAGGTGGACACAACTGTAGTTGCGTCTTTAATCGGTACATAGGAAATACATATGCATATTAATCATGCACAGATAACATATGATGGAGGACTCGTAGGGACACAGAACATGGCAAAATTTACTTTTCCACATTCACTCCTTGTCACTACATTTCCATCAGGAAACATCAATATTCATGATACCATCTATCATTTCATACAGTATCATTTGCTCGTCTCGAATTATCCTGGAACGGGATTTAGAACGGGGCTTGGGACTAGGAATACAAGAGGTAGCACAAATGCCGCAAATCGCAGGGCCACATTGTATACAGAGGCAGCAGCTGAATATGATCGCTACTGCAATACCTAGAAATGACAATACTTTCCATCCCCAGGCGGAAACTATGTTCCAGTACCAACAGGACCACGTCCAGGTGCCTGGATCTTGGTGTAACAGATGGGCAATTTTATGGAGTCTGGTTATAGCTGAATAAACAGACGGCGCGTTATTTGGAATGAAAATGCAGCAACTAGATCCGATGACTCTACAGGCCCCGCCCCTATCGGCCAATATGACGTCAAGGACGAGACGATTCTGTAAAACGACAAATCTCATAGCAGATTGCTCTTCAGTTAAGTTACCTAGGGCAGAGGCAGTCTCATTGACTACTGCTTCAAGGGTTCTGGTTAACCTACGGATTAGCTTACTATTCTGGATAGGTCCTATAAAGAAAAAGAAACCTCTGTTGAAATCTGTATATTGTTCTAGAGCAGTTTCAGTATAATCGACAATCGGGGACTCGACCTCCCTTTTATGTCTAATGTGTACTAGATGTGTGTTTCTGTGATAATCAGATGGGGCTAGGAAAACTGGTGGCAGTAGGAAGGCAATGTAACAGGTTCCCTCCCAATCGAGGGGCAGACGAACATATGCGGTCTGACCACAAATAAAATAAGAATGACGTGAAGCTTTGAAAATAGATTTCCCACTGTCACTATATTTGACAATAGTAGTACAATCGCTGTGTCCTACATGTACGGAACCATTATTTCTAACACATAATTCGCCTTTGACTGGTAGTACTGAAATAGCAGGTAAGTCTGGAGTGGAATCAGACTGAACATTCAGGACCATGAAATTCGAAGAATAATTACCTAAATTGTAAACTTCGTTTTCTAGATCTAACCCTGTTCTGTGGGGAAGACCTTGCTTGTCTGGGAAACATGTATTGTTAAGAAAAGACATATCTGTTGAGGATGACGTTAACGTGGACCATGCTCCACACGAACCATTATGTGAAAATGGATAAGGAAAGAGTGGCAGAACTCCCTTCGGTGTCTGGAAAGGGGGGAGTCGACCACACACCCAACAATTAGTGGCATTGCTGGTCTGGTGTGAATAATGTAACATGCGGATGAAAGAATTATTACGCATAGCGAGGCGGTAAGAGAGTTCATGAGGAGGCAGATCACTAAACGTGTGCTCTACTGTAGCATTAGAAGACTCATTTATATGAGAAACTGGAAAATACAGGTAAAATGCATAACTGGTGCAGGAAATCATAATACTGAGAAATAATATGAAACATAGGAAAACGATACATCGGATTGAGTTTTGACTAACTCTCTCACTATGGGGGTCTATTTTATACATGTCAGAAACCGGTCTAACCGTTTCACCTAGGGGAGGACTTAGACAATCAAACTGGCTGACTTATTTTACTAGACCTTAACTTGAGTTTATACTCCTGTTGCGGAGTTTTCTCTAACAGGGAAGGGTTCGTAGCAATGTCTTTTGCGGGACAGTCCTTAAGAATAGTACTTTGGCAGTCCTTTGAATCCTGGGCAATGTTCTTTGAGACTGGCTTCAATCCATAAAATTTCTTTATATGCGAAAGATGCACCCAGCCTTTGCGTCCCTCCAACTTCACGGCTGTACGGGTGGCAAGGAGGACCTGTCGGGGCTCCTTCCAGCGAGGCTCTAGTGGACTTGAGCGATCGAAATTCCGGACAAGAACCATGGATCCTGGAACGATTTCATGCGGTGCCACCTCGGTATTGTCTGGAAATGCGGCAGCAACCTGTGAACGACAAGAGTTGAGGGAAGACATCAAGGAAGCTAGGTAATCTGTCAGCATATTACTTGAAACATCGGTAATACTTCGGGGTCTAGGTGTACCCCACATATTTGGGGGGCGGCCGAATACGACCTCGTACGGGGACAGACCTGATCTGGAATGTGCGACCATGCGCATGTAAAACAGAGCAACTGGCAGAGCTACTAGCCAGTCCACACCTTTCTCTTGACAAACTTTTGCGATACGGATTTTCAAAGTCTGGTTATGTCTCTCTACGAGACCGGCTGCTTCAGGATGGCGTACACAATGGAACTTCCACTGGTACCCTAACAAAAGGGACACATGTTTCATGAGTTCAGATGAGAATGGCTGGCCGTTATCAGAATATACGACTCTAGGGAGTCCATAACGGGGGAAGAACTCACGAACCAACTGCTTGGCAGTGGTCGCGGCTGTGTAATCTGGAACTGGATATGCCTCCGTCCACCTGGACAAAGCGCATACAACTACAAGGACATACTTGAAACCTCGACATCGCTCCATCTGAATGTAATCCATCTGGAGGACTTCAAAAGGGTGGTCAGGGGGCTGGAATCCACCTTGTTCCACCGGGACACTTTTACCTGGATTGAACTGACAACATATCATACAGGTACGGACTTTCTGCTTGGCTGCAGCTCGTAAATGCTTGTTGAACCAAATATTCTGGATACTGTCTAACATTGCTTTTTCTCCTAAATGTGCTGGACTATGTGCGGTATTGATAATGACTTGAACCATAGAGTCGGGGAGAAACCATGTGGCTCTACCCTTCGTTACCCATCCTTGATCTGTCTGGACCCCTCCTTGTTCGGACCATTTCTTGATTTCATCGGGAGTAGCATGTAACTGGATATCTATGACATCTTGAGTAGGGTCCTTAACTGTCATACATGTAGTCGGATCTGGAGTGTGTGTCGGTGTCTTATTTACTGGAATGTCTGGTGTCTGAGCTGTAAGCTTGGCTGTGCGATCTGCTAGATCATTACCCTGGGAAATAATGTCAGTAACTTTCGTATGTGCTTTGCACTTCATGATAGCGATAGATGTCGGTAAATGTATGGTATCTAACAGAGCCTGAATAAGGAGACCATGCTGAATCTTGGTTCCATGAGAAGTCATGAAACCTCTCTCTTGCCAGAGCACTCCGAAGTCGTGTACAACTCCAAATGCGTAACGTGAATCGGTGTAAACATTAACTTTCAGGTTCTTGGCGTGTATGCAGGCTTGAGTCAGAGCAACTAGCTCCGCTGCTTGAGCAGACAGGGTGTCAATGCGGTGTGTTTCAATAACTTCAGTGTCGGTAGTCACTGCATACGCGGCGACTAGTTCTCCTGTACTTGTTCTCATACATGAACCATCCACATAAAGTGTCAGGTCTGGATCTGGTAATGGAATATCTGTCAGATCTTGTCTTGGCTTTGTCATGATGTTAACTATTTCCACACAGTCGTGTGTGGCAGAATTCGAAGTAACTGATGGTAATAGTGTAGCAGGATTTAAAACGTTGCAGCGTCTGATTTCTATGTGTGGCTGGAACAGTGTCAATTCATAACCTGTTAAACGTGCAATTGTCAGGTGCTGAGTTTGTGTTCGGTTTAAAAGAACTTCCACGGAGTGTGGAACCTGTACTGTCAGGGAGTGTCCTAATACTATGGAATCACTTTGTCTGATAGCTAGTGCTGTGGCTGCAACTGACTTGAGGCACGCAGGCAGAGCCTGGGCTACAGGATCTAATGTGCTCGAAAAATAAGCACAGGGCTTATATTGTCCTGCTTGATCTTGTGTGAGGACAGATAATGCTGTACCTTCGCGTTCAGTGACGAAAAGTGTAAAAGACTTACTGTAGTTCGGTGTTGCTAGAACTGGAGCTTGACATAGGGCTTTCTTTAATTCATTGAAACTAAGTGTATGTTCAGATGTCCAAGGGAGGACAGTCGATACGGCTGCCTCCTGTGTCGTTAACTGTATCAGTGGCTTGGCTAGAAATGCATACTGAGGAATCCATTGTCTGCAATAAGAAGTAAGGCCGATAAAAGCACGTACCTCCTTCTGGGTCTTGGGCTGAGGAAGACTCGCTATTAACTGAATACGGTCTGGTGTCAACTGCCTACCCCTCTTGGACAGTAAGTGTCCTAAGTAGACCACTTGCTGGACACAGAATTGAAGCTTAGAAGGGGACACCTTGTGTCCCATCTCGGCTAGGAAATACAAGACTGTAAGGGATGCTCGCTCGCAAGCACATTCAGAACGGGCTGTGATCAGTAGATCATCGACGTACTGGAGCAGGGCAGTGTCAGTTGGCATGTGAATGCTGTCTAGTTGTCTCTTGAGTGCTTGACTGTAAATACTAGGACTTTCTGTGAAACCTTGAGGAGCGCGTGTGAACATATAGCTCCTTCCGTTTAAACAAAATCCGAAAAGGAACTGGCTGTCTGGATGAATGGGGACACTGAAAAATGCGTTCTTGAGGTCTATGACAGTAAAGAATGAAGCTTCTGAATCAATGGCTGTCAACAGGGAAGAGATATCTGGGACGACTGGATACTGGGGAATAATACATTTATTAAGTTCTCGGAGATCAATCACTAATCGATATACTGGAGGTGCATTCGGATCAGTACGTTTCATGACAGGAATGATCGGAGAATTGCATACATTGGAGTCAGTTTCTACAACTACTCCTTGAGCCATGAGCTCGTCAATAATTTTGGATAAGGCTGCTACAGCCTCAGGTGGCAATCTGTACTGTCTGATTCGTGGCAGGACTACACCTGGCTTGAGAGTCACACGATGGGGTGTGATTTGCATAAAGCCAACATCAGTTGGACCTTGCGCCCATAGATGCTGCGGAACATTAGACAATCTAGGATCAAAATCTCGTAATACATAGTGACCCTTGAAGTCACGTAGGAACAATCGTATTCCCTCTGGGGAACAGCATATAACTGCACCTAACTCTTTCAGTGTTTTAATGCCTAATAGATTTTCTGGACATGACTTAGTAAGTAACAGATCAGTAGTGCGGGACAATGGACCTACTTCTAGAGTAACTGGCTTTGATATTTCATTTACGATAGGTTTTCCTGAAAATCCAAGGGAAACATTTCTTGAGCCTGAGAGCGGAGCCCCTGGAACTTCGGCGTGACTAATTGTGGTCCTACTTGCCCCTGTATCAATCAGAAACTTTCTGTCTTTCCCTAATACTTGACTGTGAACATAGGGACCTTCTTGATCTACAGGTATCTCGATGAGAGGCAAGCCTACCTCCCTCTCTAGGCTGTTTCATGAATATGGCTGATACTCTGGATACTCGGACTGAGCATACTGGTACATCTGCTGTGTAACATGCTGTGTTGCAGCGATAGGCTGCAGTGCTGTAACTGTCTGTGGTGCATTCTGTGGCTGAGAAGTCTGTGAAACTTGTTCTTGTCTTGGCGGGCGTGGTCTTTCTTTAGTCTTACCGGTAGCTATATTGTGTTTCAGAACTGCACACTCGTTTATAAAATGACCTGGCTGTTTACAATAATTGCAGTTCCCTTTAACGGGAGCTGCAGGATGACTGGCTTGATTTGGACCCCTTTTCTGACTGTCTTGAGGAACAGATTGTGCAACTAGTACTTTCATTTTCGTGTCTTTCATACGTTTTCTCTCCTGATCTTGTTCTTCTCTGATTCTATTCTGGTGATATTGGAGCATCTGTAACATCTGGGACGGGGTATTAGCTTGCCAGGTACTTTCGACTTTCAAAACTCGGTTCTTAATTTGTGGACTTGAATTCTCGACCAATTTAGTAACAAAAAGATGAGGGTATGACTCACTACTTGTCTTGAGGCCACTGTTGATGCTAAAACATTTCTCAAATCTAGAATAATAATCACTAATATCTTCGTCTTGTTTCTGTTTACAGGCTGAGATTGCATCCCAGTCTTCCTTTCTAGTCGTCAATAATCTGGGTAAAACTTGTATTAATAATTCCGGTAATTCTTTGCATTTATCTCCAAGACCGGTACCTGGTACTCGTGCCTTGTCTTCAGCTTCTAGAACTGCCCAATCGATCTTTTTCTCTCCCACCTCCCATTCTTTTTCTTTGAGTTTCTCATATACCCCTGCGGGCAACAAGACTTTTAACATTTTAATGATATCTGGATACGTGTATTCTCCCATACGGAGCATGTCCTTTAATTCTCGGTGGAACCCTGCTGGATCTTTATCATGACAGGGAATTAATTTTTTCATCTCTAAGAGTTCCATCTTTGTGATCGGGGTGTAAACAAACACTCGTTGCATTTCACCACCGTCTGTCTTAACTGGATGTACTTCTCTTAACGGATTCTGTCTGTCTATGTAAAAGGGTTTACTTTCTGGGGGTGAGACATGAACAAAATGCGGGTTCAAAAACGTTCTGTATTTGTGGCGCTGTTCTAGAATGACACTAATCAAATCGGTACCTAAACCTTTCCATTTATACTGGAGTAACTCGTTCAGGACATCGTGTAACGGACCTGGATCAGAATGTTGACCCTCATACAATGTAATGAGGTGCTGGATCATATACATACCCGCCAGTCGTTGCTCGGCTGGGGGCAATTTCAGAAACATTTGTGCCACTATTTCGTCTGGAAAAGTGGTAGAATCAGTAGTCCATCGGACTGCTGATCGGACTAGTTCTTGTTCATGCATAGTACTTAACTCACTATAACCGATTCGTGATTTCAGAATGTGATCGGTAGCTTGAAATACTTGTTCTAGAGAACCTTGTTCTGGTGCTGGATGGTGAAAAATTGACTTGTGTTCTAGGCGCAAATGGCGATCTGGAAATCTAGATTTTCCTACATACGCTATTCTGTCGGGATTCTCGTCCTCTACCTCTTCTGTAGGAGAGTCGTTTTCTTTCTCGCTTACTTGTGCTGCTTTGCGTTGTTCGTGTATCCTTATTATTTCTTTACGAATCTTCTTATACATACTCTCTATACTACTGATGGTTCTGTGCTTACCCTCGGCTATATTATCACTCCACCTTGTCAGGGTTCTCATTTCGACTTGATCTTTGGTCGGATAATCTTGTTCCCTTATTAGACAATTAATCAGAAACTTTAATAGCATGAGCTAGACTTCAGCTTTTCTTTGGCACATGACATCACTAATACTTTCTGGATCATTCCCGGTACGGATGAAACGATATATTCTGTCTAGATCTTCTTTCATATCTGGTAGGGTGACTAGATACTCGGTCACCTTTCTTACGCGTAATGAATATAAAACCATATTATCCTCGCCTGGGACTGGATCATAGCCACATTCGGTAAGGGCTTTTCTTATTTCTGCAACAGACTGATGTCTGGGCGTACGCTGTGACGCTTGTGCATGTAATTCGGCTAACGTTAAACGCTTGTGTGGCGGCGGGGTTTGAGGAGTACCTCCCCCTGCGGCCCCTAAACTAGAGTCGTCTACTGATGCTCTTCGTCCTGGCAGAGTGGGAAATGGAAATGTAGGCTGGACTTGTATGGCGGGCTGGACCGGGGGTACCGTAACAGGTACTCCGGTGTCTGGAGGAGCGGGAAGTGCCTGATTTACAGGGACTGGCGGAGCGGGATTTGCATATTCTGGGACTGTGTCGTCCAAATAGGACGAAATGAAAATATCAGCTGCGGTCGGTTTGTGACGTAGCTTGGTCGGAACTAATGGTGGCGGGAAATTACTGGATGCCTCCGGGGTCGCTTTTGGCAAGCCCTCGGCAAGAAGAGGATACATACCCTTGATGAGGGCATACCTCTGTCTGTCTGACTGTTCGGTTTTAACTTGTTCACCAATCTCGATTAATTCCCTTTCTTGGGCTCGTTCCAAGGATTCTCTACTTAGTTCTGACTTTCTGATTTCTTTTTCGGTTCTTTTATGAGATTCTTTGCGCCATAACTCGATGGCATCTTTCTGTGACTGTCTGGCTTTCTTTTTCCATAATGCTTCTTCTACTCGCATGATGCATTCGGCATCCCATGTGCCTGATATAGGCCATCTATACTTTTCTTCTAACTGTTTGGTATACTCTACCCATAAATCTAGATACAATATGGCGCTTATGCCATGCTTCTGATACATAAAATGACCTGGACTGTCCCTAGGCGGGACAGGAACTGCTGCTTCTAACAGACCTTTTCTGGTTTTTAACTGACGCAGTTTTGAGAAGAGTGGCATGACTGAACTATAATCTGGACACAATACAATACACAATAAACACGATAATCACTTCGCACTCATACCACGACATTAAAATACATGAATAACATTCAGAATAACAGTTCGAACAGAATACTACCTGGAATACGGAAAACAGAATACATGAATTTTCTCGAGAACAGAACTGACTGGAACAGAAACTAGATGCACTGCTGAAACAGTACGAAACTTACCGGTCTCATACAGAGACACGTCAGGACCCGCATCCACCGAAGTGAACACTTCGTTTGTGGGTCTGTGTACCACCAACCCACGGACCAGAGTCAATTAGACTGACCCTGTCTAGATACTACCCCAGCAACGGTACTCACCGGGCAGCAAGAACGGAAGGCCTCGGACGGGACTGGACTGCTTCGACGCCGGACGGACGAACTTCGGACTTCTGTTACGGGTGGGCTTCCGGATACCTCGGACCTTGGACTCTCGGCTTGGGCTCTGGTCGGGACTCGCCGCGTTCCTCCACCGTCTCGTCTGGATGCTGGACCGCCTCCTCCGTCTCCTCCGTGGGCCTGAGGGATACTTGAAGCAGAAATATCTGCCGGTGCGCAGAAGAGTTCCGTCACGACTGCAGAGGGTCAGGGGGTCGGCGTGGCTTCACCGACGCGTGGGGAAAGGGCAAGTCCCTGTTCGGGCGCCATTATGTGGTAAATAAATAAATAATACCTCTATTTTTGAATGCTTAAATGAATAACAGATAGCTCAATAAATAAGAGTCAAGATTCGAGGTAGTAGGAGTTTTGCAGGTTTAATACAGCATAAGGACAGGAACAGGACAACCTGCACAGGAATAGGATGGCAGGGCCCGGCAGCTGCCGGGGCAGGATCTGGGATGAGCGCGCTGACTTTTAATAACAATACACGAACATATATACTAAAACAGTTGCATTACAGTACATAGGATAGGCGGAGCAGTGGGTGTGGTCAATAGCAGTCGCGAAAGATAAGGGTGAAAGTGGGTGTAACAGGGCGTATACATAGACATGTGATGCAAACGTAACAGAATATGTCATGAATGGGGCGGAGACATGGAGGGGGCTACCTAAGGAGCCGGGACCTCTGACCTAATGGTGCGCGCAAACTGGCAATGACGTGTTACTAGGAGAAGCTGGGGGCTACGAACTCTGTGCTAGGAGCAGAGACTGAAGTCTGGAGAGTCAGGGCGACATGTACCTAAGCAGTATCTAGTATCTGATGTTTTGAGAACATGTTGATATGAACTAAGAGTCAGGAGGGGAGAGGCTAACGGACTCTAAGACTGGAGCATGCATTATTCTACATGTAGTGCATGATGAAGAATATTAAATGACCATTAATACAGTATTTCTCTTACATGGAGACGGAAAGGCTAGACAATGACGGAAACTATTGATGCAGTTCAGTAGCTTAGGAATGCAGAGAAGGAGGACTGAACTGATAACTGGAATCATAACATACTCTTGGCAGACTCAGAGGCAGAGCCAGGCTGAGCCGGGCACTGCGAGGCAGGAAGTAAGTGAAGGGTCGAGGATACAGGTGGGGGCTGTATCGCTCCTCAGCGAGGCTTCAGGAGACAGGAGCTGAATCTAGTGTCCAGGCCCTTTTGAGGCCTAGAAACGGGGACTTTACAATGGAATAACGTGCACACTGAGAAACGTGGCAACGTAACTTTACATAGGCCTGATATTCGTAGTATTCACGAGAACTGGAAACTGGCATACTAGAGGTGGACACAACTGTAGTTGCGTCTTTAATCGGTACATAGGAAATACATATGCATATTAATCATGCACAGATAACATATGATGGAGGACTCGTAGGGACACAGAACATGGCAAAATTTACTTTTCCACACCTTAATAATGGTAGTTTTCGGTGTTGACACTCCCTTGACCTCCTTGACTGCAGTTTCATCCCTCTCGTGTCCCACTAGGAATGAAACAGTTACCACTAAAATTATAAGAGAAACCACTACTCCTAAAAATGTAACAACTATACATTTTGCCCTGCGGTTCGGGTTGCCAGCCTCCATGTTCTCAAACAGTGTCTCTTTGGACGTTCTTCCCGCATCAACTTCCTCCTCTTTTCAAACAAAGTCTTTCTCTCTTGCAATGTCTCTCTTTTGAACACTTGGAAGCTTGACAATTTGTTTCCGCAAAACAGTTCAAAGTCCCGTAGAAATTAGACAACCCTAGCCCTTCTCCATCCACTAAAAGGAAACCCCTATCACTTTTCTTCTTCCACTCGGCGCTAGGTTATCTTGCAACAAGTTTACAATTTCTTTTCAAAAGTCTTATTTTCATCTAAAGTTATGTATGGCTCAAGGAGGGACACTACGTCTTCCCAAATGTCCATCCGAAGTAACATTCCCTCAGGTTCTGGGCAGTTCATACCACAACATGGAAAGTCAACTTTTTCTAGGATTATTCTCCTTATTTCGCTCAGGACAAGTGGACGGACGAAATTGAGAGTTAGCGTTTTTTCAATTTCTACTCCTGGTACTATCAGCTCTACATTGGTAGGATTTCTGGTTATCAGCTAAACCAAGAAAAGACCGAAATAATGACCTGGAATCTTAACACAAGAGGAGTAAAAACTACAGCAGAAATGAGATATCTTGGAGTTAGGATCACACAGAAGACTGAGGACTTGGCTAAAACTAATCTGGACAGAGTAAAAAAAGAGGTTGGTGATATGCTAAAGGGCTGGATGAACATACCTTTGTCAATATATGGGAGATCTAATCTTGTAAAGATGGTGATTATACCAAAAATTACTTTTTTGTTTGAAGCTATTCCGCTGTGTTTTAAAAAGGAATGGTTGGTAAAAATACAAAGTATGATAACTTCATTTATTTGGGCATCAAAAACCTCTCGAATTTCATGGAGGAAAATACGAAGAAGTATAAATAAAGGAGGATTGGCGGCTCCTGATTTACAAATATATGCATGGGCTTTTTGTTTGAAAAATTGCAGGATGTTGTTGGGTTCCCTTGTTCATTCTCAGATCGGCGAACTTTTTAAAATAATGCTGAAGATATCAGGTTATCATGAGTTTGGTTATTTATATAAGTTTGGAGACCCTAAGTTTTTCAAAAAAGTGAAACTCAAGACTCTGAAAGATTTGGCCGAGACTTGGTATAAAATAAGAAAAACAACTAAGATCCCTTATCTCAGTTATATGGCTCCGATATGGGAATCGCCGGGAGCTCCGACCTGGACAAGAGATGCGTTAGCTTTAAATTTGACAAAGGAGCCAGCCCTACAAAGATGGAGAGATTTATTTCAGGATGGAAAATTGATTCCCTGGAGTTTATGTCAACAAAACTGGGGCCCAGTTTTCTCAAAATACAAGTACTTGCAGATTCAAAGTTGGGCAAACCATGCAGGATCAGGGATTGGACAGGAAAACGATTTTGAATTAAAACTGGAGTTAACGGCTTTTAAGAAGGAAGTTGCTTGCTGGTATTGGCGAATATTGGAAATGGAGGATGGGATATTTGATCTACCTGAGACCCTGTGGAAGAATAGCTTGCCAAGGATTGCTACAGAAGACCAATGGCAAGTAACTATGAGCATGCTATATAGAATTGTTAAACCTGCCAATCTAAGGCGAAATGTTTTATTTACTATCCACAGGGCATACTGGTCCCCGTACAGGCTTTCTAAATTTAAAGAAGGAGGATTGGTGGAATGTCCAAAATGTAAAGCCCCAAATGTCGATGACTTACACATGTTCGTATCATGCCCGAATATCAAACAATTTTGGATTGACGTGAGTAACTCCCTCTCCAAATCATTGAGCCAACCCATTGAGGTAAGCCCTGAATTAATTATTTCTGGGAGATACGATTTACAAAACAGAGTTTTGGGTAACAATGTTAGACTTATTTTTTATGCTATGTTATTAGCACGTCGTGAGATATGTAAACTATGGGTTTCACCACTCAGTCCTACCTTATTGGACTGGGTATTAGCTATGAGATACATAGCAAAGTTAGATATGTTAGATTGTTCTAAAAGAAATAGAGGTTTTTGGATACCCTTCCTGCAAAATTTTGGTTAAAGTTATAGTTATGTTAAAAATCCAATGATTAAGCCCGAGCCTGTCTCGCTGGAATTTGGATTCGATAACGAGGAATAGAGATGGTGGAAGACACACATCTTGGGTCAGGTGGTCAAGGAGGAGTCTCGAGAGGGGATCAGACTCAAAAATATGTGTTGTCTACGCCCCATTACTCTAGACCAGCCTAAGAGACAACAACAGCCCAGAGGTTGGAAAGGATTAAGGATATGGGCGGCAAGACGGCAAATGAGGATAAAAAAAAAAAAAAAAAAAAAGCATTTGACTTGTAATTTCCCTGTGACTCATCTGTATGTAGCCTTTTTATTTCTGCATCTAACAACGCTTTGTCTTTATCATTGATGTTTCCCTTTTCCTTAATAATGGTAGTTTTCGGTGTTGACACTCCCTTGACCTCCTTGACTGCAGTTTCATCCCTCTCGTGTCCCACTAGGAATGAAACAGTTACCACTAAAATTATAAGAGAAACCACTACTCCTAAAAATGTAACAACTATACATTTTGCCCTGCGGTTCGGGTTGCCAGCCTCCATGTTCTCAAACAGTGTCTCTTTGGACGTTCTTCCCGCATCAACTTCCTCCTCTTTTCAAACAAAGTCTTTCTCTCTTGCAATGTCTCTCTTTTGAACACTTGGAAGCTTGACAATTTGTTTCCGCAAAACAGTTCAAAGTCCCGTAGAAATTAGACAACCCTAGCCCTTCTCCATCCACTAAAAGGAAACCCCTATCACTTTTCTTCTTCCACTCGGCGCTAGGTTATCTTGCAACAAGTTTACAATTTCTTTTCAAAAGTCTTATTTTCATCTAAAGTTATGTATGGCTCAAGGAGGGACACTACGTCTTCCCAAATGTCCATCCGAAGTAACATTCCCTCAGGTTCTGGGCAGTTCGTACCACAACATGGAAAGTCAACTTTTTCTAGGATTATTCTCCTTATTTCGCTCAGGACAAGTGGACGGACGAAATTGAGAGTTAGCGTTTTTTCAATTTCTACTCCTGGTACTATCAGCTCTACATCCACAATTACAAAGGGGTCCGTTCTAATCAAGATCACTTTCTTCACCTTTCCAGTTCTGCGCCCCCTTGAAGACATTCGCAATATGGTATTAATCCACAACAATAAGCGCTCCTAGCATTTCTACTACTCGCTGAAGCATTTCCAAACGAAGAAGAGTTCCCTCCAATATTGGATATCGTGAACAGCAAACTGGAAACTCAACTGTCTCTAAAATCAATTTTCTTATTCCGCTCAGGAGAGCAGGATGAACGATGTTGAGTGTCAGCAACCTTTCGGTCTCCGCTCCTGGCAGTAGAAACCTTATCTGCACTGTGATGATCGGGTCAGTTCTGATCAGTTCCACTTCCCGGATCCTCCCGGTTCTGTGCCCCCCAGACATCTGCAACGAGGTAGGTCCAGTCGGGAGTAGAGTATCTTCTACTAGGCACTCGCACCCTCCTTGATCTTCTAAGGTCCTCCTCGGCTTGATCCTGGATATCTTCTTCTGGATCTGAGTCTTCGGATATAGGAGTAAGTGTTTCTTCCTGGGCCGACCTCAAACTTAGCCTTCTTCTCCTTGCTGGCCAAGTGGCAGCTCCAAGCCTTATTCTCCTATTCCTTGTCCTCTCACTTGGTTCTTTGTCGCTCTGATACGGATCTGAGTCTGAGTCGTATTCACTTCTGCTCTCTCCTTCAGTTGCGTCTTCCGTCTCACTGCCGTCCTGCCTTCGCTCTTCTTCTGAATCCGTTGCGTTCCCAACTTCTTCCGACACCTCCTCAGCTGCTGCAATCCCTTCTTGCGACCCTTCTTCCACTTCCGGGCTTTCGTCTGGGATAGGAGCTGTTCCTTCTAGAGGTGCTGGAACTCTTCGAGTATGGGATGCATGGATCCAATTTGGCAGCCCCCCGCACTTCACCGCGGTGTTCGTTATCAGGATTACCTGAAAGGGCCCACGCCAGCGAACATCTAGGCAGTTCTTCCGGACGTGTTTTTTAACCAACACCCAGTCCCCTGGGTTCAGGTCATGACACAGGTTCCTCGATGCTGGAACTTCAGCCGCATGCACCTGAAGGGACACAGAATGGATGGCGTCAGACAGTCCTTTACAATAATCCAAGATCAGATCATCTGTAATATTCAATAGGGCAGTAGTTGGAACTGTAGGAAGTCTCATGGCCCTCCCCATCAGGATCTCGTGGGGAGAGAGACCTGTCCTCCTGTCAGGTGTGCTGCGCATGCTCATGAGCACTAAAGGAAGAGCATCTGGCCAACTCAAAGATGTGGATGCCACTACTTTAGCCAATCTATTTTTCAATGTGCCATTCACTTGTTCCACAATTCCTGAAGCTTCTGGTCGATAACTACAATGCAGCTTTTGATCGATATTCAGTGTGGAGCACAACATCTTCATTATTTCGCTGTTAAAATGTTTTCCTCTGTCAGATTCCAAAGAGGCAGGCACCCCGAAGCGCGGTATCAACTCCCTGAGCAACAATTTAGCCACTGTGAGTGTATCGCACCTACGTGTAGGGTACGCTTCAACCCATCTGGAAAATACGCATACAATCACCAACACATACCGAAGGCGATTAACTCTTGGCATTTCGATGAAATCTAGTTGCATTCTATTGAAAGGCCCCCCCGACCTCCCAATGTGACTCAGTGTGACTGGTGTTCGCTTGCCTACGTTCAGTTGTTGGCAGGTAACACATCGCTTGCATACTGATTCTGCTGCTATTCTAAATTTAGGGCAATACCAAGTTTGCCTAAACACTCTCATCATAGCATCCCTTCCTAGATGTACTGGACCATGTATGTCTCTCGCCATGGGATTAGCTAATTCTTCAGGTAACACGGCTCTCCCATCTGCTGAAACCCAAAAATCCATTTCACTTCGCACACAACCTGCTGTTTCCCATGCCCTTTTCTCAGTTTCTGGTGCATTCTCCTGCATTATTCTTAAATCCTCCCAAGTGTCTACAGTTTCTAACATCATACTTAATTCAGTCTTTTCTTCTGCACCTTCTATTTCCACCTTTGAGAAAGAATAATTTTGTTCCGCACAATAGCGTGCGACTTCATCAGCGTATCTGTTGCCTTGTGACACAAAATCTGTATTCTTAGTATGAGCTACACACTTTACTATTGCGATGTCAACTGGACCTTGTAATGCTTCTAACAACATCCGCACAAATTCTCCATTTCGAATGGGCGAACCAGAGGAGGTCATGTAACCCCTCTGAGACCACAACTGCCCGAAATCATGAACCACACCGAAACCATATTGGCTGTCCGTGTAGATGGTGACTCTCTTTCCGTTTCCTGCTATGCAGGCACGAGTTAGGGCAATAATTTCTGCTACCTGTGCGGAATGTACTCCTTCCAGGCAAGCGGCTTCCACAACTCCAGTAATAGTACAAACAGCATAAGCTGCTCTCAACCGACCAGTATCGTCTCTTAAACATGAGCCATCAACAAAATAAATTTCATCGGGGTCAGACAACGGCTCATCCACAATATCTGGTCTGGGTTTCGTGCATAGTTCAGTCACATCAAGGCAATTGTGGTCTTCACATCCTTCGCCTTCTATTACAGTAGGTAATGGCATCAAAGTAGCAGGATTCAAGACAGAGCATCTCCTAAGAGTCACGTTCTCCGCAGCAAGGATAGCTTGCTCGTAGCGCGTGAGCCTACTATTGGTCAGATGCTGCGTCTTCGTCCTGGTCATTAGCAATTCAACTGAATGTGGTACATACACCACCACTGGATGTCCCATCACAATACTCTCGCTCCTTTCAATGCTGACACCCGTTGCAGCAACGGATTTGAGACATCCGGGCAACGCTGCGGCTACTGGATCTAATGTAGCCGAAAAATATGCAACTGGTCTACGGGCATTTCCGTGGGTCTGTGCCAAGAATGACAAAGCACATCCCTCTCTCTCACAGCAATAGAGTGAAAAGGATTTCTCATAATCGGGCATTCCCAGAGCCGGAGCACGACATAAATCGTCTCTCAGCTGTAAAAACGCCACCAAGCATTCTTCGTCCCATGGTACCGGATCACTCACCTCCTTGTGCGTCAGTTTCTGTAAGGGTTTTGCTTTCAGTGAAAAGTTAACTATCCACTGTCGGCAGTAACCCACCATTCCTAGGAACATTCTAACTTCTCTCTGTGTTGTAGGCGCATTCATCTTCATTATCGCCTCAATTCTCTCTGGTGACACCTTACGTTTTCCTTTCTCTAACCGGTGCCCTAAATACTGTACTTCCGTCAGACAGTACTGCAACTTGCTCGGAGATACCTTATGTCCATTTTCGGCTAAATGGTTCAGTAAGGCAATTGAATCTGCTTTACAGGCTTCCTCTGTCTCTGACGCAACAAGTAGGTCATCTATGTACTGGACCAGAACCGAGTTCTGTGGCAGTACTAGATTCTCAAGATTCTTCTTCAACAACTGATTAAAGATGGATGGGCTGTCTGTGAATCCTTGTGGGATTCGACACCATGTTAAAACGCGATCTTCCATTTTAAAAGCAAAAAGATACCTGCTCTCTTCATCCAATGGGATGGAAAAGAAAGCCTGGCAAAGATCTATCACTGTGAACCATTCTGCTTGACATGGTATTTGAAACAATATCACTGAAGGATTCGGTACCACGGGACAACATGAAACGACTATGTTGTTAATTTTTCGTAAATCCTGAACTATCCTAAACTTCCCGCTAGGTTTCTGCAAACCCATAATCGGGGAGTTACAAGGACTACCCACAATTTCCTTCAGTATTCCCTGTTGAATCATTGACTCGATCACAGGCTTTATTCCTGCACTCGTTTCCTGTGACAATTTGTATTGAGGCGTTCTTGGAAACTCAACATTTGGTTTTACCAGAATTTTTACCGGTTCTACCCCTTTAATCAATCCTATATCTTCTCCTGTGAAATCCCACACCTCTGACGCCACTGCATCTCTTAAATCTTGGGGAAGATCTTCTACAGTCAGAGTAGGATATAGTTCTACACAGAATTTTGAATTGGCCACCTTAAAGGTAGCATCATCATCGGTAGTCTGTACCTCCACTCCTTGCGGGGTGCAGTATATGGTGCAATTCAATTTGCACAACAAATCCCTTCCTAACAGACATACCGGACTCGAGTCACAAACCACAAACTGATGTTCGTTCATGTGGTTTCCAATTTTCACAGACACTGGTTCTGTCAAGGGACTAGTCATTCTTTTATTTGCGACTCCTACCACCTGAATAGTTTCCCCTGACATTGGCAAGTCTGGAACCACCGCTGATCTCAGAGTCGAACGAGTAGCCCCAGTATCCACTAAGAACGTAGTGGGACACCCTGCCACTTCTGCCTCAACAAATGGCCCTCTTTGATCCACTTCTAGGACTGCCCCGAGGGTACAGTCCTCTTCACTGCTCACACGTTGTCCTGTCAATGGATCAATGTAGTAACACTTTTCTTCCTCGATGAAGAGAGGCATCTGCTTAAAGACCTTACCCCCTGTCGCTACCTTCGGTGGCTGTGGGAACTGGGCCCGTGGGGCCGAAGTCCCCCCTTTGGCCACCTTGCCTCCTGGAACTGTCACCTTTGGAGTTGGGACTTCTTGAACCTGCTCTTCTACTTCTAGCTCTCCATTTTCGGGGTTAAAGGGACACTCGCGTCGCCAATGCCCCACCTGGTGACACTGATGGCACTTTGTCGTTTTCTTTAAAGTGGCAAAGTCTATCCTAGGTCTCTGCCCTTCTTCATTATCTTTGTTCTGACCGTTTGGTTTTCGTCCCATCCCCTGCTTCTGCTGGCCACCCTTCCCAGCGGACTGCATTTGCACCACCATCAATTTCTCCTTTAGATTCTTGGCTTTAGAATCTATCTCGTCACTACAGTACCTCGCATAACGTAAAATCTCATCTAGTGGTTTGTTCTGCCAACAGATTAAATGTTGCTGTATCATCAAACAAATATCAGGTCTCAACCCCAAGACAAACTTTGACACAAACTGCCCTATATCTTTGGGATCCATTACATCTAGTCCACTGTATTGCTTGAATGTTTTCAATAATCTTTCATAAAACTCGTGAACTGTCTCCTTGGGTTCCTGCCTTGTTCGGTCTATTTTCACCCAATCTATGTCCTGTGGTGGTACCTTATCTTTCAGCCATGCTATTACCCTTTCATACTTTCGCATGACAATCTCGGACGGTCCATTAGTCCGAGCATCCCTCACTGGTTCAGTATTTGGCCATTCAACACTAGTCTTGCACGGGGTCCATAAATCAGATGGGACCACGATGTCAAACAACGTGTTCAAGTCTATCCACAGTACTTTCGAGATTTTGACAAACCTCTCTACCTGTTTATACCATTCTACTGGATTGTCCCTCAACTTCGGAAATGAGTTGGTAAATGCAGCTAAGTCTCCTCTACTCCAGGGCACATGTACATAATTTCCATTTGATATTTCTCGCAAAGGGAATGCCTCCATCTGCATTACCCTTCCCTCAGGGGTCATCACATTTGTACTTCGCCTAACTGTGCCCTTTTTCGACCACCTTTCTTCCCATTTGTCCAATTCTCTCCACACTCTTATCCCTGATACCAGCTCTCTTATGTGTGTTTTTAATCCAGTAGTTCTCTTCTCATCTAGATCCTGGTCTGCGTACTGTAATCTGTGGTTACTTTGTAATGCCCTTGTCCTAGATAAATCCACGGCATACCTGTCTGCCAAATCAGTCAGTTTCTCATGAAACGCTCTAGCTTTCCTAGTAATATCCTTTGCCATGAACAATAACTCATCCTGTTCATACAATTCTATCCTTTCCAAAGGCAATGTTCCATCTATTATCTCATCAACATCTGATTTTAAACTAGTAACATCGAGCCTTTTTGCCTTAACTTCAGCTTTCAAGACACTCAATTTAGCTCCTCCATCCGCATCTCTCCCATCCCAGCTCCGAGATCTACGTTTAGGTATTGGTGAGTTATAGGGAGTCCTCCCCTGTTCCCATCTCTCTAGGTCCCATGCCTTTCCATCTTCTCGGGGTGGGTGGTGAAACACTCCTTCATGCCTCCTAGCCTCTCTCTCCCCATCCTGGCTAGTTTCACGGGATGCAGGGCAAGATGTTCCATTACTCCCTCTTTCTTCCTCATGCATCTGTGACCTCCGATCACTCGATGTATGACGTGACCTTTCACTGTTCCCTCTTTGCCAGTGCTGTACATTTTCCCCAGGTGCGTGTGAGTGATGAGTGCACCTAAACCTCTCCCTGTACTCTTGCGTTCTTTGGTCTCCCTCTGTTTGCGTGAGGCGAGACACTTCCTCACACTCCATACTCCTCGTATTCTGTTCCTGCTGTTCTCTCTGATTTGTAGGACATGCATCCCCTCTATTCTCGGGACTTCGGCCTTCCCGCCCCTGACTGCTTTCGCTGGCCCCACAGTGAGATACAGTCCCGTTACCCCTGCTTTCCCACTCTGGTTCCGTTCTTGTCCTGTTACTCAGGGATACTGTGGACCCGTCCCATTCCCTCAAATCAGCTCTTAATTCTGAATAGGGTCTTGGCCGCGGTCCCCTTAGATCCATCGGTCCTCTCGGACCTCCCTGTTCTGAATTTGGACCGACAGTTGTGTCTAATGGGGTATTCCATGTTACCGATCCTGGCAATTGCTTCCATGCATTTGTCACGTTATTCCTCCTTTCCATCTCGATCCTTTCTCTATCCAATTGCCTCTGTTCTTCCTCTCTATCTCTCTCTGGGTTATAGATCGATACTATAGGTCCTATGGTAACAGGCACTTGAAGAGCATCTGGCAATCCAAAGGACTCAACCCTTTCGGTGGCTGGCGTTTTCTGCACCACAAACCTTCCCACTACACTCTGTGCTGTACTATGTCGAGGTGTCTCCCCACCTTTGATAGGTGTCCATTCCGATATAGGGAGTGGTGTATACCCCTCTATGGCATTCCCATCTTCCCTTGCGAGCCCTCTATCTTCAATTTCCTCAACTCTCGGAGGTGGTCTATCCATTAACAATCTGTTTATCAGATTGTCCTCCGACTCGCTTTCCTCGTCTTCTTCCATGAGGTTTCCTCCTCCTCCTGCCACCTCCCTCATCGGATACATTTTTTCCACCTCAATAACCTGTACCCTCCACCGCTTTGCTTCCTCATCCCATTTAGAATCTCGCACTGCTCTTACCGATCGCGTCAGTCTTTGTTGACGCCTGTTCAAATTTCTGTCGTGTGCCGCCCTAATCCATGCATTAAGGGCCTCAAACTGTGTAGGTCTAGGTGAGGGTTTCAATGAGGACATGGTTGCTTTTAGCCGATGTAACACCTCTAACTTAAACGTCCCGTACCTCGGGAACTGCATTTCCTCATTCCCTTCCGTAAGCTTATTCCAAGCCCCAATCCATAATATCGTATGCAGCCCCACATTCGTTGCCATATAATGAGCTGGTGTACCCTCCGGCGGAGCCTCTTCCCCGTAATAATGTTCACTTCGTTTACGTTTAAAAATCCCTTTCAAACACTTAAAACACTTCATGATTTCTCTTTTCTCTGCGTTTGTTTACTTCCTGATGACACTCCACCAATCTCAGCGCCGTTCTCACTAACTGGCCTATCCGTACGCGACTCTCCTCCGACGTCACTCTAGCCGCCCAACCAGAGCGCGGCTCTAGCTAACGTCACACCAACCGCTCAATCACAGCGCGGCTCTAGCCGACGTCACCCGTCCCCCTTCGCAGCAGTTCCCCTCCTTTCTCAGCTCGTCTCCTCGGTCATGCACGCGTCCCATTCATACTCTGAAAAATGATTACTTCCGTCCAAGCGATCACCTTTCTTGACTGTACGC
Source organism: Lissotriton helveticus (assembly GCF_964261635.1). Taxonomy (NCBI): domain Eukaryota; kingdom Metazoa; phylum Chordata; class Amphibia; order Caudata; family Salamandridae; genus Lissotriton; species Lissotriton helveticus. The sequence continues at coordinate 1,690,393,231 of NC_136061.1, read as the reverse complement.
CCACAGTCTTTCTGTAGTTGTCACCTTAACTTGGCGAAATATCTTTCCGTTTACTTCCAGACAATCGCCTTCTCCGATAGGTTACTCACACACAGTAACTTTCGACCAGCGTCCGTTACTCATACACTCACTCTTACACTCCCCCTATCTTGGATCCACGGCGGTCAATGGTACCTCGTGACCTCCATACTATGGTCGACAACTACCCTGGATGTTCGATACACCCAAAACCACTTAAGCTCTGGCCTGAACTTAAGATTTCACCAGTTCACCCGTTTACCAGGTAACCAGCTTACCAGGTTGCGCGCGCTCACAACCTTCTCTCATTCACACTACAGGCATTCAACTCCGCAAGACATTACAATACAAATACAACACAAAACACCGCAATCTGTTCACGCATGACCCTTTTTATACTCACTCTCCGATACTGCTGCTTTTCTCGCACCGTCTGCACCTTTCGGCACACGATTCTTCCGCTGTTCGTCTCTCGACGTCTAGGGGCCTTGGGGTAAACTAACCTCTCTAGATTACCTTCCTCAAGAAGATAACCATCCTCTGCTACCAACTGCTAACGCGGGATTACTGGTTACTAGTTACCTTACCAAATCCCAAACTATGTCGACTGAATCGTTGGTACCTGTCATTGAGTAAAAGGTAATCTTACAATAAATCAATCAATTTAAGAACTTACACCACTCTAAATGACCACTGACCAAATTTTAAGTTTCAAAGATTTAATATAAAGTCAAAGATAACTGAAGATACAAACTTCTCAAAATGAGATTAAGAAGATAAATCGGTATCACTATGAACATGAACTTTTTGAATAGTCTGAGTCTGAAAAACAGAATAATAAGTACAAGCTCAAAAACCATAAGGGTTGCCAAAATGGATACAAGTTGCAACCTCAAAGTCATTACAGAAAAGAAAATTAAGGTTAGTCTGTCCCTACACTATACTAAGTGACATCCCTACTTAACAAGATCTTTACCCCCCTAGGTGTCAGCCGTGGTGACTTCCTAAGAAGATCACACACTTCTCTTTGTCTCTTCTCTGATAATGGGTCTCTCCTGATCAGCCTATCTGCCTACCCATCCGCTTCCTTAGGCTCCCAAAATCATCTGCTCTGCTCTCCTCCCGGGTCGCTTTCCCTAATACCAAATCACATTTCCAAAAGAAACGCCCCTTGGGACGCCCCTCACGTGGTACATCTTTGCGCGGCAAACTCCATGATGGTACTCTTGAAGACCCTCGTTAAAGTTGACCTTGGTTCCCAGGCTTCTTCTCCAGTGCGCTGATACCCCCTGAAATTCCTGGAAACTCCTACAGGCCTGCGCAAGGCGCCACTGAACAAAGTCCCTTTCATTCGAGCTGATTAGGACCCTCGCACCTGCATACAACTCGTCCTGCAGTGGGCCTCAAATTCCAGACTCCACCATATCTATAGGTCATAAAATATAAGCGAGGCTCTGTACTTGACACCTCTCGACTTCTCCTCTAACGAGCACATGGCACATCAAAGAGACATCACTATCTGTTCAGGCCTACTTGATTTACATGAAGCGGGTCCCTGCACTCTGAAAACATTTTACTTGATTTAAACAACATTCTTAACTAGCATACGTTTCTAAAACAACACATCTATAAAGCATATATTTCAAACTTAGTTCGATAATACATTTGGAAGAACCACGTCAACCTTGTCTCACATTATTTTAGCAGCACGTTTAGATTTTCTGTGAATTGCCATGAGGCCTACACATTATACTGGTTTTGTAAAGCTCTATTCAACTCTAACATGATTCCTTTAACATGAGAACATGAGGTTTTCATATTCATCCCAAACATTTCTACATTAGTCTCACACAGTTATGATTATTGTTACTCTACTTAAACATTCTATGCATTTCACCACTGAATATAAGACACTCGGTGTATTTCACTTCTAAATATAAACACTCTGGTGCAAAGTACATGTTAACTAACTACGTGCTTGTAAATATGGTACACTTATACATTTTTTCAAACTTGTGCTCTCTCAACAGTTATATCAGACTTTCCATATGAATAACGTTTTTTATTTCACTGATAACTTTGGTGCTGTTTGATGAGTCTTTCTGGAAGTTTCTACCAAAATAATCATCCACCTCACTTCTTTCATGAAAAGTTTTGTCGTGATCTGTCAAACAGGGACCGAGAAAAATGGAAGGGAACATTAGACAACAGTACATTTAATTTGCTAAATAGAATTACACTGAAATTGGCAGAAAGCTACATCTTTACCTTGTAAGTGTGCTTTTTGTGATTTGGTGTTATTCTGTTCAGCCGTTTTAGAGAAATGAAGATTCCCAAAATATTGATGCCTACCTCTGCGGGACTCCTGTGGGACAAAGTGCACAAATAAAGCATTCTGAATGGTTTGACCAGCGGGACCAAGATTGGTCCCATGAGTCTGAGAGCTGTAATTGGCTGGCCCCTACATGAAGAGGAATGTTGCAGCTATCATTACAGGCCTCGGAGATTCAGTCCAAGAGTCCTCATTTTTTTTAAAACAACATATAATGGTCCAGGGTAGGGATAACATGACCCCCTAGCCCTTCTGAGAGTGCACCCAAGGGGAACCTCCCTGAAGGGGCAATTTTAAAACAATATATATTTTAGGGTTGTCATGATCCTGCTGGAATCCTAAAAGAGCCAGCTGGAACCCACTGTGCTCCCTTGGGAGTCCAGCGAGACCAGAATGTTTAAAAAAAGGAAGAATGTGTGGTGCGATCCAAAGGGTAAGCTTGATGGGTGTTTGGCTACTTGCCGGGGTTGGGTATGCTAATGAGATCTTACTATACTTTAAAAAAAAGACCAGAAAGTCGTTGAACGAGCAAAGGTGAAAGAGATTTTATAGTTAGGTATGGTAATAAGATGTTTCTTTACATAAAAACAATCCAGACATTGAAAAAAACAAAGGTTACATTTGTTGTGTCCCTGTAGCTTAACAGTAGGTCAGCCAACTAATCACTGGAATCTACTTCTTTGTTCTTTGTTCTGGGTGCAAGTCAGAGCTGGGTTTTTCTTGCAGGTCTGAACGCAGGTTGTCACATTAGCCTGTGAATGAGGGTGACCACTGGCCCCTCCCTAACAAATAGGGAAAACATTATCTGTGGTAACTTTACCCACAGTTACTGTGTGCACTTTTGCAAACAACCCCACAATGCCCGCTCTGCTTAAATCCAACATGGCAGAACCTTTCTTCCTCTGTGCATTGCTCATATGGCTGACCTAGAGGCATGGCCAGAGAAATAAGCAACCTCCTACCCTGTGGTCACTCAAAAGAAGTTGTGGGGGCTGGAAACGAGGGGAACACGGAGGCAGGCCTACGCCGGTCACAGGAGCTCCTGGAATGAAGAAATAGGCATAGGCTGGATAAAATGAGGAACTTACCAAAAGACATGTAGCGATCTCGAAGGCGGCATTTGGAGTTTGTTTTTGAGGGCATTGAGTGCAGCGGCTGGGGGTACTTTCCTCTATCCCCCGGTCTTCGAGCTGCGGTGTGCATGGGACCCGATGTGAGGCAACACCAGGTTGTTTGGTGCTGGGTGGCTGCTCTCTGGCAGAGGTCCCGGGCAGCAGCAGCATTTAGCGGCTTCCGGGAGGGGCTCCGCAGAGACAGCACTAGGCGGCAACCCGTGGGAAAACTGCAGCACCTCAAGGAGGAGGCACAGGTGGTGCAGGAGCCAAGGAATGGCTTCCGGCATGCTGAGAATTCTGGCGGTTGGTGTCAGAGGAAGGTAGGGGAAGAGGGTATTGGCGGTAGTGTGCAACCTCTGCAATCTCAGCAGGTACACCTGTCATTGATAAAAAGGAACCTTCATCCACAGGTACTTTTCACTTCTAAGGGGGATGTGAAGGAGGTGGAGGTGGAAAGTGTGTGTACTGGATCTAGGGGTATTGGTGAGAGAAATACCCCAGCAGATACACCATGAATATTGCAAGCAAGGAATAGATATCAGCTAAGGTCTGAGCCTGAGAATAAAGCTAAAAGAGTGAGAGCAAGGGAGCAGACGGCTTTTGAGGTAATTACTGTGTCGCCCATCAAGAAATCAGGGAAAGCCACAGGGAGTCCAAAGTGGTGTGGGTTGTAAGAGGGTGACTTCCTAAACCCTCCCCCTCACTCAATTCTATTTTTAGGATTATGGAGCAGACATAGGCTGCTGTACCTGTTCAGGGGGGAGGTGGTATGGTAAGTCAAACACAGGCCCCCCCACGGGACAAGAGAATATTACCAGTCCCCCTTAGTAACCGCTTTTCTCCATTAGATAATTTGGCGGAGTGAGGACAAGATGGGGGTGGCCCAAGACATACCCAAGATACCATATGGATACATACCGTGGGAAGCCCAAGGGGCTGAAAACCAGTTAGAAATCATTATTCTGAATTTGTGGCAGGACATTCCCAGGAAATTTGAGATTTCAGAGGTCAACCAAAAGGGTATCCAAGAAAAATGTGTGGTGCTAGAGGAAAAGCTGGACAATATTGCACACTGCACTGCAACTCTGAGGAGAGGTGAAGGGTCTGTCAGCAAGAATGACTCAGAATTCCGGGGATATAGAGGTCTTGAGATCTCGAAACAAAACCTTGCAAGATGACTAGGAACAGCTTGAAACTCAATCTAGGCGTAACAATTTGAGGGTCCTCAGTATCCCAGAAGGCACAGAAAAAGGCTATATAAAAGGCTTCATTGGTGACTATTCTGAGACAGATGAGATCTCGATCTCGAGAATGAAATTCAAAGAGTGCACAGGGATTCTTTCAAATTAAACCCTAACAGGAAGACTCCCAGGAAAATTCTGATTAACTCTCTCATCTATGCAGTTAAAGAGCTGGTGTTGGGATGCGCTCTGAAGGAGAGATCACTGAAGTTTGAGTACTTTAATTATCAAATGAGATCGGACATAGGGAAGTGAACTGCACAGAGTCAATGTGAGTTGGGTACCAGGATAAATGATATGCATGGCAAAGGTGCCCGGGTCCAGATGAAGTCTCCAGCTATGCTAAAATCATGTAGAGAAACAAGATGCACAAAATTAGCAACCCTGAGGAGGTGGCTACCTTCATAGCTCAGATGGAGGGAACCGCAGCCGCCTCTTCTAGTTCTGGATACTAATGGTCCCCACTTGGCTTGCTAGTTTATCAATAGTGTATCTTAAACGAAGTTTATATCCTGGATTGTTAATGGTCTGAGGTCTAGGAATAAGCTAGCTCAGGTGACAGAATACCTCAAGAATAGTGGGGCACATATAATTCTGCTCCTGGAGACGCATTTGGAATGGAAGGAGTGTGGTTCTTGTTTTAGTAAGTTACGATGGGTACATGATGTTGTGTGCTCAGATCAGAGAGGCCGCACTAGAGGAGTGGCCCTAATTACCAGAATCAATTCAGGAATAAGGCTATTAAATTATGAGTCTGATGTCTCTGGTAGCTGGCTGGTGGCTAGTATTGTGATTCAGGGAATGCCAGTATAATGTGCAACGTACTATGGTCCAAACAACAATGCACCGGAAGCGTTAATAAAGTTGAAATCCTGCCTTTTGGAGACCACTGCCCGATTATACTTGGGGGGAATTTAATAAAGTTCTACATAAAGAGTTGGATAGAACATCACAAGTAAAATATGTTAGCTTCCCTAAGACTTTCGCAAAATTGAAAAATATGATGACTGAATTTAATTTGGTAGATATTTGGCTTAGAAGGATGGGGCAGTCAGGGGCTTTACATTCTATAGCAAAAAGTATGGCCATCATTGCCGCATTGAATATTTTCTGGTGGACCAGGAACTGAATGGCGAGGTTGGGCTATAAAGCATGCCTCCGCAGTTCTCTCAGATCACTCTCCGGTGGTCTGTTATTTAAAACATCATCAACAAAGGTTTACTCTGGATAGGACTATCCGGTTAGATGAGGGGGTGGTACTTTATTTAGTGGATAAGACAGCTGACTTTTTCCATCTCAATAGGGACTCTGCAGGATTATAATTAGTCTGGGATGCTTTTAAAGTGTTTTTAAGGGCAGTAATAAGCTCTATACTGATAGATAAGAGATGTGCTGAGCGGCAGAAAGATGAGGGGGTAATCATAGAAATAAAGGCTAGAGAATGTGTACTCCAGAAGGCCTCGCTTGAGAGATCAGTCAGGGTACCAGTGCTTCGCAGGGAACTGGACAATCTGCAGGCAGAATATCAAGCTCAGATATTAGATAGATGGAAAGTCAGCAAGCTCCAGAACTTCTCTTAGGGCAAAAGGTGTAGTTTGCTTTTGGCATGGAAGGTTAAAACTGATAAGGCCAGAAATTCGATATTGAATCTAATGAATGCAGAGACTGGGACGCTTTTAAATACTAATGCTGATATTAGGGGAGAAGCCGGTAGGTATATGAGTAGCTTATATAGAGAAGATATACAACCAAGAAAAGAATGTATAGAGGCTTGCTTAAAGGGGACAGAGCTTCCACAATTAACAAGGGAGCAAAAGAGTCTTAGAGGCAGAGATCACAGAGGAGATTGAGGCACAATGCAGGAACATTTCGGCTGGGAAAGTGGCTGGCCAGATGGCCTTCTAGTTCAGATCTACACCTAAATTATAGCTACATTAATTCCACCTTTGAAATATGTATTTAATGCAATATATAGAGGGTGAGGGAGTACCCCTATCTTGGTCAGAAGCAACGGTAGCCCTAATTTTGAAACAGAACAAAGACCCGTTGAGAGCCGACTTGTATAGACCAATATTGCTCTTGAACACTGACTATAAGATCTTTTTAGGAATAATAGCTTCAAGAAGAGCACAGGTCATTAGGGGAGTGGTACACTCTTACCAAAGAGGTTTTATTCCGGGGAGGCAGCTCAATGAGCTTACGTATTTTATGATGGAAGTTATCGGTATGGTGGAGCATCAGAATTTGCCTTTGAGTGTAGTGGCTGTAGACTCAGCAAAGGCTTTCGACCAAGTACAGTGGGTATATCTTTGGGAAACTCTTAAAAGCTTTGGTTTTCCACAGAATATGGCGAGGGCCGTGCAAAACCTTCACGCCTCCCTAGAGCCAGGGTGTTTGGTAATGGTGACCTTTCAGACTGGTTTAACATCACCAGGGGTACAAGACAAGGATGCCCCCGGTCTCCGCTTCTCTTTAATCTATATATTGAGCCCTTTGCAAATCAGATCAGAGCAGATCCCACTATTATTCCCTTTTACTCAGCCGGGTTAGTGGTGAAATTGGCTTTATATTCAGATGATCTGATACTCTACATCACCAACTTGCAGGTTGCAATCCCTAACCAGATGGCAAAGGCACACAGCTTCGGCAAGATATTGTGGTATTAGGTGAACATACATAAAACCAAAGTTATGGATTGGAACCAGGTCAATAGTAGTTGGGGGGCTAAATCCCAAATGAGATACATTGGCATTTTAATCACACAGAAACTCGAAAAAATTCCTAGAGTTAATTTGAAAACAGTGAGCCAGGAGGTTGGGAATTTATTGGTAAGATGGGCAAACTTACCTCTAAATATATACGGCAGAGTTAATTTCATTAAGATGATTGTCCTTCCCAAAATTACTTTTCTTTTAATTCTATACCTTTAACATTTCGGAGGGAGCATATAGCTAAGCTCCAGGGGAAAATAGGTAGTTTTATTTGGGCATCAAAGGGACACAGGATAGCATGGAAAAAACTGAGGAGGAGGTTGGAGGAGGGAGATTGGCAGTACCCGATCTGATTATATATTGTCACTCTTTCCATTATAAGAACGTTTGTTTGTTAGCAAACAGGCCAGACAGGTCACCAATGGGGTGTTTCTTTTAGGCAATGCTTGGTGATTTAAGTTAAGGCCAGTGTCACTTCCTGTTTAAATATGGGGACCCAAAATATTTCAAAAAGGTGAGGTTGAAGATCTTGAAAACTGACTTAAGAACATGGATATATTTTTGAAGAGGTTGGGAATACCATACTACTCGCACTGGGCACCGATTTTGGACTCCCCGGCTCCTCCCGATTGTCTGATTGACCAGCTTAGTCAGCCCTTAAAATATGTGGATTTATGTTACTTGGCAGACCTCAAGTTTAATGGGCTGGAAAGTTTTAAGTAAGTGTCGCAAGGGAGAACTAAGGAGATTTAAATATAACCAGTTATGTTCTTGCTGGGCCACTAAAGAGTGGGTTGAAGGGGATGAGGAGCCTTGGCTAGATCAGCCGATGATAATTGGCCCACTAAAAAAGGAAGTCTCATTCCGGTACATGGCCTTTTTGGAGGCGGACAATAAGAGCGTGTCAGACAACTCTAACCTGTGGGTAGAGGAGTTGGGGGAAGGAAACCTAAAGCAGTGTCCGAATATTGCTCCCTACTGGATATCGGTATGTAACCTTTTAGAGGAAGGGATTGATCAACAGATCAAATTCTCATACAACTAAATTTGTATTTTATGAGATTTGGTTGGCGAGGTGAGAGATATGCAGGGTTTAGAAATCTGAACGCCAGTCCGCCTCTGGACCGCGCCCAGCGTCAGACCGTGGAGCGTGGAGAAGTGTGGTTCAATGGTTAGAGCGGCAGACCCTGATGCAGAGGTCTAGCCCGGGACCAGGGTTCAATTCCCTGCCTCGGCGGGTCTTGGGCTCAAAATTCCACGGACCAAATAATTCTCGCCTCGGTGCCTATTCCAATCATGGAGTCCCACTCTGCAACACTGGGCAATAGCTTGCTTAATCTCCACAATGGCCCCCACAACACTAAGGATGCCAGGCCTCCACCTTGGGGCTGCCCAGGAGTGGACACCTCACAGGGAAAGCCAGGATGGGTTCCACAGCGGTATTCGTACAAGCGCCTTGAGACCCTTGCGGGTGAGCAGTGCGCTATACAAGTATCAATTTTACCCCCTGATCCTCGCAGGAACCACGACATCCGACTACGCTACGAAGCTGGCTTCTTCCATGGACTCAACACCGGCCTATCATCAAATTGCTTCCAGGCCAGCCCGATACTCACCCACTTACCCTTCATCTGCCATAGCTGTAGCTTCACCAACCGCCGAAACACCCGCACGCCCTTCCCCCCCGTCAGAGCAGAACGCAACCACCTCAGATGCATATTACTCAACACCCACTCCATCCATAAGCATGCCACCATTTAGAGACCCCCTCGGAACCCGGCCGCAGTTCATCAACGCCATCTCTGACATCGTCAGCACGCACACTCTTGCGTCCACAGACTACATCCTCCTCGGAGCCCTGAATTTCCACTGACAACAGCAACTCTGTTGCTCTGCTCGATAACCTCGCCAACCTCGGACTCAAACCGCTCGTCATGACCCCTACCCACACTGCCGGACACACGCTCAACCCCATCCTCTCAGCCAGCAATCACGTCACCTTCAACCACACCACTGAACTCCACTGGACGGACCACCGCTACGTCCACTTCACCTTCAAGAAACCCACCGCTCACCACCACCCGCTACGGATCCCCTACCACAGCTGGAACAAGGTCATGGAAGATCAGCTCATCACCGCCCTTGCTCTAGACCCACCGACAAACACCACCAACACAGCCACCTGCAACCTCAGGCAATGGATCGATGACTGCGCCAACTCTCTCGCCCGATCAAGAAACCCTCAAACAGATGCACCAACAGAAAGGCCAGCTGGTTCACTACCGACCTCCAGGAATCTAATAAGAATTGCCGAAGACTCATGAAAAAGTGGCGCCACAAAAAGACACCAGACAATCACGCAGCCCTAAAGAACGCCAGCCGCAAACACCACCAACTCATTCCAGCCACTAAAACAACCTCCTTCAAGGAACACATCGACAATAATGCACACAACAGCAAAGAGCTCTTCAATATCGTGAAGGAGCTCCCCAACCCCAGCTCCAGCTTCAACTACATCCCGCCGTTGCAAGACCTATACGACTCCCTAGCCACCTTCTTTCACTGCAAGATCGCAGACATCCACAACAGCTTCAACACCCAGACCCTCCCAACAGCTGCCAACACTGCAGACTCACGGCCCCCCAGCCTTACCAACCACCTGCTCTCCTGGACCCAGTTAACGATGATGACACCATCAAGACCATGAACACCATCGACTCAGGCTCACCATCCGACCCCTGCCCTCACCACAGCTACAACAAAGCAAACCGCGTCATCGCACCCCAACTTCGGAATTTCATCAACAGTTCCTTCGAGACTGTCACTTTCCCGGAATGCTGGAAGCACGCCGAGATCAATGCCCTACTCAAGAAACCCACAGCAGACCCAAAGGACCTCAAGAACTTCCGGCCCATTTCCCTTCTTCCTTTCCCGGCAAAAGTCATTGAAAAGATCTTCAACAGGCAACTGACCCAATTCTTCGAGGAGAACAATATCCTGGACCCGTCACAATCCAGATTCTGCAGCAATCACATCACCCGAAACCACCTCCATCGCTGCCACAGACGACATCAGGACCCTACTGCACAACGGCGAAACCGCAGCCCTCATCCTCCTGGACCTCTCGTCCGCCTTTTTCACTGTCTGCCACCACACCCTACGCACACACTTACACCATGCAGGAATACGCGACAAAGCCCTGAACTGGACTGGATCACTTCCTTTCTCACCGACAGAACTCAGAGGGTCCACCGCCCCCCTTTCCATTCCGAAGTCACCAAGATCATCTGCAGCGTGCCCCAAGGATCATCCCTCAGCCCTACCCTTTTGAACGTCTACATGGCACCGAACGCCAACATCGTCTTCTTGCACAACCTCAACATCATCTCCTACGCCGACGACACTCAAGTGATTTCTCACTCACCAATAACCCCACCACCGCCATAACCAACCTCCACGAAGGAATGAAGGCCGTCGCCAGCTGGATGCTGACCAGACCCCTGAAACTCAACTCAGACAAGATAGAGGTCCTCATCCTCGGATCCACGCCCTCCGCATGGGACGACTCTTGGTGACTGGCCGCCCTGGGAGCCGCACCCACACCCACCCTTGGGTTCATCCTGGACTCATTGCTCTCAATGACCCAGCAAGTCAACGCCATCTCCTCCTCCTGCTTCAACACCCTCTGCATGCTCTGCAAGATCTACCGATCGATCCCCACCGGAACCAGAAAGACATTCACACAGGCCCTCGTGAGCAGCAGACTGGTCTACGGCAACGTCCGCTACGCAGGGACCAAGATCAAACTCCAACGCATACAAAACGCTCCACACGCCTCATCCTCGACATACCTTGCCACACCCAAATCACTGCCCACCTGAAAGACCTGCACTGGCTCCCAGTCAAGAAGAGGATCACCTTCAAGCTCCTCACCCATGCCCACAAAGCACTACACAATGCCAGACCAGCATACCTCAACAAGCGTCTCACCTTCTACACCCCGAACTACCAGATTCACTCTTCCAACCTCGCCCTCTCCACCGTCCCACGCATCCACAGGACCTCCACCGGCGGCAGATCCTTTTCCTACCTCGCTGCCAAGATATGGAACACCCTCCCAACACAGCTGCGACAGACCCGGGACCTGCTGAACATCAGGAGGCTTCTCAAGACCTGGCTGTTCGAGCAGAACTACACCCCCACCGCCGATCAGCTCCTTGAGACCCTCACCGGTGATTAGCGCTCTCTACAAATAATTGATTGATTGATTGAACGCCCCCTACTTTTTCCAGACTGCCTCAGAAGTATTAATTATTCGAGCCAGATGGATATTGCTTGTGACATTAAAAGGTTGGAGAAGGTTTGGGCACTGTTCGAAGATTGGAACAACAGTAAAGCACGTTTGGTGATGAAGCCATATATGCTGGAGGTCCCGGCTCCCCTCCACCCAAGTCTCAATGGGAGAGAGATGAATTTAAAAACAGCAGTAATCATTGCGTGGATATGCTCTTTTTCCCCTCCCTTCTTTTGAGGGACGAGTGCTATACCAGCAAGAATGTAGGCGGAATGGGGACAATATTAATAAATGGTAAACAAAGAAAAAAAAAGTTGTGGGGGCTGCTCCTTCCACACTGATTTAGTACTAATCCAAATCTGCCAGTCAACTGGGCTTGTAATAAATATTTCCAAAGTCAAAAAATTAACTTAGTAGCTTTTTCCTTACCCGATATCCTTTTGGGGTCTTGTCGCTGCAATGTCACGTTTTACATTAAACTTTTATATGTCCTATTTTTAAATACCATGCAACCTGCCCTACAGAGCATTAAGGCATATTTAGGGGTGTCTTACTCCCCGTGTTCGACATGTGTGTGCTCCTGCCCCTCCCTCCTTGGTCCACTGTGCTGCCAGTGCCCAATAGTGGTGCCCCTGCCTCCCTTCACCCTGCACTCCATTCTCTATTTGTATTCAGCTGTCTACTCCCTCCCTGGTCTGTTGTGTTGCCATTGTCTCTGTGCTGCCATGGCCCTCTGGTTCTGACCTTGCACCTGCGTCTGCCCTCTCCCTCTGCCTCATGTTTTCCAAGTGTGTCCTTGCCCTCTCCCTCCCTGGTCCTTTGTGCTACCACTGCACCTTGAGTTTTGCTGCTCTCTGTTGCTGCCCCTATTGCATTCTGCCCCTAATGGGCTTTAAAAAAAAATTGTACATGATGACTGAGTCCTGTAAGGGTGGCTGAGGCATTTAACTTCTAGCTGCACCCACGCAATCACATCTTTCAGAACCATGGCACCAGTATTGGTCTCCATATCGAAATAGCCCAAAGGAAGAAATGTTCCCAGGGTGGGTCCCATTTTATGAAAACACTATATCATATGGGACTAATCATCCAGTTACACCTAACTATTTCAACCCTTTATGACCACTCTTTTTCAAAAACGCCTAAACAGATTTACATAGAATTACAAATGTACGCTTTTTGAATAAAGGTCTAACTTGTTGTCGCGTTCTGTGTAATTCCATTTAAGCAGTTTTTCTGTGTCTACTTTACAACATTTCTATGGGAGTTAACATTGGATTCATGAGCTTCCGGTTCCGGGCTAGCATCGGCAGAGACCGCACCAGCACTAGCACCAGAGCTAATAGTGGAGCGAGCGAGCTCCACCGCAACGGTCTGGTCTGGCTTTCGGCTGCGGCTTCGGCTTTGTCTCTGCGTTTTTACTAAAGGTGACCCAGTGACTGGAGATTAAAGCCGGGAGATGGGATTACCTGAGGGCCGGGCAGCCTCTGTGTATACTATTTAGCCACTCCGGTCCTGGCTTGTTCCGCCTTGTTTTATCCCCCTGCTGGCATGGTTAGTGCTGCTGGCATTGATCGGGGGTATCCCGTTCATTCCCCCATTGTGGGAGCACACTCAGGGTTCAGGGAGGAGGGGGCACGAGCTCAGCTGCCATAGCAGGATGTGGAAGTGTCTGCCCTGGGCCCCCCGCGAAAGTAGCTCGGCTAGCGCTGGGTGTGACTTGCAGGGTTGTACCCAGAAGGCCCCGCTCGTGCCCTTTTCCCGTTGACAACCCTTCACGCAGGGACAAGAAAGTTTATAGATCTATAGCCTCTCCGGCGCCAGTGAGACCTAAATCACAAGGAAGTGCTCATCTACTGTGAGCAAGCCTGGAGGACTTTGAGGAAATGGCACAAAAGAGGGGAGACCCTTATTTTCACCTCAAATCACAAAGCTGACAGGGGTCTAATAAGGACAGTGGGGGTAGACCAATAGTAAAAATAACCTGCCTAACAGTTGAGTGTACGTGACGGCAGGGAATGGAAGTGCTATCTGTTCCTTGTGACATACATCATAGAACCTTTAAGAGACGATCCCTACTTCTCAGTGTGCATTGGAGACATCATCTTCTTGTATAGGGATAGTAACTACTGCATCATCGTTGGGGCTTCTTGGAGGAAAATAGTGTTTTCCTGTTTTTTTAATTGGTGATCTTTAGCGTCTTCTACACCGAAAGGCACTCACCACCTTTTGCTCCATCCAAGGTACTTTGTCAGGTGGACCTGTTTGAGTCCTGAAGCCAGCTTGCCCTCTATCACGGTGGGCCTGAACTTTGGATTTATCCTGGTCTAGTGCAACCTCAAATAACCTTTTAGTGCTATTATTGACTTCTATCACTATGTGTAGTTTATTCTTTTAAAATGCATAACTCCAGTTCTTCGACTTGGATTTTTGTCATTTTCATCTTGATTTACTCAGATAAATATTCTCTATTTGTCCAAGTCTATGTGGAGTATATTTGTGGTGTTTTCATTATGTTACTGTGTGTGTGTTCAACAAATGATTTGAATTTGGCCTTTTTAAATAAGCCTGACTGCTCTGTGAAAAACTACTGGAGGATGAGCCCAGGTTATCTTTTAGTGGATATCTAGCTTACCCTTACTATTCAATTCAATTCAATTCAAATTTATTTGTTTGATTAATTAAAATCTTACAAAAATGTGACTTTAGAAAAAGTAGCAGCATCAATATACATTTATACGTCATACAAATAGTAAATGGCCTTAAAAATAATTAAAATAAAAAATGAAAAGTTATAAAACTAAATGACATTGTCCTTATGACCTTTAGCAATCACATTTAAAATTTTTACAAAAGCAACATTCAGTGGTAGGTCATTTGGGTTTAGACAGGCCATTACTGCTTGTCTACAGGTTCTTATGTTTCGGGCATTGAACAACCTCCTGAGGATTTGTCTCCTTTCTGGGGCTATAGCAGGGCACAAACATACCAAGTGCACAATGTCTTCTTTTCCCCCCTTGCAAAGTCTGCATAACATATTACCCTCGTTTAGTTTCCAAGGTGGGAGATGACACAAACCAGGCCATACACCAAAGCGTGCTCCTATAAATGTTCGCTTACTTTGGGCTGACCATGCCGTATGGAGGTAGGCTTGGACTTGTTTTTTTTTGTAGCCATTTATGATTGGCCAGGAATGCTTGCGTTTTGCTAACAAGGCTTTGTCTTTAAGCAGCGATAGGTGAGCTACCAGCTTATTTATTGTTTTTTTAAAGCTTTCCTGCGTTACAGTGTTTTCCCAGATTGCTGATATTCCAAATTCTTCTTTTGCGTTGTTTAGATATTTCCACGCTTGCAATTTCTGGTTGTCTTTAACCTCTCTCCACAAAGCTATAGACGATTGATTGTCCTTGTCGTTTTTTACTCTATTCCAAACTTTCAATATTTGGCCTTGGCGGGCATATATTTGATTATTCATACCAAATTCCATCCTTATTTGTGCTTGTGAGGCATTACATGGTAGGGTAAATAATATTTTATAAGTTTTTGCCACAGCATTGTTGATGAGCACAGCATCCTTCCCATTTAGCACTTCACCACCGTAAGTTAAGGATGGTAGTAGTTTGGCAGTTATAATTTTTAACAGAGGACCGTGTGACAGTACAGATAGATTATTTTGTAGGGTTCTAAATGCCGCAATCAAGCTATTAGCCTTCCTTGCAATATCTTCCCTTTGTGGTACAAAGCTTCCGGTCTCGTTGAAAAGGACACCGAGATATCGATAGCTCTCCACTTGCTCTAGATGTGTTTGTCCCAGCAACCATTTCGTCTTTTGTCTTTTTTTTCCTGTCACAACCATTATTTTTGTTTTTGTCTCGTTAATTGTCATTTGGTTATCCTTTGCATATTTAAGTGTACAGTCGATCAATCTCTGCAGTCCCACTTTTGTGTGGCTCAGCAAAACCACATTGTCTGCATATAGCAAGTTAAACATTTGCTTTCCGGCTATCCTAGGTGGATGTGAGTTTACCTCGTTTAATGAATTGGTAAGGTCGGCCACAAATACATTGAAAAGTAAAGGTGCGAGCACGCATCCCTCCTTAAGGCCACGAGTCACCGGTATTTTTTTGGTCATGGCCCGGCCATCCCCTATCCTCACCTTCTCCCAATTGTCAGAGTATAGTAACTTAATGAGAGACAGTAGAGAGCCTGGGATTCCGTAGTCCTCCAGTTTTTTCCATAGGAGGGGCCTATTTACTAAATCAAAAGCCGATCTAAAATCGACAAAACAAAAGTAAAGTGACTGTTTGTTAAGAAGAGTCTTATCCATTAGAACTGATAAGATTAACAGGTTGGTTGTGGTGCCTAAGCCCTTAATGAAGCCGGTTTGGTTGGGGGGTAAAATAGATTTTTCCTTAACCCAGTCTGTAAGAATTGATAATAAGAGTCCTGCGAATAGCTTGGCGTCCGTATCTTGTAGGGTGATCAAACGGTAATTCTCCGGTAATTGCCAATTACCCTTTTTGAACAGAGGCGATATAAGTGATCCTCTCCAGGATTGTGGTATTTTCCCTGTATAGATAATTTCGTTGAAAACCTTTGTCAGATATGTAGCCCATAATAGGGGGTCCTCTGTATATAGGGCAAAAGGAATACCGTTTGGACCCGGAGCTCCATCCTTTTGTCTCTTAATTATGTTCGCTACCTCAGCGATTGTAAATTTTATCACCAGATCCATTTCAGTTGGTCTAACAGTGGGATCTTTATAGCCCCTACCGTTGGTACCTACTTCTATTTTTGTGAAAAGATTTTTTTTTAAGGAACCTTACCCAGTCCTCTTCTGTTATTGGCGAGGCTATTACATGCTTGTTTGGTCTGTTTATTTCGTTAATCATTTTCCAAAATTCTCTAGAATTTGTTTGATTACTGGCGTGGAAAATTTTTGTCCCTAGCTCTTGTTGGATTTTATTTTTTTCAGACCATATTAATTTCCTCAAATTACTATTTGTATCTCTGAGTTGTATTCTGACGTCTTCATTATCCGGCGTTCTGGTAAGTTGTTTCCTCAGCTTATTACGAGTCCGCCTCGCTTTTTTAATAGTGTAGGGAAGATTGATTTTGTTATCATTTTTTATTTTTTTTCCCCTGAGTTTCGATTTCTTACTAGTCATATTTGTATTATCCAACTCTACTACCTTTTCAGTAAATTGTTCCCAACATAATATTACTGTATGCGTTGTTTGCTTCTCAAAACAATCAAATGCCAATTTTTGGGCCTTTTTTTCCACAACATATTTTTTATCTGGATTCCAGATAAGTTTCTTATGATTAACTGACATGATCTGACCTCGTGTGGTTAAATAACTTTGATGTCTGGAGATATCAAAACACAATTCCACTATTTGCTGGCTATGGTCACTGTCGATTCGCTTATTAAGTAAATAGGAACTAATTTTGTTTGGTTGTTCCTGCTTACACAAGATGCATACCTCTGCCAACAAGAAACTCAATTTCTCTATATATATTCATGGAAAAAACACTAGTCAGGTGGTGGTATCTGAGTGGGGTTCCAACTTCTTTGTATATGAAGGCCATGTGGAAGGCATGTGGTGTTAACTACAAGTTCACCACCTCTTATTTCCAACCCCAGAGCAATGGGTTGGTTGAAAGGTTCTATCATTCCCTGCATGGCATTATTAATGGTCACTCAGAACCCATGAGAAGTAAGTGGGACCATGCCTTCTGTTCACCTACAGGGGGGAGATGTAATTGTAATTGTATTTATATAGCACTTACTACCCCAGACAAGGCAGCAAAGCACTTGTCAGTGAGTAGCATGTTACTCGTGAACACAAATAGGATTAGTGATTGATTAGTATAGTAAAATGTGAGTTAATTTGAGCGGTGGACATGTAAGTCTGTTAGTTGGATTGGAAAGCATAATGGGAGGGTAGAAGAGGGAAGACTCTAGAAAGTATTTATATGGGGATCATAGTAGTAAGATGAGATTTGGGATGAGCATAAGGAGAGATGGAGAAGGGAGAATCTCTAGAAATGGATTAGGGAGCTCATAGTAGTAAAATACGTTTTGGGATGAGTCAAAGGAGAGATAGATGATGGAAGAATTTAGAAAGATTGTTTGGGAGATCATAATATTAAAATGAGATTTGGGGTAACTCAGATGCAATGTTCTGATCCAACCAATATAGCACCGTTTTATAATATAGCCATATAGCCTGCTGCTATTTGGTTGCAAAAACTCAATCTGTGCTCCCAACTTTGCATCTCAAATCATTAACTGATTTTTCAACAATCAGCTGACTTAACATTTCGAACAAATCCCCTCCTCAGAGCAGGTATCATAATGCTATTCTTTCAAGCAACACAGTAACTGGATTGCTGTGGAGCAACGAGTTACCTGCGAGCCCCACAAGAGGATTTGCCGATTCACAAAAGTAATCTGAGACAAAGTCTTAAATTTTTGACTTTCGGTATTCACAAAAGGCATTTTGGAGTAGTAAAGTTAGGATATTGTCTTAAGTTTATCTTAAGTTTTGGTCTTAAGACACAATCCTAACTTAAGTTAAACTTAAGTTAAACTTTAGTTAGGATTTTGTCTTAAGACCGAAACTTAAGACAAATTTAAGACAAAATCCTAACTTTTACTACTCCAAAATGCCTTTTGTGAATACCGAAAGTCATAAAATTAGGACTTTGTCTCAGATTACTTTTGTGAATCGGCAAATCCTCTTGTGGGGCTCGCAGGTGTGTTTATACAAGTGACATAGCAACATAGCTGGAACTTGAATAATTTGCAATCTATCCATGCCTCCAAGTTTGTTCTGGTACAAGATTTATTCATTATGTGACATCTCTATTGCAACAGATGTGGCTGTACAGAGTGCACTAGTGCAAAATAGAAGAACTGCCATTTCTTTAGTATTCTTGTTTTACAAACAGTAATATTTTTTTTTAATCAAGAAGTTTAGAGCCAGATTGGATGTTTGTTTCGTCATTTAAATAAGACTTCAGTATTGAAAAAGTATTGCGAGATCACATGAACTAGCAAACAGCTTCAGTTCTCAAGTATCACTGAAGATCCTATGATGGAAAAACAAGTTCTTCCATAATCAACGTTTTATGTTCAGATAAGAGAGGGAGGACTGAACAATATCTTTCTTTTGGAGTCTATGGCTAAACATTTAGTAATGTTGTTATTTTGACACCACTTCATACTGGCTATGGCCATTTTCAAAGTACATCAATGTTTTAAAGCCAAGTGGGTGGTGGGGGCAGCTTGCTGAGGATCACATAACTTAGCCAAAGCCAGGGTTAGAATGTTGCATATTTGGCAGCCAATACTACAGGCTTACAAAGTAATCACAAACAATACTTGAAGAATGACTTGATAAGGTTTTAAAACAATGAGGCACAAAAGTCAACATTAAGTAAAAGCATTTATGCTCGCTCTTAGCAACATTTTCGCATCTATTGGAAGCTCCCACAATATATCCTCACCTCTAGTGTTTGCGGAGTAATCTTCCACCTGCTTGTTCAGTAATTTTACGCTAGAATGCCCCAGAGCGCAAGCTTTGTGGCTCAATCTCAAAAAGCTGATCACAAATGTCACTTGCATTTTAACACATGAGTGAATACCAAATTGTATTTAACATTCAACCATAGCTTTTGTTTAATTGCGAGAACATTGTTAAAAATAAAGCAAGGGCTAAAGCCACTTCAGCTGGAACATTAACACCCATCATATGAAATGGCTGTATGGTTCTCTTCAAAGGCAACAGCAGGAGAAAAACTGGCAATTCCGCAAAAAACACCACTGCTCCAGCCACCTCGCACCACTAAACGCCCCTGTGCCACCTAACCAAATTCATTATGCTCCAGAAGCCAGACTTTTCACCACCCCCAATAACCTGCCACAGCCACACTACCATCAGTCACCGTGCTTTCACCTCTATGGTGCACTGCCCATTTTCCACTACATATCACATAAGAGCTTCTCCTCTTAAATGCATCGTTGTGGTGCAGAAAGTGAAACACAAGAAGGACAATTTGCCTTTCTCTTCCCTTTGAACTGACTGGGGGGCTGGTTCAGAGCTCACTCAAGAGCTGGAACCCCAAGGCAAACAAATGTTGGTGAATAGGACTGGGTCAGTGATGAACAGCTGACTGCTATGTGGGAGGTCTTAGGAGAAAGAGCACACATGGCGTCAGGCAGTGGGGACAATTAGGGTATTCTGTGGTGGTCGCAGCAGATGCAGCATGCAGTTCCACAAAAGGAGGTTGGTGTCAGCCCTTTTGAACTTCTGTATGGGCACCCTTTAGGAAGATCTCTCAACCTGGTAAAGGAGGGCTAGGAGGAAGCTCATAGGAAGCCCCTGCACGATGTATTCAGTTGCATGCTGGCCTTCCAGAACCAGACAGCCCACTTCCGGAAATTCACCCAAGAGATTCTGGAAGCTAGCCGGGAGGACATGAAATACTGGTATGAACACACTACCACTCTGGTGGAGTTTCAGCCTGGCCAGAAAGGGTGGGTGATGACACCGGTAGAACCGCATGCTCTGCAAATCCGCTGGTCTGGGCCACTTGAGGTGAAGGAGGGCAAAAGTAATGTCACCTACCTGCTGGATATACAGACTTCAAGGAACCCTTTGAGGGACCTACACATGAACTGATTTGATGATGCGATGGAAGAGGAGAGTGAACGTCTCTCCGACCTCTAAGCCTACCAAGAGCAGGATGGGTCAGTAGAGGGTGTGATTCTTTCCCCTACTGTGGCCTTAGAACTAGAGAGACTTTTGCCCGTTGCTGGGACAGTTTGCCTCTCTGTTCTCACTCATCCCTGGAGTCACCTCATGGTGCACCTATGACTTTGACACTGCAGACAGTCTGCCTGTTATGCACAAGTCTGAAAGATTGTATGTTAGAGTGAGAAACAGCATCAAGGAGGAGGTTTCTAAGATGCTGAAGTTAGGAGTGATTGAGTCCTTTAACAGTTCTTGGTCAATTTCATTGGGGTTTGGTCCGCAAGGCTGCCCCACCCTGTGTCACCCCTGATCTGTGGTTCTGTGTTGACTACCATGAGCTCAATGCCTTCACCAAGGATGACATGCACCCCATCACTTGAGCTTATGAGCTCATTTATAGGAGTGGAGTTGCCAAGTTCCTCAGCACGTTTGATCTAACATCTGGGTACTCGCAGATTGAATTTACATATGGGTCTCAATAGAATTCAGAGTTTTCAAAACCAGAAGGGCATGGCCAGTTCCATGTCATGCCTTTTGGGTTGAAGAAAGCCCCTGCCACAGTCCAAAGGCTGGTGAACCAGGTCCTGGCTGGGTTGGAGAACTTCATTGCCGCATACCTTGATGACATTGCAGTCTTCAGCTCCAGTTGGGAGGACCCTTTGCGCCTTCTCCAGGAGGTGTTGAAGACCCTGCAGAGTGCAGGGCTCACTATCAAGGCTGGTACGTGCCAGATAGGGCAGGGGTCTGTGGTGTACTTGGGACACCAGGTTGGCAGCATCAAGGTCCAGCCACTACAGTCAAAGATCAATACCAATGTGGCTTGGGCAACCCCCACCCCAAGACCCAGACAGAGGTGAGAGCCTTGTTAGATTTCAGAGGATATTACAGCAGGTTTTTCAAGGGGTATGGCACCATTATTACCCCATTGACAGAGCTGACTTTCAAGTAGTAGGCCCATCAGGTGATCTGGACACCGGCATGCAAGACCGCTTATGACACCCTGAAGGAGGCCATGCGCACCACACCCTTGCTCCTGGCTCCTGACTTTGCCAAGGAATAATTGATGGTGACTGATGCCTCAGAACATGGTGTGCGAGCTCTGCTTCCACAGCTAAATGACGAGGGTCTAGATCAACCTGTAGCCTTCATTAATTGAAGGTTACTTCCCAGGAAACAGAGATAGAGCAAAATAGAAAAGGAAGCTTTTGCTGGGGTGTAGGCTTTGAAGAAGCTAAGATCCCACTTGTTTGGGAACACCGCCCTGGAACAGAACAGGTCAACTCTGATGGTCTTTCCAAATTCTTCCGCCTTACAAATGAGAACTCCCAAGAGATTGGGTAGCTCTCCCTACTTTCAGCTAGTGGTGACACGTATAAGAACTGCCATCTTTTGGTGTGGTTTCCCCTGTCTTTTTGCCTCTGTCCTTCTGTTTTTGACAGTGCTGAATGTTTTTTTTGCTGGTGTTAGGATTCTGGACACTTTAGCACTGCCGGCCAGTGCTCTAGTGCAAGTGTTCTATGTCTAAATGGTAATGGTAATTGATTTATCCATGATTGGCATACTCGATTAACTAGTAAGTCCCCAGTACAGTGCACTGTGTGTGCCTAGGTTGTTGGGCCTGCAGCACCTATTGTGCCACCCACATAGGTAGCCCTGAAAACATGTCTCAGACCTGCCACTGTGTGTGCAATTTTAAACTGCCATTATGACCTGACAAGTAACCCACTTCCAGGCGCACACCATCCCTTTGATTACATCTAAACAATCCCTAAGGTAGGCCCAACGTAGCCCCATGGGCAGAGTGCAAAGTATTTAAAAGATAGGACATGTATTGCTGTGTTTTACTTGTCCGGGTAGTGAAAAAGTGCTAATTTTTCACTACAGCAAGGCCTATCCCTCCCATTGGTTCCCATTGGAGCTGCCTTGTAACATTTTACAAGTGTTTCTTCCAATTGGAAGCTGATAGAAAATTGGACTATGGTCTCTCTGGACTCGCAATTTAAAAAAATACATATCATAGTGAAGTTGGTTTTACAATTGCAGGGTCTAAAATGCCAGTTTTAGAAAGTTATAGCCAAAAAGGGTGCTTCAGTGTGCACCCATCTGTCACACTACGTTAACGAGAGAAAAAGATTCCTTGAAAGTACAGCTCTTCATCACAATTTATCCATATTTATCGTTGTTTGCCAATAATTTTATCAATCCTTATTTCATCCATTTTCCTTTATATTTAATCACTCCAGAGACAGGATGGTTGCGCCAAATGCTTTATTCCACAGTTTCAAATGCCTCCTGCTGCCGATCCAGACTTTTAACAGCGGCACGTAAGGTCAACCATATTTCAACGTAGACTCTTTCAAATGAAAAAAACATCTCAACTGGCTGCTCAAAATAATCTGAATTCTGTACCATGTAATGCTTACGTGCCCCAATGTCTTTCCCCATACCCCATTCCCCCTTTTTTTTTTAACCCAACCCAAATCACTCACCCCACACCCCACTGTCAACCCCCAAGGAGGTCAGGCTGACGGTCGTGGTTTTCCAGAGGTAAATTACTTAGTTTTTTCAGAACGTGGGGACTGCTGGTTAGTAAGAAAGGTGGGGTTGAGGCGTTTGAGTTATACGGGAGATTCACAATGGATAGAAGGGTTGTAAGGAAGTTAGAGGGTTGGATTTGCACTTTTAAATATTAGTTGCAGCACTGTTTTTTCACATTAGAGGCATATTGTTCATGTATAGAATTTTATGAAGGTGATGAGGTCTGAATTGGGGAATGGATGTATATTGAGTTGAGTACATGATGGGTTTGGTTAAAAAAAAAAGGGGAATGGGGAAAGGCATTGGGGCACATAAGCAGTACATGGCACAGAATTCAGATTATTTTGAGCAGCCAGTTGAGATGTTTTTTTCATTTGTTACAGTGACCCCTGAGGAAGAGTCATAATGACTCGAAATGCATTGGGTAATTGAAAGAGTCTACGTTGAAATATGGTTGACCTTACGTGCCGCTGTTAAAAGCCTGGATCGGCAGCAGGAGGCATTTGAATCTGTGGAATAAAGCATTTGGGCGCAATCATGCTGTCTCTGGAGTGATTAATTATAAAGGAAAATGGATGAAATAAGGATTGATACAATTATTGGCATACAACAAAAAAATTGATAAATTGTGATGAAGAGGTGTACTTTCAAGGAATCTTTTTCTCTCGTGAACGCAGTGCGACAGATGGGTGCATACTGAAGCACCCTTTTTGGCTATATCTTGAATTGAACTGTGATTGAGACGATTCACAGCACTGTTTGCACGCATCAAATGAATACATTGTTTAACTAAAATATGGTTAGAAAATGAAGGGAAGGAGTGCATAAGCACAATGACTCATTACTTTCAAGTTTTAGAAAGTTGGCATTTTCGTACTTTAGCCGTTTTGTGCCCCTGTCTGTCTCTGAACACACACATGGGCCATGATGACAGTTTGGCTGTTTATGCATTTACTCAATGCACAGTGAGTACACTCACACAGAGGGAGCTGAGGTGTGCCCTGAGTATCCTGTTGGCCAACTACCAGGCTGATGAGCTTTCCTGAGCTGGAGTGGTGGGAGGAGTTAACACTGACAACTTGAATAGGGCTGTGCCTGTCCTTACACAAAGAAATCTCCACCCCCTGTAGTGTGTCTGGAGCCAGGGCAGGGAAAGACAGGTACTTGTGCACTCCAAAGACTTTTCTTTGAAGTTTGCCTATGTCAAAGGCTGAAATGGGTATAAGTACTCGACTAGTGATGCCATATAATCAGAACACTTCTGGTTTAAGGTAATTCTGCCAGGAAGAAGAGCTGAATTGCTGTCAGCAGAGAATGCCACCAGGCCCGGACTGGCAATTTCGGGCACCGGGCAATCCCCCGGTCGGCTGGATGGGGTGGGGGCCGGTTTTGTGACAGGGGGGCCGGTTCTGTTGCTGGGGGCCGATTTGGCCGTGTCAGACCGACCCTGCAAACAAACATAGCATTAACTTCCATTCCTGCTCACTGCCGCCAGCCCTGAATACAATGATTCTCTGCATAAAATACTGGTGCTGTGACGTGAGCAGTGACCTGACCCGCCAGCAGATTTCATTTCATTTAGGCCGGACTCGTTATAATTTAAAACCAACCTGACCATGTGATCATGATGACCTAGCTGCTCACTGATGTCACCCCCTCCGCGTCTGCGCACAGCAGTTTTAGTTTAGTTCAGCCTTAGGGTGGGGTCTGATGCCTGGTACTGCTCATGCGCAATTAAAAGTAAAAGGGCGCGTGACTCTGAGGCAAGGTCAAGGAGGACGCAGGCATCGCTCGCTCTCAGAGGCCAGACAGACCGCATAATGTAATCCCCCCTGTCTGCCCCCGCAGCCGCAGGTGAGTCTATTTATGATTGGACCAGGGGAGGACCTCGGAATCGGACTCGGTCCGGTCCCGGACCTCTGATCCAAACGTGTGCCTGATACCAGGCAGGTTCTGAAATGAAACGGCAGTCTCCAAAACGTGCATGAATCGCCTGCCCAGTCAGTGCCACCGAGTGATGTACACTCTAATGCCAGACATCCCCGGCCCGCCAAACCCCACTTCACACAATTGCTGCCTACTCGCAGATCCCCACAGCCCAAGGAAGGAGGGCTATGGGTGAAAGAAAATCCCCAGGTCGTTGACCCTGTCCTCTTCTCAAAATAGGCCCTTTCTAGTAAAGAGTGATAGCGCCTTGTCCAGCGCTTGGATGACAGTGCTGATGACTATTTTCAGAGGCGCTACCGAAAAGGATCATTCTGCCCAAGCAAACAAAACAAGGGGCCTGTACCCTGGTCAGACCTTTAAACTCTTGCATGTGTAGAAAACAGCAATTAACGAGCAATGTTTAAAAACAAGTCCAGGGCAATACACAGCTGAAGTATACCATTGCCCAATTTAGACTGAAAAACAATTCAAATAATTGCAGGGAAACTGAAAGAGCATCAGTGGGAGCAAACCGCAATTTGTATTAGGTTTAATTTTCAAAGCGCTCTAATCTATTGAAACAATTAATGCCTTTCCTCTGACGAGGAAGCCACTGCTCTTATACGACCCCACCATGTATTCGCTCCTCTGACTGTACCCCGGAACCCAGGGTTAGTGGTAAATCCAGTGATGGTTATTGATGACTGCGATTACTTATGTACTCTCAAAGACCCCTCCATCGGTCACCGAGGAGCCACACAGCCTTCCCTCATCACTGCCTACTCTATCCACCACCCCTGACCCCACCCCTATCCAGTTCATCTTTGCCTCCGTGTCGGACTTCTTCTCTTGTCTCCAGCATCCTCCATCAATTTACATTGACTCTCTTCTCGTCTCTCGCGCATACGCCTCTCTTTGTCTTCATTCTCATTATGTTTTTGCTTTTCCTTCCTTTCTTTTCCTCCCTCTCCTTCCTTCCTACATCGCTTCTCCTTTGCTCCCACTTGTAAACTGTTGCTTATCGTTCCTCCCCCTGGCTGTCTCTCCTTCTCTTCCTCTATTCTCTCTTTCCCTTTCACTACATCCCTTTCTGTCTTGCTTTTTCACTCTTCATTTCCTTCTTCCCTGTACCGTCCACCTCTATCCTCTGCCTCCACCCCTCTGGTTCTCTCCACCGTTATCGCCCTCTCCCTCCTCCACCGCGTCTCTTCTCCCATCCACCATCAATGTAAACACTTTCTTTTCTCATAAGTGCATTTCCTTCGTCCCACCCCTTACGTCCATATCCTCTCTAGTTTTATTTCTCTCACGCCCCTCTTTCACTCCACCCCCCTTCCTTTCTTCATCCCTCATTCCTTCTCTCACTTCCTTTCTCTGTCCCCTTTCCAGTCCTATCCCTCACTTCATTGTCCCACAGGTGCTTCCTGCCTCGTTTCCATCTCACCCCTCACCTGCCCTCTCTTCTCTCGCTCCATTTTCCTGTGCCTGTTTCACTCCCTCTAACTCACCCCTTTGCTTTTCCCTTCCCTGCCTAATCACACTCTCTCTCTCCACTCCCCTTTTTCTCTCTCTCTCCCCCTCCCTCACCTTTCCTCCTCATCCTCTCTGTCTGGCTGTGTTTGTGCTCATCTCCTCCGAACCTCCTTTCTCTGACTTTCCCTTTTCTTCGCCCCTGCTTGTCTTGTCCTCCCCGCCCATTGGCACTCTTCCTCACGGCCCCCTTCCCGTCTCCCTAGCGGCCTCCCACTGCCCGTGCCACTCATGCCCTCTGCCTGGTCTCAGTGGCTGCGAGCTGCTGCAGTCTGTGCCCATGGCTGTCTGTCTATCCCTCACTGACCTCACCCAGTCAGAGCTGAGCCCGTCACTCACAGGCTTGGCTGAGAGGAGGGTGCACATTTACACTGGACTCCTGTCTGCAGAGGACACGCACCCCAACACTCTGGGCTGGGGGAGGGGGTATGGCTAAGTTTGCGCTGCCGCCCGTCAAGCCCGTGAACATTTGCACGTTCTGCCTGAATTCAGTCTTTAGCCAGCCAACATGGTCAGGTATGCCCTCAACCCAGCCAATGTGGTTTCACCTGTTTGCAATATTTAAAAGGTTAAATAATACTTGTGAGAAAATGTATTTGGTACTTTGGCTAATGGTGCTCGAATAAATTATTGGACACGGGGGTAAGGCACAGAATAAAAAAGTTTGAAGACCATTGGTCAGATGATAAGTTGCTGAGCTTTGAAATCAACACCAAACACATGACGCAGTTCAAATACTTCCTTCTCTCTCTGTGCCTACAATTGCAAATCAGTGCACCTGTGTAATGCAAGTATGTATAAAATCCAGTTTACTGTGAAGAACTCTACACATGTTCCAACCCTTCCCCCTCAGCCCCCACACGTGTTGCAGCCTGCCAGACGCCTTTAAGCACTGACTGCACAGCTTTTCCTCTGAGCTGCTGAGCACAGGGGACATTGTGGTAAACACGGCTTAGTGGGTTAATGCATGGGCTGGTGAGCAGATCGCTATGTAGGGGGACACGCCGAGATGGCGCAGCCATAGCGCTTTACAAATATCTTTATTATTATTATTATTATTATTATTAAGACATTTCAGAGGGTTAATGTAGCTGTTGTGACGCTCACTAACCTCCAGGTTCCAATCCGGTAAAATAGCATAGAGGTTAATGCACCTGCTGCAGAGTACCAGCAGGGAACAGACTTTAACTCTGCATATATCAAAGATTTTAAGTGGACAGTCCTTATCTGGCCCTCCGATTCTAAGGTCCCTAACTTTACAAGCAAAATACTGGTCAGTTTCACAAGAATGACTTTAAAAATCCTCAGTCAAGGTGATCTAGGTCACCCATGCAGCCCCGCTTACATTTCACATTTTACTTCTTGCATTCCTTATGAGTGTTTGCTTTCTCCGTATGTGTTTCTGTAGTTTTTATACAGGGTATGACTCTTGTATAGTGCATATAGTGAACTGATCTGACTCTAGGCGTATGAGTGAGTTCAGGTTGTGGGTGGGTGTTTACGAAAGAACACGATTGATAACTCTGCAGCTGAGGCTGAAGAAGAGTGAGTTTCTTTCAGTTCCTGTCAGTAGGTTATACAGGTATTCAGACTGAATGCACATCCCTTCCTTGGCCTCTCCGCAGAGCGCACAGAGCGATGGTCTCATATGTTGCAATGAAAACTGTTGGGAAGTGTGTGAAGGAAGTACACAGCTGTCAAAATTTAGACCGTGCCAAAGGAATAGAAATGAAATGCTTCCAGGTGTGTGCGTTGAGTGTGGCAGGGATGGTGGAGTGGAGAAGATAAAAACGGGTATGTGCAGAAGGCAAGAGTGAAAGGAATGGCGCAGAAGAGGAAAGAGATGACACTGTTTTGCGACTACGTGAAGAACAGAATGTTAGTTCCTGTGTTTTCAGCCATGCCCTTCCTTACATAGACCACGACTCTTGGAAAATAATTCTAATTCTACTTCTTTTGCCACATCCCTTCTAGAGACCCCTTGCTGTTTTTATCCTACTTGAAGCACTCTGTATGTACATAGTACACTAAGTAAATGCGTCTGTTGTCCATATCCGTGCATAACCCGCAGTCAGCAGGCTCGATTCCTCATCTGACGCGTTTTCACTCATGCTGCAGCCAGCTGCAGGCTGCAGGTTCAAATCCCAAACCCATGAGCCGCAGTCTACCCTACAACAGTGGGTCATTGAGTGTACCCAGTCCCTTTCCAGTCTTTTCATTACTCTCAGACTCATTATTCTCATACTCCTCATGGTCAACAACTTCATCCTTCTTCACACAAATACAGTATATCTATTGTCATTTGCTTGTGCCTTTTAAAGGAAAATAGCGAAAAAAGAAAGGGATACAAAGGAGAAGTAAGTGAAAGAGAAGCTAGGATGGGAAAGAGATTTGAAGGCAGAGGAGACAAGAGGAAGAAGTGAGAGATGGAATGGAATAAAGTAATGGGATGAAAGGAAGAGTGACAAGGGTAAGGGAGGGATAAATGAGAGAGAGTTAACCAGGATAGAAATTAAGTAAAGAATCGTAGGTGATCATGGAGAGATGGTAGGGAAGAGTGAAAGGGAAAAGAAAGGAACACAATGGAATGAGAGGGGAGATTATATTTAGAACATGGGTTATAAAAAAAGGAGAGAGCATGAAGATAAGAACTGAAAGGATAAGAGAGCAGAGGAAAAAGAGAGGAAAATCAAATGGCAAAAAAGGTTTAAGAATGGAGAATTTGATATCGGAGTAAAAAGCGTATAAGGCAGGATTAGGAAAAAGAGTAGCAAGGGAAAGAAAGGTAACTGAGAGAATGCCCTTCTTTCTGGGAAAGAACACGTTAAAAAAAAAGCATAATAAACAGCTTGATGAAGATTATTGAATCTGTCTGAAAGTACTTGAACAGGAGTGAATGTGAAGAAGCCAGGGACATCTCATAGGAAATGTGTTTAATAGCCAAAGTAGTGCAGTTAGAACATCCTATTATATCTGAGCTAAACTTGCAGTTGCAGTTTAGGGAGATAGTGGTCTTGTTCTACCTGGTGCTCCTCAGTGAGACACTAGATGCCACCCCCAGTGTATTTGTTAAAATGCAAACAGCAAATAAGATACGATTCACTACTTGTGTCTATTTTTGGTGCTCTCGTAAAGAATGTCTATGGGTACATATGAATGGGTGGGTAACCTGGTGCTCTTTAAGGTCATCATCTACTATTTACTGTGGGTTCAAATTTGATACAATTGAATATGTAATGAAAAATGTGCTGTAAAATTCACCATTTTGGTCTGTCTTTTTCCCAAACCCCCCTAGTAGCGGTCGGGCTCGCTGCACTCGCTCGCTACGTGCCGGACGGGGGCTGGTCTGGGAAACTTTGCCAGGGCTGCTTTCAGTTCCCAGTCCGGCCCTGAATGCCACTTTGCTGTTTGCTTTGCTGTGTTGGCCTGATGCTTGCTCCTTCTGTCCTGGGAGTAGAAGGACTGGATTTTGCTTTCTACATCCTGTTTCCATGGTCCTCCAAGGGCTTAATTTGAGCTTGACTCCTGTTAAGAAGTCTCAGGGCCATCAAAGTCTGTACCTTCAATTACCTGGACACTGCTCCTGTGAGTCCACACTGCCAAGTGTGGCAAAATCCAGTCCCTGTACCCTTGGAAGTGAATTAGGGTGATACAAAGAAGAAAATCCATGCATCGACTCCAAGCGTCATTTGGAATTAGTGCACCACTGCCAAAATTCAATGCATCACCACTGCCTTTACTGGCGCATGGGCCCCTTTTGACTTAATGAATGAGGCTTACAAAGCAGGCCCCAGCTTTTCGTCATAGTGTCTCGGAAAAACTGCTGTGCGTGAGTCTCGAGCACTGCATCACGGAAGTCTGTGATGCATCGCCCTGACTAAGTTGCAGGGCCAGCTTTAATGCTGTAGATAGAACAGAGTGCAACTCGAACTTCAACGTATCGTCCCTGGGTGTAAATTTCTTCATTGACATCACAGTAAGTAACGAGGTATGTTACCCACAAATGACGTTTCGCCTCCCCTGGCTAACATTAAGGAATGGATGCATCACCTGCTTTTTTGACACTTCACCTCTCCTACACCTTGCATCGTCTTTGATTTCTGGCACATCTAATATACTCTGCACTGATCAAGAGCATCCATTGATTTTTAAGAACTATGAATATATTTAATCTTCAAAAATTCATATCTTGACTTGTATATGTTGGATTTTTGTCATTTTGGTCTTGTTTTATTCAGATAAATGTTACCTATTTTTCCAAGCTGGTGTAGAGTCCTTGTGTAGTGTTTTCACTGTGTTAGTGTGTGTGTGTGTTGGTTGTGTGTGTGTGTGTGGGTGTGCGTGTGTGTGTGTCTGTGAATGTGTCTACACATACTTTAAAATTGCCTCTGGTCTAAGCCTGACTGCTCTCTGCCTAGATGCCAAGGA
Source organism: Lissotriton helveticus (assembly GCF_964261635.1). Classification (NCBI taxonomy): domain Eukaryota; kingdom Metazoa; phylum Chordata; class Amphibia; order Caudata; family Salamandridae; genus Lissotriton; species Lissotriton helveticus. The sequence goes on along the minus strand of NC_136061.1, from coordinate 1,690,362,336 downwards.
ATTATCTTAGGTGTGTAACTTACTTACCCTGACTAGAATGAGGGTCCCTTCTTGGACAGGGTGCAAGCCACTTCGATCAATCTCAATCCAATTGATATCTTGACATGGCACCTTAGACTTCAATCGCGTTATCATCTGATCATACTTCCTCATCACTAAAGCCGAAGGACCATTAGTCACAGGGTCTCTCGTCGGGTTTCTCTCGGGTCACCCTATAGCTATTTTACAAGCTGTCCACAAATCACTTGGGACCACAATGTCAAACAAGGTATTCAAATTAGTCTACAAAACCTTGTCACAAACCGCTTAACTTGTTTTTACCACGCCACATGCTTTTCTCTCACTTTAGGGAATTCATTTGTACATGATGCAAGATCACTCCTACTGCAAGGTACACCATATATGTAACCTCTACTAGGTACCTCCCATAAAGGAAAGATCCTGTCCACCCCCCTTTGAGAATGAGGCAGCACTCCCATCGTTTTCTTGGGAGTTGTTTTTTTGACCATCTTAAATTCCCACTTCTCTAATTCACTTCAAATTTGGATGCTGTAGATTAATTCCTAAATTTGCATCTTCACTCCTGGTATTCTCACATCTTCAACGTCCTGATCCCTAAAAGCGAGTAGGTGGCTCTTCCGTAAGGTCTTTGTCCACTCCAGATCCAGCTCATATTTCTGGGCTAGTTCAGATCATGTATCATGTGCTTATCTTGACCTCTTAGTAGCATCCTTATTCATGAAGAAAAGTTCACTATGCTGATACGTTTCTATTCAATCCAATGCAAGACAACCACTTATCATTTTAGCCAATTCCAACTTAAATTTCCCCACATTCAACAAGTTCTCTTTCAAAGTAGACTGAAGAGTTCACTGACTCACCTCTGTACTCCCTCTCTCATTAGACATAGCATTAAGAGCTTTCAAAAAGTAATCCAATTCCTAGTCATTAAAACCAGGATGTACTTTAAAAGCTTTAGATTTTACCTTTACCATTGCCACAAAATTGCATGATAAAGGCATGCGTGGTAAAGGCATGCATGGTAAAGAAATGCAATATTTAGACACATTCATTGTTGTGGCTGTGTGGTAGAGGCATGCGTCGTTCAGCCATGCATGCAACTGTCAAACAACCATAGAAGATTAGTATCAGCGGTCCAGATGTCTCTGAGAAAGACAAATCATTAATATGCACACATATATTTATCAAAATACATAAAAGATGCACTTTCTACACCTTTAGTACACCACATCTCACCTGTATTATTGTGCTACACGAGTACATAGGCCAAACGTAAATATATATGCAGCCTAACCAAACATAAAAGGATGAAGACAAAATTAAGCTCCTCCAAATTAATGGCTTTTGTTCTCGGTATACATTATACTATTTCTCCCGGACTATTGCATATGATGATGCTCTTGACGTGCTATGTAAGAGAGTGCAGTTTGTGTACCGTGACAAAGATTTCAGCATAATCTTAGTGAAAGCTAGATCTTTAGATTCTACAGAGTGATGTTTTGCCTCAGATTTTATTGTTTCCACATTTAGGTCCATGTCGCGTTACACTTTTTTTGCACTTAAATATTCAGGAGCCGGCTCCCAGATATCATCAGGTCTGTTTTAAAAGGCATTGGCACTCTAACGTGATTGTATTGCCCTATGTCACATGCTTTATTTGTTTTACAAGCCCTGTCATCAACCCCACTGCGATCTTGTGCTGAACAAGCAAATACAGAATACCCCCTTACATTTGTTTTTGTATTTCTGCTGCTGCATGGTTATTTCAATGTCACCCACTTTTGTCATCAATGCAGTTATTAATTATGTTTGCATTCTATTTCTGTCCAGGTACTAATGCCTGCCAACACAACAATGGTGGATGTTCTCAGCTCTGCTTGCCAATATCTGAAACTTCAAGGACATGCATGTGCACAGTTGGATACAATCTCAGAAAAAATCGAATGTCATGTCAAGGTACATACATTTTCTGCTGAACTTTAATTAGTGGCCAAATAGAGAAGGGAAAAATGACCTTGTATTACCTTTTCAAAGTTCTATATTGAGGTAAAGTAATTGAAAGCAAAATAATTTGTGAGTGCACACGTTTGGATTACTGGGTACATAGTAGGCCACATTTCAGAAGTATTTAATAGGAAACACATTGAACTGTGCTCAATATGAATTCAGAACCATTTCATTGAAAATGATATGCACCAAATGATTTTTAGCTCATTATTTGTATGCTTAGGCCCTCATTACGATTGGAGCATTAATCATTCTTGTATCTTCAGCCCAACAGTGTTACCAATACCGGGTTAAAGGTAAATATCGAAGCCAGGAGTTAATGAGGAATTACAAGTGGGCCCTGAAGGTCTAATTTTAAATCAGAAATTACCAGGGGAACCAGTAAATTTGGGTCCACTTCTATCTGAAATTCCTCACTTCTCTCTAGATTTTGACACAATGATCTCAGTTGTTTTCAACAGCTGAAATCCCCCTATGAAAATAAACAGGCCCACGGTGTGCTGGCAGATCGCATAATTCCAATGGGGCTGGTACTAGATGTTACTGACCTCATCAGAATAAAGAGACAACTTGATATGGGGGCCTTATGGTAACGTATTATAATTGCAGATAGAAAGAATGAGTCTGTAGCATATGTATTGCAATACAAATTAGATGCTCTAATTTTCATACATGAAAGCATTAATGAACTGACTGTGTCAGTTCTTAAGCACATGGGAGTCAGCACTAATTAAACTCAGCATACAATTCATCAGATTCTAGTCAGTGATGAACATAAATCCACAAAATGTTAAGTTGATGATGTAAAAGTGTTACTAGATATATGGTAAATTAAAACAAAAATACCTGTTATCGAATGCCTGGTTCAAATGGAAAAATAAATGTAAGAGATAACTTGGAAAATGGAATGGAAAGTTGCATTAGTGTACTCTGGGCTTAAAGGTGTAAGTCCAATACATTAAAACAGACGATCCAAACCCATTTAAGGCAAGAACTTGTTCATAAGGAATACTTTCACTTCCATTTTTAAAGAAACCGTGGAGGAGATTCTGCGGACTTCCGGTGGGAGAGAGTTCCAAATCTTCAGGGTGGAGCCTATGAAAGCTCTGTGACTCATTCTCTTGTTGCGAAATATCTGTGAAATCAAGAGGAGAGAGTTTGCACCTCTTGAAAGTCTACCGCCTCCAGATATTTTTAGCTTTTGAGCCAGGTACCCGAGGGTTTTGAAATGGAGGGCTTTGTGAGACAAGCAGGCTATCTTTAGCTGTATTCTTGCTTCGTAGGGCAACCAATTAAGGGATTTTAGGGCTGGGGATATGTGAGTATTTCTTTTTGTTCTCGTAATCAATCTGGCAGCTGGGTTCAATGAAGCCTTTAGTGGGGCCAAGGTATATTTTGAGAGGCCAGAGAGCGTAGCATTGCCATAATCTAGCCTCAGCAAAACAAGTGTTTGGATCACCTTTCTGAAGTCACCTTGTGGAAGGAATGGTTTGAGGTTCCTGAGTAACCTCACCAGGTGATTAGCACCCTTGCACACCTTACTAATATGATTCTTCATATTCAAGTGCTTGTCCAGGGTGATTCTGAGAGATTTGGCTGAATCAATGATCTTGGGGGAGCAGTTGAAGGCTGTGAGGTGTTTCATCCAGAGGTCTAACCTGTGGGTGTGATTCGGTGGAGAATATTTGAAAAAATACGTTTTTTAATATATGTTGCCTTATAAGGAAAATAGATAGAAGGAAGTGAGAATGTCATTGGGAAAGGAAAGGATGTGGAGAAGGCTGAAGGTTGAAGCAGTTGAGAGGAGGAAGAGTGAAAACAAGGCCAGGAACAGAGATGAATCAAGGTAAAGTTGAATAAGGGTAGGCTCATAGTTAACAAAGAGTTAGGTATATTGAGAAATTCCCCAACAAAAATTCAAAAGTGGGAGGGAATATAAGCAATTCCTTGCAAAATGGAACTGGCAAGGATTGTTTGATGATCATTTTGACCATCTCAACATATACAATGTCATATATTACAAAATATTTTTCAGAAAGTTTTCATCTAGAGAGGATTGGCTGTATCAGATTTTCAGTGGAATCGTGCACAATCATAAGGATTGGAGGCAATATTTATCCATAGGAAGGCTGCTAAGAAGGGTATTGAAATCCAGTTATATATTGCAGGGGAAACAAACTATTTTTAGAAAGTGAGGTCACAGTTGTAATGGAGGGTTATTATGATGATTATCTCGGCATAACCAAGACCCCAATCATATGACCTGCTCCTTCAATGTTTGGGATCCTTCCAAGTGGCCCAGAATTTCTTTGCTGTAGGATATTCACAGAATTTCCAGCCCTCTGGAGCTTAAGAATTCTACAGCAGCCTAGTTCCTCTACAAACTCACAAAATCAAATTCACAATACCCTCGGTTAATTGGGATGGCACCTCTTTCTGGACTCCCAGGACCTTCCCTGAGAACCTTTTCTATGACCCAGGTGTAATAAAGTGTATGTTTTATTAGAGTGGATGGTAGGTCACCACTAGTAATAAAGACACTAACCTGTTAGTGTCCAGCAAATGTATCCATGAGAACTCAAAATTGTTGAAGTAGTCCTTCTCCCTACATGGAATGGACTTTACAGTGGAATACCGCCCTGGTACAGAACACACCAATGATGATAGTCTGTCCAGGTTTTTCCGCCTTGGTGATGAGAACTCCCAAGAGGGTGGGTAGTTCTCCCCACTTTTCAGCTGGCGGGGACACATGTTAGACCGGGTATCCTTGGCGTGGTTTCCCCAGACTTTTTGCCTCTACCTCCTGTATTTTGGGCACTGTTCTGGAATTCGTTTTTGCTGGTTTAGATGCTTTGGGCATTTTGCCACTGCTAATCAGTGCCAAAGTGCAAGTGCTCCCTAGTTAAATTATTATTGTGGTTGGCTAAACATGATAGACATATTTGTTTTACCAGTAGGTCCCTGGTAAAGTTCACTGAGTGTGCCAGGGCTGGTGATTCAAATGTCGCTTGTGGGCCTGCAGCAGTGATTGTGCCACCCACATGAGTAGCCCTAAAATGGTGTCTAAGGCCTGCCACTGCAGTGCCTGGGATCAGTATGTGACCTGCCATATTGCTCGGGCAGTGTACACACTTGCCAGGCCTGACCCTTCCCTTTTCTTACACATTGGACACCCCTATTGTAGGCCCAAGGTGCCCCCCTGGGCAGGGTGCAGTGTATGTGAAAGATAGGACATGTACTAGTGTGGGTAATATGTCCTGATAGTGAAATACTGCCAATTTCGTTCTCCACTATTGAAAGGCTATCTTGCCCATAGGATACCATGGGGAATGCTGTATAACATGTTTACCCGCATATATTCCCATAGCGGCATGATAGAAAGTTGGAATCTGGTATCCCATAACTCAGAATTTAATAACACATCTTTTAGTGAAGATGGGTATTAAATTCTAAGTTTGGAAATACCACTTTTAGAAAGTGGCTATTTTCTTGTTCAACCTTTCTGTGTGCCTCTACCTAGGGTGGCTCCAGGAGGCTGGGTGAGTCAGCACTAGGCTGAATAGACCTATCTGCATGTAGAGTGGTGGTAGAAGAAGCAGCTGGGTCTGAATAGGGCTGTGCCTGCCTACCACAAAGCTGGCTCCACCTCCTGCGGTGCATTTGATGGTCCTGGCCCACACTCGCAAAGGAAGAAGATGTGCACTGGCAGAGTGCACCCAGAACTGGTTTGGACTGGGTCCAGGACCACTCACACATGAAGAACAAAGACTTTTGGGGTTTAAATAAGTGAGCTGACATAGAATTTAGATTAGGAAAAACGTTGTGATCAAGAAGGAATCCCTTCCAAGAACAGCCAGGAAGACGGAGGAAAAGTGCTGCCATTGCTGACCTGCAGTTGCTGTGATTGCTGAGGAAGAGGACCAAGGGACTGTCCCCCTTGCTTGAAAAGGAGCTCTGCTGAGTGCTTTGCCCCCTCTGAAGTATACCTGTCTCCAAGGGCCTGAGAAGAGCTGGCCTCCTGTTGCAACTCAGGAATATAAATGTTTGCCAAGGACCTCTACAACTCGCCCTACATTGTGCTCTACTGTCCCTGCGGTCTCTGGGGCTGTCTGTGTGTCTAAGGATGTCGTTTTGTGCTACTGTGCAGGCCAACTTGCTGGCACGCTCGTCTGCTCTCCCCAAGTACCAAGAGAGCAACATGCATCACCGCCCGGACCCGTGATCAGGACAGATGCCGAGGGCCGGTATCTCTTCACCACCGGCCCCGATTGCCAGAATTGCTGTTTATGTGTGTTATAATCTCCGCCACCCCTCAAGCTGTGTGCCCGATGCCAGGTCTGCCGAGCAGAAGAGCCATGAAAATATCCTGCTGAGATTCACCGCCGCTGGCCTAGAGTCCGTGAATTGTCACTGCCGAGCAGCACTAGGATTGGTCCCAGCATCAAGGGTTTGCCTAGCAATGAGGAGGCTCATCCCGGCAGAGCTGCGCCAAGGAAAGTGCAGCGCGAGTCGTACCCTAGCAACCGGGGCTTCCTCGCGCTCGTCATCGAGGGCAGAGCCGTACCGGAAGCCAGGGAGCGCCGCCAAGGATAGAACTGCCCCACCGGAGATTAACGTAGACTGACCAGCCCCCCATTCCGCTTGCAAGGTAATCAGTCATATCAGGGTGTGTAAAACATCGTGGGGGCTGGCGCGCACTCGCACATTGAGAGGGGTGACTAAATCTTTGGGTGACTGGCGCGTGCCCGCGCATTACAAAGGAGTTGATTTCTTCATTTAAAGCTGAACAAACAAGTGTAGCACATTCCGTGCTACAGCGAGGGCATTTTGTTGTTAAAGGCACCCTTTTTAAAGAGCCTTCCCCACGCTAGCAACAAGGGCTTTCAGCCATACTGAGCCTACAAGTGTCTTTATTCTTACAAGTATGTTTTTACAAAGAGAACATTGCCAAAGTGAACTTTTTCTACAAAAGAACATTGCTAAAGTGAACTTTTTCTACAAAAGAACATTGCTACAGTGCACCTTTTATAAGCAAACCATTATTGGAAGAAAGTCTATTTTTGTATGTTGGATTTATGTCGTTTTGACTCTGCCTAATCGAGATAAAGTGATTTATATTTTATCAGTAACTTGTGTGGCGTCCATTTGTGGTGTTTCACTATATTACTGTGAGTGTTGGAACAAATACTTTACACATTGCCTTGGGGATAAACCTGTCTGCTCATGCCAAGCTACCAAGTGGGTGGGCAGGGTTTATCAACAGTGTGTTTCCCCCTAACCCTGACTAGAAGCAGGGGTCCCTATTTGGACAAAGGTACCTACCTCTGCCAACAAGAGGCCACTAGATCTAACACTGATGAATCCCTCATACCTTATAGACTCATGTATGTGGGATGAAACATGTTGGCTGATTTTAGGGGAAAATAATTGACCTTACTATTTACATTTACTGTTTTTAGACCCCAACCGATTTTCTGGCTAGCCAATATGATCAATTTTGCGGTCCTGCATTATGTTCCAGTGCCACAGTGTGAACATGAAGCAGCCCAGAGTAATTATCAGTGGCAGCTATTGATTCAAGTATTCCACCTATCCCTGTTGATATAATTCAATGCATTGCCCTGGTTGGGACTGGTATGCCCAGACGTGGGTGTTATGCAATTGTGACACTGGTAGCAATCTATATCCAAATAATGAGCCATAAATACGGGGCAACAGGTCTCTGGTTGAAGGTCTCTGGTTGCTTCTGTTCTAGTTCAGGGAGGACCTGAAATGCAGTTCTTTTGGAGCAGGTTCAATACTGATTTGCATATTGCTGGGTTCAAACTGAGGTGGCATGGTGTGCTAAATAATGATGGAATGATATACAGCAGAGTAATTGCCAGTGACTGAGTCTAAATCAAGCATTCCATTCAGCACATTTTTGTATACTTCAATGCAACGGCCTGGGTGGGACTAGTATGCTCGGACTTGGGTGCTGTGCACACTGTGCCACTAGAACAAAGATATACCAGACTAATGAGCTCTAATGAGGGCAAAACAAGTCTTGAGTTGATTGAGTTCCAGTTCAGAGAGAACCTGACCTAGACTGTTCCTGTTGGAGCAGGTTCAAGACTGATTTTTGCACATGACTGGATCCAAGCTAAAGTGGGATGGTTTGTAAAATAATAATGAACTCTGATTTGGTCCGGAGCAAATACCAAGACTGAGATTGATTCAACCATTCCATCCATCACTTTTTTTGTATACTTCTCTGTAAGTTATGGCATGCTGCATTTCTACATGGAGCACATCCACACACAAAGTAGTTCAGTTCAGTGCCAGTGACCAGTATGGTAATGTGTGCTTTTTAAGCCCCCCAAAAATTGCTTTTAGTCAAAACTTTTCATAGATTCATGAGGACCAGTAGCTTCACAAACAATAACGTTTAGCAAAAAAAGAGTGACAATGCAATACAAGAACTGCCAAAGCCAAACGGCTGGTGGCCAACGGGGAGGGGAGGGGGTAAATTGGCTTTGCTAAAGGTTGTTTATCTTGTATTATATATTATGTCGTTTTGCAATGATGCATTATTATATTCTTTCTTCTTTTTTGGGGGTTCATTTGTCTATTGTTCCCAACCAATATCCAATGAGTTGGTGAATCTTCTATCACCATCAAGTAATTCTGTCTCAGCTTCATTGGTATTTACAAAAGGCAATATTTTTTTATTTTTAATGTCATAGATGCTTGGCTTACTCTTATAACTAGCTAAGATTACATTCAACCACGCTTTGTGGTGTTGAACCTCGATAAAAAAGACTTCAAATACTTAAGAATAGGTTACAACATTAGAGACGTAATTATTTCTACACACTCTCTTTGAATAATACATTTTGATAAAGACGGATGACTTTGCTTTGACATTTTCATGAGGCATTTACTATAGCCTCTGAGCCCCAACACTAGCATTTGAAAGGAAACATTTTTCAAATGATAGCAAATGGCCTACATTTCTTTTTAGAAAGGTCACACTAATGTATAGATTTTTGCATAGTCACACCTGGCTCTCCCTGCTCTAAAGACAAGTGCATTGACTTTCTTCACTCATGTGTGCACAAGTACTTCATTGTCCAGTTTCATGGAGTATTAACCTCTTCTTTTTTCAATAGGCATCGAGTCCTTTCTTATGTATTCAGTGCAGGAGGGCATCCGGGGAATTCCACTTGACCCAATTGATAGAATGGACGCTCTAATGCCAATTTCTGGAGCTTCCTTTGCTGTTGGGATCGATTTTCATGCAGGTAAATGTATCTGTTTATTATACTTTACAAAAAACAACTAGGCCATTATCTGTATGTTAAAAGAACAATTTTATGATATTTTAACTGACTGCAGTAATTTCACTAAAGGCACTTAATGGAAGAAGCGTTGTTATATACAGACACGATTGGAGGCCACGTCTTATCTGCAGCACCACAGCAGAGCCTTGTAGCATTGAATTGCAGGTGAAATGTGCTGAATCTGTCAGCTGGATGAGGTGCCTGGTTGGGGGGTTATAGAAGCAGACATTTTGCTTCTCGAAAATAGAACTAGCTGCTATTTCTCAGATTACATGTTTTTAGGAGTTTAGAGAGAGGGCGTTTGGAAGACACAGTCCTTTGCAGTAGACATGTGTCAGAGCTGCCTGGGCAAGAACTGTCTCACTTTAAAGATAAAGTAGACATGACATTCCTTGTTTTACAGCAATAGCTTGCTGATCTCTACTGCCCAAAAAGTGATAACATGTTTTTAATCTTTTCTTGCTCTTGTTTGCCGTGCTGCTTTTGACGTGGTGCGTATGTGACTACATGGTTGACTAAACTGACATTCTTCACTGTGTTTTGCATTGCAACAAATAGAATCTTTCTTCTTACGCTTTTTGCCAATACAAGATTTTTGATGTGTTGTGTCATTTCGAGCACAGAGCATCACAGGCTCCTAAATTGATTTAATTGAGAAACGAGGAGACATTTTTTTGATCCACCCCCTTTAAAAGAGATCTGAAGGGATTTCTTATAACATCCACTATCTTCAAGCACTGAGCCTGTCGCTAAGCATGCTGTAGATGCTGATGTGAATGTAATAATTCGTCATAATCCCTTTAGACTCGTTTTACACATTTTAATCCGAAGATGGAAACATTTGGGGAGTATTAGCTCTGTTTTGTGTTAACGTTGATGGTCAATTGGGCAATTGGGCCTCAGAAATGTTGAAGACTTTTAACACATCTTATTCAGTCTTAAGCTGTAACTCCAATCGTGTGTGCTAATTCTGTACAAGATAATTGCATTTACAGAAAAAACTTGTAACAGGGCAAAATCACATAGTCAGAAATGAGATGCCCCAGACAAACTGTATTGTGTCAAGTGCAGACATGCGCAGTGCTAGTTGCAATTATGACTTTTCCTTCTATCTTTTTTCAAAGAATTCAAGTATTTTATCACTTTTATATTCAATGTCAGTTGCATTTGATAATAGTGGTGTTTTCTGGATCTGAAACTGGGAATAATGATGAATATGCAGGTGCTGAAATATATTTCTTCTGTTGACTCCCAGAGGAAGAGTGATATCCCAGAGGCTTACTGGACAGAATAAAAAAGCTCAAGAAACCTTTTCCCTTGAAATTGTTAATATTTAAGCCTTGCATCTTATCGAGTAATTTAAGTGGCAGCGCATAGACCTATTAAGCTGTTTAATAACAATGTGAGTAGAGTGTGCCAGCCAACCAAACTTTATTTGTCCTCCCCAGCGCTCTACTGACCTGATATCTAACAGATTTTTAATGTATTTTGGCCTTCACTTCCGGGCTTCTTTTTCTTTTAGATATTTCTCATATTGCTTCTGCAAATCTAAGCTTTGTTGCGTGTTTTTATGATGATTGTGCGATGTTATATCTCTATGAATTGTTTTTATTGTGCTTTCATGGCTTAATGAAGGCCGAATAAAGTTTGTTTGACTGACTGAGTAGAGTGTCATCTATTAAACAAGCGTGTGAAAATTAAGTAAACGTGTGCCCTATCAAGCTACGAATGATGCATTAAATGAATTAATTCATTTTCATAAGGGTTGATCGTGCTTGAGTTCTTTAAGAAGGTCTCAGTTGACTTCATCCAATAGTGGCAACGCCAACATGTCTCGCTTTTCTTATGGAAAGTGTATGGTAATAGTTGGGCGACTTTGGGTATGTTCTTCGCAGCTGTCTTACAATGAAAGCGCCATAACAAAGCAAGGTCTTGGGCTACAAGAAATGGAAGATCGCAGTAGGGCCCTTCAATTTTGGAGGTTCTACTGCTCACTGAGTCTCCCCTACTGTAAACTTTGTAAAATGGAATTGAGTGCTAACTGCCAGTGCCAAATCAGATCCTTCGCTTTACAGTACCAATTTTCTGCTCTGGTACCCTCCGACCCCGATTCTTTACAATATTTTTGATGTAGTTGTAACAACGCTTATGCACATGCAGTCCTGTTTTTTTGTGAATAATAAAACTGTACACCCAAGAACATGCTATCAGTGGAATAAAGTAAAACAAGTTAACTTTCAAGGGTGATTAGGAAATAACCTTATTCTGCCACATAGACAGAGAGAAATGCACACCCTAAACAATAAGCCATAAACCATTATCATGTGAGTTAATACATCAAGGAACACGTACTGACTCTGAATTTTGCACGTTATGACAAAGTAGATTAATAGTTGGAGTGGATGGTAGACCACCACAAGTAATAATGGTACTATTCTTGTTAGGTCCTGTAAAGGTTTCAGTCATTTAAACCTGAATTCACCCTCTGGTAGCTAGGATACAGAATAGGCATGCTTAACTTACCAAAACGGTTAAAAAGTCAAAAACACAACACAATAAAAATCCTACTCCAAGTTATAAAAATAGAGAATATTTTAATGAAAAAAGAAACAGCAAGATGACAAAAAAAACAATAAGGGAAACAAAGATGCATTTGTACGTTTTAAATGAAAATAGCGCTAATAAACACTAAGCTAAAACCGCGGGCAACTGGTTGCACTAGAAAGGACAAGGGTAAGCAGGGTCCATGGCAGGTCCAGTAGAAACTGATCAGCTGGGCTCATCTGGGAAAGTGGGCTTCTTGCAGCGTTTGTGCTACTATAACTAAACAGGAGGTCACAAATGACACTTGGAGTCAACTTCTTTGTCCTAGGTGCAAGGGGGAGCAGGTACAGCCCTTAGGATTGTCCTCACATCTCTCAACAGCAGCTACAATCCGCCTCCTCTCTTCTACTCACTGATTAGCGATCTGAAGAGGGTGCCCACGGTTGGCACTTTAATGCCTGGCACTAACATTTTTCCTTTGCAGTATCCTGCACCTCCCAACTAAAAGGGAAGAAATTCCCAGGGGTAACTCTTCACACTTTTGCAGCAGTTCTTTGGTGCCCTATCGAAAACATTCTCAAAGTGTAATTCTCAACAGATAACCATGTTGGTAAAATCCTTCGTTCCTTATGCAGTGCTCCTGTGCCTACACTAGAGTTGTGTTCAGGAAAATGAGCAACCACTCCTCTCTGGACAAACCGGTTCTGAGGAAACACTAATCCCACTGGGATTGGTACCCGTCTGACTAATAGGACAAAATGGAAGGCAGGTCCAGGTGTTAGCTACAGCTTACTGTGACATATCAGGCCTCTTCAAAGTAAAGCTTCTGTGCACCGTCCAGATTGTCATCCTGTCAAGGGAACAGAATACCACACCACACCAAAGGCCTTTGTCTCTGCTCTGTTCTGTTCACACCTCATCAAAGAACTATTCAGCTCCAGGGTGCCAGTTGGAAGCTCATGCCAATGGTCTTCTAGAGACTTGGGGCACGCAAAAGGTGAGGTTTTTTTAAATTACACTTTGTAAAGTAGTTAGAATAAAGCCAATTTTACCAACGAATTGGATTTGTAATAATTATTTTAGAAAAGTCCAAGAACACATTTTTTAGCTGGTTTAAAGGCAGAGATAACATTATTCAATGTTTATATTAACTCGATGGATCAGCTAACATTGCTACTGTGAAAATACCTTCCTTGTCACTATAAGGACGTGTTTTATATAAGCCTGGGCAAAGTTTGTGCTACGTGGAGCTCCACAAGTGGCGGAGTTATTAGATAAATGGCTTTCACAGTGATTTTCAGTGCCTGGTGCTTGTCCACATTGTGCAATCATCACAAACAGCACCATGTACAGTACAAGCTGGCGCTCCTTCCTTTCTGCAGCTTGAGTAGATTTTTACTCGACCTGCAGCTTTCTCAACGCTAACGAACGGTTTATCAACTCAAGCGGTCGCAAGCATACGCGACTACTCACAATGAGAAATCTGACCGCCCACGTTGAGAAATCTCGCAGGGAGGTTAATTGTCCATGCTCGCGCTTGCCTACTTGACGTTGATGAACGCGAGCAAGGAAACAAACTCTGCTCCGCTACGCGAGGCGGAGTTTTTCAGAACTCCACGAGCTCTGCATAATGTGGAGTGATGAAACTCTGCAAACTCCTTGAGCGGAGCAGAGTTTACCGCCAGACTTAGTTTTCTATCAAACTGTTACATCTCTTTTTTTTATTTATTTTTTTATTTTTTTTTCACCTGGTATAAGACAGCAAAACATTCAACATAGTTTCAATTCATCAAGCAAATACAAAATAAAACATGAATTAATCAGTTGTTTCAATTTGTCAATTAAAGTAGCTAAGCATAAAATCATAAAAACACAGGAAGACATATAATGGTCTTGGATATATCAGTTCATTTCTAGGTTCCCCCAAATTTTCTCAAATTTCTTTAGCGATCGGACACCCCTAAATTCTGCCAGCGTACACTCCATAATTTTGATTTCATTAACCAGGTACCACCATTCCAAAGCGTTGGGTGGGTTGGGGTTAATCCAGGCCCTGGCTAAAGTTAATTTGGCACAGGAAAATAAGATTGATAGCAGTATATAATGTGGTTGACTTGTCAAGTGTGGGCCTAATATTACCATGGGTGCTGTTATTGATGAGCTAAGAATATTTTTTGTGGTTAAGATTTTTCCCACTTCTTCCCAGAATTTCCCTAATTTCGGACATGAGAACAACATATGGACTAGATCTGCTGCATACTCGTCACATTTCGGGCATTTAGTTTTTTCTCTCATAATGTTGTTTGAAGGCCATTTAGAGAATTTTTCTGGGGTATAATATAGCATGTATATGGTTCTATATTGTTGTGATCGTAAGCTAGATGATCTTACATGATCATGAATATTAGTATAGGATTTACTTATTTGTTTTCCTGTTAAATTAGTTCCGAGTTTTAGATTCCATTTATTAGCTAGTGTATCGTTATCGTCAGATCTTAAATCTATAAAGAATTTATATGCCGAGCTGATTATTGATTTCTCTTTTTTAGAGTTTAAGAGGTCCCAAATACCCCCGCTTGACAAGGTGTTAATTCTATTCTTCCGCACTAAAAAGTCGTATATTTGCATACATTTAAATCTGTGTATATCTGACAGTCCATATAATTGCTTTAAAGTAAGAAAATCCAGTATGCCTTGAGAATTATATAAGTCGCCCAGAACCATAATTCCTTTCAGTTGCCACCTACGAAATTCCCCGTCGCTAAATATATTGGGCAGCCCGGGATTGTCCCACAGAATTAATTGTGAGTGGAATATAGTGGTTTTACAGTGACTAAGTATATCCTTCCATATTCTTACTATGTCTCGCACGGTCTTAAATTTAACCCTTTTGTAGAAGTTAGGATCTGTAACACGAAGAAAGAATTGTTTAGCATCTCCCTTTAGTGATAAATGATGATAGAAAAGTAGGTCTTCTACATTTAGTAGTGATCGAATACGTCTTATAAAAGAAGCCCAAAAGTATAATTTCATGTCGGGAAAGTTAAGACCACCAGTTCCTATTTGGTTTTTCAGCATCTTTAACGACCTCCTAGCCTTCTTATACCCCCAAATAAAGTTGCAGAAGATCCTATCTAATTGTTTGAAAAAAAGCCTATTCTGTGCCAAAGGAATTGATCTAAATAAATATAAATATTTAGGTAGGATTTTAAATTTTTATCAGATTTATTCTACCGATTACATTTAATGGAAGTCGGTGCCATTTTTTTAAATTCGTAGTGGTAGTTTTCATTAAATTTTTATAATTAATGGTATTGAGTTCTTTGATATTTGAAGTAATTTTAATTCCGAGATATGTCGCGATCTTACATATTTCAGACACTGGTTGAGGGGGAACAAAATTAGCTACTATTTGGGTTTTGTGAGCATTTAATTTATAACCTGATACATTGCCAAATTTGGATGCTTCAAGGTTGATAGCTCTTAAGGAATCAGATGTTTCAATCGAATATATAGCGATATCATCTGCATACGCAGTGATTTTTAAGCTTTGACTGCTAGTCTTAAAGGGTATTATTCCTGCCTGAGTATCCAAAGCTTTTAAAAACGGTTCTAGTGAGAGGGCAAATAATAAAGGTGATAGGGGACACCCTTGACGTGTGTCCCTCTTGATTGGAAAACAATGTGACGTGAGACCGCCATAGCTAGTATATGCTATTGGATTGTCATAGAGTTCCCGAATCCCATTTAGAAATTTTCCACCAAACCCCATTGATCCCATTACATGCCATAAGTAGTCCCACCCCACCCGATCAAACGCCTTTTCGGCGTCAAGCATTATCATAGCAAGGGGGGTAGCCTCTACTTCTGCTATATCAAACGCAGTTATTGCCGTGTTGATATGGGCTGATGTATCCCTCCCTGTTATAAACCTGTGTTGCTGCGTATTTACAATTTTAGGCATTAATGGTGCTAATCTTCTAGCCAAACACTTTGCGAAAATCTTTGCGTCAACGTTGATCAGGGAGATTGGTCTATATGAGCCCATCTCCTCTTTAGGTTTACCCTTTTAATGAAAAAAAATGATTTTGGCTTTATTCCAAGAGCGGGGAGTTGACCCGGTTCTGCCAATATAAGTGATTACTTCTAAAAGAAAGGGTATTAGCGCGTCCAAGCATGATTTGTAAATTTCCAGAGGGATGGTATCCTCGCCAGCAGATTTTCCTGATGGCAGTGATTTTATAGCCTCATTTAGTTCTTCGCTAGTTATCTCTAAGGTCAGTTCCTCTGTTTCGTTTCTTGTTATCTTATTCGTTAAATTTTCTTTTAAATAGTTCTCAATTGTATAGTCGTTGGGCATATTCTACATACAAGATTTCATAATATTTGGCAAATTGTTTAATTATATCATCTGGCTGATTGTATCTCTTGTTATCTACCCCCATAATTTGGGAAATCATAGACTCCGCTCTGTCCTCTGCTACTTTAAATGCTAAAAAATTTCCAATTTTGTCACCGCCCTCATATTGTGAACATTTATATTTATGGATCTGTGCACTCCTTTTCTTTAAAAGAGTTTCTTTGGTTTTACATTTTAACTGACTGAGGTTTGCACTGATATCCAGATTTGAAAGATTATCTCTTAGAGCTTTTATAAGCTTTATCTCCTCAGCTACAATGTCAGAAGTCAAGGTTAAATTATGTTTACGTCTTTCATGATTCTGTTTCAAAACAAAGGTTTGTGTAAACCCTCGGATACTGGCTTTACAAGTATCCCACACTGTTAAGCATGAGGCAGTGTTTCTGTTAAAAGTCAGGAATTCTGTTATATGTTGTTTTAATTGTGAAATGAAAGTCATATCCGATATTAGATTCCTGGGGAAAGTGAAAGCTCTTGGAGGTTTACGTTTCAAGGACGTAGTAAACTCAATCATAATGGGATTGTGATCAGATGTAATACGTGGGTATATTACCATATTTGTGGATCTCATCAGAGTGTCTGATATAAAAGCCATATCTAGACGTGAACATAGCCTGTGGGGAGCTGAGTAAAATGTATAGCCTGGAGAGTTTGGGTATAGCGAGTTCCATACATCTCTAACATTATGTAGTTTACATAGATCTAAAATAGATGTTCTAGTTTTGGGCATTCGTTTGTAATTACCCGGACGTGTTGTATCCGTCTGACAGTTCAGAATACAGTTAAAATCACCCATAATTATTACTTCTCCCTCCCAATCTAATAACGCTATGTTTAGTTGTTCAAATATTCTAGGATCTTCTTTGTTAGGTCCATATACAACACATGCTACAAGCTTCACATTATTGAAACAAAGTTGGGCAATTGCCCACCTCCCCCATTTATCACCCTGTGTTTTAGTTATTTCTGCCTTAAACCTTTTGTCTTTTAGTATAGCGACCCCTCTTATAGGGGACGTAACTGCAGAATTAATTATCATCTCAAAGCCCAGTTGACTTAACAGCTTCTTATCTTTGTCTATAATGTGGGTTTCTGACAGAAATACTAAATGAGGATTATATAATCTTAGTTCTTCAGCAACTAAATGCCTCTTACGTTTGTTGTTCAGCCCTGAAACATTCCATGCCAAACATCTAATATTATGCATCTCTGATGTAAAAAGTGATGTCAATATTCAGCATTATTATATGTAGTTCCAAATAAAGAATACATTTTACCAACATAAAACTCTCATCAAGCTTTTCTACCAGGTTGAAAATATTTTTTTTCCTTTCTTCCCCAGCCCTCCCTCCACCTTCCCCCATCTCCCACACCCACCCCAAACTGCGAAGACCAACCCCCCTCCCCCCCTTACCTACTGCTGCCGCTAACAAGGCAGCGCCTGCGGTAGGAACCAAGGGTCCCTCCCCCCTCCCCCTGAAATGTCAGCTAATGTTGTTACTTCATCAAGACTGGTGACTAAATATGTTAACATAAAAGAAGGATCAAAAATTAAGTGTTTAGGTGTTAGAAGTGTCCATGCCCCAGCCTATAACTTAAATTCAGTTTCTATCCATCTAAAGTTTCTAAATCTCTTATGCAAAGACAGTTGAAGAGCTCTTCACTTTCTTTTCAATCTTTACTTTTGTTGACTCTTGTTGAGGCTGGCTAAGAATTCCTGTGCCTCCCAAACTTCGCTAAAGAAGTTTGTACGCCCTTTCATGATTACTTTAAGTCGGGCAGGTTCTTGTAAATATGCTAAGCCTCCCAATTTATTGATTGGATCGATCAGTTTGCGCATTTCCCATCTTTTGTCCATCGTGGTTTTGCTAAGATCTGACCGAGCAAAGATGGTAAGATTGTCAATAATTATTGGGGTATTAGGTTTAGCTATTACATCTCACTTTTAAAGATTTTTCACCCCCCCTTATTGGGCATTAAGACTTGCTGAGGGTTATTTATTAATGTTCATAAGGACAATTTAGGCCTGTCAAAAGGGGTTATTTAAAAAAACTCAAATTTTCATTTTAAACCTGCAGAGCCAGGTTACTGGTGGCATACCTGTAGTCGTTTTGCATTGCCACTGTACTGTTGGCAGTCCGCTTGTGACATTTAACAAACTGACCCTGGGTACACTGTAATTAGCATGAAAGGGGTGGGCAATGGGTGTTGCAATGGGGGTTCCACCCCAACACCCATTGATTTTGACGCTGCCCCATATTTACAAGGGCAGTGTTAATATGGGGCAGCGCTAAAATTAAGACCACAGAAAACATGGCCTTATACAGGCGCAGCGAGGAAAAATGTTTCATTTCTCCTTGTTTTTGCTGTTTCTATGTGTGCTGCGTTGTGCGGCACACATAGAAACAGCAAAACACCATTGATTGTTTATGTGGAGTAAGGTGACCCTTCTAGCACATAAACAATCAATAAAAAAATGAAGTTTTGCAACTTCTACATCTGCTGCATTAAGCTATCTATGCAAAATAAAATCTAGAAAATTCACAGTGTGGTATACTCTTCTCTAAATACAAATACCAATCTAAACCATACCCACTTGCATGATTTGTGATATTTGTGGTGTTTATGTAATTATTTGGATGGTGCAACCACAGGAATATCATGGCTAGGACCCCTAAGTTAATTTTGTTGTAGTATGAGACGAGTCATTTTATCTGCCCTAATATTTTTCAATTTAACTGTGTCCATTTATAAACATTTCTAGCCGCTCGAGCGCATTAGTCTATCTTCCAGGAACGAAGCCCATTTTGAAACAGTTTTTCAATGCTTTAGCATGCAGACTAAATCCTGGGGCTGACAGCACTGTTGACCGAGCTGCAAGAGGTGCAATGAACGCATCAATCACTTCACATGAAGAAATTGATCATGAATGACAATGCAAACATTAAGTCAACTATTGATGAATAAAATCCCTGAAGACTGAAGTTGAATAACATGAAACATATCAGATGGAGGTGAAATGTTGGGAATCCGACGTAATTTGCTCTTCTGACTTGTGTCATATGGAACTATCATTATTTATAAATCATTCTGTCCATAAATGTCACTTTGGGACACAGTTCCTTTCAGTATTCCACCCTCGGTCTCTTGAAATAACTGTTCTGCATCGGATGCAATAAATGTACAGTAGCATGACATGAATGACATTATTTTTATCCTGAGGGCTTATAGTGCAAAAAACACAGAATACCTTTTTGCAGCAATCGCACATATATATTAAAAACAACCAAAAAAAGGCGCTTCTTTTCAATGCAAGCAGAATATTAGTTCACAATGTATCTGATTTTGACCATATTAAATACTATTCAGAAATATTGAGCTGACGTCTTGCTAATTTCCTGACAATGAATGACCAGTACAGCGCATTTTCTCTGCACGCATGTATAAGAAAGTGAAAGATAAAAGGAATCCACAAGCCTACTGGGTCTGGAACCATCTTACATTGTATGCCTATGATTCAAAATGATGCCTTATGAGAATTTTCGAATCTAATTTGCAACATCATTACTCCCTCTGACTTAGAAGGCACTAGATAGAGCACCCTTTATTATGCGAAAGTAATATTTTATTTATTTATTTAATTTAAGGACAGTGTCTTATTAAATTGCGAATTCAACCTTTAATACAATTACAATAAAATCAAAAATACATTTCGTTTTCTATATAGTCTTTAAAACATTGCTTCCTCAATGCCAGATTCAATAGACTGCGTCTTATACAAATACACCAAAGCCATACTCCAAAGCATCTGTGGGATCTCTCAGACAAAATCCTAAACTTACTACCATTTTGGTATTCACAGAAGGCACTCACTAATTTTGATGTTCACAAAAGGCACTTACTCATCAATGAGTAAGTGCCTTCTGTGAATACCAAAATGAGTAAGTGTCTTTTATGAATACCAAAATCAGTAAGTGTCATCTGTGAATACCAAAATGAGTTAAGTGTCTTCTGTGATTACCAAAATGGTAGTAAGTTTAGGATTTTATCTTAAGTTAGTTCAGTGAATCCGGCCTGTGTTTTTTTAAAAACAGGGCACAGTGTTTGCGCTTTGGTAAAAATAGTAAACAATCAACAGGTAGGTACGTAGCATCAAATTTAACCCAAGGTTTACTGACACAAGTGCCTACATCTTGACCCCTGTCTGCAACCCTGTAATCAGCCAGCCTGAATTAACCCCCTATTGTTAAAAACAAAAAGCCTTGGTAACGTTTGCCTTTATTAGGCAGGTTAAACAATAAAAAACAAATGATTTGACTGGAAGTCGATTTTTTGTTACTAAAGTACCTCCAGTCTCTCCATTTAGTAATGTTAGCTGTTAGTTCTGTTACAGCATAGTTTAGGGCAACAACTGAGATAGGGCCTTATTAAGAGTTTAGTGGTGCGGAAGCGGGACTGCCCCTCTCCTGCACCGCCAAACCCATGCACAAACCCATAGAAACATTAGCAGTAGGGGTGCTAGTCCCACTACAAGTTATCATTGCTGTATGCATCATCTGAAAGGCAAATATACTCATTCTATTCAACAAGTGCTCCCAGGATATTAAAGAAATGTTGATCATTACGTGCCTTCAGAATGAGGCTAAATCTTTCATCGATATTAACTTGTATCAAAATGAATAATTATAACAGATCTGTTCGAGGTGTATCTAGAATCATTGTTTTTTTTTTTACTAATTAAGAATAAGCTACCCCCTCAATGAGATAGGATAAGAAGGAGAGCGAGCGTAAAATTTGCAAACAAAATGCATTATGCATGCTAATTCATAACATTATTTTGCCAATGTGCAACATGCGCTCTGTGTCCACTAATTGCATTTTACTTTCAAATCTGCCCCAGTGCAAAATCAGTGGTGAAGGCATAACATCAGTTGGCAGGAGATCTCAACACATCCCAAATTCACACAGGGTTGTGCTGAGAGCTGTTATTAGAAACCTCTAGTTTCTCTGAGGCATAAGGCAAACCGAACAGTGGACCTTAATGCTCAGTGCCTCAGCCACAATATAAACCTCATGATCTACGGAATCGGTTCTAAACATGTGGCCTGTGAATCCCTCTGGTTCCGCAACACCTACTTAGGGGGGTCTGTATCTGTTTTATGATTAAATAATATTATCAGATTAATACTTTAACCCCTTTGCCGTGGCGCAAATTTCACCGCGGTGCGAGGGGGGGCGGGGTTGGGGGTGGCGCTCAGGTACTCATGAAGGCTCCCGGCTGTCATAAATCACGGCGGGGGTGTGCTCATGACGGCCGGGATCCGTCAGAACTCTTCCCACTGATTAATTCTCCCGCACAGGCGGAGAATTAACCGCACGTGGGTGGAGCGGCAACATTCTGACGGCTCCCGCCCGTCATGAGCACACGTCTACTGTGACTCATGATGGCCGGGAGCCATCATGAGCATCGAAGGAGCCAGCACATAAAAAAAGACAACGTAAACTTGAAGAATGTGATACTGGTGACTAAACATTTTGTTTGTATCCTTGGTTTGTATTTGTAAGGCATGTACAGCAAATAATGTGTGTGATGGGTGGCCTCATCAAAAGTGACAACAAAGGAAACCATCCATTAGGGGTTAAAATGACAAAATTAGATTCTAAGAAATTGAGCTATTTGTTGAGGGGACTGGAAGTCCTACTCAGGCAACAACCACAAACCTTGTCAGGGTGGGCCACAAAAGTCACCAAATTAACCTGTGCTTAACTCTGTGGTAGTTTAGCACAAATCAGTCTGGTTGAACTTAGAGGCAAGGTAAAAAGTAGTTTTGCAGCACACAAACAGTAGCAAAGTGAAAACACCCCATACAAATAATCACAAACCAATTTAGAACAATAAATAAACAAATACATTCAATAATAAATAAATAACATGATACCAGGACAACACAAATCCAATCAGTTGTACAAGACCTATGCAATTTAGATGCTTTAGGTAGGTATATTGACTAAACGCACATAGTGCCACATGTGGTCATCTGTTTGTGCTATACGGTAGAAAGTCACAAGTTCAGGCCGACCGCGATGGAGCGGACCGGACACAGAGACCAACTTAGTTCTGCTAAAAAAGTTACCTTCCTAACGTTTGGCATGAAGAATTCCATTTGTGGTGCAGGAGGATGCAAGGAGCAGTCAGAGTGTCACAGATGGTCGTCGCTGTTGTGTGAAGAGCAGGCCAGGCTGTGTGGGCTGTTGCTGCAGCTCGAAGTGCAGGTCTCATGTTGCTGGTCGTTGTTGATGATCGCTGTAGAAGAGTTGGGTTCACCAAAGCTTCTCTTTGGCAATCACCACAGGTAGCAAAGTCTTGGTACAAACAGTCTTTTTCACGGTGGCAAAGAGCCCACAACCTCAAGAACTCACCTTTCGTCACAGGATGAGTTCAACAGATATCAGACAAGGGTCCAGGATCTGCGGAGGCACCTCTTGGGGATCAGAAGCCCACCTCAGCAGAGGCAAGAATGGCTCAGGCAGGTCCATGTTTAAGGCCATCTGCAGGTTCAGTGTAGCAGGTCAACTGGTGAGTTGCCGCTAGGGCTTGGGAGCTTACTGCGTTCTTGTAGCTCAGACAGGGGGTCAAACAACTGATCCTTGGAGTCACTCAGTTTAGCCTGGAATGAAGGGAGCTGAACCAGTCTTCCTTCTCAAAGAGCAAAGCTGTCCTCATGCAGCAGGGCAGTCCTCTGGTAGTAGCATGGCAGTCATCTGAGGAGCATGGCATTCCTTTTTTTTAATGCCCCGAGGTCCAGGAGTATACTGATGAATGGTTCTCACAGTCCAATATTTATTCCTGGTACCAGTCTTTGATGTGGGTATTCCCTATACTACTGGAAAGTTCTTCCCTTCCCATGCCAAGTCTCCATCAAGTCTGGGGGACAAAAGACAGGGCAAGCCTGAAGTCAGTTTTGTGTGTGTAACTGTGTGTGTGTGAGACAGAGTCCTTTGAATTACAAGGAGGATCTTAGATCAGGGTGGCGTAGCGGCGATCATTCTCTTGGATCTCATCGTCGCATTTGACACCGTCAATTATAATATCCTGACCCTCGGACTCAGGAGCCTGGGAGTGGCTGGGGTGTTATCACCTGGCTACAATCCTCCTAAGAGGACCGTTCCTTTTAGTTCTTCGAGGGGGAAGTAGTGTCTAAACATTTGACCCTCAGATGCGGTGTGCCTCAGGGATCCTTCCTGAGCCCCACGTTATTTAATATATATATGAGGCCATTAGCTGGGATAGTCCAATCATTTGGCATAAAAATCATCACATATGCAAACAACACACAATTGGTCATGGCCTTGAATTGCCCAGACAATTGTACCACAAGTCTAGGCCCTTGTTTAGAGCAGGTTGCCAAATGGATGGAGCTCTCTTGCTTAAAGTTGAATGGAAACAAGACTCCTAGGCAACTCTCTGAATCCTAACAATGAGTTACACTGACCAGATTGCCTTGGCCCTTCCCCTCCACCAAAAGGCCAGATTTAAAGTCTTGGCATGTGGCTGGATCATTCCTTGACTTTGGGCACCAAACAGCAAAAATTGTCGCCAACGTGCTACGGCATCAAGAGAATGCTTCGGAAAGTTCTCCGTCTACTCCCACTCCGGGCAAAAAGGATCATGGTCGAGGCGTCTATTCTTTCACACATGGACTATGGAAATGCACTCTAGCTAAGGGCTCCTAAAACCACTCCAGCCAGACTCCAGATCATTCAGAACTGTGCAGCACGTCTGCTCCTAGACGTCCCATATCAGCAATCAGACAAACCTGCTTTGAAAACCCTACACTGGCTTCCGATATTAGAGAGAGTCAAATTTAAGGCACTCTGTATTACCCATAAGTCATTTTGGGGAAAGGGATCAACAATCAATCATTCTTTGATTAACCCTTACCAACCGAATAGAAGCCTTCAATTAGCGAACTTGTTACTCGCCACAGTGCCAAAAATAAAGAAAGCGAGAAGTGGAGGCCGCTCTTTTTTTTACAATACGGCTAGGTTGTGGAATGCCCGTCCACTCCAAATACGTCAGGAATATATTCATATGTCCTTCCGGAAACTACTAAAAACGTGGCTTTTTAAAATCACTGGCAAGTAGAGTCACTCTTTTGGTCTGTTTCTGCAAACAGCACTGGGTTGCCTCAGGGTAGCTACGAGCTTTATAAAAAAAAAACCAGAGTGGTGCTGGGTGCAGAGCCTCCCAGTAATCCTGCAAGAAGGTCACATCCTTTCTACATCTACTGTCTGGAAGGAATACACAAACCCCAACAGTACAACTATTCACATTAATTTGAACCAGGACACTGAAAGAAATGCCAAATGATTAGGACAGGAAAATACCAAATTTCTAAAGTAACAGAAAATACAACAAGAGATGTCCCGTAAACCCCGTTGAGACCAGGGTGAATATGGTACCAAGAAACAATGTCTCAACAGGTAATATTTGAAAGCCAATTAGTCAAGTGTAGATAAATTAGAAAAAAAGGAACAAAAAGGGAAACAACAACACCATTAATTATTATCGTCTCTATTAGTCATACGGCAGGAGGACATTAACTTCCAGACAGCAATATATATCCTTACTGCAGGTGCAATCAAATAAGTGCACTGGTGCAATGAGGCATGTGGTAAGGTGACATCAATTGGTACATAACATGAGCAATAATACTACAATTAGTGTGGAGCATGTTAGGAGCCAAGGAAGCCATAAATACGCTGTGTTTAATCGACAACTTTTCGACCTGTCTGGTTTCTGGTGACCAAGAGGTCAGATCTGGGTGAGACTGAGTAGGGTGTATAACAATCATACCCTAAGGGGATGAAAGATTGGTAAGAGCCAATGTTAATGCCAAGAGCTGCAAATAGGGAAACCGTCTTCAAGTCAGCCGGGATGGAGGAACATCAGGAAATCAATCGACCTGTAGTGACAAACAGGTAAATATCAAGTTTAACCAGCAGAGACTATAGCCTCTCAAAGGGGGAGAGTACTTAGTGGCAGGTCATGGCTCTGCCAATGTTAATGCTGGACACAGAGTTCAACACCAGCATCGACAGAGCCACACATACTCCAGACTCACTACAGGCAGTATGCAGCCCATTGTGTGGTTGTAAAGCACAGCTTATTGAAGTGGAAGTAGGGCTGGGCCCGAATCCTCCCTCCCATCCTGCCAGTGATGTCACATTCAGGCACAGGTAAGCTACCTTTTGTGTGTGGCGGTCTAAGAGGGTTACATAAAGCCCAACTGTCAACTACACCCAGTCATGTGACCCAGAGACAGTCTACAGGCACTAAGTGGGTAATGCAAAAATAGGCCAACTTTCTAAAAGTGGCATTTTCAAAAATGGAATTTAAAATCGGACTTCACCGTAAGTTAGGATTTTATATTAGGATTCCGGAGTCATCAAACATGAATTAGTTGCCTTGTCCCATTTGAAAATGACACTTATAAAATGTATTAAGGTAACTCCAGTGTTATACTATTGGAGAGGTAGGCCTTTCTATAGTGAAAAATGTACTTTAGAGTATTTACTACCAGCACATGTAAAACGTAAGAGTACACATCCTGCTTACTATACACATTATATCCTGCCCTTAGGGCTGTCGAGCGCCTACCCTAGGCGTGACGTATATATTATTAAAAAGTAAAGTTTGGGCTAGGTAAAAGGTTTATTTTGCCAGGTCGGCATGGCTGTTTAAAACTGCACACTCACTCACAGGCTACTATGGCAGCTTGAGACATGTTTATAGTTCCACTTAAGTGGGCGGCATTATCAGTGCTGCAGCCCCACCAGTAGCATTTAATTTACAGGCCCTGGCCACATGGAGTGCCACTGACTAGGGACTCCAATGTAAATTAAATCTGTTATTTTGGGATACGCCAATGTTAAAATGATTAAAGGAGTGAACACATGCAGTTTAGCACTCGTTAGCAGTGGTAAAGGGCCCAGAGTTCTAATGTCAGCAACAATGAGATCAGCAAAAATGAGGTATGAAAGACAAATGGTTTGGGAAAAGACACGCTAAGGGTGGCAGGTCTAACACATTTTACCAGAGACTTACAAGTAAATTAAATGTTCCAGTTAGGTATATTACAATTGTACCATGTTTTAGGTAGAGAGCACTGGCACTTTACCAGTGATTAGCATTGATCCCTATGAAAACAAAAACAAGTTCAGCAAGAGAAGGCAACAATCTGGGAAAGACCCTGCAAACAGTGTCGGGTCCCACAGATATGCTAGAGTCTAGCATATTATTTATCTATAACAAATAAAAAGCAGGAATGTACAAAGGCTTAAACCTTCCCATTAAAATTAAAATTTTAATTTTAATTTTTCTATATCTGTAGTGAGTAAATGAGATATTGTATCATTTTGTATTTGTTTGATGTATGTACTTGTTTCTGCATTTTTGTTTATTGTTTTGAAGTTTGATCATAGACATTGCAGGGCTCCTGGCTTCCAGTAATGAGTCCGTGGGGTTCCCCGGGTCTAGTAATGACTCAGACGGAGTACCCAGGTTCCTATAATTATCAGTGGGGGTCCAGAGAATCATAAGGTTAAGAACTACTGCTCTAAAGCGTGTACAATGCATGAGTGGTGGACTAAACAATTGCATAAATTTTTTATAATTTGCTTATGGACATGTGCTCACATGGGCCATGCGGGTGAATGTGTTGGAGCTTCCTGTTGTTAAAAGTATCCTGTTACCAAACCCCTATAGATCGCAAAAGCCAGTGTTTACTATAGAAGCACTATATGCAAGGAGGGCCTTCCAATGCATGTGAACACAACACCTACACTGGCAGCCTGTCTTGTTCAGGTGGACAAGTTCCAAATGTGAATCTAATGTGAATCAATGAAATCAATGAACATCTAACATAACTAAACATAAATATAAAAACATATTTTTTCTAATAAAACTCCCTTTCTTAGCAGTAGAAATATGTTCCAACCTAAATGCCATTAAAACCAATAATATACTATATAAAATCATAATACAAAGTTTAAAAAGAGTTATAGTTTTAAAACAGTGTAAAAATAACACACATTCCATGTAAAGCTCCCTCAAAGAACTGGCGAAAGACACCTCCTTCGATTCCTCTCCTTGATACCACTGAGCCATTTTAAAAGACATGTCAAACTTGAAGAATGGATGGGACAGTGTCACAATCTCAATGTGTACAAGGCAAAACAGATTCATAGCCTGCTCCCACAACTTGCTTGGAACACTCGAAGATTTTGAATTGCAGGATCAGGGGCATGAGGTCTCTTGGCTAAAACCTAAGCCTACTGGCCTTTTCTGGAAGGAAAAATAGGTGCGGGAATTAGCGTAGAACCTGCAGGGAGTTGCTATAGGCTAAACCAATCTGTAGAAGGCCATCTAGCTGGTGGCAATTGTATCTCAGCTGTACTTCTCCATTTACAGAAGTGATGATGTAAACACTGATGTTACTAATATGTGTGATGTCATCTGTGATATATGAGTGGAAACGAACAATGCACTTAATTGAGAAGTTATCCTTAAGTTATTCTTAAAAAAATCTGTTGCATTTAAAGCAAAAAAGCAATGGTTTTAAAACCCATATTTCACCGAACTTATGTATTTTGTGTGATTTATTATGCATTATTTTAGTCTATGATGAAAATTGATGTGAAATATGCTAGTCATCTAAAAGGATGCCTAGACTCCATCTCATTTACTTCCCTCCAATTTAATAGCCTCTATGCACCCTAGCACCGATATTAAAAGGTCCGAAATAAACAGCTAAGGTCTCCCACAGCTGTTCAGTTATTAAGAATCCATCGCACAAAAGTAAACCAAACCTGAAAGTCAATCAGGACCCATTGTTACCAGCCAGCCCCTTAAGAAAAGCTTCGTTTCTCCAGACAGACTGTGTTCCTTTACAAAGCAAATCTCATTTTTAGTGATACCTCACAGTCAGAATGCAATACTTAAACATGTTTTTGTTTTGTTTTCCGACAAGAAACCAAACAGCACCGTCTAGCAATCCACAATCCTTTTCAATAATCCGCTTTACAATCAAGACGAATTTTTAAATATAAAATATACGTTATAAATAACATGCATTGTAACCCAACAAAGCCACCTTAGCAGTCTATTGTCTCTGATATCAAAGCGGCACGCTTCAGATTAGTATAAACTGCGAATTAAACTCAAATGTGGGCATACAAAGGTCTGTTCGGTATATGGTCATAATGTTGTTCATTGAGATGCCCCTAGAGGCTATCAGATGTTATCACAGGTCTCTCATTGCAATATTCCCGTGTGCATTTCAAACTAGTTATAGAGACAAAAGAGAGTTATCTCATCGTGTTGCATGATTAAGTAGGGGTTGCACTGTAAGGTTACTAAGACGTCACTTAGCCTCTCTTGGACACATATCTTTACACCTTAATCTAGAGATCTACAGATTTAAATGGGACACGTAATCTAATCCAAAAGGTTCATGACAACACAAGACAAGTGTCAGATATGTGAACACTGCTGAAACAACAGCCTTTTCAAAGTGAGAGTGTTGATGCTGGAAATGTTTTCAATGACATTACGTGCTAATATTTTCAAAATGTGTTGAATTAAGGGCATTTAGTTGACAGGCTCATCAAGAAGGTTGAAGGAAATTAATATCAACTACATGCTAGAGTAGATTTGCTAGGTCAGAAAAATATATGATAGCATAGGACAAAGCAGAGTTGCCGTTTTCCTGAAGAGGTATTTTTATTTTGCAGTAGACGATCTACGAGAAGCTCTATGAAGTAAGCCAGATTACTATTATCTCAACTTCCATACTGAATTTATATTGAATACATTTAACATGGTGCTTTGCAGGTACCACATTAAAGCTAAGGCCAAATCATGAGACTTTTTCCCCATAAATCATTTACACAGCAACTATTTTGACAACCGTATGTATCCACAGCATTCATTTATGTCAAATTAATTAATGTCAATGTCACCCTGCATTTACAATCATGTTTTTGATAAGGAAGAAAATGCATTTTAGATGGAAACCTAGATTAAGTACCTCTTCATCACATTTCCATAGAACATAAAAGGATTCTACGGTTAAAAACAGGTCCAATGTAAAAGTCATTAAAGGAAGACATGCTCAAATCCAATTGAACCACTTTGGAGGTAGGTCTTTGGGATAACATTAGAATAGTTAGAATGGAAGTTTTATTTAACCCCTTCGCTGCGGGGGTAATTCCCCCGCTGTGCTGGGGGGAGGGGGCGCGCACACTGCCCGCATGCTCATGACGAGCTAAGCTCGTCATGAGGCACGGCGCTCCTGTGCTCATGACGAGCTGAGCTCGTCGCAGGTGCACCGGCTCCCGTGGAACGCGCAGCACAGCAGGGGAATTATCCCTGCATGCGAGCGTTCCACGGCTCATGACGAGCTGAGCTCGTCATGAGCACCGGAGCACCGTGCCTCATGACGAGCTCAGCTCATCATGAGCATGGAAACGGTTACATTACAGCTTGTGCAGTTTGTCTGTACATGTTTGAATAAACAGTTTGCACGGATTGACCAACTCCATGGCATATTTTTGTTGGGAGATGAAAAGGTGTAGAATTCATGGAAGAATAGACAATACTATCAGCTGCAATGGTGGTATTCCTCTCCAAATGGTCTACCCTGTGAGGTCATTCATATAGTGAATTTTCTTTTACATCCATATAACATTAAAGTATTGCAAACATAACATATCAATTAAGTGTTTAGTGTTTAGGCCAATAACACGTGAATATGGAATGTTGCAGATTATTCATTTGGCAGCAATAAAACCAGCATAAAATAGTAAAAGAGTGAGCAACCCAGCACTGGCGTAAGGAAACTGGAGGAGGCCCCTTGCAAGGTACATGGAGGACCCGCCCCCCGAACCCCATCAGAGCTGAGGGGTGCCCCTAGAGCATGGGGCCCCCTGCACCACAGGGGCTGCGGGGGCTTGTGTTACGCCACTGAAATCCAGTAGGAGCGATCCTAGGGCAGTCATATCGTTCTGAGTCCCAACTATATCAATGTGAGCTGTTTGGCTCTGGCATACTGGGGACTCGGGTCTGCTGACTCTAAAACTGAGGACCAAGTATGTACATTAGTACATGACTTTCAGAATAGGTAGGCAGAGTAGTCCAAGGTTGTCTCAGGGAGGGTACTCTCCAACCAGTTCTTTAACTCAAAAAGTTAAAAAACGTTTATGCTAATATAACTAAATATTATGCAGAAAATCACAAACATGCACAAAATTAAAGTGATTAAAACAATGAGTTGCTTTTCATGAATTACTGAGGTACAAATCAGCTACCATAAGGATTATCAGAATGGATAAAAAAACTACAAATCCTGTCTGTTTTTGCTGCCTGAGAATTTTCACATGAAACTCTATTTACCTGCAGGCTTTAACAAAACAAATCAAAAATAGCCCTGAAGGCCTATTGCCTTCAACAGATGCTTTTTGCATACATGTCTCCACACTTCGTCGAGCTGCTCATAATTAAGAAGTTAGGTATGATGCCTTTGGCACAACTTCGCAAAATCACTAAAATGTGCTCAAAGGGTTTGACATTAATATGATTCTCTCACTAGAAAACTAACACACATTCAGGGAGACTTAAACAGAAACATGAAGCCCCCCTAATTTTGTTTTAATTCCCACGTGACAGTTTCTTCAGCAGCAGGCGTGAACATAGCTAGACATGTGAACTTCATCAACCCCTTCAGTGTGTTAGACATGACGTTCATGTCTTCTGCACTGAATGTAAATGTTGTCCCCATGCTTGCAACATAGAACTTCCCTTTTATGGCAGCTACAGGGGCAGCTGTGCGAGAGTCTCCCCAGAGGATGTATGACGTTACAACGCATACTTTTACAACGCCT
Organism: Lissotriton helveticus; assembly: GCF_964261635.1. Taxonomy (NCBI): domain Eukaryota; kingdom Metazoa; phylum Chordata; class Amphibia; order Caudata; family Salamandridae; genus Lissotriton; species Lissotriton helveticus. Next base: position 1,690,331,079 of record NC_136061.1, on the reverse strand, counting down.
ACCTTTACATCGCAAGTTTTACAACGCATACCATTAGAACGCATAATGCTTTTGGGCGCTGGATAGTGAATAGTTTAATTTACTATTCCAACTCCAGTCCCCGTGGATAGTAGGGAAGTTGTTGGATAGTACATTAAACTTATTCCCTATCCTAGAGCGCCCCCCCAGCACTATGCGTTGTAATGATTTGCGTTGTAAAAGTTTCGTTGTAAAGGCTGTATACCTCCCCAGAAGCCTAAAGCCTTATTTTGTGTTAATGATGATCAGCACACCATGCACCAAGATGTTGTCACTGCTGAAAGTGAAAGTTGAAGGTGCACTCGCCACATGGAAGCACCGCTCAACCCTTGCACACCAATTTAAATGAGAGAGGTGCTGCTGGAAAGTAGGGACAATACAATTGTTTGTGATACCTGTGCAGGAATCGACTGAACTTGACTGTCAGAGAAGAGAAGAGAATCATCTGGGAGCTACGCCCACCCACCCGAAACAGTAAGGGGGCTGCGGCTTCCCCACCAGTTAGCAGCATCAAAGTATTTCTATCTTCCTAGAGATTACCCCTACCCAACCCCTAGGGGAGCAGCAATCCCACTGATCCCCAGGGATTTTTTTAAAAAGGAATAGAGAGAAAGCCAAGCTGTCTGGCATTGTTCTGCGTTACTCACTTTTTTTTTTATTTGTATTTATTGCTTGAGGTACAGTACAAACATATATCCCAGCACAGTCCACTCCCACTGCCTTGAATGTCAAATAATATTAATTTTGCGCTTAATGCAATGTCTTGTCTTGATCTGATACTATACATTTTGTGACAAATTTATAAAATCACAGTGCAGATACTATACGCATTTTCTCAATTTCTCCAAACAGGAGAGATAGTCACAAAGTGTGTAAGACAGTGAAGTGACAGTGCAAGGACAGTACTGGGAAATAGCCGGCAATCAATAACAGGACAATGGAAAGCTAAACTCATTGCCTCCCAATTAAAGAATGAAACCCAGAAACTGTTCAAGAACACATATAACACAGTAAAGTGAAAGTGCAAAATACAGTACATAAACGAGCAATCAGATTTCCCATTGGAAGCCGTAGGAAAGCAGTGCTAGGAGGGCCTAACATTCGCTGAATAACTGATGATTGAAGGTAACAGTGCAAAAACCAATAAAGTGCAATCTCCCTTTGCATCAAGCAAGATATTTTTTTTTTTAGAGTTTTATATAGCGCGAACTAGACCCGAGACAATGGGTATCAGAGCTCTTTACATAAGCACCAGTTTCGCGACAGATGGACACAATCATTTTTGTTAGGCACGGGAGATGTAGGCCTAGATGTATCAAGCCTTGGCGAGTCGCAAACGGTCTTTTTGCATGTTTTGGCATGCATCAAAAATTCACAAAATAATGAATCCCAAAAATTTGCGATTCCTTATTTTGCCATAGCATTTAAGGAATCGCAAATTTTGCGAATCCGTAAATGCTATGTATGTAGCATTTTTTAATTGCGAATTTTGTTTAAGAAATCGCAAATTAACACCAACTTGTAGTTGATGTTAATTTGCGAATTCTTTTAAAATGCACAATTTGACATTTTTGAAGGTGGCATGTGACACACACACATGACCATAGGGCATGTATGTGCGCCATATGCACACACATGTACATTTCAGGGGTGCAGCAGGGTGTCTTTGAGACACCCCTGCACCCTTGAAATAATTCTCAAATTGCGATTAGCAAATTGCGAATTCGCAATTTGAGAATTATTTCACAATCATTCCTATGGGCCTCCTGGCCCATAGGAATGCATGGGAAATTATTCCTTATTTGCGAATTCGCAAAATGCTGATTCGCAAATAAAGAAGATTAAGGAATCGCAAAAAATTAGCAATTTTTTACATACATTCCATTTTGCGAATTCTAAATAGCGATTCGCAAAAAATCGCTATTTAGGAATCGCAAAATGGAATCTTGATACATCTCCCCCTAAGTGATTTGCCCAGAATCACAGGATGTTGAGCGTCATTGCCAAGACTCGAACCCGGTTTCCAGCTTCGAGGTCGACCACTCTAGCCATATTGAAATACTGAAATGACCGTGCACATACTGTACAGTACATTTTACTGTCCCACTGGCTAATCACAAGCAAAAAGCAGGCTGCAGTATAAAGTGATAGTGCAAGAACCATTTCGCCAAAAAAATACTACTAAAATGCGAAGTGGAGTCTATATCAATTCTCATATACCACATCTTCTGCTGAGAATACCCCCCAGATCTTTTTGTAGCATTGTATATCGTTTACATGAGAAAAATACCATTATTCCCTTGTACTAGCTTTCCTCTTTTTCTTCCTTTGTTCCTCAAATGTGTGTTACAGTGGGGACTTCTAGTGGCTGGTCTTAATGGATCAAGTCTTAGTGGAAATAAGAAAAAATTGAGCACATTGTTTCCCATACTGTGAGGGGATAGTGAGGGGATAGTGAGGCCAAACAGCAAAATGCTAGGTACAGGTTTAATCTCACATGCAACCTTAAGTAAAATATACTCAAAGATCTGTGACCAATATTCGGAGATGGCCTTGCATGTCATAAACATATGCCCCCAATCTCTCACTCCATTACATCTAAGACATTTTCTGGTAGCTATGCACAACTAAGCCTCTCTGGGTGTAACAGAGCATCCAAGCATTAAGAAAAACAAAGGGGCATATTATCAACTACTAGCGATATTTATCGCTAAATAAGCTTAGCGACAATTTTTCTATCGCTGTGCATCGCCGGATTTTATCGCAGAGATAACGTGCTATTAGCAACGTTTATCTCAAATGTGATAAAATATCTGGCGATAGCGGCTCAATGCGTGAATATCGCTGGAAATCCAGCGATATTCAGGCATTAACGCCAATAGGGTCTTACCCTGAATATCCACCTCCTATTGGATATACAGGTTAAGAAGTGGTCTGTGCAGGTGTTAGTTTTCAGCGATATTCGCGATTAGCGTGAAATTTTTCATCGCTACGCCTGCGTTGATAATAGGTGATAGCGATGTTAGCGACTGCTTTCAGTCGCTAACAGGTTGGGTACGCCCACTTTGCATGTCATTAGCGATAAAGATAGCTGACATGCAAAGCGGGCCCCAAACCGCTCGCTATCACTTAAAAGCTGTGGCTAACTGATGTTAGCGACAGCTTGCTAATAGGGTGATGAAATTATTGCCACTTTGCTAATATGCCCCATAATTCTGTGGAAGTTTGCACTCATCAGCAATGTACATCCACACTCAAAGTACTTTGACCAAGTCTCACCATCGATCTCTACCTCTGTATGTTTTCACATTTTGTTCCAAATTTTAGAGTTGATTGTAGAGCTATCTGGTCAAAGCTCCTTTTAACAGAAGCTCAGGGAATCATTCCCATTTTCGGGCCTAAAAAGTTTATCAACCAACTTATCTGAGCAGTAAACATCATGTTGTGGTAGACTATTAAGAATGGAGACCATCTGTCTGTAAGAAAAACTAAGGGCCTGATTAACAGTTCGGTGGTCTATGAAGTGCCATACCCAAGGTTACGGTCTGACCCACGCGACCTCGGTGGTCCGACCCCATATTACGATATTGCAGATTGTCGGATTGTTTTTGCAAAGAGCGCAAACAAACTGCCGACACCACCAGCCATCAGTCCACCGCCGCAGCTGTGGTCAGTGGAAAAATAGCTGCCATAAGGTGGTACAGGGAATTATCGCCGTCAATATTATGAGCTGGCTTTCCAATGAGCCGACCATGACAGAGGGACCGCCGGCTTTGAATCGGCGTAAAGGTAGTGTTTGGGGTGCATACTCACCCCATTCCCGTTCTTCCCATCAGAGTTTATGTGGATCCTTTTCATCAGGTGCACCCTTGACAGCAGCATCATCACCCCGAAGACTACGACCCTGTTTGTGGCAAAATACAGGTAAGTCAATTTTGAAGCATATGCCCATTCACTGGACTAGCCATATATGGGCCAGAATGTGGCAATGGTCAGTTGGTACTTTTCCACATGTATCATGCATAGGTGGCATCGATTTATATGGAAAACCATTGACCACCACCACTACACCACTGCCGCCACACCACGGGCATGGCGGTCAACTCAAAATATGGCAGTCAGAAGACTACAGGCACTGACGTCTTCTAGAGGCCGTGGTATTCAGGCGGTCAGACCACCAAACTAGTAATTGGGTCCTAAGAGAAGCTTCATGTGTGATGTGCTGAGGACAGATCTCTGCCACCAACTTCATCCTGATCCAAAAAGTCTCCTAAAAATAGGAATCTTTTTCCACTTTTTAATAGCCGCTGGTGAAAGACAAGGATTCAAGCTAGCCTGGCTGATGAGGGGTGCTACCCCGAAACCGATCCCAGAATGCTTGTTTCCGGTTTAGGGGAGACCTGACTTGGCAGTTTGGGCTGGACTATTCCCATGAGGCACAGGGTCAAGTCTTATTTGTATATAGCTTGGTCTGAACTGGGGTGGTGAAGTGAGCTAAAAAACAATTATGGATTCAACCCAGATCTGTGACTGGGGGTGAGTGTCTGAAAAGTTGTAGCGCTCCGTCCATCATCTCCTTGTGTTTGCTAAGGAGATAGATGGAAACACCGTGCCAAGGAGGTTTCAGCATGAATCATGGGTATTTTACATTTATAAAAGTATGTTGCTTTAGATCTTCAATGTTCAATAGGTTCTTGTACTTTACTTTCTTCGGTATTTTAGAATTAATTATTGCTTAGGGAAAACTGGCTACATTACAGCGATCACACATATATAAGATTAGAGAAATATCAAACTGAGAGCCCTGCAGAGAAAAACGATGCAGCACTACGGCTAAGGAAGCAAAATAGTAAGTACTGAGAGAAGGGAGTGCTAGGCTGCCCTACATCTTAGGCTGTCAGAGTGTTTTTAAACTGACCCCGGGGGGATTCATTAACTCAGATGAATGATTAGAAGCTGCTCTGCAACTTGCAGAAGAAGCCTGCTGCCAACTTGTAGGGCACATTTATTAGGAGGAATAATAAGAGAGGTAAGATTGACATATTCACATGATTACTGAAATGTGGAGTGATTTCCAGTGAGCGAATAAAGAATGGATTATTGTTAATAGTCCAGCGATATTTAAGCAATAGCTATCCAGTACAGAATCTAAATACAATATTCTTAGATATCTCTTAGGATGTGAATTATAATTGCACCTATCATCCAAGGGTAGGATCTCAGTGGAGGTGTTAAACAAAAATAATTCGGTCTTAGGTTTGTTCGTTTTATATCCCCCCAATCTAGTATACCTCTAGATCGTTTGCAGAGCTGTCTCAATATACAGCTTTTCCGGGAGGATATAAAGGGCCACATCATCCGCATATAATTTTATTTTTGCCACACCCAGAAATGGAGAGTAAATACCATTATGCAGACAAATGTATCGATTGCTGGATATTCCACAACCTCACTTTGCTTTAAAGCGTACCCAGAACTTAAAAGATCTTCTGGTACACACCAGACCCGGTGTCAAGCCAATACAAAAACAGACTCTACCACCAATCATGGGCTACTTCTCTTGTGGGTCCTGTGGTGTTTGTGATCTGACTAAACACATTAAAGAGGATCCACTTGGTCAAGGGCAGAGTTGGACACAAATAAATCACACAAATTGCAACACAAAAAATTGTATCTATCTCATAACCTGCCCCTGTGACCTCAACTATGTGGGGATGACCAGGAGACCAGTGAAAACTGCCTGCATCTGTTACCTCATATGCATACCTGGCCCCTTTTACCATTGGGTATGATAATGGCTACGCATTTTTGTCCCCCTCTGCCATTGGTTACCAGTGATTATGACAATGGCTCCACCCACCAAATACTGAGCAGTCAAGGGGCAGACACCTGATTGCAAATAAGTGATTTAAAGGTACTTGAAATACTGCTTGCTTGCCTCCTGACATTCCTATTCCAATCGAGCAGAGGTGGGTTAGGTCTCAGACACTATCAGTGCAGTACCATGTGAGTACAACCATCATCCCAAGCTGTCAGTAGGTAGCGTCGCTCTGCACTTTCGGAAGACTTCTTACTTTTACCCTTACTTGCTGACACCCCCTTGTTATGTTTAAGAGTTATTTTGCAGCAGTTCTCCTACATACTGCTTTTGACCTAGCAGAAGTTAAAGATTGATCCAAAGGGTAAGATCCCAACTATAATCTTTGGAGGTTTCACCACCCCATTCATGTCTGTGTCATGTCTTGTATGTCCTAAAATAAGTATAAGTGTTAATTGTTGTTTTTACACGTCTCCACCTGCCTGGCCTGCTGTATGTATGGACACCTTCACTTTGTGGTGACTGTTCAGGTCCTATTAAAGCATGAATATGTCTACCATGAGGGGATGCGAGCAAGTAGTGTGCCACTTGAAAGCACCTTGTCATTTATTATAAAAACTGGTCTTTCTAATGTCTTTCTAATGTCTTTCCATATTTTAGCTAGGTTGGACAATGAAACATCAAGGTAGTTTGCTCTAGGGGGGTACCTGGCCCTACACATCACATCATTTATGTTGGATAAGGATCTTTTAGGTCCTAAGAAAGCACCAGAGATCCAGTTGGACCAACAGGCATGAAACATGTCAACCTCATTGCCCCCACTCATCAAGGCTGTCTTGGTCCATTGAGCTCTCATGATAGCCACCCTACATTGGTTTTAGATCTGTCGAGGGAGCTACCAAATTAAACAATTTGGTATCCTCTAGACAGATTTAATTTTAATCTTTCACTCCACTTTTTGTACCCTCTCCACCCTGCACATTCTGCGCACTCACAGAAACTTGCATTATTATGTAAAAATAAAAAGATATTCAATAAAGAGCACATTTGCTGGGCCTATAGGGCAATGCAGAGCCATCTCTGCGAGGAGCATGCCCTATAATGAAGCATGGCATCCTTTTGCATGTGTGAAGGCACCAAGGAATAATCATTAGGATCCCCTAGGATTCTCCAACCGCTTCTTCTCTCTCCTTTCTACTATAGGAACAGTACCATGTCATATTAATTACAAATGTATTGAGCAAAGGGTTCTATAAGAATAAGGCAAATTGGGTTGGATATAGGGGACAGCCCTGGCGTTCCCTACTAGGAACACCGTGGGGTATTTACTATTATTTGAGCCAACACATTTTCATTCATTGACCTTGAGAGCTGGGATCGGAAATTACATTCTCCAAGATTTTAAAAGGGAAATCCCACATCACAAGGTCAAATGCCTTTTCTGCATCCAGCAGGATTATGGCCACAGGGATATTGTAAGTAGTGACCATATCAATAAACCCAGCCAACTAATAAGTATTAGCTCTCAAACTTCAGCGCATAGTAAAGCCACTCTGAACAGGGTGTGTGTGTTTGGAGAGTTCTTATTACCCATAGATTCCCTCACAGACACATATTATGTGTAACCCAAAATTCAGAATGGTACGAATAATCTATCTTCCTACACTTTGAATCTTGGGTACCAATGAAAAAAAACAAAATGCATAGATTTCCTTCATACTCATGTATTATTCATGACCTTTAACCTGTTAATTGATGGGCATTCTAAACACAGAGGAAAGTCATTATTAACCACATATTAGTTGATGGCTCTGGCTATCAGGTGCTTTTGGTCCTCCAGTGTGGAACAGCTGGATGTGTTCCTGTATTTAGGAATCCGTTTCTCATCTTGCATTACTTTGAAGCCACACATCACTAGCATGAGGAACCTTCTGGTAGGGCAGTTGCAAAGGTTTACTTTGCTGGAGAAAATGAGGGCCACTTGGCATCTTCCCTCTCAGAAATTACCTAAAGCTCAGTGCCTGTATGCATCTGTCTATAGTGCATAGCATTCAGCTATTCAAACTTTGCACAATTGTCAACCTGGGAAAGAGTATTTCCTAAAACATATTGTGGAGGCTTCCCTCTGGACCTTTTCACCCCCTTCTGGAGCTAGATCTGGGGATCATTGATATTACATTTCATACCATATTGGAATATAGTCTGGGCACATTGTAGCTCAACCACCTCGGGGATGCTTACTGATTGATGCAGGCCTAACTTTGAATGCAGACAAGTGTGAGTTCCACAAGACCAAGTTAAAATTCTTTGGCCATGTCTTTTTTGATGGGGGTATAACACCCAATCCTGCAAAGGTCTAATGCTGATCCCTCACAAGATGTGTCTATGAAATGTTAATTTCTTGGCATGGTCAGTTACTGTTCAATATACACTCGAGACTTTGCGACCATAAGTGCTCCCTCATAAGAGATAACAAAGAAAAAGTTTTCATACCAGTGGTCACAAGAATCGGGGAGAAGTTGGAAGAAAATCAAGTAAACCATTGAAACTTCTCCGGAAATGCTTATTTAAATCCAAAGATTCATATTGGGGTTGTTGTTGACTCTAGCCCCGTTAGGTTAGGTGCTATCGTGGCACTGCACAGCGGAAACCTGCATGCTTGAAAGCATATTATAAAAGACACACAATTGATGGATGCAATGCAGAACACATCAAAACATTCACCAGTGGTTAAGAGATCTGGGTTAAATCCATCATTCTTTTGCTCACCATGCCACCCCAGTTTAGACCTGGCCATGTGCAAATCAGTCTTGACCCTGTGCCTCATGGGAACTGTCTACCCCGAACTGCTAAGCCAGTTCCAAGAAAGTATATTATAGCATATGCCAGTAGATGTTTGTCCCAAACAGAACATGATTACTTTTAACCCGAGAAAGAAAGTTTGACATTGGTATGGGCTTGAGAAGAATGTTTTTGAAGTGGCTCACGAAAGACAACATGGTATTAATGCCACCAAAAGAGCACTCCAAGATTACATTTGGTTTCCATATTTAGATGCGAGGGTTGAAAAGGTACTCAAGGCCTGTCATCTATGTAACTGCCTCTCTACTATCATTACTCAACATACTCTTACCACGTCAGAACTCCCTAAGCATGCATGGGAGAGAACATTCATCGAATTCTTTGGTACACGCAATAATTGACAACACCTGATGATAACTGCGGGTGAGCACTTTCGATTCCCATTAATAGAGGATCTCTTATCCATATTAGCCATTTTGAAGTCCGAAAATGGCTTTCTGTTCAACAGTTGAGAATTCAAGGATTTTCTGGAGCATCTGAACATAAAGCATCAGATGAGTACACCTTTGTGGCCTCAGGCTAATTTGGCGATGCAGTGAGTGCAAGGTAAATACTTTTATTTATTTATTTACTTACTTTACTCCTGGCCGATTTATGTCTGACTCCACTCCCCTCCACCCTGCCCCTCCCCCACCCCGCCGTCTGCAGCACTCCCTCTGTGAGCCGCCACTGTTCTTCACCATCTTCAAAGATCTCTGACAGTGAAGGCAGCTCCCAGCTTCGGGTAACCGGATCAGGTCGAATAATTAAAGCGCCAAGAAGGCTGCTTGCAGAAATGTGAATGTATATTGTCTGTGTTATTTCAAGTATGGATTTTTGTTCTGGAAGGGTATGCTTCTAGTACAAAAGCTTTCCTTTTCTACTTTCCCCATTTTCTTTCAGTGCTCTATTGTGCAGCACACATGCACAGAGGAAAAGAAATTGAAGAGTTGTAAAACTTTCTCCACAGTTACACCTGACTTAAGAAGGCATACACTTTTGATACAAATCCCTGTCCACCAATGTTAATAGAAAGGGGTCTGCAACAAATGTCATGGGTGGCTGCAAAGGAACACCCATGTATCATCCACTATACTCCACCTTGATGCAAAGTAGGTCATTGCACTACTTTGCATTACTTTGGCCACCTTTCCAGTACAAATCCTGACTTGCACTGGAAAGTAAATTCCACTGCAACACTTTGAACTAGGTTTACTTTACAAAAGTGGCCCACACCCAACACGACATGTTACTAAATCTAGGCCATTGACAACATACAGAGTGCAAGAAACTCTATACAAAAAATATTCCTGCACCTACGGTGGGGAACTTAACGAGACACAGTCAGCACCTGTCTGGAAAACATCCTACCATAAAAATAGATGGCAGACCACTCAAATGTCAGAAAAATGTTTGGCTGGGAATGTGGAATGTATTTTAGATAATCGTCAAATATGACTCTCTTTATCAGGTCGAGTGCGCAAACAACATCAGCATGTAAAACAAAAGTCAGTGAAAACAGAGCAAAACATTAATCAGTACCCCTCTATATGGCAGATATTCCTTACAGCAGTCAATCTAGGAGACCCACGGGAACATGGATGCAAGGTTGGTGAGAAATTGTGGTTGTAGTACAAGATGTAAAGACACCAGAATAATGATAGGCCAAACATAGATTTCAAAGGATCTCTAATAGTCTGAGACATTTTTTGACACCAACACTTGGTCGCTTGATGTTTTCCTTTTCTGCAAGAACACGTCGGATTGAATACAGTGATTGAATAATGTGCACCACAAACAGGTCTCTTAATTCTTCAGAAAAGTATAGATGCCCTTGAGCAAACGACGATATGTTGCTTCTTCTGTAAAATCATTGAGGCATATGAGTGACATGCATTGAGGGACCCCTTGATTTTCAGTTCCTCCATGGGTCACAAACAAAAGCATATGCCCTACCTGTGAAGCATGTCTATTACAATTCTGTTATACATCTATCCATTAATTTGCAGAAAATAAAGGTCATAACGGAAAAGACATTATACAGCTAGAATCATAATGTTCCCTCAGGATTTCATGACTATTTCTTCGTATCCCCCACACCCACCATTCCTTCCGCTGTTAAGCATGTTTTACACTTGTGCAATTTGATGAATGTGACTTGGTTAAAAGTTTCTTCAATTCGTTTTGAACTTAAAAGTTCCAGAAAAAAACGTGTTTTTCTGTCTTAGTAATTGGCGGTATTACCAATCCTACCTTTAATGTGTTTTCTCTATTATTCAGTACTGTTCCCTGTAAAACACCTACTCAGCAGGCTCTTAGTATGTTGTTCAAATATTTAAATAATACTAATGGAATATCACCAGATGAAAAACTGCTAAGTGCATTATAGGAAATGGATCCATTCACCGCTTCAAAGAACATCTGGAATATATTATTTGTCCTATAGTCTCCTTTTTTCAAACTGAAAACTATTTTCTTTCCCTTAATATGACTGCTCTTTTAATGACTTACTCAATTAGCACACTTTCAAAATACAATTGTCATTAATTGATAAAGTAACAATTGTCTACCTCTTTAAGAAAACATATTTATTCACCTTGAAAAAATGTATTATTCGCAGAAAAATACATTTCCTCTGCTGCTACCAAATGTTGTGTCTAGTCTGCAGACCATTTTCTAAGGTGTTACAACGCGATCATATGCAAGCTTATGTGGGTTTAATGTGTTACCTGTGACAATATTTTTACTCCATACAGCAAATTTAAAAAACATTTTTTTTATATATTAATATAGCATGTCATAGTATTCACGTTATGTTGTGTAGGGGCTTATTGTGCCTTTTATTTCGGTTCACAAAAACCAATAAAAGAGTAAGCAAGTCTGGAATGACGAAAATAATTTTTAAAATATGGTGGTCCTGAGAGGTGTTACACACAATGAACAATAAGATCATGACACTACGGGGTCCATTAGGATGGCAGGCGGTCAAAGCCCGCCCGCCATCCTATCCGACTAAGGGACCACCCGCCATAAGGGCGGGGATCCCGGGAGGGGGATTAGCATGCACCCGCCACAGTGGCGGGCGCATCATGCATGTGTACAATTGTGGCGGGCGGTGCTCTCTGCAACATTGCTGTCCCCACTGCAACATTGCTGTTCCTTAGGTGTGGGAGGGTGGGACAAAATCTGTGTAGCACTGATGCTGCTCCCCCGCTCCACGAATATAGGAGCTTACCTGGGGGAGCGGAGCTTATATCCCTCCCCTGAGTCTTTCCCGCCTCGCTGGTGGTTCCCCCCATCAGGGCGTTCGTATCCCGCTCAGGCCTCCATTGGCCGGGGGGGTGGTGCCTTTCCGGCAGCTGCTGTGGGAGGGTCGGGCGTTCCTCCAGCTTCTGGGCATCCTCAGGGCACCAAAAAAACAGTACATTCCGGGGCTCGGCATTGGTTATGGCGCCGGCCTAGCCTCTGCAATTCATAGTTCCACCATTGGTATTTTTCCCCCTAGATGCTTTAAAAAGGGCACACATCTGGTTATAATTTGTAGATGTCCCACTGCCTCACTTAGAATTACATTTGTGGCACTATACAATGTATTTGATCATTTCCATATTATTTCAGTACATTTTTTCTTTTTTTGGGTTTTTTTTTCAGCAAATGTGGGCACGGCTGGAGAGCATGTCACACTGGATACCTTAAATATCCAACATGCCATTCTACCTTCAGTTCCCCCACAGAGACTTCCTCTTCTTAAAACCTGCCTCTAGTACCCAGCCCTTGTTTCCCAGATTATGTGGCTTCCTGACCCTAAAATGACAAAGCACAAGGTATCAAGTAGATAGTTTAATTTCCATGAACCTAAGCTCTGCACAGAGTATGGTAGTTTAGACAAATTATAAAGACATCAGGTTTTAACATGAGTACTAGGTTCATTTAAAGGGAACCTGATCACCACAGTTTGCTGCTGGCTTTATTAGACCTTGTGTTGCCCCTCTTAGTGTGCATTTCTACAGCACTCACAGATGTGTGCTGTACTATTAAGTACATAGACTACAGAGTCCCATATACATTATAAACATTTCAAAATGTCTACAAAAAACAGAAAACATTTGAAGAATCGGATACCTTTGTTCTGGGCTTTCTAGAAGTAAATCTTGCTAGCTGTTCAGCAGCCACATGGGAATTCTCAGACGCCCTCTGTGAATAAGGCAAAGACAAAAGGTGATGCTGAGCTTTAAGCTGTTATCTGTTGGCATTTTGGTGTACCTGTTATATTGGGAGTGGTTAAAAGCGGTTCTGTTTGGATAGTCACTCAAAAGGGAGAAACTGGATGACAGAATATCATTACTAAGCTGACTTCCAATTGAAGGCTTGCCCAAATATGTTTTGAAGCACATTTTAAGTTTTTTTTAAAGTGCGTGTATGCTGCTTGAGAGCACGATATCCAAACAGATTATTGATCAAATTAATTTCCAATACAGCCTAGTTGCCCTTTTTAGAATAAAGGAAGAAATACAAATATTTCCAAAGGCAAAGGGACCCAGCCATGGAACTTATTGGCTTAGCAAATGCTTTTTTAATAGTAGATGGATGCCCTGAATCCACATGCTTCCACGGAACTCATCATTCCACTCTTGGCATTAAGTATTGGAAACAATAGATCACCAACAGACATTTAAAGATGTTTATAGCCAAAGGGTAAAACGACTCGAGTGAAAACAGCGAGAGAAATGGTGGTGCAGAAATTTCAAATAATGATGCTTGGAACTTTAACAAGATAATTCAGCATGAAATTAATGTACACGTTATTGTTTGTTGCCTCTTCTGTACATTAATTACATTTTACAGCACATATACCATAACTAGATAGTAAATTGTTTTTTGAGTTGTTTTGATCCCGGTCTCATTAAACTGAACTTCAGCAATGTAGGTTATCATTACTGTTAGTTGCATTTTCATAGCACGTAATATGCCATGAGTATGAAATAATTTTATTGAATAAATAGTATTTGCCCCTGAGCCGAGACTTCAAAAGACCATCAGTCCCTATTCACTTTGCACACTTTTCAGAAAATGCATCTCCACACAAGAGCACTGCCTATAGAGATGTAGTTCAAAAGCACAGCAACAGATCCCCTACTACCAAGATAATAGCAGTTCGAACTTACAATCTGCAAATGATGAGCCAAGTTGTGAGAAAGTCATCCTTTTTGCCCTGTTCACACCCATTTTTTGACTGATACTTGTAGTAACTAACTCTGACTGTGCCCTGACCTCTGCTAACCAGGCCCTGGGCCAGTGCTCCAATGAAAAATGTATATGGTAATTAGGTATAATTACAATTGGCAATGACGGACTACTGTTCCTCTCTAGCATATAATAAGGCAAGGAGGATTCAACCTATCTGTAAGTCCCTAGTATATATTAGGGAATGGAGGTTTAGAGGCCAAGTAGATTTCATGCACTGGAGAGTGCACTGCTGTGTTGCCTGCAGTCATTATTAAAGGCAGACATGCTTTGCCGACTGTCCTTAAAAGTAAATTATGTGCAAATTCAACTTTGGAATTAAACATACTTCCGAAGTGGGAATCTACCTTATTTTGTACATACAAGTCAACCCTAAGGCCTCCCCTAGGTACCCCAGGGGTGGGGTGCCATGTAACTATGCAGCACCAGCCACGATGCACAAGGACCCCCATTGAGGACCTGTGCTTTCATCTTTTTTGGACCTTGTTGGAAGGGACACCGCCTCCCCTGATTATCGCTACTCCAGGCTCACACACCATTGTGAGCCACATTGATTCCGCCGGTCCCCCTGTGTGGGCCAAAGCTATTATATTGTTTCTTTAGGCATACATTACTGGCCTGAGGATGAACCTTAGATTACGTATGGTTCGAAACGTCGTCGACCTAATGCACTAATTGCATAGTTGCACAGTGAATTTGTGTATGCATATGTGTTTGTCGTGGATTGTCTGTATATGATTTATGATACTCAGATGACCCTACCTTGCCTACAATCCCCTTGTGTTCTTGTCCCCCCAGTGTGTGAGTCGGACATCGGCTGGTATCCCACTTTTATCACCCTATGTATTACCTTTATATTTCCATTATGAGAAATTAAACTGTCCGGCTGGACACTTGGAATATAGCACTATCTAGTCTATATTTATTTTGTTCTCATTTTTTCTTGTCTCGGGGCCATTGTCTCTGTTAGCATGTAACTATAAGCAGACATATATGCCCTGATTACGGAAAAACAGTCAATTTCATTTTCCCCATTGTAGATTATTAGCTCAATAGGCTAGTATTGAAATAATCTTTATTAAGTAAAAATATTGCTGGGAAGGAGCTAAAATTGTAATTCAAGGACTTACAAGATTGGTTATGATAAATCCAACAATTTCCCAGTGTTACATTTATCATAATTAGTACAGAAAAGAGGTTATAAAACTTTCCTTTCTGTGATCCAAAATCCAGCCTTGTAGCAGCCTCTCTTGATTGGTCAGCCTTAACCAGCTTAGCAAAGCTGCTTTGATAAGTGGCCTGCATAGAGCTGAGGTTATCTGATGGGGAGAGCTCTGCAGGCATTCCCCCGAGACAAAAGCAGGCAACAGGCATAAACTGGGCTGAACATGTGAAGGTAACTCCTCAATGTGACACACCAGGTACCTATGTCTGACCGACATTCCATCATTGTTGGCCTGAACTTGCATTTTACCCTCGTCTAGCATGACCAGATGACCATGAATTCAATTTCTTACAAGTCTTGTGGGTAATGAATATAATAGATGTGTGTTCTAATCAACATGCCTGGATGGTCAGAGATGCATGGCTAGACCATTGTTTGTGTTTATGCCGGCAGGTCTGTCTCCCTAAATGTTTTCTGTTTTCTTTGTTGATTACTGGTGTTTTTCTGTGAATGTGAAGTCCTTTTTGCAGTATCACAGTATACTTGTGTTGGAAGGTGGATTATTAGTAGGTGTAAGTATGAACCTACTACTAGCAAATAAGACCACCAACGCAATATATGGTCCAGTCAAATCCGTCCTCAAATCCGTCCTCCATTCAGCAGCTCGCTTCATTTCAGGTTCCAAACGAAGTAACCAAATCACCCCTATCCTGTCTTCTCTCCGATGGCTTCCCATCGAGGCTAGAGCTATC
Organism: Lissotriton helveticus; assembly: GCF_964261635.1. Classification (NCBI taxonomy): domain Eukaryota; kingdom Metazoa; phylum Chordata; class Amphibia; order Caudata; family Salamandridae; genus Lissotriton; species Lissotriton helveticus. Next base: position 1,690,315,241 of record NC_136061.1, on the reverse strand, counting down.
TACAAAACGGCATGCATCACCCACAAAGCTTTGCACTCTTCCTCCCCTCGTTATCTGGCGAATAAACTGAAATTGTCTGGAGGCTCAAGACCGTCTCGGAATGCGGAAAAGTTCCTTCTTGAGCCCCCCTCTTTCAAAAGGGAAACATTTATGGCACAATCGTTCTCAGGTAATGCAGTGAGAATCTGCAACTCGCTTCCTCCTTCGCTCTGTGCCATCACCTCCATCCAGATCTTCAAAGCGGACCTCAAATCTATTTTATTACAAAGACACTTTCAGAACTAATTCCCCCCTTCTCAGACCTCACCTGGAAGTTCTTTAGTCATTGTAAATGTGTCACATATAGCTTGAGTAGAATGAGGGACATGAATGTTTGAGAGCTTCATTAACAAACGTTGGTCATCTCTTGGTGATTATTGTTTGTGTTCATTATTTTTTATCACTATTATGTCTTCCATAATGTAGATGTTCCTGCTCCATGACAGTAATTTGTTTTGGGGTGTGTGCGATAGATGGTGATGGTTACGCTAAATTTTGACCTTGCCTTACTTTCCAAATTTGGCACTGATGGTCTTTTATTTGCTTACTGAAAGTTGTTGAGGGAAATAAACACTTCAATATTATACTTACAATATAAACATGCTTTAAGGACCATAGACTCCGAATCCTAGTTCATGGATTTTTCCATCAGGCCAATAAATAGCTGGATGTACACACATCGGAGTATCAATGAATATAGAAACAGAAAAATTAATACACAGCCAAATCTATGCATATCATTTATTTGGCATAAGAGACACAGAATAATAAACTTCAAGATTAGTACACAACCCAAGATGGAGGCGGAATCCAAATCCTTTTTCATTAGGAAGGAAAGCATAAAATCTCTTTCCCTACACTACTCTCATAAATGATGATTCTAGCTGATTCCCCTGTCTTCCTTCTCAAAGGTGTCAGCACGTGTCTGCTTCCCTAGAAGTACTCACGTCAAATGGGTCAAATAGCTTTAAGCTATGGAGCTCGCTCTTAAGATGCTCCTTCTCCGACGAAAATCTAGAAGTCTGATTTTCTGTCACTGCGCACAGTACAAAAAGGACGTGACAATTATTTAACTTTCAGCCCTCCGGTAACTTTCCATGACTTCTTTAAATAAATCTTCTCCCCTTCTTTGTGACCTCGGAGTGTAGATAGGCCAGGCACAGAAGATATTCTCCCCTCTTGCTTCTCAGACTGTTCAAAGGCTTTCCAGTTATCTCCTTCAACTAAAAATAATGATGGTAAATTCTTTATACCTACAATGGGATTAGAGCATACTGTTCTGCCACATTCAAAGATACATTTAATTATTTCTTCAGTAACTGAGAAACAAAACTGTAAACAGATTCTAACTTTGGACCTAGACTGTAGGCAACTTTAACCCACACAATTACATTAATATGATTATAATGTCTTTCTGCACCCGTGTATACAAAAAGTAATGGTGCCTTCTAATATATGACTATACTATGTAAAGCACACATTACATTTCTTGTTTAACGTGTAAAATAAATGTGTGTAATAAACATAATACATTGTTATACTAAAAACATATATGGGTGCGTGCAAACCATGAGTGCTGTTTGCGCTCTATCAGTGATGAAGAAGAGTGGGAACTGTGAGTTTAGGAGACATTAGTTACATGATATGCATGATGTCGTAGAATTACATATTTGGCAAGTATAATAACCGGTCAGTGCATTGAACTAATTATGAACACACTATCTTAATAAATAACGTATTTCAATTGTGTTTTTCTGAATTTACAGGCAATGACACTATTTATTGGACAGACATGGGCTTCAACAAAATTAGCCGATCGAGAAGAGACCAAACATGGAAAGAAGACATAATTTCAAATGGATTAGGAAGGGTGGAAGGCATTGCGGTTGACTGGATAGCGGGTATATGGTTTTTATTTATTATTTGTTTAAATACAGATTTTTTTCCAATGCTTTGAACACCTTCATATTTTATCTGGGATTTCCCCCTGGATTAATATAGACTTGGGAAATATAAACACTGAGAGCGAACACTCTGCTTTGCTTCCAGCTGCACTCGTTCTGATATTTACTGCCCCTGGGTGTGATTTCTTTCATGCTGAAGAAAATTACTTGCTCGTGCTGTGAAAGCCTCTCCCTGAGAGATCTGCGGGGTAAAGCTGAACCAAAAAGGTGCTTTTATGAACGCGAGCATTTGAAAAGTTTTCAAAGTATGTGTATGTACGCACCCTTTCTTGCCGAAATCCTTCCTAGGTTTGCAGTAGAGTGGGTTTAAATGGATCCTTTGTCTGATCTACATCTCAAATAACATGAATCACTACCACCAATATAATAAATAAGTGGGTGTTGCATTCCACTTTTATTTAGAGAATAAAGACTAAAGAGCAGAAGAAGACTGCTAGAATAAGGACAAGGAGCATTTTATAGTGAAGACATAAAATATAGACTAAAAGGCTTTGATCTCATAGAAAAGGAAGGACACCTAAAGCAATTTTCAAAGAGGCACGCAGAATAAAAGAACCGCACAGCCAGGGAGCAACGCTGACTATTTATTTGATTTGTCACATTCATAAGCAATTTAAATGTAATTTTTACCGAAATGGGCAAGGCAAGCTGTCCCCTTCTGTGAACAGCAGCACACACATATTCACACCGCCCCCCCCCCCAAATTTTGTGCAAAAACCATACACATTTACTTTGCTGGTAGCTCTTCTGTGTAATGGAATTGACATGGTTCATGGGAAATGAAGTACACTGATTTGTAAAACCAAAAATCATTAATGCTGTGACCTTCATCGACAGTGTGCCGGAAATACTGGGATTTTGTGAAACTGGCCTTTGCATCTGGTTATGATATTTCATGTTTTGTATTCATACTGCTAAACCACGATTTTACCCGTGCACATCTTGTCAGTTATTACCTTGGGAAATTTGCAAATTGTACAGGGAAAACTGGTCAGAAAGATGGAAAATGTGTGCATTTTGAGTGTGTTAACTCCATCTCTGCAACATATCCTGTATTCCCTGCAGGAAAAAGCTTGCAGTTATGCTGCATTAGGGAATAGGGAGCTTACCAATCACTAAAACTGGTCCAATCAAAGTAAGCTTATTTTTGGAAGAAAGTAGATAAGTATTTCTCAACTGTAATATTTCTGATTAGGCTTGAGCAATGTGAGCGCTAACTTTAGTCCTAGTATCTGCCAAACTTTTCAGGGCTGACTGATGTCTTAAGTAGTTGAGGAGCTGGAGCAGCACAATTTTACCACCTTAGACAGTGGTAAATGATTGCTTGTCACAGGAACTTTCTAGGCATTTGCTGCTTCTGGTTGCTGCATTTTTTCAAATATCTAAACTAACAAATGTGCATAACAGAATAACATGCTCTAAGCTATATAAGAAAAACATTTAAATGTAACAGAGTCACACAAGAACAGCAGTACAACACAACACAATCCGAATATAATAATAAAACATGAAATGCACCTGCACAAAAAAATAACAAAACACATCCCCATTACAACAAAATGCCACTAAACAAAGGTGCACAAATGTTCTTGTCACAAATTACCAAATACAGAATCCTGATTTTATAATGCAGTAATTTATGGTTTTTGGAGCAAACTCTACCTTAACCTGCCACCAAGGACATAAAGTAGTACCAGTCAAAATTATTTTATTTTGTGATTCAGGGCCTGATTTAGATCTTGGCAATTGGGTTACTCCATCAAAACTCTAATGGATATCCCACCCATAAAAAATATTATATTTTGGCGGACGGGATATCCGTCACTGTTGTGATTGAGTAACCCTTCCACCAAGATTTAAAATAGGCCCTCAGTCCTATGTCTGTATGAAGAATCATGCTTGCTGTATCTAGTAACTCCATCTGCAACTCAAAGCTGAGGCCCAATAATTCTGAAACATGTTTGCAGTTGCTTACTGTGTTAGGCAGTGTGGCTGCACAAGGCAGATTTTCAATGTTTAGGTCTGCTATACAAAGTATAATGGAAATGGGTAGGCAAAAAGGGTCCCTACATCTAGCACATTAGGTTAATTATTGTTTTCTTTTTCAGAAACAATCACCAGTGAAAAAGGGTTGGCTAGCTGCGACAACATGGTAGCCCTCCCGCATTCCATTTTGTTTATAGTTGTTCTGGTACACCAGGAAAAACATTTATGTCAAGACGACCCTAACAAGCAGGTGTGAATTTCTCAATGCACCTCGAGGTCCACCTGAGAACGGCAAATATGATGGATAGCAAACCTTCTTCTGGGTGTCTAAATTAGCATCTTTTCTGTTGGATCACATCTCCCCAGAATAAAAATATGAAACTCGCTACTAACATGCTATGCTTTGGCAGAACTTAATGTCCACCTCTTTACACTCACTTTACTCCTTATCCAACCCCTCAGTGACTGGCTTCCTGGGTCCTTCCCATGCCATCATTCATCCTTTTTCCTCTCTGGCAAGCCCATCCTCTCTCCATCATGGAACTCTGAGCCAAGCATGTGCCAATTTTATCACCGTCTTCACCTCTTCTGTAAATTGCACAATTTCAGAATAAAGAAATGCAGCCCTTTATCCCGCTTGAATTATAATTTGTCTACTGCACTCCAAAGCAAGGTTTGTGCTCTATAAATACCACTCATTCCTTTGTACTGCACGTCTTTGTTTTTTCTGATATTTTTCATTGCTGTAACACTCCCCATGATTGGTATAAACTGACTTATTGCTTGATTACTTTCAACGCATGTCAAAATAATCACATGAAGTGGCCCCACACAAGAAGAATCTCAAATTTTTTAGAACAAGCTTGATATGGACTAATTATTAAGTAATCCATTCAGAGAATTATAGTAAATAACTGTCTTGGAGAAGCTGCAGGAGGACTATGAGGTAGACATGTTCATGAGAACTAATTATTCGTTTACACATTGCACAGATAAAAGCAATTTGAAGCACATCGGAAACTGAAGTGTAGAGCATGACACCTATGTGGATACAGCTGTTGAAGCTATTAAAGACATGTAATTAAATATAATGAAAGCATATATACAGATCTATCTTTACTGTTTACTTTAATCCACAGGTCTAGGTTGCATCCCCCAAAATGATGACAGTTTTTAAATGATCTGTCTTATCCTGATCGGCAGGAAGTATTGGTGAAAGATGAACCCTTTTAACATTTCTTTAATGTTTCGGACAACTGTATATGTGCTGTGTGCCAACCAGCTTTTAGTTTGTGTCTCTGATGATAAGAGAACACAATTTTCTCAAACGTTATGCTCTGAAATAATCCTTGACTTTCTCTTGACTGTTGGCCCTGTGATGTATTCCTATAGGTTCTGTATCGATCCCCCTATTCCTGACCCTGTTGTGGTTAACAAGTTAACTAGCAGCCATCCCATGATGCAGAAACCGTTATCTGATTGAGCCACACCACGGCACAGGAACGTGTTATCTGATTAGGTCATAACGCTTGCCATCTAATTAGACAAGCGATATTCCTCCAGCCCCTGATAAGGCATACGGAGTTCTCAAAACAAATCAAACCTATGACAACCTGGGAAAAACCCTGCGGCCATTGTTTTGATTTCACCGAGAACTTCAGCAAAAAAATGTGCTAACGACCAGTTCGTATGACATCCTTATTGACGTATCTATGTCCATCCTTACGTCAATCTCGGCACCTTACAGGTATAAATATTACCGGTATTGCCTTAAGCAAACACACGCGGTGGTGACGAGATCGGAGCAGCCAGACTTGCCGAAGCCCAGAAGCAGAGCAGACCCCGCTGGCGCAGCCCCGCCTTCCTGACGCGCTGAGAACGAGACGCTGCTTTCTCCTGCCGAGAAATCCAGCTCCGGCGCTTCCGGGTAGCCCTCGCAGGCAGCCTGGAATATCGAGACCAGAGACGAGAGATACCATCCCTCATTCATCCTAAATTCCAGGCACAGAACTGAATAACCCCTTGGAGAGAATTCTTGAGTCAGTCACTTGGCAAAACAAACTTAACTTAAACTGCTACTTTCTATTCCCGCCCACGTATTAGGCTTAGGTCAGGTACACTGGGGTAGGCGTAGTTAGAAACACCAGTTGAGTACGATTAGTCAAATGTATATGTGTATGTATCTATTTTATCCATTTTAAACCACTATATGGCTTAGAAACCATATAAATGTTTTTACAGTATTATTTTATACTTCTGCTTTTATTGTATGCACTTTACTTAACCATAAGTATTGCAATAATATCGATCCATTTCTCTTGTATGAGAAAAGAGACTGATCAATAAATAACATCTTTTATTGAACACGTCCGTCTCTTCCTTTTCTCTACAATCTGGTGAGACTAAGAATGCACGTACTGACTGAGTAAAATAAGTTGTCTTTTGTTTTCACACAACTCTAGAGATACACTCTTGATTAGGGGAGAGCAAAGTTGTCATGTTCTATGGTTGTCAGAAACTAAATCCCTTCTTGTCTATCCAGGGAGGTTCAACTCCTCCTTGCCTATTCGAGAAAGTTTCTAGTGAACTCTGAGCTAGCTGGCAAACCCAAAACTTTAAGTCTAATATCGACAGTAGAAGACCTAGTTAACGTCTGGTCTAGGCCTATACTATTGAAGGTATTATTCCAATGCGCAGAGCCTATTGGGATAATAGGAACTACACTACATGGCGCCCAAACGTTTGGAAAGGCGATAAAACTAACGCAAGACATTAGAGTAACTCAGTCGTGCTTTTTCACTCAGACCCCTTTTTTTCCCATAATACTCCAAAGACGTCTGGAGTGGGTGAAAGGTAATATCCGCCAAACCTCGCAGGAGGAAACTCCTATGTATGGTTCTTGGTTTAGTCAACGTTGAAGGATACACTGTTCCAAAATATTGTGTATCTAATCTTTGTTTCCATAAGAAACCTGATCTGCAAACAAACGGAATAACCTTCTGGACAGTACAATGTCAGACAGTGAAGGAGAAAGAGAGGCAGCTAGAATAGCAGCTGAACTCGTAGCAGCTGATAATGCACTGCAAGAAGCAGACCCGGGTATAATAATCATCCCGGTCAACATAAGAAAATCTATAACTTTAAAACTTATAGAAAATGGACTGACACCTAGAGGTGGCACAGTCATATTCGTAATAGAGGCACACGAATATCGGCAGACAGAGGTATTCTATTCATGGATAAACTTTCCAGCAGCTAATGCTGTAACAAAGGTCTTCCACTATTACAAAACAGAGGAACCTCCTGAAGAGTACACTCCTTTCGAGGAGGTGGAAGTACCACTTAAATTTCAAGAGCACCTGCTCTTGTTTAATGGCGCCCTAAAACATAATAATCACATCACCAGGCTCGGTCTACTAGGTAGACCAGGAGCAACGTGGCCGGTCCTAGCCGGATACACACCACATCCAGACATCAACGAAATGCCTGCACCAGAGCTTTTAATACAGCTAAAACAATTAATAAAATTACATAGACAATTAGTCCAATATGTGATGCGGACTTCAACAATCCAACCAGCAATTAAAATTCCACAGATGACCCCTCATCAGGGGAACACAAATAAAATTACACCACAGAACATACAGTCCTGCCTAGGTAAAGTACCAGCTAAACGGGAACAAATACCATTCTGGTTAGCACAAAAAATCACCCAAATAGAGGCGGTGTTTCCAGACACCACCCCGTTAGAAAAACACAGGATTCTGACTATCTGTCTTCCAATGGGAATCGCACCACACGTGGAGGACAGTGACACTTGGGGTACAGTCTTTGCTTCCATTTACACAAAAACGCATGGCTTCCATCCATCTCGGTAATACCAGATGTGCTAAAACAAATTCAAGACGAATACGGTCCAGAACCCGCTTTAACTCTTGGTATGAAATTACTAAAAGACTTCAAGCAGGTCTTGGCAATACTATTAGCCAACATAAAAGGAGAAGCAGCAAATGTGGCGATCCGCCAGAGGTTAAAAGAAATAGATATAGCAGAACAACCAGCTGAAATTGCCAGAATTATAGAAAAGTCCTATGAGGAACTAGGTAGAGATAGTCTAGGTGGAATACCAGTAAAACCACAACTGATTGATAGTCCTGAAAAAGTATTTTTTAATAATAATTTAACATCACAAAAAAAGAGCTGGGATGGAAACAAACAATCCAATCCTAAAGAAAAGAAATTCCAGTCCAGAGGAAGGTCTCCTCGGCGGAGAGAAAGATCTCCAAACCAAGGACACAGGTCTCCCCAAAGTGAGCCCTCTGGGAAAAGATACAAACTTAGAAATAGGGATAATATAAAGAAGCCTGATAGATATCAAGAAATTGATACCTGCCCCTCTCAATCTTTTCAGACTTCCTCGCAGAAATCGGAAAGAAGAGGACGATCAGAACAAAGAGAAGAGCACGTCAAGTCCAAAGACAAGGAACCTGCTCATCTAAAAAAGAAATTACGATTTCCAAAAAAGAAGGTAGCCAGTATTAAAATAGTTAACAATGCCGAGAATTCTGAGGACACAACTGAAAAACGGAGAATGGGCTCAGACAATGCTAGACAGCGCAGCAGAAGTGAGCATAGCTCGCAAAGTCCTTATGAATCATCTGGAGACAGTGGACACGAATGAATACCTTCAAGTGGAAACTGCAGACACCAGAGTTAGCAAACCTCACAAAATATATGAAATAACTTTATGTATAGAAGGGGATAAGACTAGAAAAATAAGGGGACTATTTTGGGATAATCTCTCCAAGGGCTATGACATCCTTCTAGCTGAAAAAGACTGGCCACCAGAGTTTGTCAGGGACTGCCCTCATGGCGAAGAAATAATTATGCCTGCCTTCTCAAATCATATCCCAATTCATAAAAAATACACACTTGCTAGAAAGTGGGCAGTAGCTCAAGCTCCTGCTTTATATAAAAATCATGTAGGATGGGATGAGGACTCTCCTCCTCACAACATCCAGTTAAAATCACAACCTACTGCACAAAGACAGTACCCAATTAAGCAAGAAGCTAAAAAACAGGTAAAAGAAATCCTAGATCAACTAGAATACCAGGGGGTGATTGAAACTTGCACCTCACAAATGAACAACCCTTTGTTTCCGGTCTCCAAACCAGACAATTCATATCGTCTAGTTTTGGATTACAGACACCTTAACTCATGTTGCAAAACTTTTGCAGTGCAAAACTCGCATAGTGCTGCACTAATGAATAACATAGTGCGCAAAAAATACAAAACAACATTAGACATCTCTAATGGATTCTTTTGTCAAAATATAGCACCAGAGAGCAGATATTTGTCCGCGTTCTCAATAAATGGCACTCAAAAACAATTCTGTCGGTTAGCCCAGGGGTACAAGAACAGCCCAGGAGTATTCTCAGCGAGAGTAACAGAATTACTACAAACATATGATGACGAAGCATTATCTTATGTCGACGACATATACCTGACAGATGATGACTTGGATACTCACTTGAAGAGAGTGAACACCATAATACTTGGGTTCGCAGCAGAGGGTTACAAATTCAACTTTAAAAAATCTAGAATTGCCCATCTAACAGTCCTGTTCTTAGGATATGAATTATCAAGTGAAGGCAAAAGCCTGGCTGACAATTTCCTAGAGAAATGTGCCGTACTCCAAGCACCTAGAACACTAATAAACCTACAGTCAATTCTAGGCTTCCTAAATTTCGGAAGAACATACATTGCAAATTACGCAGAAAGGGTCAAACCCCTTTATGATCTAATAAAACCAGATTTTAAAAGAACCAATTGGACTCAAATACACACAGAAATTCTGAGATCCTTACAAACAGACATGTTAATTAAAACAAAATTAGAAACACGTGATAACACACGCAATCTTGTGATTCGAGTCATCCCAGGAAGATGCGGATTCACATACCTGACCTCTAATGCGGGAGAAAAGGTACCAATTGCATTCAAATCACACTTGTACACAGAAGCTGAAAAGAAGTTCAGTATTAAAGAAAACATTGTTCATGCAGTTCAAACCGCAATAGCTAGAGAAAAAGATAAAGCTGACGGTAGACGTATCACAGTCAGAACAGCAGAATCAGCCTTTGAGGCATTAACAACACCATGTAATTTACCAACAACAGCATTGAATCCTGAATGGATACAATGGGTGAATTCAATTACAACGGACAAAGTATACTACTATTTTGATCCAGAATTAAAGGAATTAAAAAACCTAGAATATGAGAGAGAATACCCTCTGCCAACCGACATTCTGCCCTTACGACAATACGCTTGTGTAATCTATACAGACGGACATGCTCAACCCTCCGTTTGGGGAGAACAAGCATACAACCCCACATGTGAGATTACAAAAGAAGTGTGGCGCGGAGGTAAACTAAGACCTCTATTAACAAAAACACACTCAGTAGAAACTAATTCAGAACAACAGACTGAAATAATAGCATTGAAAATGGCGCTAGATAATGCGGATCGCGAATTCCCGACACTTATAGTGTCCGATTCATATTACTGCGTCAAATCATATAACAACGATTTGCAGAAATGGATTCAAAACGGTTACAAAGATGACACAGGTGCAACAATAAAGCAAAAACTGCTTTGGGAACAAATAGTTCTGTTACAGAAAGAAATACCAAAGACTCACGTCATACATACACTGAGTCATCAGCGTGATGGCGTTCACGTTGCAGGGAATTCATTGGCTGAGACAGCCACAGCGGTAGCATCTAAATCGGCTTCCGTAGCTAGAAAAAAGCGTACAATGAAATACATTGACGGTGAAACAGTGCTGCTCAGCGCTACCGATCAACTATCCACTCAATTATACATACATAATCGATGCAAACTCCGTCCCTTTTGCTCGAATCCCTGGAGTGGGGGATAGAGTAATTCCAAACATGGACAGGAGAACTTTGTTAATTGTAGACACACATATAGGCGAGGGTCTTAGTCATCTCAGACTGAAAGATTCTCTGGAAGAACTACAATCAGTGTACTGGTGGCCAGGCATGAGCCTGCAGCATCACATTTTTGTAAAAAAATGCCCGGACTGCAACAGAGATCGCAGCTGCGAGAGAAACGGTGTGATACCATGGCATTTCACTCAAGAAGGGCTAAGCAATAATCAATAAGACCAGTGCGAATAAAGCGTCCAATTAACAAACAAAGACTAGTTTCCACTTATAATGTAGACCCCAGCACTCGGCTGACGTCGGGACTGTTATACAAAGATTTGCGAGTCTAAATGGCATATACGCTAGGAGCATGCTACGTTTGACCAATGTTTTCACTTTAGCCCTCAAGCCTGTGGGGAAACATGGCCAAATGAGCATAGCACAGCGGGATTCTTCTCACTTCCTTCCTGAGGGATACGGGATGGTGTAAAGAAAAAACCAAGGCATAAAGCTATCTATAACGGAAAGGATATTAGGTTCGGGAGCTGGGTGGGTCAAACATCTAATAAGTGTCCAACGTAGTCTAAATAACCTGCCAAGAAATTCCCTGAAGGGATTCAGTCCGTACAAATTATTGTTTGGAACTAGGATGTTAGTCTTAGATCTTGACAGTCAGACTTCAGTGGTGAAGGAAAAAAGCTTTGATATCAAAGATCGTTTGGCTATTTTACAGGACTTAAACAAAACAAGAAAAGACCTGAGCAACATAAAGTTGAAACCGCAGCCAACAACCACTGAAGAACCACCACCTGTCCCAGCAAGACCTGTCTGGATTCCAAAAGTCGGGGATCTAGTCAGAGAAAAGATCGCGGTAAAGAAGGAATTTGGGCCTTCTTACAGAAAAGCAGTTCCTGTCTTGTCTATCAACGGGACAAGATCAGTTGTACTACCGCCGCTTGCTGATAAAAAGGAGAACCGAGTTGTATCCATCGACCTGGTAAAACCACAATCATGTGGCCGATAACAAACAGTAGGCCAAGTGGACTCCCGATAAGTAGTAGAACACCAAGGTTTGCTACCAATACAGAGGTCCTAACTAAGAGGCTAATCACATTCGAAACGCCTACAGAAGAACAACAAGGAATATGCAACAATGCAATGGAACTTAAACCTCTGAAAACCCAAATAAAAACATTTAGCAGAGACACACCAACCTACAATGAAGTAACAAACGAATATGCAAGAAACAGTAATCGTGAAGCAATTGGAACAATTGACAGAACTGCATCCGGCTACTTCATAAACTTCGATGATTCCTCTGAAGACTTCAGTGAATCAAAAACACAGCCATCAACAAAAACCTTTAAAGATAAAGCTAAAGAACTTTTGAAACAACTGAAAGAAACATATCTGATTTCTCCATGGATTGAATTTTGGGTGGGCTTTGGTGCATTTATCCTCATACTTTGGCTCATCATGGTACTAACTTTGGGACGCTTCATTGAGGGAAAATATGCTAAAATGGACACAGCAAGTCAGAAAATCAACTTGATCCTCAAGCCACACACATCTTCACACGTCGAGAAAAGAGAACTTTCTTCAGTCAACTTCACAGCCAATCCTATACCGGGTGGGGTAGCATGGGACAACACTGACTATGAAATTTATGGTCCGGTTGAAATCCTGAAATATCCACACCAAATCAAGATCTCGTTGAGTGACTTTGTAAAAACAAGCTCATTTGCTGATGATTGGGACTTAATAATATGATGTCTGACTTAGTGATGTCTGCTAAATTTACCAAACATGATTATTTGCAGGGTTCGACTAATTATGATAGTATGTACTGTTACAACCACTATGGTAACCATTTTCTACATAAATCGGCACAACCTAGAAATGTTTTAAATTATAATCAATGGGAACATTGTGCAACCCCTCCAAAAGGAAGCTCAAGAACCTTTTATGACAAATATTCATATTTTTCAGGTTTGAACACAAGTAATGCTGAAACATTTTATTTCAAATTGTCAAATAAGACAGGGACAAAGACCATGATAACAAACACGAAATTGATATATTCAGACTCATTTTTTGAACAAATGAATACTTTTGGTTTTGATTATTGGGACAAAAATTTTGAAGTAAAAAGTGTTTGGGGTACAAAAGAATGGCAAGTACAAGGTATAGAATCATTGTTTAGAGCCTGCATGATCCCAGAACAAATTATATTCTTGAATTACACTGTTCAACAAACCACCTGTCTTGGCCTAGCCAAAATCAAAGACTTAAATAAACCGTCTATTCCGAAGCCAACAATGAACAGCGATAGCTCTACAGATGAAGAGATAGACGTAAACTATGTATTAAACCAAAACAGAACACGTCCTGATTGGAAACAGTGGTTGATCTGGCCCACAGATACTAATAACTGTCAAGATAGATTCCTGAACAAAACACAGGGGTTCACATTGACCAGGCCAGACCCTAGATATTCCCAAAGACAACACCCAGGGATAATAACCACCTACAGTGTGGGCAAATTATGCCTTCAATGGCTACAAACTTCCACACTGACAGAAATTAAGCAACACCTAACTTTACTTACTGATGGTGCTGACTTGCGTGATTTCATTATGGGACCGTGCAAACAGCGTCAAAAACGTTTCATAGCAGCCTCTGTATATGCAGCTTACAACGAGGCCTGGAAGGTGACTCAAATTGAGACAGCAGAAAGTATACGGGAAATTGACCGTATTAATTTGGAAAAATCACTTTCTGTAGTGGACAATGGGTTAATGACTCTGTCCTCCAGAATTTTTTCTCTGGACAGCATTGTGTCTTCAGCAATCGACATATTATCGCAAGACTTACTGTTGTTACAACACGGTCAGTCTCAATTGCGTTCTATTGTACAGCTTGGCTGGACGTTACAAAATCTGCGTTCAGGCTATGTGCCTTGGCGTTTAATCAACACAACGTCACTATTCAATATCTTTAACCTTACTGATAAACAAATCAGTATGGCACAGAAGGGTGCTGATTATACAATCCTGCAAAAAACAACAAGTGATGGACTGAATGTGGATCAATGTCACACACTCCCCCAGTCAAAAGATCTGGGCCCAAATCCATCGTTTTTTTGCACTCCACACCACCCTGGGTCAGATAATGGCTTTATGCAAATCAGCTCTGACCCTGTTGCCCCATGGGAACAGTCCAGTCCGAACTACAACAGCCATATCTTTCCCAGACCGGAATCAAGCATCCGAGGACCGGACCGGTTTCGAGGTAACACCTCTCTTCAGCCCGGCTAGCTTGACTCCAAGTGGTGTGGAGTGCCTGGGACCCACGTCTGGGCATCCCCAGCGCACTTAGGGCGGCAATTGCAAAAAACAACAAGTGATGGACTGAATGTGGATCAATGTCACACACTCCCCCAGTCAAAAGATCTGGGCCCAAATCCATCGTTTTTTTGCACTCCACACCACCCTGGGTCAGATAATGGCTTTATGCAAATCAGCTCTGACCCTGTTGCCCCATGGCAACAGTCCAGTCCGAACTACAACAGCCATATCTTTCCCAGACCGGAATCAAGCATCCGAGGACCGGACCGGTTTCGAGGTAACACCTCTCTTCAGCCCGGCTAGCTTGACTCCAAGTGGTGTGGAGTGCCTGGGACCCACGTCTGGGCATCCCCAGCGCACTTAGGGCGGCAATTGCAAAAAACAACAAGTGATGGACTGAATGTGGATCAATGTCACACACTCCCCCAGTCAAAAGATCTGGGCCCAAATCCATCGTTTTTTTGCACTCCACACCACCCTGGGTCAGATAATGGCTTTATGCAAATCAGCTCTGACCCTGTTGCCCCATGGGAACAGTCCAGTCCGAACTACAACAGCCATATCTTTCCCAGACCGGAATCAAGCATCCGAGGACCGGACCGGTTTCGAGGTAACACCTCTCTTCAGCCCGGCTAGCTTGACTCCAAGTGGTGTGGAGTGCCTGGGACCCACGTCTGGGCATCCCCAGCGCACTTAGGGCGGCAATTGCAAAAAACAACAAGTGATGGACTGAATGTGGATCAATGTCACACACTCCCCCAGTCAAAAGATCTGGGCCCAAATCCATCGTTTTTTTGCACTCCACACCACCCTGGGTCAGATAATGGCTTTATGCAAATCAGCTCTGACCCTGTTGCCCCATGGGAACAGTCCAGTCCGAACTACAACAGCCATATCTTTCCCAGACCGGAATCAAGCATCCGAGGACCGGACCGGTTTCGAGGTAACACCTCTCTTCAGCCCGGCTAGCTTGACTCCAAGTGGTGTGGAGTGCCTGGGACCCACGTCTGGGCATCCCCAGCGCACTTAGGGCGGCAATTGCAAAAAACAACAAGTGATGGACTGAATGTGGATCAATGTCACACACTCCCCCAGTCAAAAGATCTGGGCCCAAATCCATCGTTTTTTTGCACTCCACACCACCCTGGGTCAGATAATGGCTTTATGCAAATCAGCTCTGACCCTGTTGCCCCATGGGAACAGTCCAGTCCGAACTACAACAGCCATATCTTTCCCAGACCGGAATCAAGCATCCGAGGACCGGACCGGTTTCGAGGTAACACCTCTCTTCAGCCCGGCTAGCTTGACTCCAAGTGGTGTGGAGTGCCTGGGACCCACGTCTGGGCATCCCCAGCGCACTTAGGGCGGCAATTGCAAAAAACAACAAGTGATGGACTGAATGTGGATCAATGTCACACACTCCCCCAGTCAAAAGATCTGGGCCCAAATCCATCGTTTTTTTGCACTCCACACCACCCTGGGTCAGATAATGGCTTTATGCAAATCAGCTCTGACCCTGTTGCCCCATGGGAACAGTCCAGTCCGAACTACAACAGCCATATCTTTCCCAGACCGGAATCAAGCATCCGAGGACCGGACCGGTTTCGAGGTAACACCTCTCTTCAGCCCGGCTAGCTTGACTCCAAGTGGTGTGGAGTGCCTGGGACCCACGTCTGGGCATCCCCAGCGCACTTAGGGCGGCAATTGCAAAAAACAACAAGTGATGGACTGAATGTGGATCAATGTCACACACTCCCCCAGTCAAAAGATCTGGGCCCAAATCCATCGTTTTTTTGCACTCCACACCACCCTGGGTCAGATAATGGCTTTATGCAAATCAGCTCTGACCCTGTTGCCCCATGGGAACAGTCCAGTCCGAACTACAACAGCCATATCTTTCCCAGACCGGAATCAAGCATCCGAGGACCGGACCGGTTTCGAGGTAACACCTCTCTTCAGCCCGGCTAGCTTGACTCCAAGTGGTGTGGAGTGCCTGGGACCCACGTCTGGGCATCCCCAGCGCACTTAGGGCGGCAATTGCAAAAAACAACAAGTGATGGACTGAATGTGGATCAATGTCACACACTCCCCCAGTCAAAAGATCTGGGCCCAAATCCATCGTTTTTTTGCACTCCACACCACCCTGGGTCAGATAATGGCTTTATGCAAATCAGCTCTGACCCTGTTGCCCCATGGGAACAGTCCAGTCCGAACTACAACAGCCATATCTTTCCCAGACCGGAATCAAGCATCCGAGGACCGGACCGGTTTCGAGGTAACACCTCTCTTCAGCCCGGCTAGCTTGACTCCAAGTGGTGTGGAGTGCCTGGGACCCACGTCTGGGCATCCCCAGCGCACTTAGGGCGGCAATTGCAAAAAACAACAAGTGATGGACTGAATGTGGATCAATGTCACACACTCCCCCAGTCAAAAGATCTGGGCCCAAATCCATCGTTTTTTTGCACTCCACACCACCCTGGGTCAGATAATGGCTTTATGCAAATCAGCTCTGACCCTGTTGCCCCATGGGAACAGTCCAGTCCGAACTACAACAGCCATATCTTTCCCAGACCGGAATCAAGCATCCGAGGACCGGACCGGTTTCGAGGTAACACCTCTCTTCAGCCCGGCTAGCTTGACTCCAAGTGGTGTGGAGTGCCTGGGACCCACGTCTGGGCATCCCCAGCGCACTTAGGGCGGCAATTGCAAAAAACAACAAGTGATGGACTGAATGTGGATCAATGTCACACACTCCCCCAGTCAAAAGATCTGGGCCCAAATCCATCGTTTTTTTGCACTCCACACCACCCTGGGTCAGATAATGGCTTTATGCAAATCAGCTCTGACCCTGTTGCCCCATGGGAACAGTCCAGTCCGAACTACAACAGCCATATCTTTCCCAGACCGGAATCAAGCATCCGAGGACCGGACCGGTTTCGAGGTAACACCTCTCTTCAGCCCGGCTAGCTTGACTCCAAGTGGTGTGGAGTGCCTGGGACCCACGTCTGGGCATCCCCAGCGCACTTAGGGCGGCAATTGCAAAAAACAACAAGTGATGGACTGAATGTGGATCAATGTCACACACTCCCCCAGTCAAAAGATCTGGGCCCAAATCCATCGTTTTTTTGCACTCCACACCACCCTGGGTCAGATAATGGCTTTATGCAAATCAGCTCTGACCCTGTTGCCCCATGGGAACAGTCCAGTCCGAACTACAACAGCCATATCTTTCCCAGACCGGAATCAAGCATCCGAGGACCGGACCGGTTTCGAGGTAACACCTCTCTTCAGCCCGGCTAGCTTGACTCCAAGTGGTGTGGAGTGCCTGGGACCCACGTCTGGGCATCCCCAGCGCACTTAGGGCGGCAATTGCAAAAAACAACAAGTGATGGACTGAATGTGGATCAATGTCACACACTCCCCCAGTCAAAAGATCTGGGCCCAAATCCATCGTTTTTTTGCACTCCACACCACCCTGGGTCAGATAATGGCTTTATGCAAATCAGCTCTGACCCTGTTGCCCCATGGGAACAGTCCAGTCCGAACTACAACAGCCATATCTTTCCCAGACCGGAATCAAGCATCCGAGGACCGGACCGGTTTCGAGGTAACACCTCTCTTCAGCCCGGCTAGCTTGACTCCAAGTGGTGTGGAGTGCCTGGGACCCACGTCTGGGCATCCCCAGCGCACTTAGGGCGGCAATTGCAAAAAACAACAAGTGATGGACTGAATGTGGATCAATGTCACACACTCCCCCAGTCAAAAGATCTGGGCCCAAATCCATCGTTTTTTTGCACTCCACACCACCCTGGGTCAGATAATGGCTTTATGCAAATCAGCTCTGACCCTGTTGCCCCATGGGAACAGTCCAGTCCGAACTACAACAGCCATATCTTTCCCAGACCGGAATCAAGCATCCGAGGACCGGACCGGTTTCGAGGTAACACCTCTCTTCAGCCCGGCTAGCTTGACTCCAAGTGGTGTGGAGTGCCTGGGACCCACGTCTGGGCATCCCCAGCGCACTTAGGGCGGCAATTGCAAAAAACAACAAGTGATGGACTGAATGTGGATCAATGTCACACACTCCCCCAGTCAAAAGATCTGGGCCCAAATCCATCGTTTTTTTGCACTCCACACCACCCTGGGTCAGATAATGGCTTTATGCAAATCAGCTCTGACCCTGTTGCCCCATGGGAACAGTCCAGTCCGAACTACAACAGCCATATCTTTCCCAGACCGGAATCAAGCATCCGAGGACCGGACCGGTTTCGAGGTAACACCTCTCTTCAGCCCGGCTAGCTTGACTCCAAGTGGTGTGGAGTGCCTGGGACCCACGTCTGGGCATCCCCAGCGCACTTAGGGCGGCAATTGCAAAAAACAACAAGTGATGGACTGAATGTGGATCAATGTCACACACTCCCCCAGTCAAAAGATCTGGGCCCAAATCCATCGTTTTTTTGCACTCCACACCACCCTGGGTCAGATAATGGCTTTATGCAAATCAGCTCTGACCCTGTTGCCCCATGGGAACAGTCCAGTCCGAACTACAACAGCCATATCTTTCCCAGACCGGAATCAAGCATCCGAGGACCGGACCGGTTTCGAGGTAACACCTCTCTTCAGCCCGGCTAGCTTGACTCCAAGTGGTGTGGAGTGCCTGGGACCCACGTCTGGGCATCCCCAGCGCACTTAGGGCGGCAATTGCAAAAAACAACAAGTGATGGACTGAATGTGGATCAATGTCACACACTCCCCCAGTCAAAAGATCTGGGCCCAAATCCATCGTTTTTTTGCACTCCACACCACCCTGGGTCAGATAATGGCTTTATGCAAATCAGCTCTGACCCTGTTGCCCCATGGGAACAGTCCAGTCCGAACTACAACAGCCATATCTTTCCCAGACCGGAATCAAGCATCCGAGGACCGGACCGGTTTCGAGGTAACACCTCTCTTCAGCCCGGCTAGCTTGACTCCAAGTGGTGTGGAGTGCCTGGGACCCACGTCTGGGCATCCCCAGCGCACTTAGGGCGGCAATTGCAAAAAACAACAAGTGATGGACTGAATGTGGATCAATGTCACACACTCCCCCAGTCAAAAGATCTGGGCCCAAATCCATCGTTTTTTTGCACTCCACACCACCCTGGGTCAGATAATGGCTTTATGCAAATCAGCTCTGACCCTGTTGCCCCATGGGAACAGTCCAGTCCGAACTACAACAGCCATATCTTTCCCAGACCGGAATCAAGCATCCGAGGACCGGACCGGTTTCGAGGTAACACCTCTCTTCAGCCCGGCTAGCTTGACTCCAAGTGGTGTGGAGTGCCTGGGACCCACGTCTGGGCATCCCCAGCGCACTTAGGGCGGCAATTGCAAAAAACAACAAGTGATGGACTGAATGTGGATCAATGTCACACACTCCCCCAGTCAAAAGATCTGGGCCCAAATCCATCGTTATACAATCCTGAGCATTGAGAAACTCGAGAGATTACCAGTGACAATGTCAGAACGACCTGTCAGTGAAAGGATAATACATGGGATAATTAATATTCCAATATCTACCTTCAGGTTTCAATACTGCCAAAAATATATACAGGCTGGCATGTACGAAAAATTGGGAAAAGGGTATATTAAGACAACATGGAACTTGCCCTATTCACATGCATGTGTCAGTAATAAAGGACAGAAAGTGTTTCTTAGTGGCAATAATTGTGCGATGTCACTAAGCGGTACACTTCTGTGTAATGGAATTAGTTTGCATGGAGCCTGTGAAGGGAACTCAAATAACCTTTCATGTCACCAGCTAGGCACACCTGCAACAGAGATAGAACCATTCTTTCAAAGACTCTATAATGGGAGTTACGTTCTAATTGTGGACCGCAGATGTTGTAGTCTTATGCCCGGGACTCCTTATCTCGTAAATACGACTGCGAAGGTCAAGTGCTGTGGACGCTTATTGTTCCCCAGCTCCTTTCCAGACAGGGAGGCAAGGGCATGGCCTAACTTGAAAATTACTTCTATTCGAATAGATACTTTAAGCAGAATGAAAACAGTGCTTCTTCAGACACCGACCAGACTCACGTCATCAAAAGAAACGTATGATCTCCTAGTCGCAAGGACGACTGCAGAGATTCACTCATTATTATCAACTAATTCCCCCATACATTTCGCAGAAATCCTGAATGAAATCTTAAATATTTCTGATACCAGTGGAGTCTCAAAGGTATTTAAGACAGTATTTTCGATGGCATTAACACCATTCAAAGCCATACTGGGTATTTTTCCAGATTTCGTCCATTCGATTTTTGGCGGACTTCCCCTCATTTTGGGACTAATTGCAGGAATACTCTTCTTGGTCCTAATATTTCGTTATGGCAAACCGTGTCACAGACAAAACACCTGCGACAAGGGAAGAAACAATCCGAGCCATTGGATACCGGGACCGAATATCAAATATCCTGGGACTATCCCGGCTTAGAGACCTGAACATGACTTGGTTTCTTTCATTTCGACCAATGTGGCATCGATGTGTTTTACCTGTATTAAGGTGCTTGCTGTGCGGAGAAGAATGCGTGTTGGACACCTGTCTGACGTTACAATCGGATGCGCCAATGGATGCAGAAACATTGTTGAGTCCAATAACGGCTCATGCTTTGTGCTGCCCTCAACGGCTACCAATCCTGATGACGGCATTCGTGGAAACTTCACCACTACGATTGAGGGGTAGTGAAGTTCAAGATGAAAGCAGCATCGATCAGGTACGACCTTCTGTCAGCAATACTAATCAAAACGTCAATGGAGACAATCATGCGCACGAATGCATGGTTACACCTTTTTCCGAGTTAGTGGAACTCTCCCAGGAAGCTGTTGACAGCTTTTTCGACAGTCTAAATGATATGATGTTCTCACCAGAGCAGAAATAGAGACTTTTGAGCAAGCTAGCACACGGCGTTCCCAACACCCTGAATTTGGCCTTCAACTTTAATACTAAAGTAGCATGAACAATTTCCCCTCCAGTCACGGACAGCGAATTTTTTCAGCAGCCCCAAAATATTTTTACGATTTTTCGGGACACTTATCTTCTGCTTAAAGTAAGAACTATTCTTAGAGAACTAAAATTTCTCTTTTTAGATACTTTATAGACATTAGCTGCCCGCTGGTATGTTCATAATTATTTTATTCTGTGATGGAATGGTCTTGAACCTTTTTTCTGTATTAAGAGCCATTTCATGTGTAAATTCTCATATACAAATTAGTGATAATGTATAGATATACATGATTACTTTAGCACTATTCTACAGCTTGAGTGCATATAATACATGTGACTGTTTTTTCCGTATATTAGATAATTTCAAAATGCATTTTATGTATTTTGGGGTGGTAAGGTATACACGATACTCTACAGTATGTTTTACTATGCCTAGATTCGTAAATATGGCCATAGTTAGCGTGGAGTGGGTGTGATGTATTCCTATAGGTTCTGTATCGATCCCCCTATTCCTGACCCTGTTCTGGTTAACAAGTTAACTAGCAGCCATCCCATGATGCAGAAACCGTTATCTGATTGAGCCACACCACGGCACAGGAACGTGTTATCTGATTAGGTCATAACGCTTGCCATCTAATTAGACAAGCGATATTCCTCCAGCCCCTGATAAGGCATACGGAGTTCTCAAAACAAATCAAACCTATGACAACCTGGGAAAAACCCTGCGGCCATTGTTTTGATTTCACCGAGAACTTCAGCAAAAGAATGTTCTAACGACCAGTTCGTATGACATCCTTATTGACGTATCTATGTCCATCCTTACGTCAATCTCGGCACCTTACAGGTATAAATATTACCGGTATTGCCTTAAGCAAACACACGCGGTGATGACGAGATCGGAGCAGCCAGCCTTGCCGAAGCCCAGAAGCAGAGCAGACCCTGCTGGCGCAGCCCCGCCTTCCTGACGCGCTGAGAACGAGACGCTGCTTTCTTCTGCCGAGAAATCCAGCTCCGGCGCTTCCGGGTAGCCCTCGCAGGCAGCCTGGAATATCGAGACCAGAGACGAGAGATACCATCCCTCATTCATCCTAAATTCCAGGTACAGAACTGAATAACCCCTTGGAGAGAATTCTTGAGTCAGTCACTTGGCAAAACAAACTTAACTTAAACTGCTACTTTCTATTCCCGCCCACGTATTAGGCTTAGGTCAGGTACACTGGGGTAGGCGTAGTTAGAAACACCAGTTGAGTACGATTAGTCAAATGTATATGTGTATGTATCTATTTTATCCATTTTAAACCACTATATGGCTTAGAAACCATATAAATGTTTTTACAGTATTATTTTATACTTCTGCTTTTATTGTATGCACTTTACTTAACCATAAGTATTGCAATAATATCGATCCATTTCTCTTGTATGAGAAAAGAGACTGATCAATAAATAACATCTTTTATTGAACACGCCCGTCTCTTCCTTTTCTCTACAATCTGGTGAGACTAAGAATGCACGTACTGACTGAGTAAAATAAGTTGTCTTTTGTTTTCACACGACTGTAGAGATACACTCTTGATTAGGGGAGAGCAAAGTTGTCATGTTCTATGGTTGTCAGAAACTAAATCCCTTCTTGTCTATCCAGGGAGGTTCAACTCCTCCTTGCCTATTCGAGAAAGTTTCTAGTGAACTCTGAGCTAGCTGGCAAACCCAAAACTTTAAGTCTAATATCGACAGTAGAAGACCTAGTTAACGTCTGGTCTAGGCCTATACTATTGAAGGTATTATTCCAATGCGCAGAGCCTATTGGGATAATAGGAACTACACTACAGCCCACTTGTGACATATTCTGACATCAGCACATCCAGCTGGTAGAAATGGTAGCCTGAGAAATGTGTCACATTCATAGAGGGAGAAAGGGTGTCTTAGAATTTCAGATATGTTAGTATACTGCAGAAACAGTATGTTTCTAAACTAGTGGTGGTAGATAGATTGAATTAATGTTTAAATTGCACACAGAAATGTAACTGATCCATTTACTCGGGAAGATGCCTTTCTGGAGGGTCTGCTAAAATTGCAGTTATCTCACTGTATGTCAAGTGGCTGGATGTCAAATACAATGTGCCACTCACCCAACTAAAGTAAAACAGAGATTTTAATAATCTCATATGGAACTTCAGGTAAACCTGTCTTTGTTTCCGGTTGTGTTCCGGTTCCAAGAAGGGTCAAATCTGGTGGAATGCTCTAACTTGATGGGGTGATGAAGGTAAAAATGACCAGTCATAGAAGAGACATTACACCTAGACATTCATATTGATGACAATGTCAGCAAATTATGAATGAGTCCTGAATTGTAAAATAGGAAAACCTCATGCCATCACCGTTGCAGTTAAAATGACAATTCCTGGATTCTCTGTTTATTGGATACAAAGTGCAGGCAAGCCCAATAACTTCCTACGAAAAGAATCAAGAGAATCCCCATAAGTGTAAAAACATTGTGCAAGAAGCAATGAAATTATCTAATCACTATTAGCAAAACACATTAAAGCATACATGTTTATGCATAATCCATTAACTTTAGAAACACAGGAATATCATTAATGCCAAGACTCATCAGACCTCTGAGTCAGAACTGCTTGATCAAAAGTAAGAAAATAGCTAGAAACATATACACAATAGGCTGTAATGTACGAATTGGTGGTGTAAGAAGGAAGTTACATGAAAACATAAACTGAAAAGAAGCCACACAATACATGTGAGGTTGCGTAGGCGGACTGTTAATTACACATGCAATGTAACTATGAAATGTGAAATGCTATCAGGGATAGTGTACATTAGAATGTCAGCTATTATGTTCAATCTTTCTGCCATACCCCATAAGCTAACAGTCCAATGTAAGCCTCAGATCTCTTTGTCAATGTTATCTTTGGTGAAGAAAATGTAATTTTCTGAGAATAAATATGCCTGAAATTTTAGGATTACACCATTACAGTGGGGCAATAAGCTTGCAGATATGATCTATTATCCCCAGAAGCTCAAAGATACAACACCCTGGGGTGAGTCACATGATATCCATGCAGACCCACAGACACTCAAACATGTGCCAACAATGCAAGGGTCCTGGTCATCTTTTGCACTTTCAGAACACATTGGTTTCTGGGAAATGGTCACTTCTATTTGCAAGAAATCCTACAGACTTCTCACGATAGTAATATAATTCAAATAGTTAAAATGGTCCACTAACATTATCAGCTATCGTGTTGAGGCATCAAACAGCACTGGTCGATATTACTTGTCAATCTGAGAGAGTGTTACTACATGGCATTTGATAAATGAAAAACAATAAGGTTGCTTGTCGCAAAGACATTTAGGACCTGATTACGAGTTTGACAGACAGGGTTACCCCGTCACAAACTTGACTGATATCACAGCTGCCAAATAACAATTCTGTTAGATCCTATTGAACTTGTAACACAGTGGATGGAATATCAGTCATGTTTGTGACAAAGTATCCTATCCACCAAGATCCAAATCAGGCCCTAATCTAATATGTGTTGTGCAAACACTGACCTTGGTATTATGATATTAAGCCACTATTCCTTTTTAAAGTCAAATTAGAGGCAAGGCTTATGCCAAAATCCTGTAATGCTGGGAGGAATCTGCTGTTTTTCAAGAATTATATTTACAAGGACCCTACTGCTATTGGCCAATTAAATCCCTTGTAGTTATTGACAAGACAATTTCAGAATGGATGCATATCAAGGTGCCAGACCAGATGGTGGAACAGAAGATTCTGCCTCATTGAAAAGCTACATTCTCTGAAGGTCAGAGCACAGTTAGTCATTGAATAGTCCTGAATATGATAATATAGAAAGGTAAGGATCAGGGAAAGCTATTTTCATTTGGTATTCCTTGATCTAGCCCAGTCTCTCAGTGTTGAAGATTGGGGTTCCTTACACTGACATTGGCAAAATTGGCAGCAAAGGATTATTGGTGAGACATGCCTGGACAGGCATGAGTGTCTCAACAAGAACAGGCTGACGTTATGGTACACAAGTATTTTTTTCTTCCAGTACAAGGGTTAGGCAATTTTGTACTCTCTTCTTAGTCTCTTTCTCCTTCTGAAGACATATTTGTTAAATCAAATTAGTTGGAGACAATCGAACTTGCCAGATTTGGCTTCACAACTGTTTGCATTTGCTCTTTTGTGCTAATGCGAGGGTCATGATGAATTTGGCTGCCAGGGTGGTGCAAGGTATCAAAAAAGAAATGTATATTGTTCAGTAATAGGACGTCAATATACTTTATTAGAAGCAAGAACTACATTAGGTCAACAAATGGATCCAATCCAACATAGGTGTGGCATTTAGTAGTAGCAGAAGCTGGATGGCAGAAATGCAAAACATTAAGCAGACAAAACAGCAAAATGTTGATTCAATAATCAGGTGTTTTATGAAATATGCTAGCCAAATAAAGTAGTTTGAACTTTAAGGTAACTATGTCCGGAGCAAAATTGTAGGGTACTCACAATTATAAGCCCCACAACTGGTGCTGAATTTGTATGTTCAAGTGATGGATCCCTGAGATAAAGGCAATCAATTAAAACCTATTTACTTTCCATACGCTAGGAAATGCATTAGAAATGGAATTAGAGTCATTTGAATTAGGGACAGTCCTCCTGGTAGAAATTAATTGGAAGGATTGACGTTTTGCCCCAGTTTTTATTGTGGTGCAACTGTTACAAAGGGTTGAGAAGATAACTGACCAAAACCCTTGTGGTCGGCCTCTGAACCACAGCTGTACTTTATATTTGAGTCTGCTTAGTCACCAGCTTTATTCATATGCAAGAAGCTGCAGGGCGTGCCTGACTATGGACGATTCTGACCGTGCGTTATACTGAATGGGATGCTTTGTTTATGTGTTTAAGCTTTGTTATCCAATTTTGAAAAGGAGCACTGAATTTTTGTGCCACCTTAAATTTATTATGTCAGAAATGTGAACATCATAATAAAAGTTTACATGATGTAAATAGACACTCCCCAATGAAAATCATTTTAATTTTTACTTGGGCGTACAAGACTTTTAGGGACACAAAACAAGAGCATTGGTGAATTGATTATTGCATTTCATTGTAATAAATGCATTGATGAGCAGATTAATTGATTACTTATGAAATGCACTTATAAATTCTGGGGCATACGTACTAGAAAATGATGCCGCTTAATGTAACAAGTCACCTTGCTGCACTGCGTGACATGAAAAGGGCAGGAATCTGCTGTATTTAAAAGAATATGGTGCATTCCTGCCTTACTCCCTGTGCTGACACTGTTTTGGCTGTCGAGCGCCAAAACAGGCCCCCTTGCATTATGGTCCAAAACATGCCTGTATTGTAAGGAAAATTGTTTTTGTGCAGGAAGAGCCAACTTACTGCACAAAAACAATCCCCTGAGGTTTAAGCTCACATAGAATGAGGAAGTAACAAGGAGATATTTCTGCTTGTTAAGCCTCCCCTGAGATGTCGTATCTTATTGGCACATTCCAAGGTCTACCAGTGATGGTAATTCTGGAAGTGTGACAAAATCCATGTGAGTTGCTTTGGAAGAGCCATACAACACCCATGGAATGCCATCCCAGAGCATAGTAGTGCAATGCAGTGATTTGTACTGCATTGCATTATTTCTGATTTATGAAGCCAATCAGGGCCACGCAAGGTAGCCTTGCGCTGCGTCATAAATTGTATTTTGGACTAGCATCACTCTTGCACCACATTGCGTGTTGCAAGAATGACGCAACTCCTCTCATAAATATGCTCCTCTGTTCTGAAATGCGCGTCATCTTTATTAGAGTTTCATATGTTGAGATCCAATTTAACAATATACATTTTCTATTTTATTCCAGGCAATATATATTGGACTGATCATGGCTTCAATTTAATTGAAGTGGCAAGACTCAATGGTTCCTTCCGATATGTAGTTATATCGCAGGGTATCGACCAGCCAAGAGCTATCGCCGTGCATCCAGAAAAAGGGTAATTTCAATTCTACCTTCTTATTGGCCTAACTTCATAGCAACATTCACCAGCATTTTGCTGACGAAGTACTTAAGACACATGTTGAAGAAATACCCTTCTATTTCTCGCAGATCTAAGGTTTGCTAAGAGATTTGCAATCTTTTAAACATTCTGGCGTGCAATTTCTTGCATATTTCCTTTATTGCTCATATCTGTAATTTTGCATGAATTTCATTAAACGATCAGGATATCTACTCAGAGCCAGAGTGTTGTGAATACAAAAGTTCTATCTTAATTGTACCCCTGTTTTTCAATAAAAAAATTACTGAAATAAAAAAAAAAAGAAATTTGATTTATGTATTTTTTTGAAACTCTTTCAGGTACTTGTTCTGGACTGAATGGGGACAGAATCCATGCATTGGCAAAGCGTTCCTAGACGGATCAGACAAAGTTGCACTTGTAAACACGGGCATTGCCTGGCCAAATGGCATCACCTTGGACTATGAGGTAGGATTCTCCTATTTATTTCATTTTTTTTCCAAGTAGAGCTGTGTCTGCACTGCAATTGCATATTATAACCAGCTGCATTGTTTAGTTTACTTTTCGATAATTGTCTGTCTCTTAACACTACTTTTCGGTAAAGAGTGGCTCGTGAGGTTTACCTTTGCAATTGATCCCTAGGAAGATAAATTATACTGGTGTGATGCCCGCACAGACAAGATAGAAAGAATCGACCTTGAGACTGGAGGGAACCGAGAGATTGTGCTGTCAGGGAGCAACGTGGATATGTTTTCCGTCGTAGTCTTCGGGGCTTACATCTACTGGTCTGACAGGTAATTTATTTTTCCATAAGTATTTGAGTCTCAAAATGTTATTTCAGCACCAGCTGCTTCACCCTTGTAGGATTAGACACGCTTCCGCAAGGTCACACTAAGGTTCTCACAGAACCATGTAATTTCCACAGAAAAGGCAATTTCGATATTCAGAGCTAACGCATATCAATGTCGCAGACCGAAAAGGATCCTTCACCTTATGTGTGGCCAGCTGCCTTACCACTTTCAGTGACTTGTCACACGTTAATTAGCTGAGGGTGGTTGATCGGTAAATCTTGAACATTTCTTCCTTGCCAGGGCGCATGCCAACGGCTCCATTCGGAGAGGCCACAAGAACGACGCCACAGATGCGGTGACGATGAGAACGGGCCTCGGAATTAACCTGAAAGACGTAAAAGTCTTCAACAGAGCGCGAGAGAAAGGTTAGCGCGTCCTCCTGATGTTATGAATTATTCTTTAGTCTTTATGCTCATGCACCCCTCGACCCATGCAAGTTTAAATATTCAGCGTTTTTGGCGCGCGCTGCAAACCTGCAGCAGAGTTCATACCGCTCTAGTGAGCGTGGTATCTGTTTTATTATTTGCAGTAAATCCTGCTGTGCACTAGAGAACGAACGTCATTGACTCTGTAAATAGGTAGATACTATATATGGTGTTTATTTGAACAACAGTAATACATTTTTGGTTGAATATATTTTATGAAATCATATGTCTGGGAAAATGTATGTTAGAAAAGTGTCTTGCTATTGCACACGTTTTAAGGTACGGCTGTGGTTATCGAAAAGACAAGCAGACGTTCTTTTTTAGCTTTAATGACTCAAATTCCTTAATGAATGACTTGAATGCAAATAATATCACTTATCAATACCTGCTATTTTTTAAATATAAAAAATGTCTTTATATACAAGTATGACTCATGCAAACAGTGCTATCAATCAGTAACACTAAACACTCATAAAGGTGTTGTGTTATGCAGTACTTAAATAATCATAGTTTTAGTCAAGAAAATCAGTGGCGTTGCCCTGTGAAGAAGGAAAGGCTGAACTTACCATACCATGATTCAAAATGATATCTAGTAGTTTACAGATAACGTACAGTTTACAGAAAAGTGACCAGCACAAAATGTAAACTTGCAAATGTTTGTGCCTCAGTTTTCACGAAATGAATAATAAAAACTGAAGGGCAGATTTACAAGCCCGATGCGCCAGTTTTGCGTCACTTTTAACATGGGAAAGGTGACGCAAAAGTGGCGCAAGGGCCTTGTAAATCTGCCCCTGAAAGTTTCCAAAGAGTTTCCATATACTTTTTGTAGCTAATGTCAGGTCCCCGATGATGACCTTCGACATCCCCCACGTCTTTGGACTGAAACTGACTTTAACCAAGAAGGTTAAGCATGGTGGCTTCCTACTTGATGCAGGGGGTGCTCTTTGGCCAAAGGTAAACACAGTAGTCAACATTACTTTTTTCCAAATTAACAGACTAAAAAATGTTCTACAACTTCTCTGTCAGAAGAATTTAGGGGCAGATTTGTCAACCAGTTGCATGTCCCTTGCGCCTCGCAAGGGGCGACTAGGGTGACACATCTTCTGAGTCCGATTTTTCAAGCCACGAAAGGCCTCCACGCGTGGCCCTAGTGGCTTATTAAATCTAGAGTAATGCAACGCAGCACAAATCACTGCGTTGCATTACTCTGCCCAAGGGAGGTGTTCCATGGGTGGAGTGTGGGTGTTCCCACGCATCCACCCATGGATTTTGAAGCATTCCCAGATTTACCAGGTAGACCTGGGAATGCATCAACATGCTAGGCCTTCTTAGGTGTGGCATAACAAGGAGAAATATCTTCATTTCTCCTAATGTTTACTTCTCTCTATGTGTGCTGCATACTGTAGCTTTTACAAATCTCGAGGAGAGCCCCCTTGGGGACAGAAATCAAGAAAAAAGAGGAGGGGGCTGCATGGCCCTGATCCTTGAGTCACTAGTAGCCCAGAGAGCTTACCACCATGCTGAAATGTGCATAGTAGGGGAGTTGGGCCACACAACCACCCTCCTAGGACCTGGGGAACCCCTCCCCTGCATCAGATTTCTTTATTAAAGGGACCTCATCCACCATTACAATTTTAGGGGAGGGGAGCAACATGCCTTCTATAGCCACGGGGACCCCATCCCCTGGGACCAGCTCACTAGCTGTGTCCCAGGGTGCCCTTACACTCATTATCTGGACATAGGCTGTACAAAATAAGCTAGAAACGTAATATGGTAGTTATCAGCTACTTTGTAAACTATAAAACAAGCCCCACAGTAACTATAACACATGCCCTTGCCGTGCACAGTGTTGTCATAAATTATGTAATTTCATCTGTCATCAGTTCTCCAAATCCACTCTAAAAGTCAGTGGAGATTGGCACCTAGACTGGCTGTAAAATATCCACACAGCTACTTGATGGTTTCAACATATATCCAGTTGCCAATGGGAGTGTAGAGTATCCTGCACCACTTAACATCTGATCAATGACAAATGCACCCCTTTCGAGACCTAAAATTAGCACTAGGACCATTATTCCTTGCTCTACCTGACGAAATCTGAGAGTGTCCAAAATAAACACAGCATGCTGCAGCGTGGCATTTATTATTTGCTTCCACAGATATGATGTTTATAGCAACCAATGCTCTGTATTGGGAATAGGTTCAGTGGCTTCAAGAGTATATCATTTGCAAGGGCAAATTACACATAGAAATGAAGGCAAACCCTTTGTGGACTGCGGAGACATACAATTGATATGTT
The DNA here is from genome assembly GCF_964261635.1 of Lissotriton helveticus. Classification (NCBI taxonomy): domain Eukaryota; kingdom Metazoa; phylum Chordata; class Amphibia; order Caudata; family Salamandridae; genus Lissotriton; species Lissotriton helveticus. Next base: position 1,690,284,348 of record NC_136061.1, on the reverse strand, counting down.
TCTACAATAGAAGATCTCTTCTGTCATACTTTATTACTATGGTTATACACAATATATTGCCACAAATCCACCCTCTGTAATTCGATAGCAGTTTGTGCATTAAAATATTTGTAGCTTGGAGACACAAAAACACACTTTGTGTGCTGAGTTATACTTATATTTCCGAAAGAACTTTACATTTTGAACATCCACTAAGTTTCTATTTTCAGAAGCTGAAAACTGTTCTATAAGCTTAATTTGCATGGACTGAAAGTTTGCACCTTTTAAAGAAATTGATAATGTCACTTCGATGTTTTCCTAAAATAGCATTTTGTTTTATTCAACAATTCATGATCCTGTGAAGGCTACTATGAGAACTACGAGTAAATAATCATCATTTTGAAACAGTTCAATCCCCTGTGCTACATTTTATCATTGATTTGATAAGATAATTGACTTAAAGACATTATTTATTTACCGAGCTTTGATAGTAATATGACGCCACCAATGAAATCATTCAATAAAAGTGACTTCAGTTGTATCCCGTTACTTTAGTGGATGCAATGTGAAGACATAATTTAACTTAAGATCTGAATACCCCGAAAACGCAACATAAAAAGTTTGTTACAATGATTTTTTTCAATTACTACAAAAAACCTGCAATCATTACTCCCCACAGGTACCAATGTCTGCATGAAAAACAATGGTGGCTGCCAACAACTCTGTCTCTACCGTGGAAAGGCACAGAGAAGGTGTGCATGTGCACATGGCTACCTTGCAGCAGATGGCTTGAATTGCCTCCAGCACCTGGGATATTTGCTTTACTCTGGGAGAACTATCCTGAAAAGTATCCATCTCTCAGATGAAACTGACTTAAATTCTCCCATAAGACCATATGAGAACCCCAGTCATATAAAAAATGTGATTGCTCTGGCATTTGAATACCGCACTATGGAACGGAACACCAGCCGCATCTTCTACAGCGATGCACACTTTGGGAACATACAGATGATTGAAGATGATTGGTCGGGCAGACAAGTCATAGTTGAAAGTAAGTTACTTACTAATCAATACTGGTAGTTATTGTTTTTCGGTAGTTGGACATTTTGGTAAATATGAAATGTTATGTTTTAAGATTGTAAGGCTATTGGCTAAAAGAAAATGAAAAATTATATAATTATCATAAAATGAGTATCTTAATGAATTGATATATTGACGCCTAATTTCTTATGATTTTTTAGGCAATCTTTCAATTCCAAAAATGATGCGGCCAATTTCTACATACAATATTTTGAAAGTTGAAACTGACTTGTAACCATCGTAATCTATGTTGTTTGATTTAATTAATAGATTTTCTCGTTGCCAATTGAACTAATTTGAGCTCACTGTGTGAGAACATGTTTACATTTATCAATAGTACTGGCTTCATTGAATCTTAGAGTTGCAGATAATTTAAGCATGTGCAAGCTGTTAACTACTTGCAACTAGGGAAGTATTAGCTACTAAGGGTGTCAACTCCAGAGTATGTAGAAATTAGTAGCGTTTAGGAAACAGTAAAATTGTTGGGAGGGAGCTAGGATAAATCCTATTTCAATGAAATGTTATTAACTGCCATATCTTCTATTATTAGAAAACATCCAATTATAGCATACAAAAATATGTGAACGAGAAATACTCAAAAATGGCTTGTTTTTTGTTTTAGTGATTTATTAGAAGCACACATAACTTAATTAACCATTTCAATGGCATGTGTGTGTACTTCCAAAAGTTCATTTATTGTTTTTGTCAATAATAAATCAGGTGCACCATGGTGCTGGTTTAATGATTTTTGAGTGAGGAGCAACGTTTTAAAACCCTGTAATTAAACTCCCTTGCCTAGCAATTCTGGAATTAGCTGTTGAATCCCGTCATGGTAGGCTAAATAGTCACCGAGGAGAGCTTAGCCAAGAGTTCTTAATTTTGACAAGCCACGTGCTATTTGTTGACACCAAAATTATTTATTTCAGTGTGTTTGGTGTTATAGGATTCTTTTTGATGTAAAATGTAATAATGAAAGAGGCACATTTAAAATAATCCAAAATGCATGTGCAGCTCTCTCCAAAAAGCAGTTACAAACTAGAGGTTGGGCAAAATTTGGAACTATGCTGGCTGATAATACATATATCAGTTTTTCACATTTACAATTTATTTTATTTTCCAAACTTTTCACACCATGTTAAAACACAGCTGACAATTAAACTGTGAATTGGCAATTGCTTATGACCAAATGTGAAGTATATGGAAGTAGAGTATCCACCATTCTTCTAGATTCAGGAAAAGGTAGCGTTGTACAAAAATATTTTTTCCCACTAGGTGGTGGTCGTTTTTTCTATTTTGGTACTTACTTGCAGTTTGTGGTTAGAAACAGGTGTGAAACTTTTGGGTGAACCAAGAAGGCTATAAAAGTCTCAAAAGCAGACAAAATTCAGAATTCAGTATGGGGGCATTGGTATCGATCAATCAAAGTTTTCCAGAAGAAACGTATCATTGAAATAAAACATGAATGGAACTAAATAGGAAAAATTAGAAACAGGTGCCAATGTTCTCATGTGATTTTTTTTGCTCCAATAGCCATTTTCCAAACGTAATATACTGTTACATCCATCTGACTCTACTACAGTTACGCCCATCAGGGATGCATAAGGGCTGATTACGATGTCGAGCGGAAAGCCTCCTTCTGACATTTGGATTCCCCTAGACTGTGTCGGAACCCTTTGGACCGATTCGATCGGTTAACAATCAAACCAACTGATTACGATGTTGGCGGTCGGATTGCAAACCGCACTGTCTTTCTGAATCAGTTCTGCATTGTAAAACTCTATGGACTGGCTTTCCAACCGATTGATTAAGATGCCGGTTCCCAACAGGCTTTCCGAATCAGCCTGTCCGACATGAAAAGGCTGTTGGAAAGTGACTTTTGGTGCCTATAGCAGGTCCCCCTTCATCCTGTGGCCTATGGTGGGGGACCAAGGAGAACGTAAGGGACCCTCCTGTAAAACCCTGCAGTGTGTGCCAGGCACAGTGGTGTGCCCGCAACAGGGTGCAGGGTTTTACACACACAACCCATTTACCCATAGGAGCCTGTGTTGTCAGATGGAAAACAAGCTCCCATAAGCAACAATGGGACTCCAACCGAACAGTGTTCGGTCACATCATAATTGGTCAGGCAGAGCAGCTGAATGCAAGTCGGTCGGTTCCTGAATCCGAGACGGTGTCAGGCGAAACGTTTCTGCCTGATATCGTAATGAGGCCCTTAGTGTTTGTTCGTTGTCCTGAAGCAGGTGATACCCAGAGCTACCAACTAAATTTAAGCTTATCATAATGTTTCATCGTGTATCAACCATGTATCAGTAAATTTGATAAAGTGGATTGAATGAAAAATGTGTATGAAGGAACCTTTGCATACTTAAAATGTGGCTAAGATAATTAGATTATGAATAGTTATTGTACAACTTTGAAACAGGGGGTTATCCATAAAAACACATGATTTAGAGGGCATTTTCCAAATTGAAAACAAATGTTCTATTGTTCTGCATTTCCACACTTCCCCTGATAAAAACATTATCTGACATGTGAGTGGGCCTATCACGCTAAACTGGTTTCTGACTTTTTTGCTATTCAGCATTTCTAAGTGTACATTTACACATGAGTGCATGTCTCCAAACCTGTAATCAGGAAGTGCAAACATCTGTGGTGGAAGTTATAAGTGTAAATTTGCTATTTCTGAGTTTTCAGATGTTGGTGGAGACTCTGTCACTGGGGTTGAGATCTCCCTAAGGTAAACTGTAGAGAAAAGCAATAAAATGCATTAATACTTTAAAAAAGTTAATATATGACTTTAAAATAAAAATTTAATGATTTTAAAATAATCATGGTTAACCTACAGCTAGTATACAGCATATTAACACATCAAATTGATAGTTTATTTAATAAGTATATACAATATAAGGGTTTAATGTATAAATATACATTTTTTGTCACTGTCACTTTGATATTTATTTAAAAATCAATACATTTGATTAGAAGGTATGTTTTCTTGTTCCGATGTAAAATATTTTAATGTACATTTAAAAGTTTAAATGTGTATTATTATTTTAAGTAAGCTAATTATTCAATTTTGAAATTATGATACAATTTATTTTTTATTCAACTCTTTAGCACCAAAATAATTATATAGGTATTTAATTTAGTAGTTGGAATAAAGTAATGTATTTAAAGTTATTTGTTTTGAAGTGTTATATTAGGCCGCAATCTCCATTACTTCTAGTGGGAGTTAGTATCAGTACCCGTGACTGGCTAGGCATGATGCTAGAGTTACTCTAAGGCTGGGCTGAAGCACATTTACTTTTCTGACTTTTCGAGCTGTAGTAACCTTTAAAGAGCAGGCTGTAAAATAGAAATGGTTGTACTCTTTTTTAGTTGTGTGTTTGTATTAGCATGTGCCCCCTCTAAACCTATCCTTACCCCTCCCAATTTGCAGCCACTCCACTTGACTCTCCCACATTTACACCTGAATACATGTACAGTAATCTCCAACACTTTGGCAGAGCACTTCCACAGAAAAGTAAGGCAAAACAGAGGTCTCTGCCCATTGCTTATGAATAGGATAATTCTAAAATGCCTATATTCTAATTGGAATACTCACAAATCTGCATAAAAAAACATATAAATAAAAGGGTGCGAAAAAGCTTATACGGAGTTACTTCTAAATTATTGAAAATCTTACGCTCATATTACAAAACATTAGCTATAACCAAAATACATTATTAAGTAAACATCTTACAATCAATGCTACGTTGCATATTGTTTTGTAAGTTCTACACCTTGCCCAGGGAAAAATATTTAACACCTATGTTGAGAAAGTGAGGTTTGAGACAATGCAGACCGGCCTTCCTGAGACTGCAAATGTTAAAAGATGAATTGACTATGTATTTAGTGTCAATGTTTTTAAAAAGTATAATTAGACACAGGACCTCTATGAACTGACTAAATCTGTTAAGATATTGTATTTTTATTGTATATTTTATTGAATGAATTTTTATGTCCTAAGATGATCACGTATTCTCTTTTAACTGATTATTTACCTGTGCTTTTGTGATTTTTCCCATTGAAATCGAATAAAGCTGTTTTTGAATTTGAATTTGAACATCTTAGCTAACTTACAGCCATTGAAAAAGCAACCAAGTTAAGTTGAAGCCATCATGACCAAGAAGGCATCTTTGCCAGGCAATAGAGTGTTAAAGAATACATAATATTGATCCCTTTTCCTAACGAAACATGTCACCTCTTTTAAGTATACCAATATAACTTAGAAATTGATTATTTGAATTTCTATATTCTGCTATGAAAAAAATGTAACAAAGACCCTGATGGCAGAACTTTACAATTGTAATATCACCACCGTTTCAAAAATTGTGATGTATAATGTGTACAATGGACAGAACTAAAACTGAGGTAGAAATAAGTAAAGAAACATTAAAGCTGTGGGACTTGGGAAGAAAGTGTTGCACTTGAAGTATGAAGACACGGTAGGCTTCCTTCAAGAACACTTTTATTCTTAACAGTGACCCACCAGTAACACACAGTATCAGTAACTGATTAGCATCTGTGACCTCAACATTTCCTAAGGGATGTTGGAGCTATCACATGGCATTGTTCCATTCCCCAACATTCTATCTTAAGGTACTACATGGATTTCCCTTTTTATAAATAGAACTAAGATAGCATCTTATCTCCAAAAGAATAAAAAAAGCATCTATCCTTACCAGTACTTACTAAATAAATAACTTATATATAACACACATATTTTACAAATATAGAATGCCTAAAAAGGCAAACCACTCACTAACAAACTAATACATGGCATTAAACAATATGTGGTAAATACAGACTAAAAGAACCATTGTAAGTTGTAAAAAAGCCACAATGATACACAAATGGAACGGCATTCAACATATCACTGCTAAGGCAGACACAATTTGAGAACCACCTAAACCACACTCTAAAACACAAAGGTGCACTATTTACTCTACTGCTTCTAAACCTTCAGTTATGCTTTGCATGTGTAGGTTTAGAGCCAATCCTCATCGCCTAAAGGATGTTGCAGTTAAAGAATGAAGACACAGTAGGTTTCCTTCAAGAACAGGTTTATTCTTAAGAGAAAGTGAACAGCGAGCCACCAGTACCACACACTAAGCAGTAACTGACCACCAACCGTCACCTCACCATTTACTAAGAGAACTTGGAACTACCACATGGCATGGTTCCAAATCCCAACATTCTATCTTAAGGCAGTACAGTAAGCTTTCCCTGACAAACGCTTCCAGCTCTTTTATACCTCATGCATCTGACATGCCTTGCAACTGCTCAAAATATATCACTCATAAATGGGGAAACATTGTTTTTCAACCCAGAAAAGGGTCCCACAGCCATTTTAATTTCGCACACCGAATTGCTTATGTGCCAAGACCTGAAGTATTTAGCCAGAATTTTCACCCAAAAATATATAGTTTTATCATTAACCCTTCTCAGTTGTTAGTAAGATGCAATATCTCATATGTGAAGTCAGAAATTTTGTCTTATTTCGTGATGCCTATGTAATGGTTGATATGAAGCCTAAGTTCTATTTTGAAAGTAGTCAATGTTTACTACCTGGTAATTGGCGCCAATTTGGAACCATTTTCTAATACAGGGGTTGACTATAATGTTGGCAGCCTATGAGTTACATGTTTAATGAGGTACTTTTTGGCAACATACACTGTTTTTTTTCCATTTGGTTAACTCTTCTCAAGGGCAAACGGAGTTCATTGTATATTGCTATATTTTATAAATCATATTTCAGTTTTGTCACATTGAGTGAGTTCATTGAAACATGATGACTGAAAGTCGTCAGTATGTAGTAATGGATTCATGGTATAATAATGAAAGATATGGTGTTTGTATGAATGGAATATTTTACAATAATCTTGTAAGAGTTGGATGTAATATTCTGTCAGCTTCCTAGATGCATTCAAGCTATACCTTTCTTTATCAGACATTCTGAACATCTCCCTGTTTCTTTATATCTGTCATTTAAGATAATTTACCCAACAAGCAGGGCCCTGATTCCAAGTGTGGATTTTGGTCTAGAATTGGATTTCTCCACAAATATGTCAGTTAAAAAGGCAAAAACTGCAGAAATCGTAGTGGTAGACACCACATTGGCAAAGTATTACTTACTATTACTTCAAAAGCTAGGAAGATTGTATTTACCACACCTGGTAAATTACCCACCTTAGTTAACTGTATTCATGTTTAATGAGGTACTTTTTGGCAACATACACTGTTTTTTTTCCATTTGGTTAACTCTTCTCAAGGGCAAACGGAGTTCATTGTATATTGCTATATTTTATAAATCATATTTCAGTTTTGTCACATTGAGTGAGTTCATTGAAACATGATGACTGAAAGTCGTCAGTATGTAGTAATGGATTCATGGTATAATAATGAAAGATATGGTGTTTGTATGAATGGAATATTTTACAATAATCTTGTAAGAGTTGGATGTAATATTCTGTCAGCTTCCTAGATGCATTCAAGCTATACTTTTCTTTATCAGACATTCTGAACATCTCCCTGTTTCTTTATATCTGTCATTTAAGATAATTTACCCAACAAGCAGGGCCCTGATTCCAAGTGTGGATTTAGGTCTAGAATTGGATTTCTCCACAAATATGTCAGTTAAAAAGGCAAAAACTGCAGAAATCGTAGTGGTAGACACCACATTGGGCTCACTGGTTAGAGCAGGCAGACCCTGAAGCAGAGGTCGGACCCGGGACCAGGGTTCAATTCCCGACGCGGCAGGGTCTCGAGCTCAAATGTCCACGGACTCGATAATTCTCGCTTCGGTGCCTGACCTAATCATGGGTTCACACTCTGCAACTCTGGGCATTAAGCTTGCTTAATCTCCACAACGGCCCCCCCGCGGCGGGATGCCTGGCTTTCACCTTGGGGATGCCCTGTAGGGGCTATCTCACAGGGAAAAGCCAGGACGGGTTCCCAAGGCAAAGCGCTTAGAGACCCCTGGGTTATAAGCGCTATATAAATCCAAACATACAAACATACATACATTGGCATAGTATTACTTACTATTACTTCAAAAGCTAGGAAGATTGTATTTACCACACCTGGTAAAGTAAAGTAAAGTAAAGTCCACATTTGTAAAGCGCACAATCACCCGTAAGGGTCTCTAGGCGCTGGGGGCCGTCGGGAAGATTAAGCGAGCTATTGCCCAGAGTCACATGGTGCTGGACTAACCTGCCGCCGGAGCCGGGGATCGAACCGGGGTCCCCAGATTCCAGCGTCAGTCGCCCTGGCCGCGGCGCCACACCTCTTCCACCCACCTTAGTTAACTGTATTCATCTAGTGTGATACACATAATCCCAATGTGCGAAGGAGTTGTAGTCAGTACCTTTTTGTCATTTCATCTCTATGTGAACGTGATTCCAGCACTTAGAAGAACTATTGACCTTTTTAATCTGCAGGCATAATTATCAAGGATTTACATCACCCTTGCAATATGGAAGGTGACACAAGTGCAAAGCAAAACATAAATAAAGATTTATCAAGCTACGTTAGGACACCATACGTGGTCCAGAGTGGCTTGATAATTCTAGAGTAACTCAGGGCAGTATAAACTGCTGCCTTGCATTACCCTGCGGTAGGGAAACGTGCCATGTGTGGAGCAGGGGTGTTCCCATGCATCCACCTATGGATGCTGACACATTGTCAGATTTACCATCATTGGTCGACCTGGGAATGCATCAGAATTGTACACCTCCCCACCAAAGGCACAAAATAGAGGAGAAGTAGATTTATTTCTCTTCATTGTTTCCTCTTTCTAAGCGGGCTGCATTCTGCTGTACACTTAGGAAAGGGGAAATTGATTCTGAGTATTGTTTTTGTGCAGGAAGTTGCCCATTCTTACATAACAACAATCATGCCGCAATGCAGACACTCTTGCAACATGACACACAACACAACTCAAGGGTGTCTACACCTACACTGGCAATAGGCAGACAAAAGTGTGCCAGCACTAGGAAAGGACAGGAATGCACCTTCTAATGGTAAATACGGTGCACTGCTTCCATTTCCCTTTCTTGCAGTGCAGAGCAGCAAGGTGGCTTTGAGTTGCATGAGTTTTTGATTAATATGATCTTGTGTTCTTGAAAAATTATGCATCTTTTTATTCACAAAACTCTGACTCGATAACGTGTTATACTTTCACTTAACTTTACTAGTTTCGTCAACATGCGCAAATTCCTTTTACAGCAATGTAGGCTAAAGTTTATAGAAATATATTTGAAGACCTTCCTGCAGACAAGAATTGCCATAGATAAACACAGAAGCATTGTTTCTCCGGCTGGATAACAATTGGAATAACGGACAAAATATATCATACTCTCCACGATACCTAAAATGTATATTGAGCCAATTTCAGCATAAATAAATGATATCAAATATTTCCATCAAGGAGATTCAGTGGAGTGTGAAATAGATTGCCTGTGGATAATAAATACATAATTAATGCATACATTACCCCAGTAAAGTCCTGAATGACAGAAATGGATAATGCTTCTTATACATGAAATATGTTACATAGGTGTGCCAGTGCTTTCAGATTAGAAAACAAAATCCAGATATCACAATGATTATCCTAAGGTTATCCTGCCCATCTAATAGCCTATTTTATTTTCAGCATACTGTCTTGATATATGTGCCTTTAGCTCCAGGCTGCACGATTCAATCTGTTCATTTTAACTACATTGTGTGCTTTCCATGTAAAAAAAACATTTAGGAAACTTTATTTAATTAATCAAATTAAGTAAATGTAATTTTCTCCACACATTGGCTAATTATCATAGCTCACCAAGCACATACGTTTGTTTTTCGACCTAACATGTGTTGGCTACCAGATATTAAGTCACTATAGCCTATTTTATCAGACCCCTGTCTTTATATCAAGGAAGATTAAAATACCTGTAGTACATTTGGCTTATATCAATTTCCCACACTCGTTTACTTTTTTTCTTACACTTCTCTTAGCAGCGTAGACCTACTGCTTGATATCACATCAAAACAGTAGCAGCTGGTGTCATTGAAGAGTATCAGGGCAGGGTGGGAGGAGGAAGAGGTCGATAGATGATGGAAAACCAATAAACTTTAAAAAAAATGTTTAACTTACTTGCAGCTGGCCACATCACACTGTTCTTCTTCATTCCACTGCACACACAGGTTCCCAGACTTCCTTGCAGCCAGTCCCCCTGCTGCTCTCATGGATGAGAACAGCATCAGGCTGAATGCCCTGTATTTGCATTCCCAGTGAGACTGGGAGCCTGTGCCTACTGTCTCCAACCGGTCAACGCAGATAGGGTTAGAGACAGCTTCAGTGCGCATGTTGGTTTGGCTGCCTTGAGATGGCCAACCCAACCCACTTGCGCACTGATACAAGTGCATACCACTCCATCTGCAGTAACTGTCATCTCCCTGGTCCCATCCCCCAAAGTCTTGGTCAGGAAAGGAAAAATAAAACAATAATAAAACGTCTTCATTATTGTTTTATTTATCCTTTCCTGTTGTTTTGAGGCAGCTGGCAAGGAATTGCAACACTCCTCCGCCAAAGCGAATGAGCTACCTCTGCATTAGAATGCTTTCCAAAAAATAAAGTATGACTATTCTTCTAGGCTTTTCCTAGTGCCTTGCCTTTCTTATGCAGCAGTCCTTGAGGGTCGAGTCCATTGGCCTAAGATATCCACTTTGACTTGGATCTTGAATCGACAGTTTCTCTCTTCCTTCTGGCTTGATCATTTGGTATGGAGATCAGAGTTTGCATGTTGTGGAGAGTTGTTGGCTCTGTCTCTTTTGACTTGCCCTCCTGCTGATTACAAATCTTAGGCTCTACTTAACCAGTTCCAACAATGACAAGTAACCCATTTTTGCCCTCTACTTCAGCAAGTGTTTGTCCAATAGTGGTATGTGCACCTTATCAGGGAGAGCATATTTAAAAGACCTCCTTTTTGCATATTTGAACAGATGCAAAACTGTTCTCTGCAAAATATTTCCTGAAACATTGATACCTGTCACAGACTGCTATCGTCTCACAAACATGAAGTAGGGGACAGATAAAATAATGGCAAATATTAGGTTTTCAAGCCAGCAACTATTGTAACAACCTTCTTTTAAGGAGGGGTTGTGAGTGAGCTCTTCTTTTCTCCTTTAAACTCTGACCTTGAAACGGAAGACCATAAACTTTAGTTAAGCAGTTTAAACAATAGAAGTGAAGCGAAGTGTTGGGAGAGTCAAATGTTTAGAATACATGAGCAGTGCCATGGTAGCACAAACAAGGCACTACAGAAGGATGGTATGGCCAGAGGAGCTGTCTTTGAATAGATAAGAATGAGCATATGACTTCACAGTATATACTAGAGTGGTCCCAGTGTATTAGTAACATTCATACAAAAGGGAGGGATGAAGAAATCAAAAGATCCAACAAAAATCAAAATTAGGGAGTGAAGAGGTGGTGCTGATCAGCACCAAGGTGGACGCACCCTCCTCCAGTAAATGGTTCAGATAATCAAAAAGGTCCAACCTCAAGTAGTTAACTGTGAGTCCAGATATTGTTGGCATACACGGTGTTTGTTAAAATACCCCTCACACACCAAAAGAGCCCTTGGTGTCATGCTTCATCATAGGGGTATTCCCGTTCTGCTGCGGGACAGGGCGTGCTACGACTAGCGACTACGCTGGTGTAGTGGAGACTGATAGGCTTGACAATCAGCTAAATCTCCTAGTGGCGTCAACATGTTTCGAGGCAGAATGCCTGTTCGTCAGGACGGGGTCTGATCCCTCTGTCACTCACTAATGTTGATTCACAGTATGTGCAATGTGTATATACAGGTGAAGATAATCTATACCTATGTGGTATGTATTAATTCCTAGAGTGTTCAGTCCTATCAGTATTGCTGAATAGTGGGCTGTCACAAGCAGGGGTTAATGCCCCATGAGCCGATAGAGATGAGGGGTAAATGGAACTTCCATTAGGCCATTAGGCCACGAATAGTTCTCGCATCCTCCCTAGTCCTCGGCTTCCGTGTTGTCAAGCCTATCAGTCTCCACTACACCTTTTTTAACGATACCAGCTTGTGACTAATAAATAGTTTTTTGCTTTCACAAAGCCAGGTATCATTTTAGATTCACTTTTCCAAACACACCTGACCCTACCTACACTCACTCCAACTCACATACCACTCACAATTATTTAAGGTGCTCCAGCGTAGTCGCTAGTCGTAGCACGCCCCGTCCCGCAGCGGAACGGGAAGACCCCTATGATGAAGCATGACACCAAGGGCCCTTTTGGTGTGTGAGGGGTATTTTAACCATTTCCTGTGTATGCCAACAATATCTGGACTCACAGTTAACTACTTGAGGTTGGACATTTTTGATTATCTGAAATCAAAAGATCAACATAGTAGCCGACATTTAAATAAACAACACAGATATAATCCCAATGTTATTTAATCACAATGGATATAAGCATCTATGCAAAGAACAAATCTTTAGTCAACCTAACAGGGTAACTTATTTCAGAGTAAAGGTGCCCGGAAGGGGGGAGGGAGTGTGAGAGATGTGGTGGTGAAAGATGTAGTTAGAGGTGGTGACATAAAATCACCAACAATTCAGGCATATATTATTCATATGCCGGATGGTCAGGTACAATTTCCTCAAAGTACACAGAATATAAACACAATCTCCATGAAACACATGAGTTCACAGTATTTTCATTACTGTTGAATGGATTGGCAAAAGTTCAAGTGTCGACGTTTCGACCCCATTGGGTGTGTAGGCATCTTGAACCTTACTCACGGGTTCTTCCTCAGGACAGATGAGAAATGTTGAGGGCAAGGGGCACCTAAAGAGAGAGAGGGACCACTCTAGTATATACTGTCTAGCACCCAGGTCCTAGTGATTCCGGGTTTACCCTCTTTCGTAACCATATGACTTCACAAGCATTTCAAATTAAATATCAAAGTGAAGTTAAATAATAACTTGAGATTAGGTCTTCAGCTACAAGTATAACTGACAAACATCAAGGGTTTTTTCAGTTTTAATTATTAAGTATAACTGTACTTTTAGTGTGTTTTAAGAGAATTTCAGATTTATTCGATTTAAAGGCCTGGTTGAATGGAATGTGTAAGGAAATGGGGAATTGCTACCAGATCCCCCAAGTCTGCTTGGGGGCATTAGCAGTGCCTGACTGAGCCAATGCTGGCGCTGCTCTCATGCTGTTTCTTACCATAAACTGCAAGAGGGTAGAGTCTAGATTGGCTCACAGGGGTGAAACTGAGGGTTGAGATCGAAGCAGGTGGTTGCAAGTGTGTGTGAACACACCGAACAATGAGTGTTCTTCTTTGCTGTCACACTTTGTCTCTGAGACGATCCAAACTGGGAGCAGACGGTGAGTTTGTGACTGTTATTAATTGAAATAATTTTGGCACAGTGATGCACTGTTTGAAAGTGGATTATTAGTAGTGGCAAATGTACATCTTCTACTGTCAATAAAGCCACTAACACAGTCTAGGGCTCAGAATAGGTCTTAGAAAATAATTCCCATGCTCAACCCTTGGTAGCTTGGCTGCGAGCAGGCAAGCTTAACTTTAAAGACAGGTATCTAAGACATTTAAAAACACCAATTCAGTAAATAATTAAGTCACAACACACAATAAAAATCCAACACTAATTTATTGTTAAAATAACACCAATACGAAATGAATCTACTGTATGCAATTAGAGATACAACTTTTTAAAGATTAAACACATTCTAGTGCTTAGAAACCAACAGTGCCACTTCTTGACATGTAGTCGCCTCTAAACGAGATAAAGTCAAAGTTTGAGGCTGACTGTGATGGAGCCCTGTTCGGATACACTAAGTGGCAGGAGCGACCAGCACTGATCGGGAGTGGCGGGGCGAGGGGCGTGTTTGGGAGTCAGGGCAAGAGGGGGTGTAAAAAAAGAAGAAAAACCTACCCCTCACGGTGCTAGTCCTCCATTGTCCCGCTGTCCTCTTTCCTAGCCAGTGTGCCAGTAATAGGGAGCACCCAGGCTGAGGCCCCCCTGAACCAATCACAATGCTGCAAGTTCCTCTTGAGTGTTCAAAGTGTCCAAAACACAATCACAATCCAAGGGTCTGGAATCTCCAAGATGGTCTTTGAAAGGCTGGGACCACAATTTCCACAATCAACCTGGGCAACACCCTTAAAAGTCCACTGGATACCCCCCAGGCAGGGAATGCTTGGCAGAGTTGATGCAGGTGAGCTCTGTTAACCTATAGTGTGCAGGGAGCCCACTCTTCATTCCTCTTGAAACAAGGTACACCCAAAGGGGTGTTGTTCCAGATAATGCAGCGGGTGCAGTCTGTCAGAATGCAGGGCCTGATGGTGCAAATCAAGATTCCAGCTCGGCCTCCCTTCTTTATTCCTCAAGTAGCAAGGTACATCCAAAGTGCTGTAGTTCCAGATAATGCAGCAGGTGCAGTCTTTTAAGAGTGCAGGGCTTGCTAGTGCAAATCAAGTTTCATGCTTGTCAATACTTATTCTCTCATTTTCAAGCAGCAGAGCTGAGAGGCACTGCCCACCTTAGAGAGTGTTCTCTGGGGTCAAGCAGGAGGAAACTCCTGTCCACTGAGGTGCAGGGCAACATCCCAGAACATGGTTCATTTCCGTACTGTCATTTCTCCTTACATCTGCTTATGTGTTTCTTAATCCTGCCATCGGGTTGGGTTCAAAGAGTAGGGTTGTATATGAAACTGGCCTCTCTTGCATGTCTCCTCCTCCTATGAAGATTATTGATTCCTATGTATGGCATTCCTATGTAGCAAAACCCTGCCCTGCAAGAATGGCTCTCTAAATTCCCCTACTTATCCCCTACTTATCACCTCATCACCTAATCCACTTAACTCTGACCAATCAGGTCTGATTACTGGATGGCTACATTTTGGCTTACAGGCAAGAAAGTCTCATAACTTCTTGTCTGTCCATTTTAGGATAAATTCAACAATAGCATATTGTTGGATTTATCAATACCATTCTAGGAAGTCCTTGAGTGATATTTGTATCACCTCCTAGATGTTAGTTATTATTTAATAACTTCTTCCCATGTTAACCTATGTGGCTGTTGATCTGCATGCGGAAACAAAACTGGGCAATTCCTCCAACACCAGGGTTTATAAAAATCTTTTGTAAGGACCCTGCCTATATCTACAGGACCCCACAACCGTGGAACATCAAGGGGAGTCTTTAGGAGTTCTGAATATGTAAAAATATGGCAGAATCTGATCTACAGTGCTCCTAGCACAAATATAGATTTTAGGAGGCACTTTACTGCAAAGTGGAGAGTGGAATATGCAATTTTACTAACCCCAGGGCATACAAAAATCATTTAATAAGGACCCTCCTTACAAATGACACCCCACCCTTGGGACACCCTGGGTGTATCTAAGATGCCCAAACATTGAAATGTATTAATTTGTAAGTGCCCCAAACACCAAAGTCGAGTTTGGGTCCAATTTGCATTTTAAAAAGCAGTCCTGCAACACAGAGCTGCTATTAAACTGACCTCGGGCTTCGGCATTGCACACATGCAAGTGGAGAAAAGCTGCTGGACTTTAAACTTCCATGCCCTATTATATACTATGGAAGTAAAGTTAGTTTCAACCCCCCTGCCCTATTATGTACTAGGGCCCTAAACGGAAGGTCATTACCATCATAAGGGTACTGTAACCCATAGTGTAGCCTAGTGTATGTAGGTGCTTTCACTGTATTCTAATGGTCTGTTATCATTGTACTGGCCCTGGACTTGGCTAGGAAGAGCTCAGGAACAGTCAGAATCAGTTACCACCAGTACCAATCAGCGAAAACAAATGGGGGTCCCTAGGGCACAGTATGACTTTGCAATATGCGCATATTGATCAGAGAAGCT
Source organism: Lissotriton helveticus (assembly GCF_964261635.1). NCBI lineage: Eukaryota > Metazoa > Chordata > Amphibia > Caudata > Salamandridae > Lissotriton > Lissotriton helveticus. The sequence continues at coordinate 1,690,268,319 of NC_136061.1, read as the reverse complement.
GCGAAACATTAAGGATTCCTTTTCCAAAGCCATGCTGCTGCTTGTGCCCTGCCCTTAATGCTGTTGTGGTCCAGAGCTCAGCTGTCCCTGCTATGCTGATTAGGCAGAAACCTCAGGAGGTTTCTACTTCCTATGCACATGAGGCAGGCAGCCCTGAAAGGTTCAGCCCTGCATTTTCTTTTTTCTTATTTTAAATAGTTTTTATTGGTTTTATAGCAGGAAAGTACAAAAAGAAAACAGCAACAAAAATGGCATTATCAGTAATACAGGTAGGAAGGTGTTGATTTGTTGCTACATCTTATATTTGATATATATTGATAAAGCAGTTATGACCCCTCGGAGCAGTTGATATTCTCAAAAGCATTGTTAGGATGTAGGTTAATTACATGACATTGTTCCATCTAATTCAGGCAATACCGTTACAGAGGATCCTGATGTACCATGTTACAATTATATTTTACCTACCCTCGTAATGTTATACAAGATAAACATAAGGCTTGATGCGAAGAAAGAGTAAAGAGCAAATAAGGAAAAGAAGAAGGGAAGGAAGACCAAAACATAACCGAAAGGAATTCTAAAAAGGAATTCTAATTGTACATGCAGGTAATAAACACAGACACTCCTGGGATGTGTATGTTCGGATTATGAAGAACCTCAGATGATGACTTATTTGAAACAATTAAGGGTCCTTTTGACTGGGGTGGTGGGATCAATTTTCAGGGGGACTTAAATGCTGGTGAAGCGGAGACTAGCCTTTCCCATATTTTCCTATGTCTAGAACACCATGGTGAGAGTTGGAGGATCGTATTATCAGCTCCCCTCAAAAAGGTTAGCCATTCTTGCCATATTTTGAAGGATATTTCTTTTTAATTTTTCCAGTTACACAGAATTATTTTACATGCCAGTGTAAGCATCAAGTCGAGCAGGAAACGGTCACTCTCCCTTTGTAGTTCCGGATCGTGGAATCCCACTAAAATATATGATGACTCCCAGGATGGGGTGATGTGTAGAGTCTGGTTGATGCAGTCAAAGATCCTGTCCAAGAAGTTTTGTAACATCGGGCATAAAAGAAGCATATGTGATAGGTCACCTAATTGTGACTTACAGTTTCAGCATTGGTGAGATTGGATAAGATTGAGCTCGTGTAGTCTGGCTGGGGTCCAGTAGTACCTGTTTCTAATTATGTACTTTGTTTGGGAGAGTGTAGGGGATATTTTATTTTTGAAAGGCTTCATATGAATTTGCTTCCAATTAAGCTTTATTGCTTTAGCATTCGGTTCAGATTCGTTTTTTTCAATGAGGATATGAAATGAAGGTTGTTCAGGGAGTAAAGCCTTATATATTCTTGAAATCATATGCCCAGCATTTGACCATTGGATCAATTTGATAGGAAGCCAGGGGGGAATAGGTTTCAGAGGTAATTAAGAAATCTGTACTTTAAGTTTCAAGAATTTATATGTCTATATCAGCTAGTCCTCTCTCTCTTTTAAGATCAGACAAGGATATGGGAGTGGTATCCTCATATACATCTTTGATCAGGTTAGTACCTCTCTGTGACCAATTTTTGCAGTATATTAGTTGTCTATCTATTTTTATTTTGGGATTGTACCAGATCGTTGTCATGTTAGATGCAGATATTTTAGTGCTGGAGTGTATATCTAGACGGGCCAATGCTTTCTTTGGAGAAGATTTACAAGCCCCCTGTGCCACCAGTAGGTCACATTTTGTGACGTACTGGAGGTGCATTTTACTGCTCCATATTTACAAGGACAGGAAAAGACACACTGCGTGACTTTTTCTGTTCTTGTAAATATGTCCTCTTTACACGTATCACTTTGCGTGCAAGGGGCGTTCAACGGTGTTGCTGTGGGTATTACAACACAACACCTATGGAACCAGACACATTTCCAGATTTACGAGGAATCATGAATCTGGCAATAGGTCTGAATGCTACACCTCCCCAGGGGAGGCGTAGGGAGGCACAACAAGTAGAAATGTTTTCATTTTCTCTCGATTTTTCCTCTTTCAATACGTGCTGCATTCTACAGCACACATTGAAAGCGGAAAATGCCTGTAGTGATTGTTTTTGTGCAGGAAGGTGCCCCTTCCTGCACAAAAACACAATCTTGCCATGACGCAGGCATCCTTGAACCATGGGGCAAGGGTGCCTACGCCGGCGCATGGCTGCAGTTTGTGTGCCAGTGTAGGGGAAAGCACAGAGATGCAACATAGTGTTGCAAATATGTTGCATCCCTGTGCTTTGAAAGTGACTCAGTGTGGCGCAGCCAAATGGCTTGCGGAATGCATTGAGGCACTTTCATTGTAAATCTGCCCCCAACTGCTTTGAATGATGTATTTAGAATGTGGCGGAGTAGAGATATGCATTGTCATAACAGCCGGGAGTGGAATGTCTTTTTCCAAGTTTTCTTTTTTACATCTAGCCACTGGGGTTCATAATCAAACTTTTCCATAAGCCATGCCCCTTGTTTGCATAGGTAGGCTGTCTGGTAGTTCTTAAAATTTGGTAGACCCACTCCTTCAATATTTTTGGCCAGCCTGAGTTTTCCTAAAGAGATTCTTGGTTTCTTACCTTGTCATAGAAAGTTATTAAGAGCCTCATCCATTTTCTGTAGAAAATCCTCTCATAGTATCATATGTAACATACTAATGAGGTAGTTGACAAGTGGCGTAATCATCATTTTAATTGTTTCTATTCTACCCCACCATGTTAGGAATTTTGGTGACCATCCATTCAGTAGTTCTATGATTTTTGTAATAAATAATAGTTAAATTTTCTTCTCGGGTAGTGATAAGGTTGTTTGAAGATTCTATACCTAAGTATTTAATTGTACATGTCTGACAATTCAACCCAGAGTCCCCCAATACATCTATATTACCATGTAGGTTAAGTAACTTAACTTCTGTCTTGTCCTTGTTAAGGGTGTTAAGGGAGACCTCACTGAATACTTCAATAGAGTTCATGAGAGCTGGCATAGCTGTGGCTGCATCTTTTGAGACGATAAGTATGTTATCCGCATATGCTGCTACTTTGAAACTTGTTTTGCCAAAGTCTTTACCTGGTATGTTCTGGTTTTTCCTTAAGTATTGGAGGAATTGTTCAATTGCTAGTAAGAAGAGTGATGGATACAGGGGACATCCTCGTCTGGTACCTTGTTTTAATGAGAATGCAGAAGAGATAGCCCCCCTGCTCCAACCTTCGCCCTTGGTTTGTGGTGTACTGCCATGATTATAAATGTTAAGGAATCTCCTATATTACATTTTTTAAGTGCCACGTGTAGGAATGTCCAGTCTACTTTATCGAACACATTTTCTGCATAGAGTCTAATAGTGACAATCTGTTTGCTAAGTAAATTTGCTTTTTCAATTGCATTGCAGAAAATCCTAGTGTTGTCGCTAGAGAGTCTTTGTTTTAGGAAACCCGTTTGAGATGAGAGGATAAGTTTGGCAATGTGTTTTTGTAATCGGTTAGCTAAAATCATGGCATATATTTTACAGTCAAGGTTTATTAGGGAAATTGGTCTATAGTTGTTAGTTATAGAGTGCCTGTGATTATAGCTTCAACCAGTGTACCTGTTATTTGTCCAGAAGATGCAAAGTGGTCATGTAAGAGTAGTAGTGGTTATCTCAAGTATTCAGTGAATGTTTTATAGAAGGTGGCATTATAACCAACAGGTCCAGGTGCTTTGCTGGCTTTGAGTTTCTTAATGGCAGTTTCTATTTCTTCCATAATGATTGGTCCATGTATAGAGTCCTTTTCTTGGTCGTTTAAAGTATTGAGTGATATCATGTTGAGTTATTTCTTCTTTTGTTCGGGTGGGTCAAATTGGGGTTAGAATCATATAGGTTTTGGTAGAAGTCTTTGAATGTTTTGGCTGTCTGGGTGGGTTGGTATGGATAGTGCCAGTACCGTCTTTAATTGCATTGAAAGCATACCTTTGACTTTTAAATTTTAAATATGAGGCTAATATTTTCCCTGCTTTATAAGCCTCACAAAGGTGAAGGCTTTTCTGTTTATTTATCCAGACCCCTCCTCTAATACTAATTATTTTATGGTATTTGTATTTTGTATTTAAAATCTTTGTTAAGATTTGGGGGAGTCATTTTTTATAATATGCAGCTTTTCCAGATTGGAGATGTCATTCTCTAATTTTAATAGTTGTGAGTTTGCTTCTTTATTCATATTTGATTTAATGTTTATAACCACTCACCTACTAGTGGATTTTAGCGCTTCTCATCTTAGACATGGACACTGCGACCGGTGATCCCGAAAAGATGGATCAGAGACACCAGGAACCTTGACCTCGAGAAACTGGCTGCCCGCTGTGAATCCGACCTCCCCCCATATCACCACGTTTGACAACCTCACTAATCACTATTCCACAACGATCTCCAATATAATCAATGACCTTGCTCCGCTAAAACTGAGAAGAACACAGATCAAAGACAGGAACCCTTGGTTCAATGGATCCCTTAACAATGAGAGGAGGTCCCTCCGGCAAACAGAACGGAACTGGAAAATGCACCCTTCGGCAGACCATCTTAAACTTCTCCGGCAAGCCAGAAACACCTATAACAAAAATATCATCAACTCAAAAAAATATCTCTTCGGAACTGAACTGGATAACGCTAAGAACAGACCTCGCAAATTATTCGAGTTGGTCAAACACCAATCCAACAAACTAGCTAAATCTTCCAAAGAAACCCCTATATCTCCAATCCCATGGGAGCAATTCTCTTCCTTCTTCTGTGATAAAATCTCTGCCCTACGAAAGGAACTCATGTCTGCTACCTTTTCCCAAACCCCTCCGGTTCTTCCTCCATGCTCCGTGCTGCCCTCCCAGACCTTCCACAAAAACCAAGCGTTATGGTCCAATTTCAAGCCCCAACAACCATTTCACTGACCCTCTCCCATCAAACTGCCTTGCCGCTGCTTCTCAGGAGGCTATCATCCCCTCTTAGACGACAATAATCAACTCCTCCCTCCTACAGGGGTCGATTCCTGACTCTCTCAAAGCCGGCCAGTTTGTCCCCATCCTAAAAAAACCTACTCTAGATCCGGCTTCTCCCGACAACTACAGACCTATCTCAAACATCCCTCTCCTAGCTAGTGCTGGAAAAATGTGTACAACAAAAGCTGAGCCAACACACCACCAACTTCCACCTTCTAGACGACTTGCAATCTGGTTTCAGACCTGGGCACAGCACGGAAACCAAACTTCTCCACATTGTGGATGATGCCCTTTAAGACAAGGCCCAAGGCAAAACCTGTCTCTTGATCCTCCTTGACCTATCTTCAACTTTTAACAAGGTTAACCACGAAATTCTCCTGAATTGCCTCAAACTTAGGATGGGCCTGGAAGGCACAGTTCTGCTGTGGTTTAGGTCCTTCCTCCAGAACCGCTCACAGAGAGTCCTGATCAACGGCAACCTATCCGATTCATCTCCGATCAAAGTTGGAGTCCCTCAAGGATTAATCCTGTCCCCTACCCTCATCAATCTCTACCTCAAACGCTCTCAGAGGTGCTGCGTACTGCCAATATCTCCTACCTCATTTATGCCGATGACACACAGCTCTACATCAAAATCTCTTCACCAGAGGACATCCGCTCCCTGAACGAGGCCCCAAAGCTGACGGTGCACTGGCTCACATCAAACCAGCTTACGCTCAATGCCAAAAAAAGTGAGTTCCTCTTAATCTCACCACCTAATGCCAATACAGATATTGAAGTTTGGATCAAGGCTATCACAGCGCTAAACTGCTCTCCTGCCATGTGGACTCTGCTAAATCCCTAGGAATTACCTTAGACTGCAACCTGAACATGCGGGGCCATATCAACACGATGGCCAAAACAGCCAGATTTAATTTGAACTACCTAAGAAACCTGAAACCTTTCCTCGACCCCCCAGATCTAAAATCAGCAATTCAGGCTCTAGTCATCTCCAGGCTAGAATATGGTTGCTCCACCCTCGCAGCCCTACCTAAGACCTCTCTGGCACCCTTGAAAGCCTGCCTTAACGCCTCTGCCAGACTTTCAACTGGCTCTAAGAAGTTCGACCATATCTCGCCCCACCTTAAAGCTCTGAACTGACTTCCGCTTGAGGCCAGAATCCAATTTAAGCTGGTTGCATCACCCACAAGGCTCTCTACTCCAAGTCCCCTGCTTTTCTCGCACAGAAACTTGTTTTATCTGGCAGAGCCAGAAACTTCCAGTCTGCCAGAGGCCTTTTGCTCCAACCTGCACACTTCAAGAAAAAAAGTACCTACAATCCGGCTTTCTCCAGAACCGAACCAAGAATATGGAACTCACTCCCACCCGCCATCAGAAGAACACCGTCTCTAGCTCACTTCAAAAAGGAGACCAAAACTTTCCTAATGGGCAAATTCCTCTCCTAATGCTCACGTTACATTCACTTCAGTAAAATGACTTTACCTATCGTTACAGCATTATCCCTGGCCCCCACTCCTTTTGTTACCCACCCGGCTCTTCCGAACAATCCTCCAGGGTGCTGTGACTGCTTTTCTAGCTTATTGTATCATTTTGTTCCTATCCCAATAGGTAGTCGGATATTATGATTGTTTGTCTTGCCATGTACTGTATCTTTCTATTTGTTCCCTATCCCTTCTACTCTCCCCCCTTTGTCCTGTTATCCTACCCGATACTACCGTAAAGCGCTCTGATACCCTCATGGGTCTGGTTCGCGCTCTATAAAACACTGAATAAATAAATAAATAGATGTCTCGTTTTCTTTCAAGTAAATAATTTTTAATTGCTACTTTAATCACTTTTTTTTTGAGGAGAGGAGAGGACATCTTCATTACATCTCCGTTGAGTCTGTAAGTGTTAATGTAATGCATGAATGATCAGATACCACTCTTGGTTCAATTGTTGTATGGTCTATCCTGTTGATTGCATTCCCTGATAATAAAAAGTAGTCTAAATGTGAGTATGAATTATGATGGAAGGAATGAAATGTGTAGTCTCTTTTGGTTGAATCCTGCAGTCTCCAGGCATCTATCATGCTGTATTTACTACTGAGGTTTTTAAGAGCTTTATGTGACTTGTTTGGTCTAAATTGGCAGGAGGAATTCCTTTCTAATTTGGAACCAAATGCAAGATTAAAATCACCAGCAATGATTTTAGTAGCTGTGTCTGGGATCAGTTTTATGTGTTTCTCTAGGTCTTCCCAGAAATCAATATCATTCTTCGTGGGGGCATATATATGTGTTTCAAATAGGACAGAGTTTTCTTTTTGTAATTTAGATGTGACCCATCTCCCTTGTTTATCAGTAGAGTGAGAGATTACGTTTATTTTGCATTTCTTTGAGATTAGTGTCATTACCCAGTTGTTCTTCCCTACAAATGCTGAGCAGGCTATATCTATAAATTGGGTACCTTTGAGTTACTCAGCAAGCTTGGCACATGTTTTTGTTTCCTGTAGAAGGGTGATGTCTGCCTTTTCTTTGTAAATATAGTCAAAAATCGTTTTCCTTTTACCCTGATGGTAAAGGCCTTTTACATTCAATTATATCATTTTGATGTTTTTTAGGGTACAGTCATCATACTTGTTCTTTATTTGATACAATGACTGTCGTGCTCACTGTTATACAGGCAACTGCTAGCCATTTAGATCTGGTTGCTTGGAAACCTATGTATATCCTCAAATATTTGTAGCGTATTGCTTCCCCGGTATCCTGAGATTGTGTGTATTCCATTGTTCACAGAATAAAAATAAGTGTAATTATAGGCAAAGTAAAAGTATAAGGATAAGAAATAAAAAAAAACAATTATGAACAGAGACATAATCAGCAACCAACCCATTTCCCCCAACCCTCTATGTGAACAGTAGGCATGGCAATAACAAAAAGAAGAAGCGTTTCTCACCGGGACAAATATCTAGGTTGAGAGGTCTAGTAAAGCTATAGCAGGAAACAATACTATAGATGGAGCTGTGTGCATACCCATGTGCTTATCATGTCTGTTGAATCTTATAAACACAACCTTATGTTCACCATGTTTGTCTATTCTTGTAGGTCAACAAGGGACATATGTAAGGCTGATAAGAGATACACATAGGAAAGATAGCACTGGCCTCCAGCTACTTCCCAGTATAACTTGTAGGAGTCCTTAACATATGTATGTTTATCTGTCTAAGTTTATGTAATGGGCTGAGATATATATATATAATAATTGAACTCACCTCCGTGAACTCAGTTTCCCAGAATGTAACATGGTGATGAAACAAGTAAACGCCCACTGGGATGCGAGTAAAAATAAAAGAGGTATTTGAAAGCGAGGTGAGCCATCAGTGTGTTATTGTTGCAGCCCAAGAAGAAGAGGCGGGACAGCCTCGAAACGCGTCGGCTTCGCTTTAATAATATTGGCATCAAAACGGCAAGCAGCACGAGGCAAGAGACCGGATGGTAAAAGAGCCCTGTTGAGTGATCTCTCGTTGCTGTAGGGCAACTGGTATAAAATTTGCGCACGGCCGCCCTAGCCGTGGAGAGAAGCACCATTTCAGCGGACTTGAAAGGCTGTGAGGTGGAACAGGTCCTTCAAGATCGGCTGCCTTACCTTTAAGTCATTAGCTGGCCCCTGCCCTGCCTTTGTGAAATCCCTCATCAGACCCTACTGTCCATCCCGCAACTTGAGATCCTCTCACCTCCACTTCTTGACTGTCCCCTCTTACAAGCTCTGCAGATCTGGAGGCCGGAGATTTGCTTACCTGGCCCCCAAGCTCTGGAACTCTTTCCCTCTCTCTCTTAAAACTTCTAATTCTTTGACTCTTTTTCGTAAATCTTTAAAAACTTGGCTCTTCCCCCAATCTGGTTAGTCTTTCTGTCCCCCCTCACTTCTGACCAGCGCCAGGAAACCCATGGTGTCAGTGCGCTTTATAAGCACCCCTTACGATACGATACGATACGATACGATACACATCGCAAGGCACGGAGTTCTTAGCAAATGGACGCTTGCTTGTTTGGAATGCCTACCTTACTAAAAGGAGAGAAAATATGCACTTATAAAAGAACAATTCATGCACTGAACCTACTCAAGGCAAATAATTGAACTCACCTCCGTGAACTCAGTTTCCCAGAATGTAACATGGTGATGAAACAAGTAAACGCCCACTGGGATGCGAGTAAAAATAAAAGAGGTATTTGAAAGCGAGGTGAGCCATCAGTGTGTTATTGTTGCAGCCCAAGAAGAAGAGGCGGAACAGCCTCGAAACGCGTCGGCTTCGCTTTAATAATATTGGCATCAAAACGGCAAGCAGCACGAGGCAAGAGACCGGATGGTAAAAGAGCCCCGTTGAGTGATCTCTCGTTGCTGTAGGGCAACTGGTATAAAATTTGCGCACGGCCGCCCTAGCCGTGGAGAGAAGCACCATTTCAGCGGACTTGAAAGGCTGTGAAGTGGAACAGGTCCACATCGCAAGGCGCGGAGTTCTTAGCAAATGGACGCTTGCTTGTTTGGAATGCCTACCTTACTAAAAGGAGAGAAAATATGCACTTATAAAAGAACAATTCATGCACTGAACCTACTCAAGGCAAATAATTGAACTCACCTCCGTGAACTCAGTTTCCCAGAATGTAACATGGTGATGAAACAAGTAAACGCCCACTGGGATGCGAGTAAAAATAAAAGAGGTATTTGAAAGCGAGGTGAGCCATCAGTGTGTTATTGTTGCAGCCCAAGAAGAAGAGGCGGAACAGCCTCGAAACGCGTCGGCTTCGCTTTAATAATATTGGCATCAAAACGGCAAGCAGCACGAGGCAAGAGACCGGATGGTAAAAGAGCCCCGTTGAGTGATCTCTCGTTGCTGTAGGGCAACTGGTATAAAATTTGCGCACGGCCGCCCTAGCCGTGGAGAGAAGCACCATTTCAGCGGACTTGAAAGGCTGTGAGGTGGAACAGGTCCACATCGCAAGGCACGGAGTTCTTAGCAAATGGACGCTTGCTTGTTTGGAATGCCTACCTTACTAAAAGGAGAGAAAATATGCACTTATAAAAGAACAATTCATGCACTGAACCTACTCAAGGCAAATAATTGAACTCACCTCCGTGAACTCAGTTTCCCAGAATGTAACATGGTGATGAAACAAGTAAACGCCCACTGGGATGCGAGTAAAAATAAAAGAGGTATTTGAAAGCGAGGTGAGCCATCAGTGTGTTATTGTTGCAGCCCAAGAAGAAGAGGCGGAACAGCCTCGAAACGCGTCGGCTACGCTTTAATAATATTGGCATCAAAACGGCAAGCAGCACGAGGCAAGAGACCGGATGGTAAAAGAGCCCCGTTGAGTGATCTCTCGTTGCTGTAGGGCAACTGGTATAAAATTTGCGCACGGCCGCCCTAGCCGTGGAGAGAAGCACCATTTCAGCGGACTTGAAAGGCTGTGAGGTGGAACAGGTCCACATCGCAAGGCACGGAGTTCTTAGCAAATGGACGCTTGCTTGTTTGGAATGCCTACCTTACTAAAAGGAGAGAAAATATGCACTTATAAAAGAACAATTCATGCACTGAACCTACTCAAGGCAAATAATTGAACTCACCTCCGTGAACTCAGTTTCCCAGAATGTAACATGGTGATGAAACAAGTAAACGCCCACTGGGATGCGAGTAAAAATAAAAGAGGTATTTGAAAGCGAGGTGAGCCATCAGTGTGTTATTGTTACAGCCCAAGAAGAAGAGGCGGAACAGCCTCGAAACGCGTCGGCTTCGCTTTAATAATATTGGCATCAAAACGGCAAGCAGCACGAGGCAAGAGACCGGATGGTAAAAGAGCCCCGTTGAGTGATCTCTCGTTGCTGTAGGGCAACTGGTATAAAATATATATATATATATATATAGATATATATATATATATATATATATATATATCTATATATATATATATATATATATATATATCTATATATATATGTACTGCATAACTTGTAAATCTATATCAGTAACCACTTAACCACCAGTAACCTATGTCCATAGTAAACTTAGAAAACTCTGGTTTTCCCAAGCCAAGAGTAAGAGAAAATGAATACCTCTTTTTTCCTTTTCCAGGCTGCCCTTGACACATAAGCGGCAAGAGCGTCATCTAGGCACTTGGTTATTTCAACAACCATATTCCAGCACATATAAAATCTATTATTTCAGCAACTACTGTGATGACTATCTTGAGTTATCTACTCTGTTATACGTGCAGTGTAGCTTTCTTGAATCAGCTTTGTCTATTAACCATAGGGACAATTTGAGTTGAAGTCTACATCTAAAGGCCATTAGAGATTTCCTTCAACTGCATACTGCTTATACTGACCTGTCTACTCTGGGTTCAGCACTGTCTATTAATCGTAGGGTAAATTTGAGTAGAAGTGTCCATCCTTGAATCATCAAAGTTGTCTAGAAAGATTTTAAGATCTACATAATCAGAGAAGAGATGTGGGCTACCTTGGACAACCACACAATATCTCACCGGACCCGCAATTGAGTATTGGAATCACTTTTCTTTCATTCTGGATCAAAGAGCCAGAAAACATTTCCTTGTGTCGACTGTGGATTTCCAGTAGTCTTGAGTGAGAACAATCTTGTTTCTGTCCCATAGTATGTGATTTTGTTTCCTCATAAAGGAAAGGATGTGCTCGAGATGTTGGTATCTCAGCGGTTTACACACAATGGATCTGAGTTGTGATTGGTTCGGAGATTTCCCTGGTTGGAACCCTGTAGGCTCTATCAAATTCCAGTGGTTTGTCAAAAGTCAGTTTGGTCATTTGTGGTATGCATCTTTCTAGAAAAATTATGCAGGAGCCTGCTTCATCCTCACTTCCTTCCTGAATTCAGAATATAAATAGGCTCCCTCTTCTGTTCCTGGCTTCCAATTCAAAAATTTGTTTGGTGAAGGTATAAGAGATTCATTCGAGCCTCATTAATGACTTTTTGCGTGTTAATCATCATGTCTTCCAGTTGGCTAATTCTATTCTTGGCATCGAGATACTATTGTTGGTATCTCTGATGTCTTTTCATATTGCGGAAATTTCCACATTTGCATGAATTCGTATTTTCTTTGGCTGATTTTGCCAGGTCATGAACTTCTGCTAGTTTCGTTAAGTTGTTTGTCATTGTCCTGTTAATGTATTGTTTGGTTTTGACCGGGAAGCCAGGAATCGGTGAGTCTGCTACCCCTTTTAGCTTTGTCTTATTTTCTTTTTCCGCCATCTTTTAGTGGATGTGTTTCTTTGTATTGAGTTTTCTTATAAACACTGGTAGTGACAGGAGATCGTACTGTCGCAACTTTGATATGTGTTAAGGAATGAATAGCGTGGGTAGTGTGAACTCAATGTGATCAACTAGCACACTGACACCAGATACCACACTATTATTCAAAGTTATGAGTCATAACCATCCTTTTATCGTAATTCTCTTAATTGGAATAGTCTGGGTTAGCCGGTGGAGCAGGTGTGTTCTATTTGCCTAGAAGCGGTCAGATTATGATGTGTTTAACTGAATCCAAAGTTGCCCGCTGTTCATCACATCCAGGGTTGTTAGCCGTTATTATACAGCTATTTCAAATTGGGGGCTGAAGCTGCATCCATGCTTGTAGGTGAGGTAATGTCCTTGATCGAGAAACATCGAGGATAGCTCATTTTATCACTATGCAGCGGCCGTCTTTGGGTCAGGCACCACAATTATGTTCGGCCCTTGATGATGGGAGGTAAGTGCCTACATACACACAAAGAAAAGAAGGAAGGGGTTCAGAGTGAAGAATTTTGAGACCTGCAAGGGTCAGTTCCCCAAACAATGAATCAAAAAACAATCTGGGACCCTCGGGTCTGAGCAAAAGAAACCGGAAAGATATAAATCATCCAAAGTGGGCCTTATACGTCCCTTGGGAGATCCCTTTCTTTAGGACGAAATCCCAGGTTAAGGTGTTGCCTTTTCCCGCAATGTAGGGGTGAAATATGAAAATATAATGCTGTTTTTTATACATACAAATTCATTAATTTGCAGATACAGTCTTGATATTTGAATACATATGTACATGCTTACAAAATAAAACGTCAAAAGAATAATACCATCCACAGATAATCGAACATATTCAAGCCCTTGTTTGAAGCCTTATGATGATGAATATAATCAGTAAACTCTTGATTTTGTTTTCACATAAATATCACCAGTGGATCACCAAAGAAAACATAAAGAGCACTGGCTTTGAATCTTTTTCATCCTTATATATTTGTATATTTTTTCACTTTTAACGCAAATGAGGAAAAATCTCGCCGGGAGGTAGATTTTCCTCGTTCGCTGTCGCCAACTTGAAGTTGACGAACGCTGAACTTTGCAAGCTCCATATAACGAGGAGTGCGGAAAACTCCACAAATGCAGCAAGTGCAGCGGAGTTCACCGCCCAGGGTTAATTTAACCTCATGGCTGCTATTGATATTCCTCTCCTGTGCTGGACAATAATAGGAATGGGTGTGGTCATGACGAGCTCAGCTTGTCATGAGCACACGAGCACCGTGCATCATTACGAGCTGAGCTTGTCATGAGCACGGAAGGGGTTAATGTGATAGCTCTGTGGGATACTGCTTTTGTCACAGAGACCCTTTTGTTACTTGTGGTTTAGCCGCACCTATCGCATTTGTATGCTTAGAAATAACTTATGGGTTTAAATGTAGCTGTTGCAGATCCACTTAAGTGTCTTGCAGTTTTCAGGGAACAACAAAAAGTCAAAACTAACTGTTGATTAATGGTCTTGCTGGAGAGATTGTAGTTTTGTTTAGGGGCAGTTTTGGTTCACCATAAAGTAGCAAAGATGGTGAATATGCCTAAAGCAAAGATCAGGTGCTTTGCAGCAGCTTAGGTCTTCTAAGAGTTTCCTATTGATGAAATTGGTGTCATTTCTGATATTTATTTGTTTCATGAACTTCATTTTTTGATTGGGGTAGCAAGAAAGTGTCACTCGAAGTGTCACACATTTGGTCTTTGCATGTCACTCCTTAAACAGAGATGCCCATCTGCATCAGAATTGTGACCATCACAGATATGTCCCTCTCCCCCCCCCCCACTCGGATTCAAACCATCTCTGAGGGTCTCAGCTAATCAGTTACAGTCAGCTGAGTCCAACCTGTTGCACATCAGCCCATGGTGAGAACAGCAGCTGCAGACTGACTAAATATTTAATGCTGAGTGTGTCAAATCAATTAACTTGTGACGCAGAGAGTTTCTTCACACTTCTGCTTTAAAATGCTATATATGGATCCCATTTGTTCATCAATTTGCAGTAAATATGTTGTTTAAAATCCACCATTTGAATTTATTTTTCAATAAATTCTTCTTGTGGGGGTAGAACTTCCCCCCCACACACACACAACTTTTGCACTTTGAGGTCACTTTATTATATTTGGCAAAAAATGTCCGCCTCGCCAGTGCTGTCAACAGAGTCACGTTTATATCAGGAACGTCTCACCACTGGGATACTTGCATTAAACTGTTTTGTTGTTTCTAAAGTGCTTGCCTATTTTATTACAGAGTAACCATATCTCAGACTTTTGAAATATTCCTGTAACAATTTTGGTTATGCGCAACTGGCGTGGCATTTCGGAATTCCAGTGACTAGCTCGTTCTTTAAGGTGGCCATGAATATGGCCATTCTTTCCAAGCTGCCAGGAAATGAGTCATTAAAATCTGATGAGTGTTTTGAGGCCAGTATAAAATGAGTTGATAGCTTGCACACAATTTCTGCAGAACAGGTGTCCATTTAGAAACAGAAACCGATAATCAATTAACACATTCATATAATCTCACGTCAGCAGTCACGGTGGAGCAGAAAGAAGAAGCAGTGCTGTCTGCCAGGGATCCACCCAGTGGGTTAATAAAAAGTCATAATCATGTTCACTTTTAAATAATTGTTTGCAGTGTTTTACATTTGAAGTATGCCATGAGTTTAAATGATGAATGAAACAAAATGTACTGAAGGAATGCAGCTGTCATGCAAGAAAATTCTGTTTTTTATGCAGTCTCTTTTCTGGCCTTGAAGTAAACACCTTTCATAACAGTGGCGTGGCTAGACCATTTGCCTCCCACGGCGGCTGCATCTATGTGTGTGCGTGGGTGCGTGTGTGCGTGTGTGTGTGTGTGTGTTTGTTTGCTGGCGATTCTCTTTCATAGCAACCACCACAGTTCACCAGAGTAACTGGGAAACTGCTTATATCTCAAAGGCCATTCATTAGCAATCCATATTGTGAACAAACAGAAGATTTCAAACAAGAGTACATTCGGCATATTAAACGCCTGAGCAATGAAAACAATGACAAGTCATTTGGTGCTGCAACTATAAAAGTTTTGCTTGAGTCAATCATTATAATTAGAGCTCACAGTTTTATTGTATTTATTGTGTTGACATTTCCGTCTGTATGTATCCACATTCATTTTTTGCTAATGGTATTTGTATTTATGCATATTTATTTGGGGTTTTGTGAAAAAATGAAGCTGAAATTAGAATTTCTGCACATTTAAGTTACCAATGTGCTTTCATGCGTGAACGCCTGATAGGTTTAGATGACATGAACACCCATATATGATAAATCAATACAGTTATATGAACACGTGAACATTTTAGTATCAAGGTTATGTATATCTATTACTGTTTGAACCTCTTTACTAAATTCAATTTTTTAACCCCATACCTATCAATCTACACAGCTATTGGCCTGGCAAACAAGACTGACAGGATTAGAATTACTCAAAAAAGAATCTAGGGCCATATGTAGTTAATTGCCGTTTACCGATTCTAAAATACAGAATTTTACCGATTCGGTATTTTAGAATTGGTAAATGGTATGTAGCGAAAATTCTGTAAATATTACCGAATCGGTAATATTCGGTATTTTAGAATCGGTATTTACCGATTCGGTCATTCCCATTCATTCCTATGGGCCTGGAGGCCCATAGGAATGAATGGAAATTACCGAATCAGTAAATACCGATTCGGTAATAGGGAGAACACATTCAAGGGTGGCAGGGTGTCACATTGACACCCTGTTGCAACCCTGAATCATGCATGTGTGCACATGTGCCACACATACTACCCTAAGGGCATGTATGTCTGCCACATGGCTAGTTAAAAAAGCACAACATTGCTTTTTTTAAGGTTTTCAATATTTACCACCAACTTGTAGTTGGCAGCCGTGGCCGGTAGTGGGAGTACCGGCCGATCAGTGATGTGGGGAGGGGGAGGGGCAGGGTGGGGGTAGTAATGTATGGATTACGGACTTTAAAAGGTAAGTAAACATAAAAATAAATAAAATGAATTTCTTTGCACACACTGCATCACCAAATGCGAATACAGAATCACTAACATATGATGGTCCGCAGGGCTCGTCACTTAGTCCCTCCCTATTTTACATTTATATGGCCCATTTGTATTATTAGCTTCTTTGGTATTTTGACCATTCCCTATGCATACGATTCTCGATTGATTTTGTCCTTGAACAAAATTTCAAGAATTGATTTATGGGTATTATTCGATAGATGGAAAATAATCATCTGAAATGCAATGCAGTCACATATACTTTTGTTTGGGAAGCACAATTTGTTCTTCCCTAAAGTTTGGTGGCCTGACTTTGCGTCTCCTACACCTTCGGTAGAGGTTGACAGAAATCTAGGAGTAAAATTAGACAATATTTTGCCCATTCAGCCACATGTCTTGTCAGTTGCAGGCACTCGCTTTCCATGATTACATCACAAAAAAGGTTCTTGATTTTCTCCAACTGGCCACAAGGAAAATGGTAGAATTTGAGCGTATAATCTCTAGGGTGGATTATTGTAGCAGCCCATATTTAGGCATGTCTAAGCTACTTCTACAGAGGCTCCAAGTGGTTCAAAATTCAGCTGCAAGGCTTGTGTTTAAACCTCCTTGGGAAAGTTCAGACTCTCAGGGGCTTAGAGAATTGCATTGGTTGGCTATTCACTTTGTTTCTGGATTTCAGGTCTTTGCATGGTAGTGCCCCCAAATAGCTATCTGATTGCTTCTTTCCCTATAGGATGCGAAGGACCCTCAGATCTTCTAATTCTAATCTACTAAAACCTCCTACCTTTAGGATGCAATCCATAGGAGGTAACACTTTTGCCCTTTTGGGATCTGAGGCTTGGAAACAAGTTCCTGTCTCTCTTCCACTTATGGTTAATGAAGGCACTTTTAAGAAATGTTTGGAAACTTGGTTGTCACCTAATTTAACTTGCTCAGGGGTGTTTTTCTGTTTCATTTTAGGTGCTTTTTGATTGGTTTATTTTATGACTGTTGATTGAGGATTGGTGTTTGAGTTAACACCAGGATGCTCTGCTTGAGCGACAGTGCATTTTACAAGTACCTTTTTCATTTATCATTCATAATATTAGAAACTAATTGAATGAATATATCCCAACAAAATGAACATACATCCGATAAGGAGAACCAAAGATATGATTTTTTAAAGCTTTAAAAGACAATAGAGCCAAACAATGCAAAGTGCCATCTGCAGACAACTGATTGCTTTGGAATGGGACAGGGGTAAAATTTAAGGCGACCATGCAAGAGCACAGATAAGATACAGAAACCACCTTTTTCCCTGTCAGACATTTTACCTACTGAAGTAGTCTTGTGAATGGAGATGTTAGAAATGTTCCCTTCTCTTGACTTTTTGCTTTTCTCCTTCCCAGTTTCCACTGATCTAGATGCTAGCCATTGGACTGTGAGTGCGTTTGACACCGTCATTCAATGCCAACGCACTGTGCTGGTCATATACATACTGGTATTCGGTGTATAGATGATGGCTCATTTGAGTTAGCTCTAGGTTGCTTGTCTAGGGGTAAGACACCTATCTAGGGCATGTACCTCAAATGCTCCTCTGTGGGCCTGCAGCACTAGTTGTGCCATTCACAGAGGTAGATCAAAAATCATGCCACAGGTTTTCCCTGGTGGGGCCTTTGTGTGCAGGTTACTGTTACTCGGCTTGGCATTTAAAAAGCCTACGTGCTAAGTTTCTGCATGTCTCCTGCTGTATCAAAGTTCTCACTGGTGAAAGGGGCGGTGTTGAGAAGAGGTAGGGCATGTGCATGTGTGCGTTACATGCAAGGGTCGTGGCTGGTACTGAATGGTGTTCAGTTCGACGAGGCCTGCTTCTCGTATTGGATTAGCATGGAGTAATGTGGGGAAAGGCTATTGATTACTATTTCCTTTGGACAGAATAAAAGCAGTATAGTGTTTTATATCAATGAGTTTGTGATGGCGAATCCTCTCCGGTAGTGTGAGTGGATCCGATATTACATATGTGGAAATGTCACCTTGTGAAAATGGGCATTTCAATGATCATGGTTCTTTGTGCCAGTCAGCTTGTCTCCAATTCACATCTGGGTGCTGGGGGGACTACCACATCTGCACATTCCTTATAGTGGGCCATAAACTAGGGGCCCAAGGGAAACTACAGATCTCTGACTCTGAGGGGCTTTTCTCAGAAGTATACATGGCACCTGGATTCTACAGGGGCAGGGTCTTGGCACCACTAAAGATAGTGATCAAACCTCCCTGGTTAGGTTGGCAGACAAGACTCAATTTAGATAGGGCCTGTGCATTTCAAAGGTGGCCTTTTGAACTGATTGTATTTTCAAAGGCCATTTTGGGCATAAATACTTTGATGCTTTGGATTTGAAACCATACTACACTGGTTAGATACTTGGACAATGACAAGAGTAATTCTTATGGACAGGAGGGATTGCATCTGGATTATCTGCAGACTTGTTGTGGTCTGGGGCTTGTCGTGCTCCAGGAAGTGGACTATAACTTGTTGGATTTTGCCTGGCTGTTGCTGGCCTGCAGCTGAGTGCCAACTGTCATGGCCCGACAGTTGAGGTCATTAATTACTATCAAAGGACGGGTTTGTTGGCCTCATGTCCATGGGTTCCCAGGCATACAAATGATCACTCCATTTCCATGCGATCATAAGGACTGCACAGAGTGCATCGGAAACAGGTGGAAGTGATCATTGGTTGGGACAAGGACAATCCTGATGAAGCACACCATCATCACACTGTGCAGAAGAGTGTGCTGGTAAATATCAGCAGCCACCTGAGGTACCAGGATTGGAGGAGTTTGAGGAGTGTTGGGGAGACTTGCAGAGTCTGAAGGAGCCATGCTTCAATCAGGAGACCTGTGGTAGCTTGAACTCTGGAGCGTGTGGTGTCTGAGGGGTTTAGGAAGACCTGAGCTGGAAGCTGAGAATTCCTTCGATATCCAGATTGTTGTATGGCATTTTAGGATCCGAGCGAAATTTCCCGACTCATGCCCTTATATAGGTACAATTTACATTGCCCTACTAAATGCATAGAAATAATGACTATATTTAGACATATGTGAAATCAATAAGGACTAGCCTATTTGGGAATGTACATAGACTCAAGACTGTAAGACAGGGTACAAACCCTTTTGTTTGTTCATGAAGCCCTCACCCACCAACCTGGTTGGTGGCATCCTTCATAATCGGGCCCACCCAGTGACACCGAGCGTGTCCCGGGTGTGCTTAGACGCCTGAATACAGCGGAGCAGGTATGTTTCTGAGTGCGCAGTGTAGTGACGTGAAGGTGAAAGTTTAAAAGCTGTACAGGGATCCCAGTACCCGAGGGTAAATTATATTTTAATAACTTGGTCACTGTTAGCATTAAAAAAAAGACTGTTGGATGTTATAGGAGTGTTAATTAGGGTCTCCTACATCCAGGTGTGGTCTACATGTTTCAGCCAGACCTTTATGATTAAAACTGGCTTTCCTCAGGACCAAAGTGTGTAGGTGCAAGTTACTTAATTTTAAGTGATTGTGTAATTTTGAAAATGTGTAGCACTCGCTAAGGTGCTTTACATGTGTGAGGGGGAGACCCTCTTAGAGCATTAGTTGGCTTGTTGCCAAATTAGCCCCATGGAGTAGTCCGGCAGAGGAGTGGACCGAAACTTTCGGTCAGTGTCTGCGTTGAACCTCTTGTTGTCTCTGCAGCCTATGCAGTCCAAATACAGGCATGGCTACTTCCACCCATTCCAAAAAGCCACAACGATTTCTTGGAAAACTCGACTTAAGCAGTCAGGAACATCCCCTTGCTTGAATATTGATTTATCCAAGAATTCATGGAGTTTTCAAAGAGCTACCATTCCTTTGGGGTTCTTTGATGACGTTATTATGCCAGACTTTACGTCAAACTAGGCACCTTCCAGGTATAAATATGCCTACGCTTGCCCTAGCAGAGACAGGGTGGTTCGTAGCAGCTCAACTATCTACTTGCCCGATGCAGCTCACTACAGCAAGTGCCGAAGGAAGCCGACCCTCCAGCTGATGCACTGATCGAGAAGCTGTCCTTTCTCTCGCTGAGAATCCAGCTCCAGTGTTTCCAAGCTCCCCTTGCTGGGTGTTGGGAAATAGAGTCCCAAGACAGAGATACCAGACCTCCTTCATTCTAAAACTAAGGTACGGAGCTGATTAGACCCTAAGAGAAATCTTGGTTAAATTCTTGGTAAAGAAAACTGAACCTATGCTACGCCACTTACTTCTTCCCTCGTACTAGACTTAGGTTAGGTACATTGGGGTAGGCGTATTTTAGAAGCACCAGTTGAGTACTTTTAGCCTTTGTTTTTTATGTATGTATTTATCTATGGTGTAGAAACCATACAATGCTTTTACAGTATTATTTTATAATACTCTTCTTGCTGTACGCATTATACTTTACAGCCAGTATTACGATTGTAGCAGTTCAGTTTACTTGCATGAGAAAGAAGACTGTTCAATAAATCCTTTTATTGAGAATGCCTGTCTCTCTATTTTCTCTGCACCCCTGATGAAACGAAGCATGCATGATTGACTGAGTAAAATATCTATCTATTGTTTCCACGACTCTGAAGATACGCTTTATTCTTGGGGAAACAAAGTTGTCATGTTTATGCGGTTGTCAGAAACGAATACCTTCTTGTTTATTCGAGAACGTTTCTAGTGACCTCTGAGCTAGCTGGCACTCACAATTAAATCTAATATATTCGATAGAGACCTAGTCGACCTAGGTCCTACATCAAATCTATAGGATATATTATTCCAATGCGCAGAGCCTATTGGGAATATAGGACCTACACTACAAGATCAGGAGGATGAAAGTGCCTGACATCACTTCCTAACTAAGTAACAATTTCTTTCCATTTTAGATGGCTCCAATTGTCTAGTCAACGTGGTGTCAACAGGGGCGACATGTATTGTTGGCTGGTGTAGCTGAGTGACTGAAGGACTGGATCACAGTAATCAAAGACCTGTGATTGCTTGACCATTCTGCTATTGGGAATATTTGCCAACTATATGTACCTGTAAATTATATATACAATGTGTATCTTATTTTGATTTCAATCGGAAAGTTTGAAAATTACATATAACTGTAAAGTGTATATACAGTGTGTATCTTGTTTTGATTTCAGTGTGTATAATACAAAGACCAGTGTTTTATACATACAGCGTGGAGTCTTTTTGCGGTGTACGCAATGTGTTGTGAGGGTAGTGTCATGCCATTACTTCACACTTGGGGGCTGAGGATAAGCCGGACTGCTGTGGTGCCAAGCAACCCAAGGATGAGCACAAGTTATCATACACGTGTATCGTACTCATTCTATATAGATCGGTGCACTCTGACAGGCTTTGATGTGTCCCAGCCAGCTGGAAACCTCCTGGTGTAACAGGAAAAAAAAATCCTCAGTGGGGAAAGGCAGCAGATATTTTCCCAGTTTGGCTTCATGAGGCAAGTTAGGTGTTTGATGAAGTCACAGTGAAGTTGTTGACTTTTAGTTGGAAAGATCAGAGAGGGAAGAAATTCAAAATTCTTGCCCATTACCAAACAGATTAGTTTAGTGCCTTGACCCAATAAAGATGTCTGCCTTCAGACTTAGTTTAGTTACTTTTTGGAGCTCGGATTACCCCAGTGGGAAGATGCTGCAAGCTGTAGCCGAACAAGGCTCTATGAGGCCAAATTCCTTCTCTGGAAAATCCCACTGAAACAGATTTCCTGCAGTGATAAATCACAGAGTGGTAGCACCCTGAGTATTTGGCCCAGAGACAATGCAGCTTCATCGGATTGACTTGCAGGTTGGTCCCATTCTTCTATCAGTTCTCCAGTCAAAACTCCTTGAAAAGATTTCTGAGATCCAGCCTTTAGGGGTTGGCTTGTGGAGTACACTCTGACACTTATCTAAGTCCTCCAGAACCTTAGAGGTACCATATAGAGTTTAGAAATCACTTCAGGTAATGCCACTGGCATGGTGCAAGGTAGTCCAGTCGGAACTTGTCAGATTGGCTATTCAGGAAAATGGGCTTCTTGCAGTTTTTGTGTCCCTGTAGCTTAACAGGAAGTCAGCTGACTGACCTTGGGAGTACACTTCTCGGTTCTGAGTACACGTGGGAGCTGGTCCGGACCTTAAGGGTCTCCTCACATGTCACATCAGCAGTCGCAGTCCATATTCTGTCATACAAAGTTCTAGATGTGTTCTGAAGAGTGAACTGGAGTGGCACATTTAGGACCAATGTGAGCCTGTGGGGGGTTAAACTACCAGCCAATCTCTAACCAATGGGGTAAATGTTCTCAGGGTTCACCTTACATAGTTTTGCAGCATCTCGTGTGTGTTTTACAGTAAGGTATCCCACAATGCCCCTCTCTGCCTAAAACTAACATGGCAAAATGTTTCTTAGCCAGTGTACTTTTCCCTTTTCTCACACAGAGGTGTGGCTATGATAATGGTCAAACCCTTCCTGGTGGTCACTTCAAATCAGTTCTGGGGACAGCTCCTCTCCCACTGGGATTGGTGACTGGTTAGCTAGCAGGGCAACAGAGGGGTGCAGGCCCAGATGTGAGCTACAACTGCCTGTGATAGGGTATCATAAGGCCATCCCATCAGGGACAGATCAACCCGTCTCCTTTTGTCTCAGCTCCGGCAGCCATTTCACACCTCACCAAGGAGCAATTCAGCTCCTGGTGGACAGTGATCACTGACAGACGGCACAATCGGCCCAGGCAGAAACCTTTCTAAAAGTGTCATTTTCAAACTATCAATATAAAACCCGACATGATCATTATGTTGGATTTATATTTACTCTTAAAATGAGTCCTTGTGTAATTTTCCAGAAGTTAGGCATCATAAAGTGTTATTATGTAACTTAGGGCCCGATGTAGATAATCTCAATTTACCGATTCTTAAATACTGAATTTTACCGATTCGGTATTTAGGAATCGGTAAATATCATGTAGGTAAAAAATCAGTAAAATTTACAGATTAAGTAATATTCCTTATTACCGAATCGCTAATACCGATTCGGTAATAAAGAATACCTTCCCATTCATTCCTATGGGCCTTGAGGCCCATAGGAATGAATGGGAAGCCATTCACTATTACCAATTCGGTATTACCGAATCGGTAATAGCGGGAGCATATTCAAGGGTGGCAGGGTTTCACATTGACACCCTGTTGCACCCCTGAATCGTGCATGTGTGCACATGTGGAGCACATACATGCCCTAAGGGCATGTATGTATGCCACATGGCACTTTGAAAAAAGCAAATAATTGCTTTTTTAAAGGTATTCGGTATTTAACTTGTAGTTGGTGGTAAATAACGAATCCTTAAAGCAAAAATGCACTCACTTAAGTGCTACCTACATAGGTTTTTTAAGGAATCTGTATTTTACCGATTCCTTAAAATAAGGAATCGGTAAATTACTGAATCCTTATTTCCAGGCTCCTACATTGGGAAGGGCTAAATACCGGTCGGTAACTGGAAATTCACTGATTTTCGGCCGTTACCTACCGGTATTTAGCTACTTACATCTGGCCCTTAGTGCTTTACTGTGGGAGAGTCAACCTTGCTGCTGTGAAATATGACTTTGGAGGTTTGGCACTGCCAGAATATGTAAAACCTAGAACATACATTTACTACTTTTTAAATTCCAGTCACCCTGCCCTACAGGTATTTAGGGCGTACCTAAGGACCTACCTTAGGTGCTGACTTATAAGTATCAAAAAGGAAGTTTATTCTTGGTAAAAGGTTTATTTTGCCTGACTCTATTGGCAGTTTTAAACTGAATACATAGGCTGCACGGGTAGGCCTGGAGACATGCTTTGCATTGTCACCCAAGTGGTGGCACAATATGTGCTGCAGTTGACCGGTGACATTTAAAGTATAGGCCCTGGTAACACCTTTGCACCATATAACCTACACTAGGAAAATCTTCAGATGGCTCCTGATCAGCACAAGAAAAACTGTGACACAGGCCCTCATCACCAGCCGGCTTGACTAAAGCTGCACACTCTCTGGGCCTCATTTACAAACTTTGGATGCACTACAGTGCATCAGGCCTTCCTTCTGCACTGCTGTGTGTCAAAAGAAAAGGAAAGGAATGTGCCATATCTGCAAGATACGGTGCATTCCTGTCCTTCTCCCCTGTGTTGACTCACAAACAGCAGCCGTGTGCCAACACACACACCCTTTCGTCATGTTGCAAAGATGCCTGCTTTGCTGGGATATTCATTGATGTCATTTTCCTCTTTCTTTGCATGCATAGAAAGAGGAAAAAATGAAGAGAAATAAAAGTATTTCTCCTCTCTGCACCACTCCAACGCCTCCCCTGGGGTGACATAGGAATCTGATGCACTCCCAGGTTTCTGATTCCTCGTAAATCTCAGAATGCTTCGGATTCCTTGGGTGTTGCGTGGGAACACCCAGAGAAACACCTATGGAATGCCCCATTCACGCAGTGTTCTGCCGTTAAAGGAGTACACATTTACAAGGCCATGAAAAGCCACGTGAAGTGGCTTTGGTTGGCCTCGTAAATATGTTGCGGCACATTGTGACACCAGAGTGTCAAAAAAGTGATGCTTCAGCTGCGCAAAATTGCTGCTAGAGCCTCACAAATGAGGCCCTGTGTCTGCACCTCCACCAAAATCTTGCAAAGACTCCAGACAATCCAGGGCACCACAGCTAGAATGAACCTTAGCTTGTTCAAAAGGACATACATCACCCAGAACCTGAAAGACGTCCACTGGCTCTCCATCCAGAAAAAATATCAGTTCAACCTCCTGGCTAGCGCATACAAACCCTCCACAACCAAGGACAAGACTACACAAACCATTGACTGATGTCCACCTACTAGCCAGAAACCTTGGTGCCGCACACCTCGCCCTTGCTCAGAACCTAAATATCCACAAGAGCCCCTCTGGAGGACGCAACCTTCTCCCACCTCGCAACCAAAACATGGCATACACTCCCCCTCCACCTCTGCACTTCTCCCTCACTGAACCTCTTCAGGGAGGGACTCAAGACCTGGCTCTTCAACTGATACCTGCAGCATAGTGCCTGGATACCCTCTGTGGTGGGTAGCCATGCTATACAAAACCTACTCGATTGATTTATTGACTTTAGGTAAGTTAAATATGACCCTCAGGAATGTAGCCAATTTCTACATATTTTAGGGGCCAGAAAACATACACAGGTCAGGAAAAAAAAGGAGGACGAAGCAGAAAGTTTGGGGATAACCCTGCTGTTAGAAATGGGACTTCTGGTTGGCTAGGGCTTACGCCTTAGCCAGGCAGAAACCACAACTCTAGTCAGGGCGACGGAGTTACCCACTGATGATAGCCCCTGCTCACCCCCATGGTAGCTTGGCACGAGCAGTCAAGCTTATCTCAGAGGCAATGTGTAATGCGTTTGTGCAACACGCACACACCACATCAACAAACTAGGCACACCACAATGAAACTCCACACAAGGATATATAAAAAATAGCCTTTGTATTATCATGAACACATTAGAAACCTAATCACACAGTTACACTGTGCCAACGGGCACAAGCAATATTCACAGGGGATTATATACAGGGCCAGGCCAATCAGGTGGATCACTGACAGAATATCGAGGAGCAAAATATCGACCTGCCAAAATATCGAGGAAAAACATATAGAATGCCGAATATCGAATTCCTGTTTACAAACAGGTACGTACAAAAATATCGAACCCAAAATATCGTTGTCAATAATTTAGTGTTAAAATATAAAAATATTTAAATGTCTTAAAAGTAATGTAACATTAATGAAATAATAAATATAATTAACTAAAACATCTTTAAAAATACTTAAATAGCCCAAAAATTAATAAATAATTAATGTAAGTAAAAAAACATGCATTTTTGTTTTTTAATACATATATATTAACTTAATATTAATACAAAATATTCAATATTTTTAGGTAGGATAGCTCCAGTGAGTGCAACAGTAGGGAAAGCGTTGGATAGCGGGAGGGTAAAAATGACTGTTCCCACTCCAGTAAGTGCAACAGTAGGGAAAGCGTTGGATAGCGGGAGGGTAAAAATTACTATTCCCACTCCAGTGAGTGCAACAGTAGGGAAAGCGTTGGATAGCGGGAGAGAAAAAATTACTATTCCCACTCTAGTGAGTGCAACAGTAGGGAAAGTGTTGGAGAGCGTAGGGGTAAAAATTACTATTCCCACTCCGTAGAGTGCAACAGTAGGGAAAGTGTTGGATAGCGTAGGGATAAACATTTATATACCCACTCCAGTGAGTGCAACAGTAGGGAAAGCATTGGATACCGGGAGGGTAAAAATTACTATTCCCACTCCAGTAAGTGCAACTGTAGGAAAAGCGTTGGATAGCGGGAGAGACAACATTACTATTCCCACTCCAGTGAGTGCAACAGTAGGGAAAGGGTTGGATAGCGGGAGGGTACAAATTACTATTCCCACTCCAGTGAGTGCAACACTAGGGAAAGTGTTGGATAGCGTAGGTGTAAAAATCACTATGCCCACTCCGAAGGGTGCAACAGTAGGGAAGTGTTGGATGGTGTAGGGGTAAAAATTACTATTCCCACTCCAGTGAGTGCAACAGTAGGGAAAGTGTTGGATAGCGTAAGGATACAAATTAATATACCTACTCCAGTGAGTGCAACAGTAGGGAAAGTGTTGGATATCATAGGGGTAAAAAATACTATTCCCACTCCAGAGAGTGCAACACTAGGGAAAGTGCTGAATAGCGTAGGGATATAAATTACTATTCCCACTCCAGTGAGTGCAATAGTAGGGAAAGTGTTTGATAGCGTAGGGGTAAAAATTACTATTCCAACTCCAGAGAGTGCAACAGTAGGGAAAGTGTTGGATAGCGTAGGGGTAAAAATTACTATTCCCAATCCAGTGAGTGCAACAGTAGGGAAAGTAATCATTTAATATTTAAATAAAAATAAATTAACTATCAATACCAATACAAATTAATTAAAATTAATCACCAGTTATACAATATTTAATAATGAATTAATTATAAATACCAATAAATATTATTTAATAAAAAATGAATTAACTATTAATAATTAATTAACAACTAACTAATTTTCAATACCAAAAATTGATAAGTAATACATATTTTTACCAATTAATAATCAATTAACAGGAAATTAATTATCAATACACAACATTTTTTTCAATAATTATCTAATTACAATTACATTTCTTCTCACCCTATTCCCCTATAAACCCACAACCTGCTCCGAATAATAAATTAATACATTTAATATAATGATCAATTAATCAATTAATAAAAATGTATTACCAATTAATAAAAACGATTACCAATTAATAAACATTAATTACCAATTATTAATTAGTTAACAATAAATGAATTATCAATACCAATACATAAAAATAAATAATTACTTAATAATAATTAAATTACTTCCCACCCTATTCCCCTGTAAACACACAACCCGCTACAGAACTAAAACGCAAAATTAAATTAAGAATATTTAATAGTTCCTAAAATTAATATTTAAATTACTATAAGTAAATTACTTCCCACCCTATGTCCCTATAAACCCGCAACCCGCTACGGAATTGAATTACGCAAAAATTAAATCACATAAAATTAATTACTTAAAAAAATTCAACCATACATTACAAAAATAATACATACTTTTAACACATATACTAAGACTTAAAACACTATGGGCCATATGTAGGTAAACTATATATACCGATTCTAAACTACCTAATTTTACCTAATTTGGTATGTTAAAATCGGTAAATGCTATGTAGGTAAAATTTCGGTAAGTATTACCGAATCGGTACGATTCGGTATTTACCAAATCGGTAAATACCGATTCGGTAAAAGGGGGAACACATTCAAGGGTGGCAGGCTGTCACTTTGACACCCTGTTGCACTCCTGAATAGTGCATGGGTGTACATGTGGCACACATACCTGCCCTATGGGCATGTATGTCTGCCACATGGCACTGTTATAAATTGCAAAATAACGAATCCTGAAATGGGAAAAGCACTCATTCGAGTGCTCCCTACATTGCAGATACCGATTTACGGAATCGGTATTTTAAGGAATCGGTAATTTACTGAATCCTTAAAATACCGATTCAGTAAATTACCGAATCTGTAAATTGGCCACCTAATTCTCTGATCTGGCATGTGTTCAAATGCCATATGTAAGCATATTGTGATGCAGGACAACAGTGTTGTACAACACACACAACATACCGTGGAGGTGAAAGGCACATTTAATACGCATTCTGCCAGAATTATTCTTGGGTTTACTTACCTTGGCCCAGCACCGGAACATGTGGTCCCTGAACAGATGTCACATCCAACCTTGTACAGACGTCAGTGTGTGTCTTTGATTCTGGGAGGAGCGCATTGTACCTACAATGAAAAGTGTGTTTTCCAACTTTACATTTCTGCAGCCACATGTGATGCACTCAATTTCTGGCACAAAGGACAAGCACAAGCAGTTGTGGGCACCACTGTTGCAGAAGTGTGTTATACATAAGGTCTTGAGTGATCCCACATATAACTTAGAATGGGCCCACAACCTAGATGCAACCTATATCACAATGACATGACTACGAATCCAGAGGTAAGGTCCACTATTGTGTTTTGTTGATGCCCAACAAAAATTCCATCCAATGTAAGAAGTACATGACCAGCTGTGTGGACTGTGCAATTCATTGTATATTGGAAAGATTTGAAGTTGGACAGTGGTTGCATTGTCAACACTACTGAGACTGGTATCTCACTGCTTGTTCATCATTACCATATTTGTGCAAATTGGATTTCTTGATTAGGTTTACAGACACTATTACAATATAGTGGGGACACCCTTTTGACTAGTTGTGGCACTCGATTACAGGATTGGATTCCCAGGTCTGGGACTGTTGGTGAAATACATGTTATTTTCCACAATTACAAAGGTATGATGAGCCAAGAAATGTTCTATTTTGTCTTTCGCTGTTCACAAATGTCATATGCTAAAGGTGAATGTTCATTGACAACTCCAATTGTAATGAAGCTATTTTTTCATCTCTGGTTGACTTTCATACGTGGACACTATATGTCCCTCTGTCATCTCCTGACAATTTATGCATTTTGACCATCTCCTGGCCAGTTTGACTTCCCAGTTAGTGAGGTTGTAATGCCTTTTTTCTGTACGTTGTCGATTCCTCTCAGTAGATGCAGGGCCCTCTGCTACTGCAGTTGTCTGTGCTCTGGCTGAATGTGTCAATGGGTGAGAAGAGAGAAAGGTAAGCGAATGGGAAATGTGCTTGTGGAACTTTACAGGCATTTCCCCATATCTTCTGTATGCTAACAGTATTGTGAAGTACTGTCGCAGACGGGGCAGGTAGGAGTAGTGGTGTGTTGGGGATGTAATGGCATGGCAGAGTGGGAAATGAACAGCAGAATATGTGCATGACATATTTTGATCTGATGATTCTCTCACCTTCTGCTTTGTGATTTAGGCTGGCACAGGGTGATTTACTTCTTGGATAATTTGTGGTAGGTGTACAAGCCCCTTGAAAAAGATTTACACTGCTGTTGGATCACTTCTGTGACACAATAGTGGTGTACAACAGACGACACATTTTGAATTATTCGCAACGTAATGCATCTATGGTGAAGCGTCACGTTGTGAAGCCCTGCGCAACATTGAACCTGCGTCAGCTTTGATGTAGGCAGGGTGAGCGTTCCTTTGGGATATGCCTCATAAAAGTGATGCAGTAAAATCAACAAGATTTCACTGAGTCACTTTTCAGAGGCCGCTGCGACGCAACCTTACGCCTGCTTGAAGCAGACGTAAGGAGTGGTGCGGCACATTAGGTATGGACGGTCCATGGACATTGTTGGAGTTGCAGCGCATGACTCCAGCAAAGCACCCCCTAATGCCATCAAATGCAACATACATCTGTCTTTCCCTGCGCCACAGTACACCGCAATGTAAATGCAACGCATCCGTGGTTGCGCAAGGGTTGAATTGAATGTCGCATTGGTACTGGCGTACCCCAGCTAATATTTGTCAATTGCTACTTAGCTGGGTTGTGTATGTACGGCAGCTGTACTGTGCCCATGTTTTCAAAAGGGGGAGGGATTTGCCATTTCTAATGCAAAGGATTCTGGGACTTGTGATGCTACATAAAGAGGGTGACACATTCGTCTCTGACTGACTATATTTCTATATACACTTTGGACAAGTTCCTTACTCACAGTGACAGTGCAACACAGACAATGCACTTTTTCTTTTCATCCCATTTACCTGGCACCACGTAGCGGACGTCACTGACAGGCAGCCCATGGACCAAGTGCGGGTGTATTGTGGTAAGGATATCCTCCTCCAGTGGGGTGAGACGGAAGCGGCATCCAGGGTATGCAGCAGGGAGGATCCTGTTTAATTCGATTATGGAGTACTTCTCCTTCACCCTCTGCCTTTCATCCTGCCACTTCTTCTTGATGTCCTGAACTGTGTGCCTCTCCTCCCCCAATGCTGTGACAGCAGTGGCTAATTGCTGCTATAGAGCTGCCTTCTGTGTGCCATTGGTGCAGTAGGGTGGGAGTCCATATAGGAGTTTGTGGAGCCTCACTATATACTCCACAAGCATGGTGGTCTCCTCTGCAGTGAAGTTCTTCTTTCTCGTAATTGGTTCCATTTTTCTCTGGCAATGTCAGCATTGTGAACACAAACTCTCTGTGACATAACCTGTTCCTCCAATGTGTGCTGCTTTTATGTGTTTTGTTGTGCTGGTCAATTAGTGTTAATTGACCTCAGCTGGAGCGTGGTGGGGGATGGTAGGCACTTGCAACATTCATCATAGCAAAATTGAGCTATTGGCTGCGATTGGCTGCAGTGTATCAGCTGATCCTTGGTGGGGGATGGTAGGCACTTGGATAGGTGTTTACCCTTGGCTAAAATGATCAACGGCCACAATTCGTATCTTCCGGCCCAGAATTGAAAATTTCAGCCCAGAATCGGAAATTTCAGACCAAAATCAGAAATTCCAACGCAGAGCCGGAAATTCCTGCCGGGAAGTGGAAATTCCAGCCTGGTTGCGGACGTAAAGTTAGTAGTCGTAAGTCCATTCTGTGAATACCAAGAGTAGTAAGTTCATTCTGTGAATGCCAAAAGCAGTACGTTTATTCGGTGAATGCCAGAAGTAGTAAGTGCATTCTGTGAATACCAGAAGTAGTAAGTGCATTCTGTGAATACCAAAATTGTTGTAAGTTTAGGATTTTGTCTTAAGTTCATTCTGTGAATCGGGCCCTGAAAGTCATTTTACAGTGTATACAAAAAACTAATTTGTTCTTAATTTTCGACAAATACAAAAACATCTCTTGCCAACATATTCTCTCATTCCATTAAGAGTCTTGGTTAGCCACCCCTCATTCCTTGTGGCTTCGCATAATTCAATTGACTTGGGCACAGGTAATTTTTGCAGGCACCTCAACAAATTGTCTTTGACAAGGCAGACTCTCTGCTTACTCAGGGCTAGGGCCAGTAAAGCAGCTCGACCCCCAACAGAACCGAGCCAGAGCTACCCAGGAAAGGGAAACCCCCTGGCACCCAATACGGGGATGAGCCTGGGCAACTGGCCATACCTTGGTCCCCTGGCGCAGCTACCACCCATAACATCACAAGGACAGTACAGTGGAGTATCCTATAGGGCTTTGGAAATTCGCAGCAGCTGATGTCACCAGCCCTTCACTAAGGACCCTGGCACCACTGCCCCGGGTTATTAAAAAAAACGTAAAAACCAATAGCTGCTTAAATCTGCCTGTACTTACATCTGTGATGTCCAATGTTCTCAACCTGTCTTGTGTTCAAACATGACTCCTTACCCTACACAAGTATGGTTCATTTCCCAACCAACCATTACTTTGTGTCACCTAAAGATGTGAGAAGTCCTCCATTGTGAAGCCACCAAGTGTTTCACAAATTCTTCATTTCCCTGAGGAGAGAGATGGACTCCATCTTTGTAAAAGAGTGCCTTCTCCCGAAGGCAATCATTTTAACCTGTTGTTTAAACACCAGACTGATTCGTTCAGGCCCTTCACAGACCATCCGTGCCTCTAGACTCTCCTCATGGTGATATGAGACCATTCTATGACTGGGCCCGAATATATTTTAGCCAACCATGTAATTTCAACCAGCAAGGCCTCAAATAGGTTGCAACCGCCTGGATGAGCTGGCATTGGCCATCCAAACAAAGACTGCTTCTACCGGCTCAGTGAAATTAAAGGCCCACTTCTCCTGGACATCTGCAATAACAACTCGGGTGAAAGTTGACTTTGCACGACGCACAAAAGAATGCTCATGGACCCACACACTGGTGGTAGCCATGTGCTCTAATGCAAAGAAACAGGGGATACAACATTGTCATCAAACATAACCTTGCCTTCCTCGACTTTGTTGATGAAAGACAGCCGGACTGGGTCTTCATTACGGAGACCTGGGCTACTGACTCCTCTGGACATGACCTTCTTTTAGCCATCCCAGAAGGCTATTCCCTACATAGGCTCGATAGACCTATACGTAGAGGAGGAGGCATTGCCATCCTTTTTAAATCCTCCTTTATATGTATGGTCAAACCTCTTTCCTCGCCTCAGGACCGTTTTGAAGCCTTATACTTTTGTATTACCTGTGCTCCATCGGTCTCTTTTACGTGGATATTGATCTACAGGCCGCCGGGTCACAGAGCTAATTTTCCCTCAGACCTACTTAGAATTCTTAACCCATATTTTGGAAAGCCCTCTCTTACCATCTTGGGCGACCTCAATTTCCATCTCGACGAGGTAGACTCTAATGATACTTTATCATTGGTCGAATCTCTCGGAGCATGTGATCTTGTTCAGCTTGTTACCAGTTCCACTCATAAGGCAGGTCACATCCTGGATGGGGTTTTCTCTAATGATCTGAGACTTTCCAGTGGCTCACCTCTGCCGATGGTCTGGACCGATCATTTTGCTGTTCCGCTTCATCTAGCCTTCTCCACCTCTTACTCCACTAAGAAGGTGACTACCCCTTTTGTTCTTAGAAGAAATTTTAAAAACCTCACGGATGAGGCTCTTGCCTCTCTTGTCCCTTCCCCTGAGGCTCTTTTCCCAAAAGATGCGGATGAGGCAGCCCAAGACCTGAAGGATTCCATCACCAATGCTGTAGAAAAACTTGCCCCAGCATCCCTGCGATATGTAGCCCGACGTAAACCATCAGCACCATGGTTTTCGGACCATCTTAGATTACTAAGACAGGGCTGCAGAAGCAGTGAGAGGAGGTGGAGGAAATCTTGGGATCCTATGGACCGGGAAACTCATAAGTCTGCTCTACGGGAGTATAAGCAAAAAGTGATTTTGGAGAAGCAGGAATACTTTTCCAACCTTACTAGCTCACTAACTTCCTCTAGGGAGCTTTTCAACATTGCGGACTCGTTATGCTCTCTACAACTTCCAGACCCTGTAGTCAGTTCTCAACGTCTCTGCGACGACATTGCAGACTTCTTTCATAAAAAAATCTTTGATATTCACACTTCACTAGAAGCACAATGTCTCGCTCTGGATGAGAATATCCCCCCTGGTATAAGCTCTCTTGAGTCACTGGATACAGCCCCTTCTAGTCTTCTTTCGGACTTTCCACCTTTGTCTCTGGAAGGATTGAATCTCCTACTTGACAGGATAAAATCCTCCTCTCCGCTTGATCCACCACCTCTTAAAAAGCTGAAAGAGTGTAGGAGCAGTCTTCTTCCCTCATTGTTGGAGGTGATGAATAAGGCGATTGCCCAAGGCTCTTTCCCATCGGTATGGAAGAAGGCTATTGTGAAGCCGCTTCTCAAGAAACCTTCACTTGATCCCGGCCTCCTTAAAAATTTTAGGCCCATTTCCCTGCTCCCTGCACCTGCGAAAATTCTAGAAGTACATCTGAATTGTCACTTATCTTCCTTTCTTGAGGCCTCTGAGTATCTTGACATCACCCAACATGGATTTCGAAAACATCATAGCACAGAATCTGCTCTCACCTTTGTAGTCGATAACATCCGACGCAAAGCTGATGCTGGACAAACTACTGTTCTTGTGCTATTGGATCTCACGGCCGCATTCGACACCTTGTCTCCTGCCATTTTAACATCTCGGCTTAGGGAGGCAGGTGTCACCGGGTCGGCCCTGGGCCTCCTCAACTCCTTTCTCCTTGATAGGGAACAGAGAGTGATGCTTGGAAACCACCTCTCCCCAGCTAAGTCTTTGCAATGTGGGGTGCCACAGGGGTCGGCATTAAGTCCGACCCTGTTTAACATCTACGTTAACATCAACATCAACATCATCTTGCCAGGCTTGTAAGATCGCAGGGGATGGAGGTGGTATCATACGCCGATGACACCCAGATTATGGTGTCATTCACCCATTCCTCAGTCATAACATCTGCCTCTAGCTTCAGGTCCTGTATGCAACATGTTGCAGATTGGATGGTCATCAACTCCCTGAAGCTAAATGGCGACAAGACTGAGGTACTGGTCTTTGGGAAGGACCAAGATGTCGGTCGAGCGATTGGTGGCCTCCCTCTCTTGGTGCCTGTCCCACTCCCTCTCAATCTGCCAGAAATCTGGGTGTGGTGTTTGACACATCACTCTCGATGTCCCTTCAGGTGAATCGGACGGTTGCAACCTGCTGGGGAGTAATCAGAACACTCAATAGAATTCGCAGCTATCTGTCCCTTCAAGCACGTAAGCAGATTGCAGTCGCCCTTGTTGGTTCCAGGTTAGATTACTGCAACTCTCTCTACATGGAGTCCAACAAGGGCCTCATACATCGGCTGCAAATCGTGCAGAATGCTGCTGCACGTTTCGTCCTAGATCTCCCTAGGGCATCTTCTGCTACTACTGCGAGGAGAGACCTCCATTGGCTGCCCATTCAGCACAGAATTTATTTTAAAATTCTTTACATGACCTATGGAGCCCTCGAGGATGGACCGAAAGGCGCCATCAGCTCTCTGCTTACTCGTTACCATCCCACAAGGTGTCTTCGATCTTCGGGACTTTTTCAGCTTGTTGTCCCTCGTTTCAAGCTCACCAGATGGGGAGCCAGGGCTTTCTCTGTCGTTGCCCCCCAGCTCTGGAACATCGTGCCCACGGAGATCAAAACTCTACCTTCCCTGGATCTGTTCAAAAAGGCCTTAAAAACATGGTGCTTTTCAAGAGCCTACATAGGTTGAACTGCAGGGTTTTTGTTGTCATGAGCTGGTTTTCTGAATTAGGCGCCTTGACGCCCATTGGGCTAAGTTTGCGCACGATAAGATTCCTTTATTATTATTACTTAACCAGCCCATGAGAGCCCCTGTGCCTATTTCATATTGAGACATGCATAGCCTTTGCAGCAATCTGACTTCTATCTGCCAATCCTCTTCACCACTTCTGCATTGAGCCCAGCTCCTACATCAGATGTAGCTGACTGAACCCTGGTTGCCTGCTGCCAGAAGATCTTTGCACAGAACATGAGTAAGCTGGAACTTTGCCAATGGGATGCCCATATCATGGACCAATAATAAAGCCAATGCCACCCTAGGATGCATCTTTGAATGAATGCACTGCCCCAACTGGACACCCCAAAAAACGAATTGCTCTTCATAGAATTACTTGAGCCCCATTCCCCAGTTGGTCTGTTTTAGATTGTTATATGGTGACCACCAAATTGCCCCCTATCCATGAGATATGCCTGAGTAAAGTACCACAGTGGATGTCCTGCTGCTTAGACCATTTTAGAGATCATAAAGGCCCCGTAGAATGCATGGGAAAAGGCTCTTGTATACAAGGATACCTCATAACCACATCCACATACCCTGTCCAAGACCCTTATGAGCTTGTTGAGTATTTCCACATGTATGGGGCACTTTTGGTCCTGGATACACCCTTCCAATCTTTTCCATCCCATCACGGCTTGTATAATCCAAAAGGAAAGTGAATGGTCAAAGTCTCCCGCTCAGTTTTGCAAAAAAAGCGACAACTGCTAAATGCTGCATAGTAAAACATGCATTATAAACCTGTACCCGTATGTACTCCAAGAAACCAAACAAAAGAGCTGCACCTGAGGATTACACATGCTGTATGTAATCTAGCAATCACATGCCCTTTTGTAGGTTTTCATGGTCTTATGTGTGAGGCTGGTTGCAATTAGATCAGGAATAGTTATGTTCCAAGGTTCCAAAGATGTACCGGGAAGTGTGTGGGTTCTGTCTCTGCCTGTGGATTAAAGCACCAAAATGTCTGCAACACCCTGACTCGAACTGAGCCTGGGGCCAGGCCTGTGCACAGCACTTGTTGCCCAATATTGACCTGAAACATATGCTGCCTGCTGCATCGATAAAGAACTCAAAATAATGACTTGACCGCAAAGAGCTGGCCAACCCATTGGTATACATCTGTCATAGTAGAACCTCTCTTTGGACTGAAAACCCAACAAATGATCGTCATCAGGGTCGAATAGCAACACACTGAAAGCTGACTCGAAATCAGCTTTTGCAAGCAAGGTTGTTGGACCTAGCGGTCTTAGTAGTTCATGGGCACCATCCAGGCATGCATATTTGGCAAAACACAAGGAAGGGTTGATGACCTCAATAACAGAAGCACCTCAAGGAGCTGAACGATTTTAAATCATCCTAAATTATTACCTGGATCTTCCTTGTTGACCAATCCCAGGGGAGAGCAGACAAAGTCTGGAAATGGTGGCCTATTGCATGGCCCAGTCATCCTACCTAATTTCAGTTATTTGGCAATCTTTCTTTTTGCCACCTCCATCCCCAGGACCAACTATTGTTGATTCTTTCAACAGCTCTACTGCAGGCATCCTGAATCCAAAGCAAAAATCAGGAGTGCAATTGGCGCGAAGCTTCCTGCTGTGGGTACATATTTAACCAAGGGTTCATAGCTAGTAGGGAGACTAGGGAGGGATTATCAACCACTGGGGACAGTTGACCACTTTTCTCCCTGGATTTCTAAAATCTTGTGGTCTGGAACATGCTTTCTTATTATATGACCAACATGCCTCTTTTCGATAATAAAATCATACAAGAAGGTATTAGCCTAACTGATAATCATCGAATCATGTGGGTGGTTTCCTCACACTTGCACACCATTGCATAATCTCATTTATCCAAAACTCATTATTTCTTCCATCCACACCACGATTAGTTCCACCTCAACCTCAACATCCACTTCGCAACACATCATCTTCCAAAGCAGCAGCCTTCCCCATTATATAACCACTACAACAGCTCAAGTCATAGGTAAAATTCCACCTCACATTCAACATTCAACATTAAAAAAAACAAAAAAAACCATTATTTGATATACATTCATCCATGCGTTCACTTGGAAATCTCGACAACCCATCAGCCATTGTATTTTTTTCTGCCCGGTACATATTCTATTTCAAAAGGAAACTTAGGAATTTAGGTGCTGGTATCACCAGTCTAGATATCAAGTTCTTCCCCTCAACCGGCTTCAAAATATTGAGCAAAGGATTATGGTCAGTGTAAGAAGTACACTGATCATAAGCCACAATGGTCTGGATTTTGCTCTACAATGGGTGAACTTGGCCTCCACATACTAGGTGGCCCAAGTATACAACCTTACTCTGTCCTATCTGGCACTTGGTAGCCTTAATAGTGAGGCCTGCCTTATGCAGGGACTTCAGAAGATTTTTGAGGTGGACCAGGTGATCCTCCCAGGTGGAGCTAAACACAGCTATGTCATCTAAATATGCTGCACTATAGCTTCTTGGCCTGTAAGAATGTTGTTCACCAGCCTCGGAAATTTGGCAGGGGCAATTTTCAGACCAAAGGGCATTATAATACATTTATAAGATCCACTATGGGTTAAAAATGTTGATTTTGGATTGGCATCCTCAGCTAGTTTGATTTGCCAATAGACAGCAGTCAGATCAAATGTACTCAGAAACTAGGCTAAGCCAAAGTATCTATACGTTCATTTGCCCTTGGAATTGGATGGGCATCAGTCCTAGGTACTGCATTGAGGCCTCTGTAGTCCACACAAAACCTCATCTCTCTTTTTCCACCCTGGTGAGAGGTTTTGGCACAAGGACTGCTGGACTAGCCCAAGGATTATCTGAAGGCTCAATGAACCCCACTTCCAGCATCTTTTGGAACTCTGTCCTGATGCAATCCTTGCCATGGTCAGGTTGTCTGTATATGTTGCTCTTAGCAGGCTGGCTGGCACCTGTGCCCACTTCATGGGTACACCAGGTAGTTTGACTGGGTGTCAGGGAGGATATGTGTCTGTACTGAATGAGAGCTTACCTACAATCAGCTTGCTTTTGGTCAGAGAGGCTGCCTGCCAAGGCTACTCCATCTACTGACCCATCATCGGGGTTCTGAGAAATGAGATCAGGGAGAGGCGTGCCCTCTTCCTCCTATCCCTCGTCAGTTGCCATGAGCAAGCCAATGTCAGCCCTGTCCACAAATGATTTCAGGCAGTTCACATGAAGTACTCTGTGGGGACTTCTTGGAGTACGCAAACTATTCAGAACAGAAATTCTCTACCTGTAAGAATTATCAAAGTGTGCTATACATCCAAGATACATACACACTTAAGAAGCTGGCCTACTGACAAAAACATGTACCAAAGTTGAGGTTTCAAAACATATCCAAATTTATTAATGATAAATTATAGCTGTTTCTCACAAGTGCACACAAAAATTATGATCTGTGATTGACATCAATTACAATAATTCAAACATATACTGATCATTTGGCACAACAGTGGCAGAGTAAATTAAACACATATTAGAGTGTAAAGACAATACATGTAAGAATCCCTGAAATTCAGATTGACAAAATTAATCAAGTTAAGAACTTATTCATAAACATTTAAGGTCCACAGGGATATTCTCAATGCCTATGGTTACACATAATTTCCTAACTTGATTAATCTTGTTAATCATAATTTATGGTTCCACTTGTCTTGTGCTGCTGTTGGTACTTTCTGTATGGTTGGACCCCTGAGTTGCAGGACGTATGAGTATGTATGTGTACGAGCTTGGTTGTTTGAAAGAGTGTGGGATGAGATGTGAACTGTCTTTTCAAATGTTAAAATGTTTAAACTAATAATCAAATAATGTGAATTTATCATTAATACATTTGGATATGTTTTGATCCTAAACTTTGGTACATGTTTTTGTCAGTGGGCCAGCTTCTTAGGTGTATATGTATCTGTGATGTATAGCACATTTTGATTCTTACAGATAGAGAATTTCTGTTCTGAGTAGTTTACCTATTTCCCCCATTGTTCTCTACCTTTATTTTTGCCTTGGGGTCTCCTTCTGTTAGAGGGGACTTCTTGGAGTGCCTAGGTCCACCAATTACGTGACCTCACCTTTTTGTTCAAGGATAGTGTGGTGGCCAATCCACTTGTCTTGGAGAGCTGCTGGGGCCACAGGCTCCAACACCCATCCTTTCTGGCCTGGCTGGTAAAC
This sequence comes from Lissotriton helveticus, assembly GCF_964261635.1. Taxonomy (NCBI): domain Eukaryota; kingdom Metazoa; phylum Chordata; class Amphibia; order Caudata; family Salamandridae; genus Lissotriton; species Lissotriton helveticus. Next base: position 1,690,228,468 of record NC_136061.1, on the reverse strand, counting down.
AGTCAAGACAGCCCTTGTGTCATGCCAAGTTTTTTGAAGTTCGTGGCTCCCAGCCTTCCCTCACTAGACACAATGCATCCCTAACTGGATGTCCAAACGGAAACTCAAATAGGCTGGTGCCAACCCCTTTCTGAGGAACCTCTCTGTAGGCAAAGAGAAGGAAGGGTAGTAAGACATCCCACTTTCACCTAACTTTTCTGGGAGTTCCATGATCATACTGTTAGAAATGGGTGTGTCTACTTGGCAGAGGTAGGTACCTTTGACCAAATAGGGACTCTTTCTTCTAGTCAGAGTAAGGGGGAAACACACTCTAGATGACCCCTGATCACCCCTTTGTTAGCTTGGCACAAGCAGACAGGCTTATCCCAAAGCCAATGTGTAAAGTATTTGTACCAAAACTCACAGTAACACAGTGATAACACCACAAATGAACACCACACCAGTTTAGAAAAATAACGTTTTCTTTAGATTCTGACAAGACCAAAACGACAAAAATCCTACATGTGCGTATTAATGTAATCGACTTTTCCAGATGTCAAGTAAAAATAACTTTCAGGTTCGTATTTCTTTGTAGGATTAATAAAAATGTCACAACACAGTTCGCTTGAGCACCGGTTCACGGTGCGCTCGTGGTTGGGGCTTCTCACCACGTGACAAGCTGACTCCCCGGTCAGCGCGTACAAAGTTATGCCCCCAAATGCTCAAAATTGAAGGAGATATCCGCAAATGCCAGCCCCGGTATTGTCCGGCTAGTCAAGGCAGGTAGGAGCAGTCAGAGTTACCCAGAGTAAAAGACTTTGTTATGCAGGTGAGATCGGAGCAGTCTCTGCAGACATACGCAACCCCCCAGGCGGCGACACATGCAGCGGCTCTGGACTTGAGCGTTACCTGGGAGGTTGCTTACTCTCTCTTCTCCTCGCAGCTCGACTTCCCCCTGGCAGCTCCGACGGCCGGAGCTATTCCTCGCAAAGGGGCAATCCTGGTTGTTAGGCAATGCCTCGCAGAGGGTCGGGTCTCAGTGCTTCACCCTCGCAGCTCCTGTACAGATGACGGCTCGCAGTAATCTTTTGGCACTTCGCGGCTCGGGCGGGTTGCGGTGACAGGCACCCGCAGCTCCTCTCAGATGACAACTCAGGCCGGGGTGGTGATTAGCTTTGCAGTGTTACGATGATTACGCTGCAGGGAAGACACAAGGGCCCAGTGGACCACACAACGCTCAGGCCCTTAGAGACTTTTCTCGTCAGTTACAGATGGACACAGCACACAGCAAAGTCCTTCTTCAAGCAGGGGGACACAGCAAACAGCAAGTACCTTGTCCTCTCCTTAGTAGAAAAGCAAACTGCAGGCTAGCCCCAGACACACAGCAAGGGCAGTACTCCTCCTCAGTCTCTTCAGTTGTCCTAGTTGGCAGAAGGATCCTCTTGATCACAAAGTAGTCTAAAATCCTGGGGTTTCAGCTCTAAAATGTATACCCCAAAATGTCTTTGTTCTCTTTGTGTAAGGGGTCCTGAACCCAGTCCAAACCAGTTCTGGGTGCACTCTGCTAGTGTACAACTTCTTCTTTAGTCAGTGTGTGCCAGGGTCTTCAGACACGCAACTCAGGAGACCAAAACATGTGTTTTGTTTTTAACCATAGGTGCACAATCATATTGTATAGCTCCAACTAAAATGGGAACAAGTATGTTAAGAGTGGAAGGCCTTAACTGAGCCCCAGCTCTGCTGAGAACGACTACAACCGGCGAAACCTTGTGAACTTTGGTGCCGATGAACATGCCGCAGCAGCCAGAATAGCAGTGACCTTCTTCCCGATGGTGTAAGGATCAAGCCCCAATAGTAAGCATGTTAACAAAAAAAAGGAAAAGTTAATTAATGCAAGCGGGGTAAAATTATCCGGCATTAGGTTCACCACCCATATAGACTACTAGATGTCTCAGAGAGACAGCGCATGCGCACTGCCTAGCGAGACCTAAAAATGATGTGATTTAAACACATGGAATGGCCTAAAAGAGAACATTGAATAAATGGAGAATCGACATTTTGATCAAGGGGATCCTCCTGAGAATAGTCAAAGCAAGAGAATTCCAATGTGAAAATAGGTAATATATTTTAATAACTAGTGGGGAAAAATTGTGATCATATAAATTGTCGACCTTTAATGAATACCTAATACCCAGATATCTTTTCAGCTGCGAGTTCACGCAGAAGGCAATATCTGGATTTAGTATATCTGAATTGCACCCACAATATTATTTCAGTTTCTTCCTATTGATTTTTTAGCCTCCGAGTTTCTCATACTGTGCAAAGATCTCGAAAGCCTTCTCCAGGGTGTTCCCACTGCTATAAAGATTTAACATAATGGCATCAACATATTGCTTTATCTTCCATATCTGTGGCAGCGTGGGATGGATATGGCCATTTTCCATAATCCAATTGCTAGTGGCTCAATCAAAAAAGCAAATACATAGGGGATAAGGGACAACTCGGGTACCGCGTAAATCTTGAATTTTCCCTATCTTCGTCGCTTTTGCAACAATGTTGGCTTCTGTATTACGACACATCCTATTTATCTCCCCCATGATATGGTGAAGGAATACCAAATCTAGACAAAATACAAAACAGAGTTTCCCAGACCATAAGATCAAATGCTTTCTCCGCATCTAACAGAAGCACTAAAGCTGGTTATAGTCAATTGAAAAATAGTCTAATGCTTCAGCCAAGTAATGTGTGTTATTAGCTCATTTCCGCCCATACAATAAAACCGCTCTGATCTGAATGTATCAGCTTTGATGCAATTAGGTTAAATATATTAGCTAACAATTTTTGTAATGAATCAACATTTAATAATGTGATTGGATGATACAAGTTGGGTCCTCACCACCTGGTTGCACTTGACTAATAATTAGGCAGGCTTTAAGGCTGATGGTTATGGAGCACTGTAAAACCCAGAAACAAGGGCTCTGATTTACTAAGATTTTCCTTCAGTTTGCATTATTTTCTAAGGCATAGCCCCAATGCAAAATCTATTTTAGGTTTTGCAAAGTCACACACAGCCAGCTTTACATGGCTTTGTGAAAAAAACAGAAGTAACAGTATGGGATATCTTGCATTACATTGCATCAGGCAGGTTGTACATGATTGGAGCATGGGCATTCTTGTACATCCACCCATGTGTTTTGACACATACCCATACATAGAAACCCCTGTAAGCATGTGTTGGTCCCAAAATGGTGTGCCTACTCAAGGCTGCCATCATAGAATAGGTTTTTGTGAAGGAAGGTTTTCCAGCAAATTGGAGAAACTAAGAAAAAGCAGTTGCAATGCAATAAGTTCGCACTTGTGAGAGTTAGATCAATAGGCGTTGTAAATGGCAATGTCTTTAACCTATTTATTTTGGTTTGGAGTGGAGTGGATGTATGTGGTGTGGTGTTGAATCATGTGGATAGTAATTATGTGGAGTGCGGATTGTGTGTCATGGAGTGTAATTATTTGGAATGGTGTTTATAATCGTATGTAGTGGAGTTTAATTATGTGGTTGTTTTGTTGAATGTTGTGGCATGATGTGGAATCCTGTAGTGTGGAGTGTATGTATGTGGTGAGTTGTGTAATTGTGTTGTTGGATTTAATTATATCGTTTGTTGTCGATTCTGGTGGTGTGGAATGGAAATGTGTAGAATTGAGTTGTGTGGCATTGAGTGAATTCATGCTGATTGAAATGATATGGCATGATTTGGAGTGCAACTTGTAAATGCTATTGTTGAGGAAGTGGAGGAGTATTTTGGTCAAAAAAAATATTAGTAATTACAAAGGTGCAAAACAAAAGTTGTATCAAAACATATACTTTAACTGAATTATGCGATTCTGAGGCTGCAGCATTTTCCACATCATTATAAATTTGCTGCATTTGATACTAATGAGCTCCTATTTGAAATGCACTTTGCCAGCTACAAATGGGAGTGGTGTAAATCTGACCCATTCAGGATAACAGTGACAAATCATTTTAACAAAAGGCTCTTAAAACGCACAAGACTTAAATTTTGACAAAATGAAGCACAAACCTGCTTCATGACACCATTCAACCGGTTCTCACCCTCATGGTTATATGAAGCAGCATAAAGGCAGCAGTATTTCAGCTGTGCACCCAGCTACAATTCCATTATTGTTCATGTTGATTAAAACATTTACTGCACATTTTACTAGAATAATAACATTTATTTAATTTCATCTGGACGACATATGACCATTCCTTCCAGTTATTTTATTTGTTAAGCAAAAATAGAGGGTAGTAGTGTAATGAACATTTTGATTAGCTCTGTAAAGAGTGAAAACGAAATAGAAATGTTAAATGCCCATCTTTACATTGATAACAACCTAACTGAAGTAAATATAGAAAACGTAATGTAATTCATCCCAGCAATCTTCACTGAGGGCGCGATTCACATAACTAACTAAAGACAAAATCCTAAACTTACTACCATTTTGGTATTCACAGAAGACGCTTACTCATTTTGCTATTCACAGAAGGCACTTACTCATCAATGAGTAAGTGACTTCTGTGAATAGCAAAATGAGTAAGTTACTTAAAATGAGTAAGTTACTCAAAATGAGAAAGTTACTCCTTTTGCTATTCACAGAAGGCACTTACTCATCAATGAGTATGTGCCTTCTGTGAATACCAAAATGAGTACGTGCCTTCAGTGAATACCAAAATGTACGTTTAGGATTTTGTCTTAAGTTAGTTCTGTGAATCGAGCCCTGAGTTATTTCCGCTCTCCAGCGGTCAAATATAATGTTTTGTAGCTTGACAGGCTTTTGGGAGCATTATATCGTCCTGAAGAGTGTGCAACATGCCAAACTCGGCTCGGAATCTGCCTTTTTTTTCTAAGGAACAGCCAGGAAGTAAAATCTGAATGTTCAGAACGTGCAGAAGAAATCTGTCAGAATAAGAAAACTCTGATTCACAGTGGATGAGGAGTCGTGGGTCTGTCATGGTGAAGGAGGCTGAAAGTGGCCTCGGGGTACTACAAGCAATGGGCCTCGTTTATGAGTTTTTGCCAGAGGGCAGTGCCGCAAGCCTTCCTGCTTTGCTGCCCTACGGCAAAAGAAAAGGGCAGGAATGTGTCGTATCTATTAGACATGGTACAAAAGGGGGTGGTGATGGACGGAGCATTTGATCTGCAAACCTATGGCGAACAAAGTGGTACAAAAGGGGGTGGTGGTGCATATGGCCATGTCTGAACTGGGGTGGCAGAGTGGGCTAAAGAACGGTGACGGATTAAACCCAGATCTGTTGACTGGGTGTGAGTGTTTGATTGGTTCAGATGCTCCGTCCATCACCACCCATTTTTGTACCGCTTTGTTCGCCATAAGTTGGCAGGGTATGCTCAGACGTGGGTCCCTTGCTCACTTTGCCACTGGATTCAAGAAAGCCGGGCTGAAGACGGCTGAAATGACAGAAACCTGTCCTCGGAAGCTTGTTTCCGGTCCAGGGAAGGCATGGCTTGGCAGTTCGGGCTGGACTGTTCCCTTGAGACACAGGGTCAGACTGATTTGCATATGGCCATATCTGAACTGGGGTGGCAGAGTGGGCTAAAGAACGGTGATGGATTAAACCCAGATCTGTTGACTGGGTGTGAGTGTTTGATTGGTTCAGATGCTCCATCCATCACCACCCCTTTTTGTGCCGCTTTGTTCGCCATAAGTTGGCAGGGTATGCTCAGACGTGAGTCCCATGCTCACTTTGCCGCTGGATTCAAGCAAGCCGGGCTGAAGACGGCTGAAATGACAGAAACCGGTCCTCGGAAGCTTGTTTCCGGTCCAGGGAAGGCATGGCTTGGCATTTCGGGCTGGACTGTTCCCATGAGGCACAGGGTCAGACTGATTTGCACATGGCCATGTCTGAACTGGGGTGGCAGAGTGGGCTAAAGAACGGTGATGGATTAAACCCAGATCTGTTGACTGGGTGTGATCGTTTGATTGGTTCAGATGCTCCGTCCATCACCACCCCTTTTTGTACCGTATCTATTACATGGCGCTTTTGTCCTGGGCTTCCTTCTTGCGCTGACACGGGACGCCTGCTGCTGGGGACCAGTCCCGGCCACGTTCCTCTCTGGAGCCCCCATCCGGGCCTCGTCTGCTGGCCTGCTTTGGCCTGATCTCCACAGCTCCCTGACCCCTGCACTGGACGCCTGCTGCCTGACGCCTGCTGCTGGAGATCGGTCTTGACATGAAGTCCCCGCTGGGATGCTATCTCCTCTCAAATGCTAGCATCCTGACTTCTTGGACCGGTCTGTTTTCGGCGGCCATCTTGTAAGACACATCAAAGGCCAGTTTGATTACATTGAGGGCGGCGGGTCAGCTGCAGCCTAGGGCAAGGTCGTCCCTTCCCCCACCAGCGATTTTAGAGTTTCCCACGGCCGTTTCCCTCTCTCCCTACCTCTATGGCACCTTCTGGCAATTCCACTGGCCTAATTGAATATTGCGCCCGTATACATGGAACTCTTCTTGCAATGACTGAGCCAGGATTTATGTGTAAGAACTGAAAATCAAATGTCTCCAGTGTTTTTTGTAGAAACAGTAAATGTGGCATTGTTGTAGAGAATACTCCTTCAAACTTCCCCCTCGTGAATTACATCTTCCTTATGGGCTGTTATTTCAGAAGTGCTGTCAGCTCCCATTTCGTTTTTGGCCTATTTTTTGTTGTTTGTATTAACTGACTTGCTCTCCCCCTCTATCCCTCTCAGATCTGAACATGGTGCCCCCTTCCCTGGGCTCGATGCTCAGCAGGGCATGGGCTTAGAAAGGGGCCTGCCCCTCTACCAACCTATGGTGGCCACCTTGGAATGGGCACTCACTACCTATACTCCCACACTCACTTATGGTGGCCATCTTCGGGTGAGTCACTCAGTCACCATATTTGACAACTCCGTGCCGAGCTATATATGCCCCAATACCACACATTATGCAGTGGTTTTTCCATCCCATTTGTTGCTTCTCAAACTGCCTGCCGTGCCTGCTTCCCAAGTGGTATTTCCAGTCTAGAAACTGCCTCTTTTCATAATGGTCCTACCCTTTCCCTTCACAGCTGCGACTTAGCCTTTTTGATTGATGCCTGGTGGAGCTATCTACCGAGCTAAAGTGGAGATGGGCTATGGATTCCCTCCTTGACCATCACCTACCCAGCCGGTCTTTGGGCAAACCCTCCTGTGTCTCTCCTGAGCTTATCTCCCTCCTCCCCCTTCCCCCTACCCCCTACCCCCTACCGCTCTCTGCTCTACTCCTCTCCTCTTTCCAGCTACTGACCTTTGCCCTCACCTGTCCTTGCCCCCCACCCTGTGTATCTGTGAACGTTTCCTCGTCAACTGAGACCTAGCTATTTTGACTGAGGCCCATTGGAGCTACCTTGTTTAGCTAAAGGGGAGACGAGTCGTGGATTCCCTCCTTGGATGTCACCTACCCAGTCGGTCTTTAGACAGACTTCCTTTCGTCTCTCCTGTGTCATCCTCCCTCTTCAAACTTCCCCTTCCCCCCTCCACTACTTATGTCTCTCCTTCTCTCCTCTCTCAATGTATTGATTATTTTTTGACATAATGTGTAATTGTTATCATTTTCTGTTACACTGTGGAACCTAATGTAAAGTGCTCGGATACCTTCGGGTCTAGCCAGCGCTATATAAAGCTCTTTAAATAAATAAATACATTCCTTTTGTTTTCCCCTGCACCGGCACACAATGTACTGCTGTGCACCAATGCAGGCACCTTTGCACAATGGTGCAAGGATGCCTGTGTTGCAGGAATTATTATTTTTGTGCAGGAAGGGAAACCTTCCTGCACATAAACAATCACGAGAGGCTTTTTCCTCTTTTCATGTGTGCTGCAGAAACAGGACAACGAAGGAGAAATAAAGATATTTCTCCTCGTTGTGCCTCCCTTATGCCTCCACTGGGAGGTGTACATTTTTGGAGCTGCCTCAGACTTACGATTTCTTGTAGATCTGGGGCAGTGTCAAAAACCATGGATGTTGTTGGGAACACCCCAAGCAACACCCATGGAACGCCCCTTTCACACAGTTTTTTGTGTGAAATGGACACATATTTATAAGGCCAAAAAAAGCCACATAATGTGCCTTTGTGTGACCTAATGAATATACCAGTGGCACATTGCTCCACCGGTACGTCAAAAAAGTGATGTTTCGGTGGCACAATAGTGCCAATAGGGCCAGTGGTTTCTGATGCCATAACTGTCACAGTAGTGGGCAGATCAGAGGGACCCACCGCTTTCTGTGAAATGTGTGGAAGGGATGTATCTAGATTCACTGTTGTAGATCCTTGGTTTGTTGCCCTTCTTTATACCCATGCTTAATAATGTACATCATGACTTATTCTCAAGCTTGCATTCTGGCTGTACACATCCTCAACATACACAGTCAATGACCAATGTCTACGGTACTCACCCTCCACTCTTATTGCCAGAGGTTTTAGAGTTTACTTTTTAAAATATTATTTATTTCTCAGAAGCTTATAAAATATCTGTTGCACCAGAAGTGGAAGCAAAAATGCAGTTGATTCTCTAGCTGAAAGGAGATAAAGAAGAGATATGCAAGAGTGTGGCTAAATATGTAGACAGTGACAAAGGACAAAAAAAAAGCAACACAGCATTGCTCAAGCAGTGAATTGAGATGGGGTTGGTGGGACGTACATGTCAAACCGGGAAATCCTCTCTTTAAATTCATAGAAAGAAAATATAGATACACTGGGAAACAGAGGAAAATGGAAAAGGATTAAAGCTCATTGGAAATAGAAATAAAAAATGAATTAAATATCTGTATCCTATTCCTGCTCTCATATTTTTACACATCATTGCAATGCAGGCTGCACCACGGCTACGCTCTCAATGCCAGAATTTCCAAACAACTACTACACAGACTCCAGACCATTCAGAAGGCGGCTACAAGACTCATGCTTGACCTTCCATGTCACACCCAGATCACATGGCACCTCAAGAAGCTTCACTGGCTCCTCAATCACAAGAGCAGCCAATTCATACTTCTCAACCACGAATACAAAGCCCTACACAACACAGGGCCATAATACCTAAACAGTCGCACACACTTTCACCAACTCACCAGACACCTAATGTCGGACTTGGCCCTTTTTGACAGGTTCACCCCTAACTTTTTGCCTTAAGTACCGACATGGTGTTGGTGATTTTAGGCCTCTGGGCACTTTAGTACTGTGGTCCACTGTAAAGTGCGTGCGCTCTCTGTGCACATTTGGTGAAGTTGGCCTGCCCCATAGGAATGCATTGGAGATAAGTGTGTCCATGGTAATTCCTGGTATCAAAGGAGCAGCCGGGTCGAGTTTAGAATGTATGAATTTGTGAGACTAAATGCTGCGCAATGGTGTGTGCAGATTTATGATGACTAATAGAGAAACGCCACTTTTAGAAGTTGGCATTTCTGTGTGCAGGCCTGATGTAAATTGCATGTCTGGTTTGTGAGTGACAGGGGCTGGGAGGTGTGTTTGGCTCCAGGAGGGGCGGGTGAAGAAACCACCAAGTGTAAGTTACTGAAAACTTGCACTGAGCATTCCATAGCTCAAAAGGTTCTTGGTCAAATGTGCTCCAGATGCGAATGACAATGACGAATCAACTTTATTGTTCTGGCATCATCCCATATTCTGTTTTACAGTCTTTCCTTGTCTCACACCTTCCACTTTCTTCATAAGTCTTCAATGTTTATGCCATCTTTGCTGCGAATGCAACAGAGTAATGGTGGTGAATCCTTAACTTCTAAGTTTTAAGGTTTTAAGTTCCTTATTTGGCAACACTTTTTAAATTCTCCGAAGGTCATCAAAACACCATGATTATCTGTTGTGCCACAGAACCAGTGCAATAGTGCAGCACTAAATCCAATAAGACCATGTAGGGTTATGCCTTACTATGGTAATGTTGTAGGAAGATTTGAGCCGTATTCATATTCTTGTACCAATTAGGATATATTGTTTCACAAATCACAATACCAACTCTGGAGGTCAAGGAAGGCTTTTTGATAAACATGAATTTACAAATATAAGCTATCTTCTGCATCTAGAGGACAACTGATGATGAGATTTGTTTGGATAGCAAGTTGTAAAAATGTATCTCACCAAACTCTACTGTTTAGATTTTTAGTAGCATGTTTTTTAATGCTAATATTATCCTCGCATTTACTTTTATGCATTTGCTGGAGCAAAAATAAATCATTTTAAATTGTCTATGCAAGCATAGAATAACAAGCATTTTTGTTTCAGCATTAGACATTTTTGAAAGGAAATGTCAGCCTAGCGTTCTAGCACTTTCATGTTCACTGTTTCGTTGCGCAAGCAGTCATATTGTGCTACATCACGCAGGCACCCATTAGAAACTTTATGGTTAAGTGAGCACTTGCCATTGTAAAAAGTAAAGGGGAAGCTTTTTTATATATCTGTTATTTTTTTCTTTTAAACAGTGTGAGGAAATAACAGTAACAATGTGTTGCTTGAACGCATTAAACTGTCAAATCTGACAGTTACTACAAACTGATGTTTGAAAAACAATGTCATATCTGAGGTAAAATGTGACTTTGTTCTGTGGCAGCTTTGAAAATGCTTGCTGCGTTTATGTTCCAGAAGAATATGACACTTTTTGGTGCATGTCTATATTACCTGTCTGGGAATTGCACAAGCCATGTTGTTATCAATCAGTTCTACCAAATATTGAAACATTTTCCCTACAGTAATATGTGTATTTAAGAAGATCATTTGGATTGCATATCTTCCCCTCTTTCAAATTATAGAATGTGTCATGGGATGAAGCATTTAGGTGTAGAGTAACTGAATGATCAGAAGGTGAATGTGAAAGACACATGACACTTATATATATGGTTCTTGGAGAAAGGTGCTCCAGGTGCCATGAATTATATCCCAATCCTGTTTGTGACTAGCATAACAAATAAGCACATGCTGCACGACCCATAGTCAAAAATCAAGTTAATTTTCCATCATTCACTTTGCACTGGAATAGCACTCAATACATATGTCTTTTGTTTTTCATATATTTATATAAATAAAATTGATGTTAGTTTTAAGCATCTTCTCCATTTAGTGTATGTTTGTTTTTAATGTGGGGATATATCTAACATATAACATAACGAGTTTCATGGCGCACAGCGGAGGTACATTTTCCAATTATATTTATTTTTTATGATACATTCTACATGACTGATATTCGAAATTTAAAGATACTGAAAAGAGATTATTGAGCTGAATCTCCTGCTGACAAAACAGGGAAAGCTATAGTTGGGTATTGCTTTCCCCATGTCCTCAACATAATTATTGTGTTTTCATATGTCTAATATATTTCAATAGCATTTACATTGGCTTGGGTATTTATGTGGGGCAACCACAACTGAAATTTTTCCTAGCAATGTGAGAGTCAGTGTTGCTTTTTATGCTGTGTGTTCTATGCCCAAGTGCAAAGATTCCACACTGAGTGCCAAGATTCTGCCCTGAGTGCAGATACTCCACAGTCGTAAAGATACTACTTGTAACTTAGCTTTGTGAATACCAAAAAGTAGTAAAGTTAGACTGTTGATCTAAACTTGGACTTTTGGTCTAACATTACCTTTATAATTCAGGCCCTCAATTGAGAAGATAGCTACAATGATCTACCATCATGCACATTTGAATCTTCCATGTTCTATTGATCACAAATATATTCTATTTGCACAGGATCATGTGCACTATGGGGGGTGGGTGCATATGACTACCAGCAGTGGCCAGCCATATGAGGAGTGGGTGTATATGACTCCCAGCAGTGGCCAGCCATATGAGGGATGGGTGTATATGACTACCAGCAGTGGCCAGCCATATGAGGGGTGGGTGCATCTGATGGGTGCAACAGCATTGACCCTATTGACTATCTTCTGCCACAGGTGGGATTTCTCAGCTATGCTGGTCCATCTGACCAATGTGCCAAACAGCTGTGGCTCGACTCTGATGACTTAGTTGACGAAGATCTCCATCTCCTCCTTTGTGAACTTTGGATTCTTCTGTGTGGACATGGTGTGGGGCGACGGTGTGAATGGATGTGGGTGTGTGGGTCTGAATGTGAAAGGGGGGTATGTGTGAAGGTGGATGTGTGCAGTTGGTGTGTTGGCAGTATCTGATGCAAATTGAGTCTGTTGCAAAGGGTCATGGTCTGTGTGTGTGGGCCTTTTTTATTGGTCCATTTGTGGGTGGGCCTTAGTTTGAATTTTTTGTGGGTGTGTTATAAGGGGTGGTTGTGAGTTTGCCCCTCTGTTTGCCTGTTTGGATCTGCCCAGGACATTCATTTCCATGGTTTGTACACTGGAGACCTGTTTTGTGGTGTTGTGCGCCTCATTTTCACCCTTTTTGTTCTGTTTTACAGTGTCCGCGTGGTTCAGTACGGCTCGTTTAGTTGTATTTGCTTCTGTTTATTTGTGTGTCCGACTCAGTCATACGCGACGTTCTCTGCGGTAGGAGTCGTTTTCACCCTCCTTTTGCCGTTTTACAGTGTTCGCGTGCTCGTCGTTCAGTATGGGTTCGTCCCATATTTGATTGTGTGGCTCTCTGTTCGCATCGGTCATACTCAACTTTTTCCGTACGATTCGCATTCTGATTCCCCGGTCCGGATGGTACTTGTCGGGTCGTTCAGTATGTTTACGAGTCGTACGGGTCACTTTGAGGGGCTGTGTCGTACATATTTTCCCTTGCTTTTTTTACGATTCGGTCGGACTTTCGTATTAACGTACGTCTCGGTCGTATATTTTTCCGTGCGAATCGTACTACGCGAGTCGGACGATATTTGTACGAGTCGTACGTAAAGGGCTACGGTTTCAAGTTGGTTGTACGGATTTCTTTACCAGATCGGAATTGGCCCCTAGGTGTTTCCTTTGTACATAAGCTGATAAACAATAGGCAGAAAAAGACAGCTTCAGTCATTAGTGGATGCACTTATAATAAGGATACAGTCAAGTGAATATTGTGGAGCTTCACAGATGGCAGATGGCAGATGTGATTTGTTACATTTGCAGTATATCTTACTATTGCAAAAAGTAGTGCTTATGTTCTCATTAAAAGTAATACATCTAACTTGTGAAGCTCTCACTCGACTCAAATGTCTAGTACAAGAGAAAACATTTTTTTAAATATTAATATCTGAATTGTTGCTCAATAAAAGTCTATAGTGTCTGTGTTTTCAAATTATTTCATGGTGGGGATGCACAGTAGAGAGATCAAAACCTTAAAAAAAGTAGTACACGAAAATATGAGTATGAGTCTACAAAGAATTTCAATCATAGGCATTCAAACATTCACTCTGATACCTATCTATTTAATAGTGCTGTTAACGATGCTTATTCAATATTGACACTAGGCTAGAGACAAAAGTATTCTGTTTGTATGCTTACATGTATTCAGACTTATACAATAACAATGTTACTCTGGAGCACCAGGGACCTGTGCATAATAGCATTGTAGGAAATATTTTACAATTGCTATGGATCACTAGGGGAGTGAACATTACTGCTATGATATAGAAACAGCTGTAGGATGGACAGAGATGGAAAGAGTTTCATATTCTTTCTTTTCTAGAAGCATCAAAGTGCAAGACTTATTTGTGTAGGTATGATGTTCAAGGTTTATCTCTTAGGAATGCCTCACTTCATTACTTTGGACTCCTCAAGAATTCTAGTTTAGTGATGATATGATTATGATTGTTGAGCTGGCTTATTAGGATGTTTAGAATTTTTATCCAGTATAGTGATGTAAATTGTTACTGCATCATAATGACAGAGCATATCTCGAGAATGAAGCAGAAGTGAAGAATCTGTGCAATCCATAAGGGTTGGAGTGATCAGTTTATTATTCTTTAATCCGTTGATTAGTTGAAAAGCAGCATGCATCAATGGGACCCAGTGAGAATTTGAATTGTGAAGCATATGCATGTTTCCGATTTTGGAAAAGGGGGGTGGTGATGGACAGAGTTTCTGAATGATGCAGAATACTCTTACCAAGTCAAGAGATCATGGTTTTAATCCATCATCGTTTTTTAGCTCACTGCACCATCCCAGCTCAGAACCTGGCTATAAGCAAATTAGTCTGTTCCTGTCCCAGTGCATGATGGGAACAGGGCAAACAAAACTACCAAGCCAATTCTTATACTGGGAAGGAAACAAGCTTCCGGGGACCGGTTTCTGGCATCACAGCCTTCTTCGGCCCGGCTTGCTTGAATCCTGATGGTGCAATGAGCAAGGGACTCACGTCTGAGTATACCCTCCCACACATAGGGAGCTTGTTTCCTTCCCAGTATAAGAATTGGCTTGGTAGTTTGGTTTGCCCTGTTCCCATCATGCACTGGGACAGGAACAGACTAATTTGCATATAGCCAGGTTCTGAGCTGGGATGGTGCAATGAGCTAAAAAAACAGGTGATGGATTAAAACCATGATCTCTTGACTTGGTAAGAGTATTCTGCATCATTCAGAAACTCTGTCCATCACCACCCCTTTTTTTCCAAAAGCATATGCATGTTTCCAACATTCAAGTGTTGTCTGAAAGGGTTTTCTTGTCATAATAATTCATATTACATACAAGACAGCACTGATTGCTTGTAAACATAGCTGCGTTTACCATTAGATAATAGGTGTATAGACCTAGGGCCTAGACAGCAGAATATGCAATTTGAATAGTAAAGCTAACAAATGTGTGCTCAATTGCAATTGTTTCAGGTTAGAAACCATGTTTTTCTGACATCATTAAAACTACCAAGTATGAGAAGGGAAACGTTCCCCTTTTCTGTTGCACACATTGTAATCGTGGCTGCAGGAGAAATGAGGTTGTATGACAGAACCACGCATGGCTAAACCATGTGTGCCTGAACAATTCACTCGCAACAATGAATGGGTCTTAACCACTCATTCATTCACCTCACATGCATTTAGCACACATGCCTTTACAATGAATTCTGTTGTAAAAGCATGATTTCTAAAGGGATATACCTGTTAAATTACCACTACCCCAGCCCCATCCAGCTTCTAGACCGTTATCTGATTAACCATGCGTACTGGTTGTGGGGAAACAGCCCGCATTGTAAAGGATGTGTTCAGAGAAATGATCTTGCCGAGATCCGTCTTGAAAAGAAGTTGTAAAAGTAGTGTTAACTTCTGTAGATTCTACATGCTTTTGCCTTTGCAAAAGCATGTAGCATTTTTTGTAGTCAAGCAGAAGCTAAGCATGTGAGTTCCTCCTTGTGACATCCTTACTAATAAAGGTGTATAAGGTATTGGTGCTTGGGCAGGGTTAAACATTTAGACGGGATGCTGAGTTGAGGTGGCGAATGGGTTCTGACTGCTCAACTAACTGCAGCATTAGGTATGCAGAGAAAATATACATGGCTTGGCATTTTAAAATAATAATGAATGAATATAGCCATTTACATTGGATTGCTGAAACCTTCATAAATACACTGGGTAGGGAACAGACAAACGGGTAACAATTGTGTGATGAATATGATTGGTGCACTTTAAACCTTCACCTGTATTTGCATATTAGCCTGCTGAGTTGTGCTCATTCTGATGCTGTCATCGTGTACCACAAGTATTGTTGAAAAATAATTGTATAATTGTGAAATTCCAATCATTCTGTTTGATTATTGGTTGGGGGAACAAGGTTGGGCTACATTATCACATGCAGATAAGTGATGTTCTGACTGTACTGGAATTTTTTATTGGGTGGTGTTTTAGAATTTTAATTGTTCTGGCACTTCAATCTTCAGTTAGACCTGTCTGCTTTGTACCATAGCCACCAGCAGGTTAAGCTCAGGTTTAATTTACTGAACAAAATTACCGGACCAAACAAGAACAATGGTATTATTACTTGTGGTAGAGTACCCTCCACCCCAATTAATGAGCCACTTTCTCACATTGGCGTTGAATGGTGGGATCCAGAATTGTGTTTAGCAATAACACTCAGTGATTAGATTGGAATTTAAGAACCCCTAAATTGAACTGAATGCAAAAATTGATGTTTGATTTTTATTCAAAATCATTTTGAATTATATTTTTGCACCATCTAAAGGTCTAAGGGATATGGAGTTGGATCTGACTTCCTTGATAACTCACACAGTGTAGAGATAAGGCCCTATGCAAAGAAAGAAAGTTGAAACTGGGCCTTAATGCAATGAAGGCGGTTTTGAAAAGCCTGTCAGAGCCTGGGCGGTAGACCACCAAGCATGGATCCCCTCTGTGGAACAGGCAACTCCAGAGGATGATGGAGTTGGAGACACCTGTCCAACTGTGAATTTGGTGCAATATCCAGGGGTGGAAGTGATGTGGGCCCTACTAGCACAAGGCCCTCTGAACTGGCCATCTGCCAGTTGGAGCTCGGTGGCTGGTAATCAATAAGGGAACTGAAGACCAAACTGGCAGTCATAGCCTTGGAGCACACCCAAACTGGTCCTTGAGGACAATAAAAAGGCCCTGGACGAAAGGAAGGCCAGGTTAGATTGATGTCCAGTGAAGACGGTAGCTGTAATGGTGAGGTACTTACAGGAGTATCAAATACTGCACGCTTTTACTAGAGTATTGTGCCTAGCTTTGTGGTGAGTGACGGCACTGACAAATGATTTGCCTACTATGAAAGAGCATTGAAAATGCGCTGGGTGGGTCAGCAGCACTGGGGAGGATTATTGTACAAGTTAGTTCCAACATCACGGAGGGATAGACTCCTAACTCTAAAAAAAAGTGGGTAGCTGACCCTTCTACATATGAATGATTCCCTTGTGCAGAAGTTTTGTCTCACGCATGAAGGGTACCAGCAGACATTCTGGGACACATACAAAGACACCCAAAAATCCTGGGTTTATTTTGTATATTTTGTAAAAGTTCATTCTTAGACTTTCAAAAATACTTTAAAAATAAAAATCCAATCTATCAGTAATATTGCTTTTGTAAGCAATATTTCACAAAAGGTACTTTTAAAAAGTTACATTTAGAATCCCTAAAGCCTCTGGAAGCCCATTTGTCTGAGTTGCCACTGTCACCCAATAGTAAATAGCAAATTAAGCGGGGGCTGCTGCTCCTTCAGCAATAGGACTTTCACTGATGGTCAACTGGAAGTGAAGGAAAAATATTAGTCTTTCTTTGGTGGTCTGACAGTAAACAACATATCCATAGCTGGAGCCGGTGGGCAAACAGTTTCTTCTACCATGTGCAAATTGGATGTTCCAGATTGTATGGCTGAAATACCTGCACATTCTTATCCGCTCTGCCTATGTACTTGTAATCAAGCATACAGGTGTGCATGTGAACTTCAGCCAAACTGTGACCAGGTAAATGCTCTCAGCATGGATTGTAGTGAACATGTACACATTCACCTGTCAGAGATTTTGTCTGCAACCAGTTTGTTGGAATGCAACACAGTACTCTGGAAAATTTGGAGCTTCTTCTAAACATGCTCCTGCTTTAATCCTTTACAGAGACATCAAAGTGTGCCACATGCCACAGTGTCAGCGTTGTACACTCGCTTGACCGCTCTACTCCTGTATACAAGTTTTCCACATGAAGGTTACATACTTTGTGAATGAGTGGTTGCACAAGCTAGCATACAATCTTTACTGTAACTCCTAGCATAGAAGGACAACCTACAGGATTCAGAGCAGATTCCTTCACTGTGTACACTTTCTGGTGGATTCCATAACCAGTAAACTTGTCATATAGCATGTTAATTTTGAAGCCATATTATGCTCTTTTTGCCCAGTATGTACTGCTGGAACAGCAACCACTGTTTGTAAGAGATCAAGAACTCATCAATGGCTATATTCTTTACAGAAGAACACATCTCTGGACACTTGACAGACAAATGTTTCACAACAGGATGAATTTTGAACAACCTGCCATGGTCAGTATGGTTCTGGGGCAATGCAGCAGAATTATCATTGAAATGCAGCATTCACTGCAATAGCAAAAAACACTCTCTTCTCATGACTAGTACGAATCTGGGTGTTACCCAAACCCATTTTGAGCATATGCACAGACAATTGTCCAACTCGCCAAGTAAAGTGGGGAACACTGGTGTGCCCTAACATGGTCAATAAACATAGACAAAACACAATGTATCACCTAATATGTATTCATTTATACATTTAATAATCAGCAAAGTTAGTCTCAAAGCACTCAGTGAATGCACAAAAATCACTTCACCCAATGTTGGGTGTAAAGTTTTACTGACATTATGTGAAATCCCTGAGAGAGTTATGGTGCAGGCATATAGGTGCAATTTCTTTATAAATAAATTAAGCAACCTAAAAACGCACAGGACCCGGTGAGGAGAAATTACATTGAAGTAGAAGGATCACACCATCGTTCACATGAGCAATCTTGCCTTTAATGCAGGCATCCTTGCACTATGGTGCAAGGGTGCATGCTTTAGTGCTAGTTTGCCTCACTGAGCCAGCACAGATAGTGATATAAAGACATAAGGCCAGACGCCATTTTTGGCATGCCGAGAATCAATTTTTTGCATTTTCACAACATCATCAAGATGTCTTTCTTAGACGCAGATGTCCCCTGTCCTTATCTTTCCAAGAACTGTGAAAGTGTCAAGTCATTTAGAAATGGACATCAACAGGACATCTAGGGACTGATTATGATGCCGTCCGGAAAGGCTATGAATGGGGTTTGGATTTGGTGAATCCTATTCAGAACCTAAGGCATCATGGGGTGCCCGTCACAGGGTGCATGGTTTTCCCCAACAACCCCTTTTTTTAATCGGAGCCTGTGTTCTCATCAGAAAACAGGCTCTCATAGAAGTCAATGGCAATCCGACCAAACGATGTTGGGAAGCATCGTAATTGATCAGTCAGACTTGCAGAACCTGATTCATTCAGGAAACGATTCCGCAAGTGATTCGGTCAGAATAGTTTCCTAACAAGATCATATTTGGCCCCCTAGTGTGACATCAGACTGGAACAAGTGCCTTGTTTTCTCAATTTCAAGGTCAAACAAAGATTAGACAAAACAGTCTAGTCTAGCATCTTGACACTCATTGGTGTCATTCACACATGATTCCAAAGTTTCTGCTTGCCACAATTGCTGCTGAAAACTGATATGGAGCCCCTGTCCAGGAGGAGTTGATGCTGATGCCCCCTTAGAACGACGCGTTCTGCTGTAAACAGGCATGCAGTACACTCATCCTCCCTAAGAAAATCTAGGTTTAAGGTATTTCTAATCCGCACTTTCCTAATGTATGTCACATATGTATGTTTTAGAGTGTGAGGTTTTTTAGATGATATTTTCATCATGGTAGAAATGCTCATTCATTTTCATTGTTTGTAACCAGAGACATTTTAAGGCATGGGCAATGTGGGCTCTAGCCCAGGGCCCCAGCCATTCAGGGGCCCCCAGATAGAGCCAGCTCTGTCCTTCACAGAGTCTTGCTCTGATGACAATGAATAATTGTTAAGCAGATTGTATTATATGCCGTGGGCATGAAAGAGCTGAAATTTTCTCAGAAATTCAAAAAAAGTTTGACCCAAGGTCCCAAAAATCTTTAAAATGTCCCTGTTTGCAATGCGCATTAGTGCTAGTTTTTTCGTATCCCGAATGGTTAGTTTAGATATTTTGAGTAATGGGGAGCACCTGTTGAAATAAAGTGTCTTGTTTTAGCAGATCTTCTGTTTGTGTGAATGAAGATAATGAAAAGGTTTGTTTAGGATGACCACTGTGATATTGGATCCCTGTGTAAGGACTGTTAGTAATCGAGACACATTGATGGCACTTCAACTATGTATTGGGTGACTACAAAAACCTGTCTTTCACATTCAAGCACTGGTGCATTGAACAAAGCTCACTCACGTCACCCGAGGGTGGAAAACCAACCCTTGGAGAGCTTGGCCAGAGACTCAGTTTACGCAACAGTAGATCGTAGAAGAGCATCATACCCTAGTAGCAGCCGCGGCCCGTTGAGGGAGTTGTGGTGGGGCAGTCAGGCGGGGGAGGGACAGGGTGGGGGGTGATAAACACCGGAATCTGGATGATTGCAGATAAGTAAACAATTAAATTAATAAAACGGATTTTGTAGTGTGCCCTGCATCGCATTTTGCGATGCAGGGCACGGAACGAAATTCGTTTTATTAATTTAATTGTTTACTTACCTGCAATCATCCAGATTCCCGGGTTTATCACCCCCACCCTGCCCCTCCCCCGCCCCGCCTGCCTCACCGCAACTCCCTCCACGGGCCACGGCTGCCAAGTGAATTTGGCACAGTGCTACTCTCTTCTGTTCATGTAACACAGTTCTGTAACTTTGCTTTCTGATTGATGTTGCATGAACATTCAGTAAATATGCCCGTGTTTATGCCTTTATGCCCACGAAGTTCTGCTGCACCTTGATTATTGTGTAAAAAATCATTATGTACGTGATACATATTAGTTTATAATTGATTATGAACTTCAAACAGAATTTCAATTGTTACATGCTCATACATAACATACATTTGAAGAAGATCTGTGCTACTATAGAGTATAATATGAACGTAATTCGTCTAGACATTGAAATGCATTTACATTTTTCACCAGCAGAAGATTGATATGCATACTGTGCTACAGCTGTGAAAGCAATTCTATTTGCTTGCTGACAAATGCAACATTTATGAGCTGCAGTCCGAAGAAGTTACATTAAGCATTGCTGTTTGTATACTGTTTCTTATGTTTCAATGTTGTTTAATGCAGCCACTGAACTGCAGAATTGGGGTTGATTCTACATATAACACACAATGCTTAGTATGAATACTGATTGCTCTGCTTTCCTACTTAACTGTTATCTGAGTGAGAGACAATTACATGCTCAAATCTGTTTATAGAAATGTAGTCTTGCTAGGTTGAAGTGTGGCATATTTTAAAGACCGTTTTCTTTTGTGTAAAATGATTTATTCAGAGTAAAAAACCCTAGCAACTGATGACCATTCTGATTCATGCTACGTCTTGAGGTATGCATTTCAACCATTTTTAATATAAATATACATTTTAAATACGTTTCACTGAAAACGATGGATATATTTTTAGGACAATGAGGACACAATATTGATTCAACAATTTCATGAGCATATGTTTAGAAGCTTAATTAGCACTGCTGTAGTACACAATTCACAATAGTTTGTGATCAGCTACAGTATGTTTGAATATGGAATTTGCCGGGGTTTTAACCTGACGTGACAACTCTATTAACAGTTAAAATTCAGCAGATATATCAATGTAAAATTTTAAGGATCGATAGAGGAGATGAATATGGCTGCAATAGGGGTGAGTCTTAGGGAGAGAAGGAATATAATGAAAGATTGTTACGAAAATATAATACATGGGAATATGAAGTCCATATGGGCCAAGTGCGTATACAAATCCAGTATCTAATTTTCTTAGTACTGTTTTGATGTCTCTAGTCACCTGTAACAAGACAATAATTTAGCTGTTCGTCTGTAATAAGTTATTACAGTCAGGTTGCGATGCCATAATGTTTTTGCCCAAGCCAGCAGCCAAGGTGAAAGGCAGGTGACAGAGAATCATTACAGCTGGAGTTCAAACAACAAATCAAGAAATAGTTTTCCATTCTTCTGATCTGTTTTTCTAAATGGAACAGTGATCTGCAGAAAAGACATATTTATGGAAACATGCTTATTTTTTACATACTACAAGTAATTACAGGAAATATAGAATTTTCTACACATTTTGAGCAACAGAATTTTTTAATTCTAACATTACATTAAACTAATATTTATTTCTTTTTGAGCTGTTCACCCTAAACATTCTAATTTTATTTTTCATGTCTACAACCATATTCTCTCTTTCATAGAACATAACACCCAGGATGTAAGTGATTTGTGGGAAGGGTGGTGGTGTGGCCATGTATTATAAGGAATAAAATCCTCTCTGCCATACTGTAAAAGAATGTTTAAGTCACCTAATAGTTCAATGATCTTATAAAGGAACTTGCCTTTGGTCTTATTTATCAATGTGGGCACAAATCTCCTCCATGACTTGCTATTAACCCTGGGTGGAGTTCGCCGAGTTGCACTATGTGAAACTCTGCGAAGTGGAAAAAAAACTCTGCTGCCCTACGTGGAGCTTCGCAAGCGGCGGAGTGCGATTGAAAAATGCTGTTCACTGTAATTTTCAGTGCCAGATGCTTGTCCGCAATGTGCAATCATCACGAACGGCACCATGCACAGCGCTAGCGGGCACTGCTTTCCTTTCTGCCCCTCAAGTAGATTTTTACTCGAGCAGCAGCTTTTTCAATGCAAACGGGCAGTTTCTCAACACGAGCAGTCGCGAGCAAACGCGACCACTTGCAATAAGAAACCTGGCCTCCTACATTGGGAATTCTCGCCAGGAAATTTATTTTCCATGCTCGTGCTCGCCAACATTACGTTGACAAATGCGAGCGAGGAAAAAATCTCCGCTACGCGGAGCAGAGCTTCTCGGAATTACGCGAGCTACACGTAAAGCGGAGTGTGGAAAACTCTGAGCGGTGCGTAGTTTATCGCCCAGGCTTACTTGGGGACATGCATCAAGCCATTTAGCGTGGCATAATAAAAAACACATTTTACTGTATTATTTGTTGCATCAAGTACTACAATTCAGAAATGTATGAACCAATGAAAGAACATGTCAGTTAGATTTAAACCATTCTTTGATGTGACCACACTGATGTCCTAGATAATTGGAAGTACCACTCAATGAAAATAGGAAACTGAAAATATCAGAAGCAAATTAGTCTGGGGATTAGGTTAAGGAATGTAGCTTCTGTAATTGAAGGGGTGTCAAGTATAAGGTGATATTTGAATGAGCACATCACTGATTCTCACAAGGAATCTTCTTGTCATGTTAGTATCTTGAGCTCACTTTGACAGTTTCTGAGCCAAGCGGAAAACGAGCAATGTAAAGTTGTTTGCCTGCTTCATACATACTGCTCAACCATTTGCAATGCATTATGCCCACTAAGTGAGGTTTTGTCAAAATAGCAGGGCGTTAGGAAAATGAACAAATTGTATGGATTGTAGGTGAAGTAAAGCAATGTAGTTCTTAATTCAAAGCTGCAGGGTGATAAACAAGTTGAGATTTCTTCCTTGTGGTGTATGTGAAGAGGTTAGTACATAACTCTTTAGTTGACGGTGAACTGTGCATTAGAGCTCAAAATATAGAAAATAAATACTCACTGGGAAGGGGGTATAACCTCTCATTGGGCAGTTGACTTACATTTTGAATATGATTATCAGGTACCATTATATATTTAGTCATATTGTCATAGAATAACCATAAATGGCCACCATGCTAACCAAGCTTGTGGTGTTAAATACAAATAATGCATGTCTATTCCCTTCTCCACCACCAGTGCGATAGCCACTGATAGATCTTTTAGATTCTTAATCATTTCCATAGTCTGTTACTGAAGTCTGGTTTCATAGCGAATATTAGCCTGTTCAAAACTGGTTTAGTCAACGCTTTTAAAATAGCAATTGTAGTAGCCTAATTTAGTGGTTTGAATCTTGGCAAAAATAATACTATCACGGTTGATAAAGAAAGTATGAATTAATTACATAGGGCCTGATTGCAGTTTGGTGGGTGGATACTTGATCACAAATGTGGTGGATATCCTGCCTGCCTTATTACAAGTGCCATATGATATAATGCACTTGATCCTAATTCTCAGACTTCTTAATTTTAAAAAATCACACCTAAAGTAAAGCAATTTATTTTTTAGTATACACTAGCTTACCGGGCGCGCGTTGCTGCGATCTCCGAAGAAAGGGAACTCAAGGAAACTCGTTATGATAACATTCAATTTACATTGTGTCATTTTTATTGAAACGTATTCATATTAATATGGAAAACCTTTCAAAGTGTTGTTTTAATTCTTTTATTTATTCGAGTGCTTGTGGATACACGATTTTTTGTTTATCCGTCTGGTGCGTACATCAGTATTCGAAAGATTATGAGGGCCCTGGGGAGCCGATATTTTCAAAAAATTATGACACAAACCTTCGCGGGAGTGTACACAACAATTTCCCAAAATTTCCTGGCGATCGGATGAATGCTGTTTTAATTCTATTTATTTATTCAAGTGCTTGTGGATACACGATTTTTTGTTTTTCCGTCTTGTGCGTACATCAGTATATGAAAGATTATGAGTGCCCTGGGGGGACGATATTTAAAAAACATTTATGACAGAAACCTTCGCGGGAGTGTACTCAACAACTTCCCAAAGTTTCTAGGCAATCGGATGAATGCTGTTTTAATTCTATTTATTTATTCGTGTGCTTGTGTATACACGATTTTTTGTTTTTCCGTCTTGTGCGTACATCAGTATTCGAAAGATTATGAGGGCCCAGGGGGTCCGATATTTAAAAACAAATTATGCCAGAAACCTTCGCGGGAGTGTACATAACAACTTCCCAAAGTTTCCTGGTGATCGGATGAATGCTGTTTTAATTCTATTTATTTATTTGAGTGCTTGTGGATGCACAATTTTTTGTTATTCTGTCTTGTGCATACATCAGTATTCGAAAGATTATGAGGGCCCTGGGGGGCCGATATTTAAAAAACATTTATGCCATAAACCTTCTCGGGAGTGTACTCAACAACTTTCCAAAGTTTCATGGCGATCGGATGAATTGTGTTTTAATTCTTTTTATTTATTTATTCAAGTGCTTGTGGATACACGATTTGTTGTTTTTCCGTCTGGTGCGTACATCAGTATTTGAAAGATTATGAGGGCCCAGGGGGGCCGATATTTAAAAAAATGCTATGCCAGGAACCTTCGCAGGAGTGTATTCAACAACTTCCCAAAGTTTCATGGCGATCGGATGAATGGTGTAGCAATGCGTAAAGGACAAACAGACAGACAGACATACATTCGCTTTTATATATATGGATTAATACATGTTAAAAGTGAAGAATAGAGGAATTAAAAGTAAGTTCATTAATTTATGCATTCAAAAAAGGCTGTTTTATTTTTAGATTTTTTTCAACATTATATTTATGTATGTTTTTTTACTAGTTTAAATAATTAAATTTCATTTAAAATTAGGTCCTAAGGGGTTTTATTTCAAATCTCTGCATGCATTATTTTCTATGGGAGAGTGTTGCAGTACCTGTGGTTGGCCATGTGTGGTACTGGGCATAACTTCGGCTTTGAGTTGGGGTTATTTACTAATGTTTTTTTCCTTTTTGCAGTTGTAACTTTAGAAATGCAGTTTGTGAATAGCAATGAGTTTACTTTTTTGAGAGTGGACGTATGTCCTCTCTATCCATCTTAATAACCCTCCCCATTTCCAGCCACTCTCTCTGGTCCATCCCACATTTAAAACAAAATAGTAAACTCACATGTGTGAGGATCTTCTCGTAAAAGAAAGGAGAGGTGGCAATTTCCACTCATACGTTTGTGAATATCATTTAGTAGTACTTTAGTAGTAATACTAAGAGGCTCATTAGGATGTTGGTCGGAAAGCCTCCAGCCAATGGTCTGAAGTGTTCGGGCCGACATCCTTGGTTTAAAGTGCGACTTCCTAATTACATTGTAGGCTGTCCGAGTTTAAATTGTCCAGTTGAACTCACTGACTTCCGACGGGCTCAACGAGCCTGTTAACCAGTCGGAAGACGCACATAACCCCATACGGCCAGCATTTCCTCCATCGTGATTAAGATGCCGGTTTCCGACAGGCTTTTCATGTCAGACTTTCCGACGTGAAAAGCCTGCAAGAAAGCGATTTTGGGGGCCCTTGGTAAATCCCTGCACTGTGTGGCAGACACCGTTAGGTGCCTGCCACGCAGTTCAGGGTTTTTCCTGCCACGCGGTGCAGGGATTCACAGGACCACTGCACAAGCAACCATAGGGAAATGGGAGTTTGCAACAGCACCATGGTGCGGTCGCATTGTGATAGAGTGTTCAGAACTGCCGACCTACAGTCAGTCGGTTCCCCACACCAAAATGGTTTTGGGCGGACTCAAGTTCGCCCGACAACGTAATTAGGGTCTAAATGTACTACAAAAGGCAGTTTGTGACTAGGTATGTCCCTACTTGTTTAACTTCAGAAGCTCATTTTCAACATCTTGATTGTATGTTGGCCTTAGAAAGGCCATGTTTAATACCTTGTAAGTTGAACTGAAAGGGCCCCTGCCTCTTACCCCAGGTATGGCAGTCTGGGTAAATGATGTTCTGCATTTAACAATGTTCTATCAGCGAAATGAAAGATAATGCATCCTTCAAGGAGAAAATAGTTGAAGTGAGCGCAGTCTCTAAATCAAGTTTGCTGTGATTTTGTGGAGTGGAATATTTCCTTAGCACCATATAAAATATCATTACAAGTTCTGATTATTCAAGATAAACAATTCTTCAGCACACTCTACATATACTCAACCAAATGTTTTTGAGTGGGCATATGTTTTGTCAGTTGTCATTTCAACTATTGCCATAGAGCTTTAACTCATAATGTTTTTGATTGCCCATGTTTAATATAGCCTGTAAGTCAAGATTATATCATTATTGTAGCTTCTATAGCCTACCCTGTGTGTAATCAATAGCCTGTGCATCAATTTACATTTTTCCAAATGAAACAGGAAGTCACAACCATGGAATCCTTAATCAAAATTAAAAAAAACAAAGTTATCATATAACAATTTGATTTTCATGAATTGGAATTTAAACAACGGTAAAACTACGTGCTTAATTTTGAAACAATGTAATTACTCTTTCCTAAGATTTAATTCCTGAAGCCTGTGCTTAATTTAATTTGTATACCACTTATGTAGCCATTTTACACAGTGAACATGGCAGCATGTGTTGACAGAGATCCATTGCAAGCACATTGATGAGAATATCCATCCACGAGAGAACTGGAACAAGAATTGGTGAGCACAAAGAAGCTATTGTCGGAGGGGCACATACAGACATTGCTTATAAGTGTGAGAGAGATTGTGTTCCCTTCTCACTGTCATGTTTGCATAAGGATCTACATTTCAAACTTTGTGGTAAACTCTACATCTCTCGCTAATAAATAAGGCAGCTCAAGTCTACAAAATGGAGGAAACCCTGATACATATTGAATTCAATGTGGAAAACACAAATTGTTCAAGTAGATATACATTTTTTAGAGGAACATCGCACAGCAGGAAGTGTTTAGCGCACTAATAAATTTGCATTCCAAAGTACTTACAATAATGCATTAAATACTTCACCCTTTCCCAGCCCTCTTGTAATCCACACCACAATGGGATTTATAGAGGAGGCATGACAAGGAGTATGCCAGAAAAGGAGTCAATGGAAGAGAGAGAGCAGAAAGGGCAATGGACACTACATTATAGAGCACAAGATTGCCTTCCACAACGCAGGGTCTGCAGTTGTTGTTTTTGGTCCCTGTAAGACATTGTGAGACTATTTAAAATGTGTAAAGTTTAATGTGCTTCAGGCACTGTGCCACTCATGTTTTTTAGGCATATAAGTGTCTGTAGTTCACAACCAGCCACGGCCGGCAGTGAGAGTACCTGCAGGGCGGTGACGTGGGGAGGGGGAGGGGCAGGGTGGGGGGTAATAATGTATGGATTACAGAGTTTTAAAGGTAAGTAAACATTTAAATAAATAAACAGTTGTTGCGTGCACTGCATCGCATTTGGGGATGCAGTGCAGGCAACGAAATTTGTTTTATTTATTTAAATATTTACTTACCTGGGAAGCTCCATAATCCATACATTACTACCCCCACCCTGCCCCTCCCCCTCCCCATGTCACCGCCCTGCAGGTACTCCCACTGCCGGCCGCGGCTGTTCACAACTGGTCTAAATATTCACAAAGTACCTACAGGTTCTTCAGGTACATTATCAGTGCCTATTTTCCCTTTAGTTTTAAAAGAACAAGATGCCAACCCCACCACTTTTCAAAAGCTCATTAATCTGAGCAAACAAATCGAACTGGATTCCAAATTTGTTCGGTATATTTTATTTATACCCTTTACTTAGACATTTTTAAATATTTACACAAAAATGATCCTCTGTTTGAGAAAGACACTCAACATGTACAAAGATACAAAAATCACATATACATAACTGAATATTAAACAATCAAAAATGATATTGTACACCTTATCTTGTTGAATAATTAGCAAGCAAACAATCTTTTGCACATATTCAAAAAGAACAATATTTCAACTCAATGATAGAGACACGTTCAAAGAAGAAATCGAAGAACACAAAACCATTCGAAATATTAATCAAGACCAGAAATTAATCCTGTATGTTTCATGTATCAGTCTATTCTGCCGACGCATTTCGAATCCGTGGAAGGAATACACGGAATCTCATCAGGGCTCAATCAATGGGATTCTGTGAGGTGTATTGAAAAAGAAAAAGAGAAAGAGCACTGTGTCACCAATTATAGTTTAATACTGGGTGACCATACCCACTGCCCCTCTGTTGACCTCCTGTACCTGTAAGTTGATCAGGAGCAGTTATCGCGATGGTCTTGCCACATCACCACTTTGCGAGACAATGTTATCTGCAAGATAACAGTACACTAAGAATGTGCAATGGTAGTGTAATTCATAAAGTGCGCCAATCGGAAAGCACAAAAACATTCATACCTTAGACGGGTATAAGTGCTTCTCCCTGTCCAAGTAAATCAATTTGTGTAGGGTCCTCTTTCGGCCTGGAGGCCTTGCATGTAGTAGGGATCCCTCCGAACTCTTTTATTTTCAATCAAAGTCTCTTGGTCTGTGCAAACAGCCGTTCTGCAATCGACAGAGAACGGGGCTTAAATAGATAACCCTCAATTAAATGCATTCTGTTTTGTCATGTAAACCGAGTGGTCTAAGCGTTCCCAAAACCCGTTTACCTGCACTTATATGTTGATGCTTCTTTCGCCTGGCCGCACTGTTTCTTCTAAAGAAGCCGGCGTGTACTAGCGTTGTCGCATTGCACTTTAGTGCTCCGACGGTACCCTGGCAATCAAGAGTAAAAGCCATTTACTTTTGTGTTCTGGCTGCAAAAGCCGGTTTGTAAAAACACGCTTGTATCAACAAACACTTACCAATCTCTTCAACCGCCCAACGCTCAAGCCTGCCCGAAGTGAATCATAGACAGCCGACGCCTTTTTTGGGGCGGAGAAATAGAAAGGGAGCCTGCGCTCGGAATTGTGGTCCCTGTAGTTTCAGCTGGTTTATCATTACACCGATTACACAACACAGGCTTACCGATTGGAGCACTGCACACTGTCAGAGGGTCAGACACTTACAGCCTAGAAACCTCAGACATGCTGTTCAATCCGGTCTGGGCACTATTAAACCTCATAATTAAATAGGCCTCTTTGCGCAACAAAGTTTCTTCAATGTCGACAAGACCCTTTTTAATGGGCATTGTGAATAAAACTGTCCATGTAAAGTCAGTTTCAACATGTTGCTTTTCCACAAAGTGTTGGACCATAGGGGCACTGAGTACTTTATTTTTAATGCGGGAGCGATGTTGTGTCATCCTTGTGTTTACTTGCTGATTAGTTTTACCAATGTATAGTTTCTGGCACCCACAAATGATAGCATATACAACATTTTTTGTTTTACAATTCGAGAAACCTTTGTTGGTCCATTTCACGTCCTTATGTTGTAACTCACAACCCTCAAGACAGGAACCACATAAATTGGTCTCATAATATGTTCCACATTTTAATTTTGTGATGGCTCTATCAACATTCCACAGGTATTTGTATGGTAAATTTGATCTAAGATCACATGCGAACAGTATAACAATTCTTATAAATTCAGTTTTAGTAATATGTAAATTGAAATGCCTATATAATGTGAAAGCAACAACGTTTTTCTTCCTGAAGCATTAGTACTTCCAAACATTTGGAAACATTGGGCGAGTAAGACCCACACAATATTGCTGTGTATAGTTAATGCATGTTTTGATTACAAATACATCAGCAGAAAAAAATGCAATTGTAACTTAATCCACATAAAAAAATGCCTTTGTCATATGCCAAGTAAACCTGAATGACCTTACATAGAATATGTGAGAATCGGTGAAGTATCGCATGTGCTTGAATCACATTAACTCAGTAGTGCAAAGTGAACGTTGAAGCGGGAAACTCCCGCAATTTTTATCACGTTTCACTGTCTAACCCTGAAAATGTAACATGTGCAAGTATAGAGCAGTTTATTAGAAAAATCGTTTCAACCACATGTTTGTATATGATGGCCATGTAAGAAAAACATGTTTTGTAGTTGGGTATCACTTATTGCACAGCAAATGAGTCTATCCCAAGTGGCAAAGGGAATAACTTTCACCTCCCTGACGAATGGTGGGCTGCCACCAAATTCTCTAACCCTTAGTGTTGTACTCAGGATATTTCTCTGAGACCCTGCTACCACGGGATTAAAATATGCATTGTTTATGTTAATAGGAGACGTATTCCTCTAGGTCAGGGGGTCTCAAATGTTGGCCCAAGGCAGATGTATCCAAATCACACTAAAAGATACGCCCCCCTCGAGCAGGTGATGACAATTTCCATATTTTCAGAATTCTGCGTGAGCATCTCTAAGTGTCAAAATGTTAGCTTTAGAGCATCTAGCTAGAAAACATGCCAAACTGTAAAATTAATGTCTGCCTTCATATCAGTCACTCTTCACTTCAAAGTAGAATTTTAATCACTAGATCATTTCATATTCTTTTTTCTTACCTTGAAAATGCAACCCTTAAGCTAAAAATCTCTTGTGGTGAGATGGTTTGATGAATGAATAAGGCAGATGACAGAGCAGTGCACAAATCAACAATAATCATGCTGGGAAAATGCAATGCTTGAAGAAATAAAACACTTTAGCACTGGCTTAATATTTTGTAAGACTGTTCTCAAAGAAAGTGATGTTTCCGAATAGATAGCAAACCCACTGTTTTTCAAGGTTGAAAAATAAGAAGAAATGTGTGCTGCAATGATATCTAAGAAAGTTTGACAAATAGGGAATTATAGGTTTGCATTTGATTCAACTGCCTCTATTAATACTTCAGCTTAAACGGAACATAAAGGACGAATATCTTTTATGACGTTTCTGAAATGAATCATTAACTAATCACGCTCACTTTCTTACAGTCAGAAGCTGACCGACAACTAATTGATAGGCCTTTAGCACGAGTCCAAGATTAAGTTAGTTACACTTGCATATAGTCTAGGACTCAGATGTATATATAAAGACTCATGGGCCCAGATTTCTGTGAAGAAGCAAAACAATGAATCAGACATTAGGTCAGCAAACCAAATCACTTTCCTCAGGCGTAGTAAAATGCCACTTAGTAATTTGTAAATGAGAAAATTGTACATTTATTGGGTGATAGTAGATACTTTTAGAATGTGCCGATTTAATGCTAAATGATATAGATGTTGGTATCTACTCACTGACTTGCTCTCTTGTCGTAAATTGTATTCTAAACACTGCAATCTCCATGTCTAAATTTCTACAAATTAGATGTCAGAATTCAAACTTAAAATAAAATTTTCAGGCAGCAATGTGGTTGTTTAGGAGATGGTATTTCGATTAATATTTTTTTTCAAAGTCTGTCATATTTTTGGCATGTATGACGGAAAACAAAAACCTGCAGAGGGAAAGAGCATTGAAATCACAATTACACGGAAATTATAGTACTGCACACTCTCTGGCAATTAAAAAGTGAAGCATCTTTGAATGTATTATTCTCATTAAAAATTTGGAAAATATGTTTCCTGTACAATTCTTTGCGAGTAAGTCGTAAAAATAAAAGAAATAATTATTAACATGTATTTATGGCTGAAATTTGTATAGTGACTTCTCTGACACTTCCAAGTTGCTGTAGTTATTCCACTCTGTTACGGCAAGCTGGATATTTTCAGAGCTTGCCCTATATGTAAATCTGATTGAAGAAATCCGTGTCTCTTTTTTTGGCATATTTAACTTCATAACTATTTAGCTGATTTATGAAGTTTAACTGGTGGATGCCTTTACTTTGAAATGTACCTCCATTCTTAGAGCTATACACCATGGCATTGATTCCTCATTACTTACCTCTGATCAGTGATGGTTTAGGTGATTGTGTGTACCCAGAGCCTGATCTGAAATTTGAAAGACAGGAAACCCACCTGCACCACATGTTCGATTTGCTTGCGGAATTTCCAAAATTGTGTTGAATACTCTCCATATACAATGTCGAGGAGCAGTTTTGTTATCTTCACTCACGTGTGCCATTCTGTGGATGTGGAGGAGATGTTTGTCTGCATCATAAACCCGTCCCTTCTTGCCTCATATGTTGAAGGTAAAATATTGGATGTTGTTGTCATGTGGCTAAGTAGCTGACCAAGGCACTTTACATGAGCATCAGTTGCGTTACAGATGGACACATTCTTTTGTTAAGCACTGGGAGATTAAGTGATTTCCCAGAATCACAGGATGCTGAGCTGTCCCTGCTGAGACTTGAACCCAGTTCTTCATCTTCAATGTCAACCAATCTAGCCATTAGGCCACATCCTCCCCCTAATCAGACCATCTGCATTTCAAAAGAAATCATGAAATTTTGATCATATTCATGATTCAATGTTCAATGAGTAAAGGGAACATATTGAAAAATGATTTAATATGTTGTCTAATACTTTTCCAAATACTTGTGCCCACACACCTCTCCGCATTTCAGCCTGGTTCCATGAATATCATCAGATTTAAAACATACAGGCAAAAGTGCCTAAACAAACCTACACACACATGCTTGCACACACACAAACATAGCACACACACACCAATGTCAAATGTTGTATAATGTAAGAGATCCCAATCCCTGGTGCAATGATAATACTGTTCATTAAGTGGTCTGCTACTGCTTGAAGAGAGGTCCGTCTTTGTTGTCTACCTGTGGAGATGGATAATTAAGAAAGAGATCCCCAATCCAAAATTTGGAAGAGTTGTGAAAATTCTAACATCAAAGCACACACACACACTCAAACACACCCCCACACATATTATTTTTTACAAAATGGCTGCTACTTAAATTGTGATGCATAGTCCAGCCACGTTGAAATGGCAACAGTATTTCCACTTATAAATAGAAACATGTGAATGTCCTTCATAGCATGACAAAAATGTTGTGAATCTTTCAACAGCTGTCAAGACCATCTTCACTGACTTAATATTCCATTGATGTGCAGTTGCATATCCGAAATGTAACGTAACTAGGTTGTTAGTGTTGTCTGCCAGTTTTGTTGCTTTTCAACACACAGCATTTTTAGTGAATGGAATTTTGCCTTAAATTTACCAGTTTTCGTGATGAAGTTTGCGGTTCTAGACAAAAAAACATATTTTCATTTCTTTTTGGCATTTGTTCAGCAAGATATTTGAAACATTTAATCATTCTGTGAGTGATGGTAGTACGATGCAAATCATGACGCAGGAAATATAAATTGCATAAATCGAATGGATTTTTATCAATAACATATGCTCATTAACTGTGGCCAAGAAGTGATAAATGAAAATTAAAGTGCATGACGAATACAATACTCTGCATGGTGTTCATGACTGGTTATCAAATTGACAATAATGTTAAGAGCATTGAATGCTTTTTGCTTTGTGCACTTTTTCAGCACAAATGATACCTGATACCCAAGAAAAATGGCTCATTATAATTTTACGTCCATTACTGCATGACTATTATTTATGTTGCTGAGGTTTCCTAATCTTCTCACCGCCAAAGCAGGCGGCTTTCTTGAAATTGCAGCTAATTTTGTTAAATTATTATATGAATGTCCATACAGTGAAAAGGGAGAATTATTTAAATGTCTGATATTATACTCTAGTTAAAGTCTTAGTACAAAATGCACAAATGCAACTAGGTAAGATATTTGATAGGGGTTAAATTACTGTTTTAATTAGAGGCCGTTCTATGTTGAATTGTTTTCATATATTTACTGCTAATCTCATCCACGGTGTATCTTTTTTCTAGAGTGATTGATTTCTTGCAAAGGTTGTATATTACATGCTTTTGATATAAATCAAACATTTCCACTCACAATATTTATAAAGTTAAAAGTGCACAACAAACACTAGTACAGAAAGACAACTGATCAATAGATAGTGTGGAATTGCAAAATGCAACACACACATACACTGTTTAAATTGCTAAAGCTACGTTTTTGTCGAAATATGCTGTTCTCCTTTTTGATAGTCAGAACAATGCTTTTTTTCTGCACTCACAAGGCAACATAATTTTAGGGTTCGTACGGAATGGCAGAACAGAGGGGCATATTACCAACAACTAGCGATAATTTTTGTCTCTAACTTGTTTAGAGACAAAAATTATCGCCGCACATCGGCGATTTTTATCGCAGATAAACCTTGCTATTAGCAAGGTTTATCGCAAATGCGATAAAAAACGGCCGCAATGCATGAATATCGCTGAAAAGTCAGCGATATTCATGCATTATCGAGCAAATGCTCTTAGCCATGTTATCCACCTCCCATTGGATAACATGGTGAAGAACTGCTCACGGCAGGTGTTAGCTTTTGGAGATATTCGCGCTTAGCGCGAATATCTCCAAAAGTTGGTAATAGGAGATAGCGATGTTAGCGACTGTTTCCAGTCGCTAACATCTTGGCACGCCCACTTTGCATGTCATTAGTGATAAATATCACTGACATGCAAAGCAGGGCCCAAGATGGTCGCTATCTCCTATTATCTGTCACTAACTGGTGTTAGCGACAGCTTGGTAATAGGGAGATAATTTTATCTCCGCTTTCTTGGCTTTTAAAGCCAAAAAAGCGGAGATAAACCCCCTTGATAATATGCCCCAGAGAATTTCAGCTTCGCCCGATAGCTCTTGCCATGACTTCCAAAACTCGCTCTATGTGAAATTCCAGTTATTGGTGGTGAATATTCCCACTACATTGGATGCGGTGTGCATGTGCAGGCAGCTTGCCTCCTTATGTTGCACAAACAACACCCTTCTTCATGTTCGGTAAAAGATGGCTCCGTTTTTATTGTGACTTCCTCAGGTCAGATGTTACAATACCAAGGGCCTTATTTATGAGAAATGACGCAGCGCTGCATGAAAGCAGCAATGCGTCACTTCTCAGTGCGCACTCCTTGCGACTTACCTGATGCGTCATATCTAATGTATGACACATCATGTCGCAAGGAGTTACAGATACGTCAGTATTTCTCACGTATCTGTAAGCGTAAAAAGTGACGCATTGCTGGAGTGTGTCACAAAAGTGACGCAACTCCAGCAATGCATCCTTTCACATAGGGCAAGCCCCATGTGAAAGGGCCTGCGTCAGTCTTAGGCCTGCTGTGAGGCAGGCGCAAGATTTTGACGCAACAGCGTCCTAGAAGTGACGCAGTGAAATCGCATAGATTTCATTGTGTCACTTCTACTAGGCTTTTTGTGGGGGAACAACCCCCCTTCATACATTATACTGGCACAGGTTTAATGTAGTGCAGGGGTTTAAAAAGTGACGCATCTGCTTAGATGCGTCACTTTGTAAATGGTGCGCAACAGGAGGCATGTTTTACTCCGCCGATGCATCACAAAAAGTGACACATTGGAAGCGCAAAACTGACGGAAGGCCTCATAAATGAGGCTTATGGTTTTAACTCGCGGTATCACATCTAGGGTAGGACGGTAATTGTAACACCCCTTGTTTCAGTACATTAAACCAACGAGGCGATAACGAACGTAGATTCAAAGAGAACATTGTTATATTTTTCCATCAATCCCTCTAATTGCGTCCCTCGAGTTCAAAGATTTCCTGCCAGTTATTTGGCTGACCCTTTCAATGTGCCAAGTTTGCAATATTGGCATTGTCCCTGAACTCTGGAGTTTGTTTGTTTTGAGCCTGCTATCATTAAAAAGTGAAAGAAAGCAGAGTGTGGTACCCAAGACGCCATTAGGCCATATTTCTAATTTACTAAACACTGATCTACTGCCCATAAATTCCCCATTAGCTGAGATGTTTTCTGCTGCCCCAGAACCAACCCTTCATCTCTGAAAAGAGAATTAAGACGTGTATAAAGCCCATTATTAAACTGGTTTGTAGTTCACTAACAAAGATTTACAACTTAGAGAACACACATTACTGGGCTTGTATAAAGATTACTTAAGAGTAGATTTACTACGCAATGCCAATCCATTATATTCATAGTTTCTAGCTCAATAGAGACATATTTATAACTCATATGCAACCTATTAAATAACAACCTCTGTGGAACACAGTATATTGATTTTGAATTCATAATCATCATACTACAAGCAACTTTAAACCCTCTAAGTTATTTTCTAATACTTTGAAATAACCTATATACGTGGAAGTCCACCCACATTTTACTAAAAAATTGAAAAAGCGACACTGTCAGAAATTTATATCATGCTTACTTCTCAATCACTTATTATCTGCGATATATATTATTCTCCTTTTTTATTCCTTGATTTCTAGTTGGTGATAAAGCCAAATGACATCGTTACTGGATTGGACATAACAGATGAACATGTCCATGTTTTTATTTTGAGATGATAGAAATTCTTTATTGAAAGTTTAAGTCATGAAAACTGTTATTGACAGTAAAGCAGTAGCGGCCCGTGGTGGGAGTGCTGCTGGGCGCTGACGGCGGTGGGGCAGGGGCAGGCTGGGGGGTAGTAAACTACAGATTACGGCTGATTAGAGGTAAGTAAACATATAAATAAATAATACGAATTTCATTGCGCGCGCTGCATCACCAAATGTAGTAGTAGAAATTGGGTTTCTGGTTGGCAACGGTATGCAACCTGTCTAAGCAGGAAACACAATTCTAGTCAGTGTAAGTAGGAGACATACCATAAGGTAACATGTGCTCACCCTCTGGTAGCTTGGCACAGAGCAGGCAGACTAAACTTTAGCTGGCAATGTGTAATATATTTTGTGCAACTCTTCAAATAGTAATACAGTGAAAAAAAAACAAAAAGACTCCACACCATCTACGAATTATGATTGTATTGTATTATTTTATTCATTATATGGATGTACCAAGTTACTGAATGAAGTGAAAGTTCCAATATGTATTTTATGGATGTTTTGTACCTTTGATGATTTGAATCTGAATAAAGAATCTTGATGTTGACTCCACACCAATTTAGAAAACTAGATCATGATTTTATAAGGGAAACAGACCAAATCAACAATACATCAAAGGCTTTGTTGATTCTTTTAATGCCTAAATCGATAAACAAGGAAACAAGTGGCGCAGTGGTAAGGTCCGAGTCAAGGGACCTTACAAAGTTGTTCTCCCGTATTACCAATGTATTAATGTCAACATATCCCCAAATCTCAGCTCCATAAAGCACAGCACTTTAGGCTTTCACACAATAAACCTACAAAGTTAGACTTATTGGAGGCGACTGAGTCTGCATGCGGAAGCAGAGTACAGATTTAGATCTCTGTACTATAAGCATGTGGCTTTTGCTGAGTTGTGACTCCAAGCATAGCTTGTTCGACATCCTGGCGCCTAAGTAGTCAGAACTGTGGACCTGCTCAAGAGGCTTTCCATCAACTTTGACTGTATGATGCTTAGATGTACCTTTCTCAAACACCATATATTTTGTCTTAGCTGTGTTAAGTTCCAGCCCCCTACGGGGACATAAATCCAAGAATTATCTAGCAACATCTGACAGCCAACAGGGGTCTTGGAGATTAATAAAGAGTTGTCAGCAAACAATAATACTGACATTTTCATTCCATTCAAAACTGACACATATTTCCTCCAATCAGCAAGATCACCTCTTTTATAGGCAGAGGAACTAAACATGACAACTCTACCTTCTCTCAATTAGAAATTTCAGTTTATTAAGTGTAATAGGTAATCACCTATGCTAATCTATGAGAGAGGTGGGTCTCTCAGTACTGAAAAACAAGTTTGGGATTTTTTCACAACCAGGACATGCAAAACTTAAAAGTATACGTACTTCCTTTTAGTTACATATCACCTGGCCCTGTGCGCTAACTTGGGCCTACCTTAGCTGTGACTTATTTGTAATAAAAGAAGAGTTTTAGGCTTGGCAAGCAGTTTTAAAAACCAAGTGTAAACTGCGTACACATGTTCTGAAGGCCTGAAACATGTTTAAGTCTCCTTGAGCAGGTGGCACAAGCAGTGTCGGAGTCCCACGACTAGCATTTAATTTACAAACCCTAGTCACATGTAGTGCACTCTACTAGGGACCCACAGGTGAATTAAATGTACCAATTGCAGATATGTCAATCAAACCATGTGTTAGGAGAGAAGCACAGGTACTTTAGTACTGGTTGGCAGAGGTAAAATGCTCAGAGTCCTAAGGTCAATAAAAAGACTCAGCAAAAATATGAGATAAGCAGGAAAAACATTTGGGGAAAGACTACCCTAAGGCTCTCAGGGCTTATACAAATATTCCTTCAAGAGAACACTTTCTGAACCTGCAGAAGAACGGAAGAAACTGGATCTGCTAACCTGAAAGGACCCACGAAGACTAGACCTTCTCCCTCTTGCACCTAGGACCAAGAAGTGAACTCCAAAGGCCAATTAGCTGACCTCCTCTGTAGCTACAAATTGCAAGAGGCCTTTTTCCTAAAGTGACCATTTTATTAGTTACACCTGGAACCTGACTGCACATTCCTTGTGGCCTATGCAGGGCAGAGGCTGGCCCCTAAGTAGTGGGAGTCTTAGAAGACTTTAAAGACTTCTGGCACCATCATGGGAAGCTTGCAGCAAAGGTGTATGATTTTGATGCTCCTTCCAAAGATACAATGTCAAGCTTGGCCTAAGGACAGAGTTTGATTTCAATAAACAAGACTAAGTCAGAAGGTAAAATCTTTGACTGTGCCGAGCCCATGTGGTATACCTGCCTCACACTTCATTGCGATCAGTCTGAAAACACACTTAGGTCCTGGTCTACCTTCTCCATAGACTATCATTGCTACTTAGTTCTTTTTGTGATATTTTTACTTAAAAAACTACAAAATTCCTATTTTTGTCATATTTGTGTCACTATGTTTATGTTACTCAATTATTCTAATTAATTTTGGGATTTTTATTGTTTGATGATTTCATTCTATTACTGTTTTGGTACTTACACATTGCTCTAAGTTAAGCTTGCCTACTCTGTGTCATACCTACCAAGGATTTAATCTCAGGTTTATTTAGCAACTTTAGGTTCCCCTTGTCAAGTTAGTGTCATTTTTGCTTGAGTTGGGTGGTCAGCTACCCCAAATGATGATTCACTTTCTCACAATCCCAAAATATACATTTCCCTTTCCTTTTGTTTCAACCTCTGAATGTTTTCCTTCCATTCCATTCCCTTTTCAGTCTAATGCACCTTCCCATCTTTATGGCACAGTATTTTCCTCTTTCATTAATTCTTTAGTACTTGATCGTAGTGTTCCCGTTCTGTCATCTAAATAAGACCACATTTTACAGCTAGGAGTAGCAAATTGGTAATGAAAAGTTGTTTCAAACATGTCATAAGTTTGCATTCATAAGCTTTGCATTTGGACTTTTCAGTAATAAAATCAGCATGACTTTATGATACATGACTTATATAAGCTCACCTGTATTTTATATTTATTTCCTAATGTAAGTGAAGGTAATAGTCACACAATATTATTGTTCTTTATAGAGCCTTTTTTGGGAAGCTTAGGCCATTGAAATTTGTTTTAAGTATTTAAAGCATTTGTGTTTGTGTGTATGGTTTTAACAAAAGTATGGGGGTATGTACATTTGCCCCAAAGAAGCTTGCATGTGATACTACACAGACTCTCAGTGTAGGTTCTTGTAACAAGGGAATGTCACTTCCAGTCAGTCTCAGTGTCTGTCTAACAAAAGAGTATTGGTTGGAGCAGATAAAACAACATACCTTCAAAATATAACAGGTACCCCCAGTGTTATCTAAAAACCATATTAGTGGCAGTGACTGCAGCTAACTCACTCTTCTATAGCTGGAAGCTTACTATATAGCATTAGGGCAAGCACTGAGCATCTTTTCCAGGGAAGAGAGAAGAGGAGGAGACTGAAAAGGCCAACAAATATTCTATTAGGATCTATTATAAAATGTAAACCTCTTATGTACCACTACTCCATTCAAAAGATTTCTATTTATAAAGAAATATCAGATGAACTGAATACGAGGAACATTGTCTATTACCTGATGGAGGAGACCAGTGGAATTCCTGCTTGGCACCCCAATGATGATCTGTTTCCCTTATTATTTTTCCTTCTGTCATGGCTTGTCTGGGGTCTTTGTTACTGGTCCCAAGCAGTATGATCCTGCTGTCTCAGCCAAAAAAATGTCAAATAATAATTTTTGCATTGGTTACACTTGAGGACATGATACCTCATCCTGCTACCTCTGTTTCTCCTCTCCTCTTGTGACATGGCATGGCACAGTGCTTCCGGCACTTCACTGTGGTACCACCACAATCTGCGCTAAGTTTTAGGATTTTGAAAAAGACCCCTGAAATGTGGTGGGGAGATCCATGGATGGGCCTCTAATTTTGCTCCCATAACACTTATCTGCCTGGAGCCCTCTGTAACAATTTGCCCTATTGAGCTTAGAAAACGGTGTGCAGTTAAATCCCATCAAGTCACTGACATAAATTATTTATTTAATTATTCCAGCCCATTGATATGTATTTGGGATTTTGTCACTGTCCAGGATGAAAAAATGGGGGTTCATTTTTCTCCAATATATTTGCCATTCAGTTTAGCATGGTTAGCTTTTCAAATCTCTAGTCCATGTTTACCCCCCTATGGTTACTAACTCAGTTGGGCTGTACCACTAAATATTGGCCCTCAAGAATATCATGGTACAAGTCTATCGGGGACAACATATCAAGAAACAAAATATTGAAATGTAAGTGTCTATAGGGAGGTATAAAATTGCTATACATAACTCCACATCTACTTACCGTGAAGATTTATGTACTGTACAAGTACATAAACGTGGAGTTAGGTATAGAAAATCTGGACTTATCTGTTGATAATTGTTTTCAATATTTTGTCCTCG
Organism: Lissotriton helveticus; assembly: GCF_964261635.1. Lineage (NCBI taxonomy): Eukaryota > Metazoa > Chordata > Amphibia > Caudata > Salamandridae > Lissotriton > Lissotriton helveticus. The sequence goes on along the minus strand of NC_136061.1, from coordinate 1,690,187,386 downwards.
ATATTGTATTCCGTCTATATACTGGGGTTGATATTCAGGGTGCACACCTGTCAGCGTTCCTTAGGTCAGGTTTAAAATGCAATGCCATTAGTTGCTGAATGATATTTCATTTTTTCTGTAATAGAGTGTAAGGTACAAGTTGCATTGTCCCACTACTAATGTATCGAGGTTTTTATGCAATTTAGTAAACTATCTCCCATGTCCGCCATTATTTTTGCATATGTTATGGAGGATAGGGAGGACACTCATTTTTGTTGCATACAGCATGTTGAGCGAATTGAGTTCTTTGTTCTGATGCGAGAGTAAGGTGCTTTCCTCCAAATATTACAGTAGTAGGAGAAGAACTTTACAACAGTGACTAAATCAACGACTCATTTAAAAAAAAAAAATCAATTCTTGAATTCATTGGATTAAAGTAATAATTACTCTATTTTTATATAAGGTATTTGTTTTGACACACACTGCAAGATGGTAATGAACATATTAGATATATATTTTCAGACATAGGCCTAAGAAAAAGTTACATTCCAAGAGAGACCCACGACGAGCGTGCTTTTATAATGCTGTAAAAGGGGAATAAGGTGACCTGCTAGTACTGTACACAGTGGCATAGCTAGAGCTTTTGCTGCCTGGGGCGTTCCCTGAGCTTACCGTCCAGTGACGGGCAGTGCAGGTAAGAGAGATGGGGTGCAGACAACAGATGACAAGCGAGGTGGGAGGCAACAGACGACAACTAAGGAGAAATTATTTTTTTTTAAACTAATCTTGTGCTTGCCACTGCCCTCAAAAGCACTGCCCCTCGATAGCTATGCAACTGGCTGTACAAAATATGTGTATCAATAAATCCATTCATACTTTGTGAACTGATGTGATTTCCAACAGAACTTAATAATAAATGCTGAGTTTCTAACTTTTTCTAATCCTTGCATCTGGATTTTTGTTTTAAAAAGGATCGTACATAATAAAATACTACTTTAGTGTCAGAACCAAATTGCCTGCCACCGCTTTGAATTCATACTACATACTGTAATCTATATTGTCATTAATATGCCACCTTTTTTTTAAGTCTTTTGTGTAGCCTCAGCAGTCGGGCTTCGCTTTACCACTTAGTCTTTGTCTTGCTCAGGCCAAATGGCAACATAAATGTTAACAGAGTTGGAAAGGGGGAAAAAAACTAAATGCATTCATTGTGACCTCCAGTAGCATTTATCTCCCTGCATTACACTTTGTAACTCTTTAAGTATGGATTTCTTTACTGAAAGATGTGGTTTTGATACATGAGTTCTAACACTGATATATTTTGTCTATACTGCCTCTTTCACACCATGAAAGAAAATGTGTGTAGAACAGTGCTCACCATTTCATCAATACGTGGAAGGTGTTTCTGGAGAAAAGAAATCCATTCACTCTTAACACAAAGTGGCAGGTTATTTGATGTATTGTGACGTTCTACACAGTCTGTATCCGCTCAGGCTTTCCTGATCTCTGCTACCATTCTTCCAAGTAAATGGGTCCAATTTAGCTGTCAAAGAGGCACTTAAGTTAGCATTACTCTCACAGGCTAAGGTTCGATCACCACTACTGTTATGGAATGTTTAGTACAGGTAAGGTGGAATGTTCTTTTTGTTTATTTATTATATTTGTTAAAGTGCAAGCATATTTCACTTCCGGCTTCTTTGAGACACTATTGTAGGTAAAATCACCCAAGTAAAGAGTAATATAGAATGTGGTGGCGACAAAGAAAGTATATTCTGTATCAAGATCGGTGCTATAAGTTTACATCAGAGTAGGAAGACAATTTGGTGGTAAAAGACAATAAGAGACAGTGCATAGGTATTGTCCCTGTCCAGTTGAACGAGTCCATGAAAAGGCCTTGGTTCCCCTCCCTGGCACTCCCAATGGTGGGAGCAGAACCTGAATCCATTGCTCCCAACCCTCATAGACATGCCAGGGTATACTAGGGTGTACATTATCATTTGAACAGTATGTGCATTTCTGACTCTTGGAAGGACTAGTTGACTTTCATTAAAATGTGACATCATCAACAGTGCATTACGGGGGCATGAGTTATAGTTAGTTCAACTAACTATAATGGCTGAATTTCTCTGGTTTTGTACAAATGAAGTATCCAACTAACTATAATGTCCCTGAAACCTGCATTTTTTTCAGTGAATTCCTAAGATTTTTTAAATGCTTATTTCTAACTAGAACGTCCCTGAAACCTATGGTTTTTTCAGTGAATTTACAGGTTTTGTAAATGATAACTGCTAACTATAACGTCCCTGAAACCTATGGTTTTTCAGTGAATTTCTAAGGTTTTTTAAATGCTAATTTCTAACTATTCCTACATAAGTAAAACATGTGCAGAAAGAGGAAGAAACGTGCAGAAAGAAGCAAGAGAAATGCAAATGCAGTAAGAGGCAACAGAAGTCCAGAAAGACGAGGAAAGGTGCAGAAAGAAGCAGGAGATATGCAGAAAGAACCAAGAGAGGTGCAGAAAGACGCTTTGTTGCACAGTCATCCTGTGCCCCGCACCTCTTGGTGCACTGCTGTTCGGGGAATGAAGTCCACTTGTGTCCTAAGGTCCTCAGGACACAAGAGGACCTCATCGCCCCACCAGCAGTGTGCCACGAGTCACGTTTGCAGAGTGGAGTAAAAAGGGGCATGGCCTCGGACCACCTCTCTGCAATCCAGCTGTGTGGCTCATACTGGAGGTACCTGTTGGGGTGGCTGGCCCCCACGGACCCTCAGTATTCAAGGGGACTTAATTCCCCAACTTAGAATGTGCCAGGGGGCTGTGTGGTCCCCCTTCCCTGGACCACAATTAGCCCTGGGGAGCCGATACCCCGGGGCCTGGCCTCATTTTTTAATTTTTATTTTGCGTGAGGGGTGCCGCGTGGCCCCCCTTCCCTGAGCCACTGCTGGCCCGGGGACCCCATCCCCTGGGGCCAGCCCTTTGCGTTGGGGACTGTGGGGGGAGCCCCAGTGCCCTCACAGTCCCAGCTAGCTCACCGCCTCCTGCAGGAAGCACCATTGCTTTTGCACAAGGTGAGCTACTGACATGCAGCTCCCCTTGTGCAAAAGCAATTCTGCTTTGGTTTTTGGAAGTGAGAGCAGGTTTCCTGCTCTTGATTCCAAAAACCAAAGCAAGAGTTTGCCATGAAAGGACGGGAGCCATGCTATGAAAGGACAGGAGCCATGCTCCCCTCCTGCCATAGCAAACGGAAATGTCCCCGGGGTGGGCACCCGGGACATTGCAGGAGCCAACCACAGGAATGCACTTCCAAGGCCTCAGGACCTCAGGGCAAGACACTTTCAGGGTGTCAGACAGTGGCCAACAGAAAAGTCCAGTCTAGGTCCAGTTGCCATTGGTCAGCTGGGTACTTCTGGGGAAAAATACCTTTTGCAGTTCTTTTGTCCTTGTAGCTGCTTAGGAGGTCAGCAAGATGGACCTTGGAATCCACTTGTTTGTCCTGGGTACTTGAGGGAGGTAGTCCAGTTCTTGTGGGCTCCTCTCAAGTCACAGACAATAGGACCAGTCCTCTGCTGATTTTCTGCATGTACATATGGTGTTCTGTGGAGGGTGCCATTGGCTGCCACATTAATGCCTGGCACCAGCTAGTGATTGACTGTGACTCCTGGCTCCTTCTAACCAATGGGGTAAATCTACACAGGGCCGCACATACCCATTTTTACAGCAAACAATCCTTCTCTTCTTAAGCAAAGCCTCTTTTCACACCCTGAGGAGTGGCCCGGACAATGAGTAGCCCCCTCCTCTATTGTACCCAAAAATGGTTCTTGATACAGATTTCCACTCACAGGATTTGCGATCAGCCTGACTTTCAGGACAAAGGCTGGAGTATGTCTAGTTGTCACCTGGCATTTACTTGTGACTGTAAGGTTCATATAAAAGTGATTAAGTTCCTGGGCCCACCAAAGTTGGCCTTCCTGCTAGGAGAAGAAAACACCTCTACACTTCCAGGCCTTGGTCCTGGCTCTGAAAGAAGTTTTCACACCTCATTAACTTCAAGTAATTGATTGACAGATGTTAGAGAACAAATGCAAATTACCCACTAGGAGCTTCTGGCAGAGAGAAAATAACTTTATAAAAGTAAGTTTTCCTAAATGCTTCCTAAAAATTCAACTTCACCATTTAATTCAACTTTTAGTAAATATTAAGGTGGTGAATTCTTTTTTCTAGCTAGCCCCAAACCAGAGAGACAGAATTAATAGTTTAACCTGTACTGGTTTTCTGTATCAAACAGCCAGGTTTACCTCAGTTTTTAGGGACTTGTCACTGTAGGGACATTGTGGCAATATTTATGGACATTTCCCACTTTTGAATACCATGCACCCTACGTTGTGGGCTACAAGGCCTGCATGGGACAACTTATAAATATTTAAAATGGAGGTTTTATCCTATGAAAAAGGATTCTTATGAAAGATTGAACGGCAGGATTACACTACAGCAGTCATGCTACATGCTATAGTGATAGGCCACAATCTGTGTATTGCGGGCCCATGCTACTTATAGCACAATAGGTGCAGGCCACATCTGGAAATGGGTGCCTTTTATATTACTATATACTAGGGATGTATAGGCAAATAAAATATGTCAATCAGGGGTGAGCCTATTTAACCCTGATTAAAGGGGAAGCTAAGGCACTTTTCCTCTGATTTGAAGTTACAAATTGCACAGAGTTATAAAGACAGTGAAGCAGATAGGTCAAAAATGGCGGGCAGCTGTGCAGATGGTGATAATTTCCAAATGCCATAAAGGAAGTAAACTTTTTAAATTATAATTCTGGCAGAAGGTGATATGGTAAGATGACATAGTTAACAAGTGGCAAGATGTTTAGTTAAATACATCATAAATACTGAACTAGAAAAAAACACAGCTGAGTTTTTTTAATTCATCTTTAGCTACAACTCCAATACTTTTAGATCAATTATTCTCAAGTGCCAACATTTTCTTGGTCATCTTTGCCACAACAGAGAGAAAATGGATATACAATATCCAAGCAAGTCTTGGCCTCATCCCAGAGAAATCCACTCCCCAATTTCTAGAATATGTCTTTTCTGCACAGAAGTAAAAGTAACCTACTTCAAGAATTAGCCCTTTACTGCCTCATTGGTGGTGTGGTCTGTGATTCCTTAGGAACAGCAAGCTCGTTATCAAACTAAAGGAATTATACTTAGGGAGAAAACTTGGGGTGGCCAGACCTCGCGGAGTTATATAAAAACTCCCCAAGATTCAGCGGAGTTCTGCGAGCGGGCGGAATTCTGCCCGTCACACTGCTCTGACCGATTTTTAGCACCAGAAGCTTGTTCTGCACTGTGAACTCAGTGTGAAAGGCACCACGCCATGCACCTGAGGGCACTGCTTCTTTTTGCTCCTCTTTGTGAATGGTTACGACGTGCTGCAACCGCCCCTGTTGAGAAATCCCTCGGGAGGTGTTCTAGCACCCAAAAATTGCGTTAGGGGATGCAAATTTTGGCTCGCCATAATAAGTTTGGGGACCCACCCATGTGAAACCACTCTGCCACACGATGGTTGGAGGAGTTTTGCCAGAATTCCGTGTTCGATTCAGAACACAGAGTGGACAAAATACTGTAAACTCCGCAGGCAGAGCAGAATTATTCGCCCACCCTAAGAGAAACCCACTGATGTAAAATAAAAAGCGATGTATCAAAATTATTGATTCAGTACCTTATATTGAATTGGAAATGATCTTCATGGCATTCCATTCCGTTGTTTATTTGTCCAGAAGTGGTAGATTTCAGCACGTATGTACGAACATGATAGCAGTGAAAAATGTAAGAATTCAGTCAGGTATTTATCAAAGAAAATCTAAATCAAAAGTACTTTTGTGAAGAAAAATTTCAAGATGAAATTCTGTCAGTGTTCACATATTTTCCAATTCTCTCATTGGTAATATAGTGTTCAATTCCCTACTGCTCTAGTTTTATATTTATATAACCTGCTCACATGAAATTATCAGAACTGGATGATCATAAGAGGTTTTCTGTCACCAGAATAAGCAAGATATACATCACAGTATTGTAGCACTTGTGTACAATGTAATCCACATTATTCACATATTTATACTGCAAGAACATCTAGTCATTTCCAGTGCAAACATTATTTATTTACAATCTGAAAGTGTATTTTCCTGTATCTGGAATGAGTGAAACTTTCTAAACAGAAATAGGTCTTTCCACAAGAGGGACAGTAATCAACACGATAGATAAACAAGTAAGTTTGAATTTGTCTTTTATTTCCAGAAACTCCCGTAGTCTTTTCTAGTTGTATTCTCGATTTAAACCCGATTTGCAATTTACAGTAATTTCTTCATACTCTGAAACGAAGGCAATTAAAAGGATATTTCTCTATATATAATATCACATAATTGAAGACCCTGAAGTTGACGGTGATGATGCCTCAAAATATTGCTTCCCATAAGGCAAACCACTGCAACATAATTTTCAACGCGCTCTCTCAAATACCTATTATATCAGAGTGCACAGTATATCAACGCTAGTGAAGATAAGCGGTCGCCGGCCTCCTTTATCAGTCCACTAAAACCATAACAGATGATATTTTTATGCAGGAGTTCATCATGATGAAATGCAAACGTTTTGCTCTACAGTTGAAGCAAAGATGGTTAAGATGCTGCACAGCTCATGCTCTAAAAGTAAACCTTTCATATATACAGACAGTATATACAAATCACACCAATCAAAAAGGGGAAAATACAACAGTATCTCTCTTACTGCAGGGTGTTTCATAAATCACTTTGGTCTTCTGCAAAACTTACAAATTATCGCATTTGACATACCCAAGCCAAGAGAAGATACATAACCTCTGCATAAGCATTCTCAGCACACTTCACCGTAAGGGTGAACTTTTTCACTAAATTAATGTAGGTATATCTTTTTGCTGGTAATCTATACAAAGCGCACTGATACCCCTCGAGGTCTGGTTCACACTATATAAGACAGACAAATAAATACACAAAAAAATACATAAATAAATAACAATTATTTTTTACCCATCAATTCACGTGTGGTCATAGGCTACCATATCTCTCTCCAAACAATCACTTAATAAATATATCTGCAGACAACTAATTAACCTATTACCACACGTGCTAGTATGAAGATAAACAACATTATCGCGATAGTAAATGGTAACCTCCGACGTCTTTTCATGTCATGTGACTGTGGTAAAATTCTAACCTACTTATTGTTTGCTATTCACCGCACAGGCTAACTTACTCTGCTTAAACTCCACAACTATCGGTTGTATTTGCATGAAACAATTTGGGAAAAATAGAAGCATTTAACTTCAGAACAAATCCAAATACAGCATCTAATACATTTTCCACGTCATAGATTTGACTTTGAGAAGACGAGTCATGCTCGGGAACAGACATGCGTCCTACCCCTTGGAATATATGTATCATATTTAGCACATAACCTCACCCTTAAGACATACGTGCTTGACCAGACGTGTTTCGCCTCTTTTTCATCAAAATGACCCTCCAATAAAGTATCTGGCTATGTTTTCTTTCTCATTTTACATTTTCAAATTGTCTTACATGTGCCCTGCTGAGATTTAGCTTCTGAAGCGCTCATGTGGCCACCGTTAGAAACCAATACTTTTTCTAAATCCCTTGTTCATCAAAAGGACCAGTTCATGCAGAATGATATCTTGGAGGTCGGACATTCATTTACTGTGTTACATGGGGCGGGGGCTTCATACATTCTGTGATGGGGGTTGAGGGTTGCCTACTAATCCCAGGAGTCTCCGATATTCCTGTTTCCGGTTTTCTTAAGGTAAGCATGGGTATTCGTTGTGTGGTGCATTAATTACCTTTCCAATGTCATAGCTAGTAGTTTAAGGAAAACAAGAAGCCCTCCTCTCTACTTTATGCAAAGAACAAAGCCAAAGGTTTTTTTTTATATGCAAGTCAGTAGCGAGGTGTGTAGCTTAACCCCTTCGAGGCTGATGACGATCTGAGCTCGTCATGAACCGCGTGTTTTTTAAAAATTCAGCGCGCAGCGGGAAAAACCGCCGCGCGCATAAGGTTAAATATTCATCCGTACTTCTCTCTTGAATTGTTGATAATACTGTTTTTTTGCAGATTTGTGCTTTTATCTCTTAAATTCTCCAGTGAGATTGCTATGAGCAAAAACTTTACTCAGCAGGTCCTTTCTCTTTTTCCAGTTCTGTGTATCCTCCTTTTAAACATCTTGCGGTGAAAAGATAGATCTTGTGGAAGAATGACTCTTATTGCATCTCCCAATAGAGATGTGTGGCATGAGGAAAGATCACATATCAAACTTTCATATATCGGGCATGCTTTTGGAAAGTTTAGCCTTGTTGCTGTTCTTCCATCCCAAAACCCCCTAATCAGGTTTTAATCCTTGCCAAGTCAAGCAATGCTGCAAATATGGAACAGATTGAAAAGTAAGCCTGCGGCCAGTCAGCATTTTACATGGCAAACGTTTTCAACATGTAGATCTTGTCGCCTGCTAACTGTTTTTTTCACCCTGATAATTAATAGTTGCCTAGTTCTGTACCCTGCAAGCAATTAGTGTTTTTTTAGGTTTGAGGACATAAGCATACAGTTGTTGTTGTGTGGGGTAGCATGAATATCTAAGGCTGGTTCTCCGATGCAACCTATCCAGGTTATTGATTAACGTAACCTTGATGGGAGACCTCTGTCACTACCAATGTAGATTTAATTTCTCTTTGCCCCTGGCATGATCGGGCAAGAGTTCACCAGTCCACCTAAATTAGATTATTTTCACTGGGAACTGCTTTAATTGATTCATAGATCATGCTGGATTGTACAGTTGATCCTCTGATATTTACATCCTTGATTCTATGAATCACTTGACTTGAGATAATCCGAAGAGCAATAATATTCACAAGCGTTTGTATTAAGCCAGGATCACTGGTAAAGTGATAGCACTTTATAGGTAATACTAACATTTTGCAGTTCATCCGACTTAGGGGCCTTCATAAATGCCTTGGATTTGGGTGGTAGAACATGCCAATGACATATTTTTGCAATAAGTCTTCTGCACAGTTCATTGGGAGCCACAGAGTAAGAATTTGTGGAATGTAGTCACCAGAGGAGAAGCCAAGGTTACCATCTGTGATGTTACGAAAAAACTGCCACAAGTCCTTAGCCTAGCCTAGCACCTGGACTCTAAGCAATGGAGACTTTTTTCACTGTTAGGTCTGGAGTAGACACATAAGTGTAATAATCATCAATGAATACCAACATTATTTTGTTTGCTTTTTTAAGTAAAATATTATTTTGCTCTATATGATACAATTAATTTCAGATACATTAACGAGCCACCATTTGACAGAGTAAGGAGGTGTATAAAAATGTATTTGATATCAATTCCCTTTCACATCAGCCTTAGTAAGCCTGTTGAAACCTTATTGATAGATTGTAGTTTATGTCCAAACTGACTACAGAGTTACAGAGTCCATTATCAAGCTTATATATGAGTAGTTGAAGAAGAAAGTGAATAGTAGATGCACACATTTGTATTTGCGATATTTTTCATTAAGCTTAAGTTAACAAACATCCACTTGATCTTTTCAGCCACTGCTCAGTAGCTGGTGCACCCACGCTAGAACTTGTAGAAAACATACTACACAATTGGCATCTGTTTGGATTGACACAATCTTTGATTCTCTATAGTGATCTTTTTTAACAATTCAATTTTTCAAAAAGCTTCAACACCTAAGTCTGCGAGTTCTGGAAAAAAAAGATGTGCCTGTCTGACGATTCAATATTAATCAATTTCATGAAACACAACTAAAAGATCAGAGACAGTTATTAACATTTAGTTCACCTGGGAATCTTTTCATTACTGTCTTGTCTGGCATGTAAATCAATTAAAAGAGTGAGTAAGAGGTGAGAGTTCACATGCTGTTGTGCAAACAGTGTTTACAGTTTATGTGAAGCAAGGGCAGATGGAATCCCAATCGGCTTGCAAACTTTTGTTAGTTAGCCTTAATGTGTAAATGCTGCTGCAAACATATGTGCGAACCGATTTGCTATTGGTTCACACTATCCCTAGAACTAGCAAATGCATTTTAAGAAGGTGGCCAGTAGAGATTAAGGGGCAGATGTATCAAGCCTTTTGCGATTCGCAACGGCCGGAATTCTGCGAATTCCGGCCTTTGCGAATCGCAAAAGGCATTTTAGCATTTTTTGAAAATGTCTGAAAAAAATCGCAAAATAAGGAATTTGCAAAAATGTGCAATTCCTTATTTTGCTTAAGCATTTAAGGAACCGCAAATTTTGCGATTCCTTAAATGCGATGTATGTAACTTTTTGAGATTGTGATTTTGGGTTAAGAAATCGCAAATTACCACCAACTTGTAGTTGGTGGTAATTTGCGATTTCTTTTTAAAATGCCCTATTTGGCATTTGTGAAGGTGGCATGTGACGCACATACATGCCCATAGGGCATGTATGTGCACCACATGCACACACATGTACATTTAAGGGGTGCAGCAGGGTGTCTTTGAGACACCCCTGCACACTTGTACTAATTCTCAAATTGCGATTAGCAAATTGCGAACTCGCAATTTGAGAATTATTTCACAATCATTCCTATGGGCCTTCTAGCCCATAGGAATGCATGGGAAATTATTCCTTAATTGCGAATTCGCAAAATGCGAATTCGCAAATAAAGAAGATTAAGAAATCGCAAAAAAATAGCGATTTTCTACATACATTCCATTTTGCGATTTCTAAATAGCGATTCCTTAAAAATCGCTATTTAGAAATCGCAAAATGAAATCTTGATACATCTGCCCCTAAAAGTTGTAGTGAGTGTTCCTGGACAATCACTCTTCTATGGTTTAGGCACAGGTTGTGAATTGGACCTATTCTTTGATCCGAGGTCCATGTTAATAACTTGCAACTTATGAAATTTGATCTGAATTTGGTCTGAACATTGGGCAATTTACATAGTTTTCCGATTGGAATAGAGTTCAAGTGAGGAGCTCAGCTTAAAGAGATTGGCAGTAGCAAAGCAGAGCATAATACGTGCTAGGATGAGTGCTGTCCTGTGCACTAAGCAATCAAAAGATTAGTGACCATACATCTGGGCCATCAAATTTGAGCTTTATTTTGGAATGATTGGCATGCATATTTGTGACATGTTTGTCCCTGCTCATTGGGTTTCACAAGGAGAGTGTGATATGACATGATTTGTAAGGTCTTTTTGTCTATTGATTTTGTGATGTTATCATGATCAATGTTAATGTGATGTAGCTTCCTAGTTTGTGATCATATTCAAAGACAGTGAAATATCTCTTTCTGCTACATCATCAGGATTCAAATGTACTTGATGTTATTTGTGCAACTCCAGTTTCATCTTTCATTGTTCCAGTTACTTTTCACCATCAGTTTCAAGATCCCTTGTTTGAATCATTGTAAAACTAGATAGCCGACCTGGGCTTACAGAATATGACACTGCACACTTTTGTCAAGCATAGCTTGTTGATGACTATCTACATACATACAACCAGCATGCATGTCATAAAGGTTAATAAGCAGTTACCGTGACTCCTTGGAGCCACACACCTCCTAATAATTCAACATGTGAGCAGACATTGAGCAGTGTATGATGTTACAACTCACTCTATGTGCATTCTCATTGAAACCGACAATTTCTCCCTGCTACAGCAGTGTTGCGAGCTTGAATTGAATCCAGAAGGTGTTTTTCTTTTAAGTTCTAACCTGAATACTAGGTTCTTACTGTCTCATTGTCATAAAACCTAAAAAGCCATGAATTATACAATCTTATACTTAACAATTCTTCAGACCCATTAAACTTTACCCAGGTCTTACTCCATGTCATACATTATGCAAAACCGAGGTGCATTAAGTTATCACCTTGAATTAAGTGCAGGTTATGATCACAGGTTGAATTATTATTTCATGATTGCTTTTAAATTCGTATTCATTCTTCTACTGGAAGTTGAATATTTAATAGCGGAGTAAGAGTTGTCCAAATCCAGGTGGAATGGAGTTATATGTATGAGAAATCAGACACCTATCTAAAACTCAGACCGTTACAGTAGTTATGCTTTTGTGTGTCACAAGAAAATCCCATGTTGTATTTCATATTGTATTCTATTTTAGGAACCCTTTTGTGCTCGGTTTTAATGGCAATATCAAAATAAAAAATGTAAGAGAAACCATATATGTTGTTGCTTGTTCCAAATCAATTTTTTGATTGTAGTTGCTGATACATTCTGACACTAACATTTTTTTCATTTTCTTGAGGTTTAGTGCTGTGACACAAAAGTACAATTTCAGATTTTCCAAGGAACTTCTACATCATGCCTCGTTAATTGTGTTTGTTGCCACAACTATTTTGTAACCCCCAATTTTGTTAACAAATAATACATTTTATAATCTGGTAATGAATTTGCTCTGTGTATGATTGGCCATTCGTGTCCAGCATTGTGAATGGTGATAAAGTATGTGTTTAGTGCTGGACTAATGTGGGTTTAATAATAGAATATCATGGGCTACATAATATCTCGAACAAATATTGTGTCTTTGACATTGTTTCCAAAATATTAGTCTATTGGAGTTAATATTAGAAAATCTATACTCAATGAGACATATATTTTTGGGTACTGATATCTAGGGCATGCTATTTCTGTCAGACAGTATTTTTGCAAGTAATTTTCAGATATGCAATCTTGGATTTTTTTTTAATCCATATTCATCTGTGCTATCCCCAAACCATATGATATTCATTTACATAGTCAGTGATTGTCCTGTAAATCTGGCATGGGGCCAGATACTCTGAACCAATGTCAGAATCCCCTGCCTGAGTCAGATGTGTTTCGGTGTGAACTTACCTATATTGAACCTTCATCCACTTGCAATGACATCTGGAATGTCTTCTGTTTGTGTGCAGCAAATTGACCGTGGTTTGCAATGGCCAGTGCACAAAATGGTGAGCTTGAATTCCCTTAAACTACAGCACAATACTGTCCCTAAGGTATACCATTCCCTTTGTTTTCTTAGCTCTGTTCCATCTCCTTCCTGTTCTCCAGTACCTGCACAAGTCCATGTGTCCTGACATGCCTACCCATTCACTAAACAATTCACAGTAATGTGGCATTGTCCCACTTCTTATCCTGCTTCAATAGGTAAAAGGTTTATGTATGTTTGAGGTAGTAGGTGCACCCATATACAATATGCTGAAACCGAACAGCAACCCTCCAGCATAATAACTCTTCCATATACAGAAGATTATATAGTTCGTCAAATAATTTGAAATGTAGGCAACAAGTAAGGACATCTACAGAGACAGTTTTGCACTCTGAATTTTGTCAATCAGATCTCTCTTTGTTGCTGCACATACACAGCAGCCTTTGTGGGAATTTCTGAGGAGTTCTTATTGAGTGGCGTAGCTAGCCTTATGGGCGCCCATGGTGGTCTCTGCGTTTGCCGCCCCTTGGAAGCCGCAGTAAAAAGCTGGGGGCGGGGGGGGTGGCGAGTATTTTCTCTGTTTGCTGCTCCCTCATGGGAAACGCATTGCGCAGCGGGGCAGGGGTCAGTTGCCATCATGAGATGACAGGTGATAGCGGGGGAGGTCGCCGCCGTCAAAACCAGTGCCATCGGGGCAGAGTCCTCCCCCACCAGCTACGCCACTGTTCCTATGACAAGAAGGGTGGAATCCCATATCCCTCTGATGGTTGCTGAAGCAAGTGTTTCCTAGGTTTCTGGTTTTGAAAGGCACTCTTGTTTGAGGTCTGATATAGATGGATACTTACTTTACTCCAAAGAAATACTCACAGCTTTGATAGTTTGGTCAGTTGTTGACCAGGTAGGTGTCCACCGCCTTAGGATTTTCTTGTTGCAATTCGTACGCAGGTGTTTTAGAAGTGACATTATGGTGTTTTGTAAAATGAGGCATGTTCATTTTGGCACTTTGCTCTAGGGGAAGCATGGTTTATTCTCTGGAAAGATGGATGCATTGGTATCATCAAATACACACTTTACACTTTTTTTGGGGTGCACACATATGCTCTTGATCAACAGCATGAACTACTGGAACCAACTTGACAATGATAGAATAAGCTTGGAAAGTTCTCACATTTTATGTTATTACAGTATAGTTAAATACATGTATTATTTATTATTTGTAGAGTTCCCCCGACGAAGGGATCCCCAAAATGCATTGGGAACCCAGCATTGGAAAACTTGAAGTTGAATTCATGAAATACATTATGTTATGCGTTTATCAATAACATATATAGTACAGAAGACACAAGAAATGTGTCAGTGTGAATTCTTTCCCTATTCTTATTATTGATAACAATATTTTTACAGTTGATGCATTGGGTAGTGAGCTAAAAAGAAGAAATTGCATGAAAATGTATCTGGAGTTTTGTGAAACCATTATTGCACCATATGGGCATGAGTAGTTCACCTTGACGTATGTGACAGAGTCTGTACACATCTATTTTGATAATATGTTTGCCTGATGGGAGCGGGTCAGGTTTCAAGGTAGCCCTCAACAGATTAATATAGTTCAATAAGAGATTATTTTAGTTACATTGAACACGTATGTTTGCAGAATATATCCACAGTTGGAATGATATAGTGCATGTCATTCATCATATTTGCGGATTTGATCTTGCTAATAGCATATACTTGATTGGTGTGCTTCTCAGGACTCCAGAGCCCACACTGCACTGCATCATCACTGTGCCAGGAGTCACAGCCGCCATTCTTTTGCGCCCGGAGGCGCATAAAGGTGATCGCGAATCCCACTCCGTGGGAACCGCTTCTCAGGACTCCAGAGCCCATACTGCCCTGCATCATCACCACGCCAGGAGGCGCAACCGCCATTCTTTTGCGCCCGGAGGCGCATAAAGGTGATTGCAGCTCCCGCTCCGCGGGAACCGCTTCTCAGGACTCCAGAGCCTACACTGCCCTGCATCATCACCGCGTCAGGAGGTGCAGCCACCATTGTTTCGCGCCCGGAGGTGCATAAAGGTGATTGCGGCTCCCGCTCTGTGGGAACTGCTTCTCAGGACTCCAGAGCCCACACTGCCCTGCATCATCACCACACCAGGAGGCGCAACTGCCATTCTTTCGCGCCCGGAGGCGCATAAAGGTGATCGCGGCTCCTGCTCCGCGGGAACCGCTTCTCAGGACTCCAGAGCCTACACTGCCCTGCATCATCACCGAGTCAGGAGGTGCACCTACCATTGTTTCGCGCCCGGAGGCGCATAAAGGTGATCGCGGCTCCCGCTCCGTGGGAACTGCTTCTCAGGACTCCAGAGCCCACATTGCCCTGCATCATCACCGCGCCAGAAGGCGCAGCCACTATTCTTTCACGCCCGGATGCGCATAAAGGTGATCGCGGCGCCCGCTCGGCGGGACGCACGCGGGCGCACACCGTGCGAAGCCCGGGTCAAGGGCGGGTCTGGTTGAGCCTGTTGGAGACCGGAAAAAGCCGGACCGGGCCCACCCTCTAACTTTCATCTCAGTGGTCTTGCAGGTCTGTTTCTAACTTTTTATTATTTGCCAACTTTAGTCTTCCTGGGTTATTATTGTTAGGGACTTTGTTTGAGCGTGAGATGAATACCCGCGAAGGAAAGTCCAGACTTGCACCTACAGGGGAAATTTTGCAGGTACCTTAGATCAATTTTTAATTAGGGCTTCTTTGGTCCTTGCACACGAGATTGCTCTGATGGAGCGCCGACTATCCCTAGATGCCTTACAAGCAAAACGGTCATCACTGGGTGGTCTGTCCACATGTATTGACTCTGGTGGCCTATTAGAGGGTGTCAGTCAGTGCTCACATGCTTATTTTGACTTATCGACGATTGGAGAGGTTCCTAACATTGCACCCACAGATGATCAGGCGAGTGAGGGTGTACCTGCTGGTGCCAAAACACGCTCGGCCACAAGGACTGACCCTAAACCTAAAGCCCAATCTAAGGAAGCAATGGTAACCAGGCCAGAGCCACCCTCAAAAAAGAAGAGGGGAGGGGGGCAGCAAAGGCAGAAAAGTGCTGGAGTGCAGAAGATTGATAAGAATGGCGGGTCAAAGACTATGACACCCCCTGTAATTATTGATCCCGAGCCACTGATACCTACTAATGGTGCCGGGAACTTGGATCTGCCGGGTGTTTTTTCGGGACATTTTGATGCTTTTTATGTGAAAATGGGGGACATAATTCAGTCAGCTCTTTCACCCATCCTTGATAGGTTGAGTAGCGTTGAAGAAAGATTGCCGAATTTTGAATTGCAGGTTGTGCCTAACGTCCATACTATTGAAGCCTCTTTGATAACCATTGGTCGTGCAATTGAAACTTCATCGAATGTATTGTGCCAATCTAGACCTACTAAATCCCCCCGACCACCTTATTATCTAACTCCAGGTCCCCAATTCTAAGCAGACCTGACAGAGAAGGTTTAACTTCTGTTGTGGGGTTGGATGCTTGGGTAGACAGGTGGTGGAGGAGGGGAACACCTCTAGTGAATTTGCCCAGTTAATGCTGTGTACCCCAAGGGAGAAGGGTAATAGATTCCAGGGTAGTTTAGTAGGCGACACCTTACATAATTGATCCACTCGTGGCACAGGTAATCATTCAGAGCTGGCTAACAGACAGTCTGGCTGTAATCTTGGCCCTACTCACAATGGTTTGGTTCTTAGTTCTAGGAAGGCTGACCACAGGGTATTACATCTCCCACCAGCTGCAGCCCCTTTGGTAGTGGTCCTGAAAAATTTACCGACATTGCTAAACGGTCAGCTGGAATCAACTGACCAGTTAATGGCTAAGACCATGCATTGGCTTACCTCACATCTGAAGCAAGCCGGGGCTGGGGGGTGGGATATTTATAATCAGCTAACAATGGTAAGACGGGCATTGGTGGTTGGGCACTCTATGAAAGTTGGGGGGGGTGATTGTGTAATTGTCAATTTTAATAATGAACAGGTTGTTCGTTTTTTACTGGATCACTTGGGGAGTGGAAGGCAAGGGTGTCTTTGTGGTGTAATCTCCCTTCTACCTCTTGTTTTTTTTATAGACCCGGTCATACCTCTTTGGTAGAAGGGAAGTAGAGCCATTCCTCATAGACCCTTAGGGAGATTTTCTGATTTGGATCTAGTTAACAGATTTGCCCCTTTGTCAGGACTAGATGCCTGTGACTGACTGCTTTCAGTAGCTGCTTTAACATCTATGGAAGTTATTAGTCATCCTTCTTCTACTTCTCCTGAGAGCAATACACAGTTAGTGATGAATAAGGGGGTTGTTAGTACCTCCACATCTGAAGCCATTAATACTGCCATTGTGGATTGTACTCCTGTTCCTTGTCCCACTGGGTTGAGGATAGCTGAAGGACCTGGTGACCATACTCATAAATGCAGTATTCTGAGTTGGAATATTGCAGGTTTAAGATCGAAGAGAGATGATCCCAATTGGCAATCTTATATAAAAAGTTATAATATAAGTGCCCTCCAGGAGACCTGAGACAGGGTGGAAAATTTTTGGTTGGACTGTTTCAGCTCATATTTTGTACCTGCGCGTCCAGCTTCGGCAAGGCAGAGCAAAAGGAGACCTGTTGTTTCTCCTCTTTTTGGATCTAAGGGGCTCTGTAAAAAGGCTTGAGATTGACTCCCCACACTGCTTGATATTTGAGCTTAGCATGCTCAATCATTCAAAGTTTTTACTAGTCAATTTCTATAATTCAGGGGAGTGTGATTATGTCAACCAACATTTAAGTACCCTAAATTATTTTTTTATGGATTATAAGTCTAAGAAATCCACTACTCCCTACCATGTTTTATTAATGGGCAATTTTAATATGCACTTATGTGAGTCACATTGTTTAATTGATGATCCTCATGGCTTTAATTATGCCACGGCCCCGCATTTTGAGCACACTATGAGAATGCCTTGAGTCCCTCTTAACTGATGCTGATCTTTTCGAACCTAGTTTTGTTAATCCTGAGGATCGGTGTACCACATTTAAAACCAAGGCTAGTAACTCTATTATAGATTTTATTTTTATGTCCCCTATGCTACTGAATAATGTCAACTTCTATAATGCTCAGGAATCTCCTTTGAGCGATCATAACCCGGTGGCTCTAATCTTGGACACTAGTTGTGGTGTTCTGGGCAAGGGAGGTAGGATCCGGGCATCGATTAAGGTGCTACCCTGTGATCAGGGGAGGGGGCTTAGATGGGCTAATATAACCCCAGACACATTCCTTAAGGGCCTGTGGGAGAATTGCTCAGAGGGTATTACAGTCTTCATTGATCCCCTAAGCACCAAGGATGCGGTACTTAGAGGTTTCGAGTGCATCTTTAGTCAGATAGGCCTTGACTTAACTACTAAAACCAAAATGAGACCCAAATGTGGCCCAAAGTGGTTTGATGAGAAATGTTCTCATGGTCTTCGCTCATTATCCCTTGCCTTGAAAAAACAACCCCGGGATAGGGATCTGATAGCCAAGCGGAGGAAGGAGTATAAGTTAGTCCTTAACAGGCGGAAAAACTAGATAAAGGAAGAGGCATGGAATTCCTTATTGTCTGTGGAGGTGTTAAGGGATAGCTCCAGGTTCTGGACCATTGTCAGCACTCCATTTTTCTCGAGGGAGGATAATGAAGCCCAGGATTGTAATATTACAGAAGCTCAGTGGCTTTCCCATTTTGAGGTGATTTATGAGTTTAGGGGGGCTGTGGATGGTACCCCATGGCCCTTCCTATATCAGGCCAGTACCCGATTGAGTTTAATGAGGGGGAAATTGTGAAAACCATAAGTGAGACTGCTAGTAATAAAGCTCCGGTCCGGACGGTGTTCCTGCAGATCTCTTTAAAAGTAACCCACAGTTCTGCACTATAATCCTTGTTAATGTTTTTAGTGCTGTGGGAACAGCAGGCTTCCCGGCCTCCTGGTCTAAGTCTATTATTATTCCTATTTTTAAAAAGGGGCAGCGAGGGGATCCTCGGTGCTAGAGGCCATATCCCTTATTGATTCCTCGGTGAAAATCCTGGGAAAGGTTTTCCTATCTAAAATCACAGACTGGGCAAATGAAAGGGGTATTTTGTCTAACATGCAATATGGTTTTAGATGTGGAAGGAGTACTATGGATCAGTGTTTAAATTTGCTTCTTTTATTAGGTAAATATACCATGGCCAAGGAGGGTTGTCTAACAATGGCTTTTATGGATTTATTCAGTGTGTTTGACCTGGTTAATAGATCAAAGCTCTGGAATATTTAATTGGAAAAGGGCCTTGATCCCTGCTTAGTTTATTTTTTAGCTTACCTTCATCAAGACCTCATAGCCTCAGTTAGGTTATTTCAGGCTGGCGACTATACCAGATCTTTTAACTCTGGCAGGGGTGTTCGGCAGGGGTGCATTTTGGCACCTCTGCTTTTTACTCTTTATGTGAATGATCTGGAAAAATCACTTGTTGAGGCTGCACTGGATATTCCGCGAGTGGGAGAGTGTTCAATCCCTGTTCTCCTCTACGCGGATGATGCGGTTCTTTTAGCCCGTACGGCAGTAGGTTTACAGCGACTTTTAGATGCTTTTGGGGCATTTATGAACTCACTTTATCTGGTTGTG
Source organism: Lissotriton helveticus (assembly GCF_964261635.1). NCBI lineage: Eukaryota > Metazoa > Chordata > Amphibia > Caudata > Salamandridae > Lissotriton > Lissotriton helveticus. Next base: position 1,690,167,730 of record NC_136061.1, on the reverse strand, counting down.
AATAATGGAAAGTCATACACCATGACAGTAGGACATAGACCCAGAAAGACATTTTATTGTAACTGTCTGGAGCTTTCTGCTGTGTCTTCCTTCACTTATTTGCTAGTCCTTTTTGACGACAGGTCTTCTTGGGTCCAACAACAAAAAGTCAAAAAGAACGCCGTCACACAAGCTTCCTCATCCCTGTTAGGATTTGCACGGCATCTGGGGGCCAGACCAATAGAGGCTATCCTAAAGGTGTATAAGGCCAAGTGTTTGTCTATTGCGGCCTATGGATTCTATATATGGGGTTATAAAGATCAGGCTGACATACAGATAGCCGAAAACAAATTTTTACGTAGTCTTTTGTCTGTCCCACAATCAACCCCATTGTACGCTGTACATCAAGAGTTAGGGTTAGGTTATGTCACCGATATTTTGAAAACAGCTCCGTTGCTTTGCTGGCTCAAGACTTGGTTGAATCCCGAATTAACCCTGAATCACATGATTTTATGAGACTGTATTGCGCTGGATAAGTCTGTAAAAATCAAATGGTTGGCGTACATTAAAAGTATGTTTTTTAAATTAGGACTACCATAGCTTTTTGAGCAACCTGATAGGATCCGGAAGGAGGACGTGCTGTGGGTAAAACTGAATTTAAGAACCTCCTGTCGGTGGGGGGAGAAGAACAGGAGCTATGTACACCTTTAGTTAGGGCCCATTACTTATTAAAAACATCCATTAACATTGAACCTTAATTGTTAATTGTCAATAAGTCGTACCATCGATGGCTCCTAACTAGGCTCCGTTTCAAATTGATTCATTTAAAATTGGGGGATTATCAAGGTTTGTGTAACCAGGAAGATGCCGAACCCTGCCAATGTGATAATTTCTCGCCCCAGGACACACTGCATTTTATGATGTTCTGTGACTTTTTTTGCCATATTCGCATGAGATTTCTGTTACCGATTTTGAGAGGAAGGGGTTTCACTCAGGTTAGACTAGCGCTCTGTAACCCTGGTGATATTTTTAACATTGCAACTTTTTTGGTAGCAGCAGTGAGGATTAAGAATATGAGAAATTTGAGGATGATGCCACCTTAATTTATCGTTTGTGGTCTACTGCTATCTTCCGGTGAAGGGGTCTGAATTGGTGAAAGGGTTTTTTTATGAATTGAAATTTCGCCCATGTATTTTAACTGTCATGCCTAAAGATTTGTCACATTGTTTATGTGTGTGTTCTGTGTTAGTCGAATAAAGTGGATTGACTGACTGACTGATTGGTGCGTGGCACTTCAGAGTATAACACTTTTCAGAAATGTTAGTGGTGAAATGAGTTTTGTGAGTAGGTGGCAATATCATTTTTAGAAAGTGGAATATTCTAATGGGGTCAAATGTAGCAAAACATAATTTCAGATTGCACTCAAGAAAACCAAAGAATAAAATATTGGGAGACAGGATTTAGGCAAAATAAGAAAATAGAGTAATCTCAAAAAGCAAAAAAATATTTTTTAGATGCATTGGCTTTCTGAACAGAGATTTGCAGGAAAAGGAATGTGCTGCTCACAGTCGCAATAGTTTTCTCATTTCAAATGAAGAATTTCCTAATATCGCACTGTGACAGGCAAGCTTTAAGGGCACGTTTGGGGTGGCAATCTTAGCCTTAGCACGGTCATTTTCATGCTCGCTGTCACTATTTGTCAGTATCCCTGGTACCATCATACTGATTCCTTGCTCATGAATTCTTCTCTAGTCTCTCTTTTAATCTTCTGGTGAAGCAGTGGAAAATGTAATTGTAACATGATTACATTTTTTTCGGATTAAGATATTTTTCCTCATACATGTCTACACTAATAATGTGAACTCATTATTAGAATTGTCCCTAATCCAATTCATCATAAGAGTTAAAACAGATAGCAGCATATTTCTTTAACTGTTACATTAGGTCATTATTATCTAAGTTGGTGCTACTTTGTATTGCATATCATTGTGAAGTAGTAGTAACTCAACTGTATTTTGACATTTGAATCTTTCCTCTAGTCAGAGCATACAACTGGTATGGTGAATTGAGTCTTTTCACAAATGTAATCATCATGTATTGTAATATAATTTGAAGCAACCATATAAAGTACCACATATGTAAAAATCACCTGTGGCACTTTAGTCCGTCTATCAAAGTACACTTATAGAGCATTGATGATCTTACAATAAAGTTGATTTATACACACACCTGTAGGTTACCAGAATCATGCTTTACTCTTGGGGCCTCTCTTTCCATTCTGTGGGTGTCATAGCAGCAAGTGAGTGATTTTCTCCTTATCCAAATGCAAGGATATCTGCATTGGCGCATGGCACCCACAAGTGCGCCAACGTACTGGGAGAGCTGAAGAGTGCCATATCTCAGTAGATGTGTTTATATTTTCAGATCTCTCCATTTCATGCAATGCATCAACTTTGCTTATTGCCCTGCATTGTGTGAACCTTGGATAACTAGGCCATAAAAGTTGCCACACAGTGATGAAGAGTTGAAACGCTATTAAGGGAATATCAGTAAAAGCCATACTGCACACATACAATTGGTAAGTAGGTGACATACTTCACCATAAATACACACACAGACGTGTAATACAGACACCAGTACTTCCTTTGGTCTGCTCATAACATACATACACATTATTTATGCCTGGCAGGCATCAGAATAAATAGTTCTCTGTAGAATATAATATTTAACTACAGCAAAAGGTGCCAGTTCTTTTAGTTTTAATGCCATTATTTTTACTAAATCAGAATTGATATTATTTTGCTTTGTTAGAAGCCAATAATTGAATTTTAATTGGTATTGCTTAATGCCCCCTTGTCCATCCCTTTTAGTTAAATAGTTAAAACAACAAGGCTTTTATAAGCTTTGCATTAGCACAGTCCTATCCTTTTCTGAGGGTATTGATGTAAGGGTTGAATTAATACGTTTATCATAAAGGATGTCGGCAGACCAAGACAACTTATGGCCTAATTTATGAGTAATTGGCATAGGGCAGCACCACAAGTCTCCTGCCGCCACTGCCCCACGCCAATGTAAAATGGCAGGAATGCACAGTATTTATGAAATATGGTGAATTCCTGTCCTTCCCCCCTGTGATGTTAAAATTTGCTGTGAAACGCCAACAAAGGCACCCCAGGCAGGATTGTTTTTGTGCAGGAAGGGGCACCTTTCTGCATGAAAACAATCTTGAGAGGCATTTTCCTTTTTCTGTGTGTGGTGCAGAATGCCGCACACATGGAAAGAGGGAAAACAAGGAGAGAGAACATATTTCTCCTTGTTATGACTGCTCTGGGGAGGTGTAAGGTTTTGGTGCTGCCCCAGGTTTATATTATTAAATTAATCTGGAGCAGCATACAAATCCATGCAGCATAAAAATCCATGCGTGTTGCAATGGAAAACACACTGCAACACCCATGGGACGCCTCCTTGATGCAGTGTAAGGCAAGGCAACAACTTGTGCTGCTTTGTGGTACTCCATATCTATGAGGCCATGCAAAGCCATGTAGAGTGGCTTTCCATGGCCTCATAGATATGATTGAGAGGCTTGTGCTGCAGGAGCATCAACAAGATGCTCCTGTGGCGCAAGTCCCTCATAAATAAGCCCCACAATGTTTATGTCTTTGAAGATGTCATTCTTGAGGCATGGTCTGTCAGCTTGTGTTGCACTGTATGCTTTTCTCTTTTGATTAAGAACACATTTAAGACATATTTACTAGGGAGTTCACTTCACATATTTACAGATGGACACACATCAAAGGCATTATATTCTTTGTAAACAATTAATCCATGCATGTTCAATGAGAGTCTAAATGATCTTTCTGCTTCAGTACGAATAAGTGTCATAGTTGGCCATGAAATAGATATGTTTTTCTACTCTTCTTCAGGCCTACTGACATTTACTAGCAAAATGCCTAAACATGTTTAAGATCCCAATACCTGGAGGTAACTGTAGTCTTAAAATAAGGAGAGATACAACTGTGGCATCCCTTTTCAAGATCAGTATACTGTTTGTAGATGGATTGAGTAAAATGTGGAATTTATTGACCATTGCCATACCATTCTTCATGCTATGCTGGCATGTACAATGTCTGAGTTTATTTTATATCATACTTCTTCTAACGTTATACAGAAACACATGCAAAAACTTGCAACCTCAGAGTGCTCCATTGAACAGACGATTATATGCTGCCAAAGAGTCCTTATGGCATGTGCTGTCAAAACCAATTTCCACTTGTGCTATGTGCACTGTAAGAACACCATAGGTGCTGGCTAGATGTTTCTGCTAGTTTCCCCTACAAAGGGCATGTGAGACCAAGTGGGTTCAGACCCACTTAATTTTAATATAATTTTTGTTTTGGGACTGCTTGGTTTTTGGAACACTGCAGTGAATGAATTTCACTAATAGAGACTCATTTACTTAAAACTACTGCTACCATTGACTTGAGAGACAACCTAGAGTGCCTCACGTTTAAAATAAGGTCACTTCTGTGCAGTTGTGGTAAGGGCCTCTATGTTTTGTACTACTGGTCCTCCAGGACCTATTTGTTGCAATTGGGGCCTCGTACCCCTTCCTTCCCTAGGACCCTCTGATCTATATTTCTTACAAATGGTATGCCCCCAGTCAGACGTATGTCAAATCTATGGAAGAAGTCTAATATAAAGTATATTATGGAATTATATGATTTATGAAACATGGGTCACTTTTCAAACAAAATGTGCAATGCTTTGAGTCTTTTTAATGCAAGATATTTTGTATATTTCTAAGGTATGGAATTAATTCATATTTTTTAAAGTTGAAACACATTTTATCCTTTAATGTAGACCATCTGGTGCAAGTTGCCTCTGTCACCCTGATTTTTACTGGCACTGGACTGTAAGATATTGCTTACGGGGTTGGGAAGCAGCTCTTTGTCTGGACTGATTGACTACAGGAAGAAAGGTTCTGTGATGGTTCACATGAGCAACTGTGTTTCTATGTGAGAACTTTACTTTTTGGAGCATTGTTAGACTGGTGTATGTACTGATATCAGTAACCCAGTGCTTTTTCCTATTTAGCTGTTATCTGCTATAGACAGAGCTGAGGAAAAAATATGGCGAATGATCAGTTGGAGTATGATGGATCCTTCTTATTCAGCAGGCTAGCGAATATTGGTGACTGCTTAGGCAATGGATCAGAAGAAAGCTAGTGGAGGCAGTGTGTGTGGTTCTGAAGCTGAAAAAACAATGGAAGCAGGAATGTGTTGGGTGATATGAAGCCTGAAAATGAGGCCAAATAACTCAGCTCTTCAGAAGGAAGTCTACTTTTCAACAACCTAAAGTGTACCAATAAATATGAATGGACTCTGTGGATTCAACACTTTCTATAAGGGGGTGCTTATATGTTGATTGCTAAAAGAAAGAGACAGAGTAGACACAAAATCATAATAAGATATATAGTCCTGAAAAACTGGACAAGAAACTTTAAAGCAAAAAGATATGGTTGATCGAGGATATTTTTATAAAAGTCAGGGGAAGGGAGAATTTCACAAGCACAAACTCCGGTGAGAGGTGTGGCTATCAAGAAGTGGTGTAAAGGCCAAGGCGGTACCACACATAATATAATAACTCCACAGCAAGTCCTGACCATTATTTAGTTAAACATACTGGTCCTTGTCAGTTTTAAACACAATCAGTCTATGTATAATTCCATAGGTGAAGGACAAGGGGGAGGTAGTTCAAATAATGGGCTGCTCAGTTCACCTAATCTGTAATGCCGGTTCTTATGAAGTCCAAGTATTAGCTGTGTAAAGAGGTAACATGTTGAGGCTATATGGGTGGCATATATGGGTAGAACAAATCATGACTAAGAATTGTCAACTGTCAATGCAAGTTGCGCAACATACATAAGTATGTATGTATGTATGTATGTATGTGTATATATATATATATATATTCAATAATCCCTCTTCACAAAGAAAAGAAGCCGGATCGCACCACAAATCTTCTTTTTAGATGGTTTTAATGCATATATCAAACGAACTCCAAAACACTCCAAACACCTACGCGTTTCGATCTCTCACTGAGATCTTGTTCACGGTGCCGCCCTTCTCTTGCAATTGGTTTATAAAAGGTCATGATTGCTTTAAACACCTCCCCCCTTCCTTCACCTGGGCAAGGCATTCTGGTCATTGTGGTGCTATTTACAAAAAACGGTGAGTAATAATAAGAACCAAATTCTTAACTATTATTAAAAAAAATGAAAATATGAAAATATCAAGTTCATGCTCAAATGTTCACTTCACATATATTAAACTCTTACATGGTGCTTTGCTCATATTTACTTGCAAATTTTTACTTGCAAATTTGTATAATTTGTTTAATTTGTATTAATTAATGCCTCCAGTGGCATAAGAACCTTTTCGGCACTAATTCAATAAATTGTCCATTTACATTATTGCCATGTTCCTCAATCTTACTTCTACAGATCAGTTATGTGATTGTAATGTGCTCTTTCTCATCTTATTACACTCATTGCATAAACCTGTTGTGCACCAAATTTTTTTGAAATAACTCAAATTTGTAAAATCATAAGTGAAGATGCTAAGATCTAGATATGATCGATAATGTTCTCCCAGTTTTTCATTGGTTCAAAACAGTTCTCAGAGTTTTATTTAGAGATGTATGTACATTTCCTCACTCTGGTTCAAACCATACGGACTCATGGTTCGTAATTTGAGGATATATCTTGATTCTTTTTTCCTCAACATCAGTTCTCGATTTCCTCCTCTCAGTGATTTTTTTGCTGTGTCAATGCCATAGATCTTCAAGTTTTTCCACTCACTGTTATGATGAGACTCCATATGCTTGGCAACTGCATTACTTCTGTCTTTGTGTATAGTTGCCCTTACATGTTCCAAAATCCTCTTTTTTAGTTCATTCTTTGTGCTGCCCACATATTTTAATTCGCACGGGCATTCAATTACATAAACAACAAAAGGTGTTGTGCAGGTAATGAGCTCATCAATTTTCAAAATTTTTCCATTGTCCAACTTAATTTCCTTGGTTGGTTTACATATTTGACAGATCTTGCAGTTGAAGCATTTCTTAAAACCTTTTCCTTTCAACCATGCTTTTTTCTCTTCTTTAATGAAATGACTCTTAGTTAAGCGATCACTGAGGTTTGGTGCTCTGCGGAATGTCATTTGTGGTGTTTCACCTACAATGGGACCAAGAGTAGTATCCATTTTTAGAATTTTCCAATTTTTCTTTAGAATATTTCTGATTTGTTTAGACTCATTTGAAAAGGTTGTTATGAATCTTATCACCTCTTTCTCACTCTCTCCTTTCTTTTGGATTGGTTGCAATAAGCTGTTTCTATCTTTTCGACTTGCTCTTTCCCAACCTTTCTTTATGTGATTTTTTGAATAGCCTCTTTTTTCAAATCTTTGACTCATGGATGTACTTTGTTTGTCCCATTCTTCTTCTTCTGAGCATATCCTCCTTAATCTTAAGAATTCTCCGTACGGAATATTCTCAAATAAACACTGCTGATGAAAGCTGCTGGCATGCAGTGTCGCATTGGTTGCGGTTTTTTTCCTATGTAGGGTGGTGTGTACCTCATTGTCTTTTATATATATTTCAGTGTCCAATAAAATTATTTTGTTGTCACTCAGTTCATAGGTGAATTTGAAATTCGCAGGTGATGAGTTGAGGACTTGAAAATAGTCTTTGAAATCATTTTCTGAACCATCCCAGACAATTAGGAGGTCATCGATAAAGCGTACCCATAGTATCACTTTATTTAGCATGATATCATTCTCAGCTTGCCATGCCCATTTCTGTTCCCACCACCCCATGGTGAGACACGCAAAGCTTGGGCTAAAAGAAAAACCCATAGCAGTGCCTTTCTTTTGGGCATAGATTTCTTCTCCAAAGTAAAAAATATTTTGGTTCAGGCACAGTCTCATCATTTCTTCCAGCATGGTATTGTGTTTCGAATACTCTATGTTTCTGTCCTGGAGGTAGAACTTGCACGCTGGGATACCCACTTCATGGTCTATATTCGTATATAAGGATATAACATCCATTGATATTAATTTATACGAAGACTTCCAGGGGATACCGTTCAGCTGTCTTAACATGTCCATTGTGTCTTTTATGAATGAACTTAACTTTGAAACATAAGGTAACAAGAAAAAATCAAAATAGTTTGCTGTTGGTTCAAAAAGGGAACCCATGGCGGATACTATAGGTCTTCCTGGTGGTCTAGTTCGATTCTTATGTACCTTTGGCAAAAAGTACATTGTTGCAGTGACTGGGTCTTCAACTGTAAGATATTTGTATTCATCAAAGTCAATCAAATTTGCTTCCAGCCATTCTTTTAGTTTCTTGTATATATATCTATATATATATATATATATATATATACATATATATATATATATATATATAGATATATATATATGCATTATAAGGGAGTCCTTCAATCTGCCTCAATAGCAGAAATAAACAGGATGCTGCACACCAGGAGACCGCACAAATAGTTTATTGTGCACCAAAGTTAAGGACTACGATACATTTGAGTGATATCATAGAGGAACCGCTATTGGTATGGCAGGTTTGAAAACGTTATTGTACCAAGACCTTATAACAAGCAACTGCAGATGATTCTTAAGCATTTAGCAATAATTAACAGCACTGATTGCGATGCTCAAATAATGAAATGCAGGCAATTTACATTGTTTCATGATGTATTTATTTTCCATTTGTAGAAGTTTTGATGCACTGTAATTGTAAAAGATATGAGACACGTGATGTATGTTGTCTATGCCTATGAACTCTTGAACCTATTTCTGTAGGAAGCAGTTGTACCGGAAGTTACTTGATAAAGGGTAAACACCGAAACACGTCGTCCTTAACTTTGGTGCACAATAAACTATTTGTGCTGTCTCCTGGTGTGCCGCATCCTGTTTTTTTGTGCTATTGAGGCGGATTGAAGGAATCCCTTATAAATATATATATATGTGCAATTCGCAGTTTGGCCTTTGATCCCTTATTGGAACTGGATGTCCTCATCCGGTCAAATATTTGATAACACATTAAACTATAACAAACTGGTCTTAAAATGCCACCTCAGGGAAGGCCCAGGTTATTATGAGCAAGGACTTGATAGTGAAGAAAACAGATGGACATTCTGGGCAGGCAATGATAAAACTTGGTGACCACAAAAGATTGGGACAGACTAATAATTTAACTGACGTCAAAGTTGCCCATTTTTCTTACTTAGAAATTCATCTTTAGATTGAATCTGTAGATAGCATGAAGCCAGAAAAAATACATGTCACATATTCTTATTATTGACTGAAAGAGTTTTGAGGAATAATGTTATAGCAAAAGCTGATCTAGAACTGAATAAAAGAAAGTGTAGATATTCCCCCACAAGATATCCCACTAAAAATGTCTTTTCACCCAATTGAACATCTTCACCTTCAATAGAGGGGAAGCAGAAGAATGTCATGCAAAGCATACGCTACTGCCCTTCCCAAATAGCAACAACAAGACAGATAAAGGGGAGAAAGACTAACAGCAGCAATGATGGGTATATCTTGTTGACCAAGGGAATAAGAATCGACAGAAAAAGTGGACAAAATCACATGAACAACAGTGGAACTTCCTGATGCAAAGGTAATGTTGGGTCAGATTATAAGCTGAAGCAATACTATTAAAAATGCTAGCAGCAAAGCAATCAGTGGTTTTCTTTTCTTTCAATAGTCCCTCTCAGGATCCCCAACCCTGCTACCAGATAAAGTGTGCTCCATAACCCAATCTAGCACATTGTCCCATATCCATCAGATCTTAGAAACAGTACAGAAATCAAAATATAACCAACAGGACACTATGGAACTAGTACCCAAATTACCTGCACACTAAAAAGGTATTTAAGGATATAGCAGACCTGTTGGGGTCTAATGCCAATGAGTGCCTGTTATGTTTTTATGACATAAAACATTATATATCTGGAGACATAGAACAAGAAGTGGAATTGGTGTATTCTGCTTCAGTGTGAGTCAACAAAGGTGTGTTGTTCCTGGGCTGAAGAATATTAACAAATACCAGGCAAATATTTCACACTTTTCAATCTATTGCTAATTTGCTTTAACCAGGACAATTTTTTTTAGGTATTTGCAAATAAGACTTGTTTTCTTTTTTAAATAGTATAGATATATCTAATTAGGTAAATAATTGCACTCTGGATCAACCTCCACCAGTATTAATACATTTTATCTAGTGCTTTTGGGAGTTTCCACTTGATAATATTGAACATATGACTTCTTGAAGGCCCAAAAACTAAACACTGAAGTATCTAGTAGGTGCTTTTTGAAAACATCTAGTATAGAATTGGGTTATTCATGGCAATACATCATCAATTACAGCATACTCATGCAATTAACATTCATATAAACTCTAGATTATTTTATTTTGCAAAATATTTTAATTGATTATTGCAAACAATGCAAGTGGTGGCTCGTGGCACACAGCAAAGACACAATATACATCCTCAAACATAGCAAATCCCCAAATTAGCATACAATAATAGAACGCGGCATGTTATAGTGCTGTCTACCCAGCCAGCATAACTCAGCCCTCTCAGCCTTCCTGCGTCACAGTAATGTTATTGTGTGCCTCTCAAGCTGGACCATGGGCAGTCTGTGTGTGATTCTAGCTGTATGCCTCTAGACTAGGCCCATTCCTTCCATATTTTGAAGCACCTCTGTGGACAAACCCTTGCTGAATAATTTGGTTGCTCTAGTCCCAAACAGAAGTCCATACCTTTAGCCCCGATAATTCCACGTAGGGGACCAGCGTGTCTTTCCACACCTAAGCAATGTCTCTACAATTAAACCCAGCCAGAGCAGTGCTCTTTGACAGCAATTGCCCCCCAAGTCCACTTTGACATGTAGCAGGACAATTTTGGGGTCTGGTGGAATCCAGCATTCCATACCAGATGTATGTTGTCTATGCCTATGAACTCTTGAACCTATTTCTGTAGGAAGCAGTTGTACAGGAAGTTACTTGATAAAGGGTAAACACCGAAACGCGTCGTCCTTAACTTTGGTGCACAATAAACTATTTGTGCTGTCTCCTGGTGTGCCGCATCCTGTTTTTTTGTGCTATTGAGGCGGATTGAAGGAATCCCTTATAATTATATATATATATGTGCAATCCGCAGTTTGGCCTTAGATCCCTTATTGGAACTGGATGTCCTCATCCGGTCAAATATTTGATAACACATTAAACAATAACAAACTGGTCTTAAAATGCCACCTCAGGGAAGGCCCAGGTTATTATGAGCAAGGACTTGATAGTAAAGAAAACAGATGGACATTCTGGGCAGGCAATGATAAAACTTGGTGACCACAAAAGATTGGGACAGACTAATAATTTAACTGACGTCAAAGTTGCCCATTTTTCTTTCTTAGAAATCCATCTTTAGATTGAATCTGTAGATCGCATGAAGCCAGAAAAAATACATGTCACATATTCTTATTATTGACTGAAAGAGTTTTGAGGAATAATGTTATAGCAAAAGCTGATCTAGAACTCAATAAAAGAAAGTGTAGATATTCCCCCACAAGATATCCCACTAAAAATGTCTTTTCACCCAATTGAACATATTCGCCTTCAATAGAGAGAAGCAGAAGAAGGTCATGCAAAGCATACGCTACTGCCCTTCCCAAATAGCAACAGCAAGACAGATAAAGGGGATAAAGACTAACAGCAGCAATGATAGATATATCTTGTTGACCAAGGGAATAAGAATCGACAGAAAAAGTGGACAAAATCACATGAACAACAGTGGAACTTCCTGATGCAAAGGTAATGTTGGGTCAGATTATAAGCTGAAGCAATACTATTGAAAATGCTAGCAGCAAAGCAATCAGTGTTTTTTTTTTCATTCAATAGTCCCTCTCAGGACCCCCAACTCTGCTACCAGATAAAGTGTGCTCCATAAACGAATCTAGCACATTGTCCCATATCCATCAGATCTTAGAAACAGTACAGAAATCAAATTATAACCAACAGGACACTATGGAACTAGTACCCAAATTACCTGCACACTAAAAAGGTATTTAAGGATATAGCAGACCTGTTGGGGTCTAATGCCAATGAGTGCCTGTTATGTTTTTATGACATAAAACACTACATATCTGGAGACATAGAACAAGAAGTGGAATTGGTGTATTCTGCTTCAGTGTGAGTCAACAAAGGTGTGTTGTTCCTGGGCTGAAGAATATTAACAAATACCAGGCAAATATTTCACACTTTTCAATCTATTGCTAATTTGCTTTAACCAGGACAATGTTTTTTAGGTATTTGCAAATAAGACTTGTTTTCTTTTTTAAATAGTATAGATATATCTAATTAGGTAAATAATTGCACTCTGGATCAACCTCCACCAGTATTAATACATTTTATCTAGTGCTTTTGGGAGTTTCCACTTGATAATATTGAACATATGACTTCTTGAAGGCCCAAAAACTAAACACTGAAGTATCTAGTAGGTGCTTTTTGAAAACATCTAGTATAGAATTGGGTTATTTATGGCAATACATCATCAATTACAGCATACTCCTGCAATTAACATGCATATAAACTCTAGATTATTTTATTTTGCAAAATATTTTAATTGATTATTGCAAACAGTGCAAGTGGTGGCTCGTGGCACAGAGCAAATACACAATATACATCTTCAAACATAGCACATCCCCAAATTAGCATACAATAATAGAACGCGGCATGTTATAGTGCTGTCTACCCAGCCAGCATAACTCAGCCCTCTCAGCCTTCCTGCGTCACAGTAATGTTATTGTGTGCCTCTCAAGCTGGACCATGGGCAGTCTGTGTGTGATTCTAGCTGTATGCCTCTACTATACTAGGCCCATTCCTTCCATATTTTGAAGCACCTCTGTGGACAAACCCTTGCTGAATAATTTGGTTGCTCTAGTCCCAAACAGAAGTCCATACCTTTAGCCCCCATAATTCCACGTAGGGGACCAGCGTGTCTTTCCACACCTAAGCAATGTCTCTACAAGTAAACCCAGCCAGAGCAGTGCTCTTTGACAGCAATTGCCCCCCAAGTCCACTTTGACATGTAGCAGGAAAATGTTGGGGTCTGGTGGAATCCAGCATCCCAGCACCTCCTCCAACCTTTTCAGTACCCCTGTCCAGAAGTGTGAGAGTATGGGGCAGAGCCAAAATGTGTGGGACAGATTGGTGTGTGGATCGTCGCACCACAACATGCAAATCTACTCCCACCAAGAATTGGAGATGTCAAGATCCCCTTACTGCAATATGCAGATGACATTGTCCCGTTGGACGATTTCAAAATTGGGAGTCAGAAAGCCTTAAATGCCCTTTATAAATACAATGAGGCAAATAAAATGATAGCAAATGAGTCAAAACAAAAGTTATAATCTTCGGAAGGACGACCAAGAAATCAAACTATTGCTGGACTACGGGCCCTCTAAAAATCATTGGGACAAAATCGTATATTTATTTGGGCATGTCGCTGTCCGCAAACGGTGAACAAAAAGTCACTTGAGCCACATTAAAGAAAAGGCTGAACAAATCATCACTAGACTCTGCCAGCTCAATACTTTATTAGAAAGTCCCTTTCAGTTCCAGTACTAAGGGTGCCCTTCTACCAGCAAACACCTAGGGCTGTGAGGCTTTCCCATGGAAACTCACCAAAATTAATGGAACAGCTCCACCTATAAGCATACAAGAGGGTATTTAGCTGGCCCCAATACATAAGAGGCTGTCTGATTAGACTTGAATTTGGCTTGGGGGGCCAAGCATGGGCCGACATGGGCGCTTTTCTAAAACACTATTATAGGTGCATCACAACTTCTCCTAACACCTTGAAACTGTTCTCCAGCACATATTTAAAAGCAAGAGCAGACCTTGGTTCCTTTACCTAAATGAGACATCCGATATCCTCCAAATAGACCTGTTCGTATTGCACAAACTATTGCTTACGCACACAGCATTTAAAACTACTTCGAAAAAGCAGATTAAGGTACTGTCAATGACAAGTAACATGGTCATTCTGAAGAGCAACCCGATACTATTAGCACTGGCAGTCTCGTATGTTAATAACCATCCACCCTGTTTGAGACCACTACCATATCTTCAGTGCTGAATTGGGAAAGCCTGCCTTAAACAAATCAAGGTTGATGGGCTTCCAAATTAAAGAAACAAACCAACAATGGAACTCCTTTTCGAAGATTATGAATTGCAGGCTTTGCAACTTTTAAGGAGTCTTTTAATAACTTAATATGTTGCTACCTGATGCGGCTCACCGCCAGTCATATTCTTTTGAAGCCATAGCATAAGAACCTGCAACGAGGCTAGGAATTTTATCCTCACTACAACAGAGCCAAATGAAATGGCTACATTTGGTAAAGATATTAGAGTAGTACTGGACCTCCTCAAAGATCATTACAAGACTGGCCAAGCTTAAGTTTAGAAAAAGACAAAATCCATACTCAGTAAGCTTGCTGTGGCATGCTGTTTCCAGTGTTCATCTTGTGTAAAACAATGCACACAATTTTAACACTATTTAGCACTCGTGCAATATCATGTCCAATATTTGAGCACTGTCAATATCATAGTTTTTCCTTCCCTTTTTAGCTACCACTATGCACATCATCATTGGTGTCCTGGCTAATTTTGCTGTTATGGACCTAGGTCTTCCTTTAAGAAATAATGCCCTTTATAGCCATTTCACCTACCGTCATGAACTTTAATTCTTCCTGTTATCTTTAATCCTCTTTTAGTACTCCATCATTGTAGATATTATTGTCTTTTCATGTCTTTTAGCTATTACTAAACATGTTGCTCTTCGTGTTATGGCTACTCCCACTGCAATGGTATAAGGCACCCTCTTTGAGAAACTCTTCACTTAGAGACACTTTAGTAAATGCTGAGCACTCCTGTATCTACTGCTAACGTCAAGTCTCTTTTCAGAGCACTAAACTCAATTTGATAATACTGTGTACAAATTGTTAAGTATTTTAACCTCTCCCATGCTCGTGACGGCGCATCTCCGTCACGAGCCTCGGTTGGGCTATGCTGGTGACGGAGCGGTTCCGTCACGGCCCGCTCGGCACGCCTGCACGGCACTGATTACGCGCCTGCGCGGCGCGTTCTATTGAGTGGGCGGGGCCGTGACGGAACCGCTCCGTCACAAGCACAGCCCACCCGAGGCTCGTGACGGAGCGGTTCCGTCACGAGCATGTGAGCGCCACGCGACCCCCCTCCCCCCAGCGCTGCGGCAGAATTGCCGCCGCAGCGAAGGGGTTAAAATATTTAAACTTGTTTATGTGTCTGTGTTACTAAGATACTGCCTTTTACTCAATTTGTATGTAGTGTTTCTGCCTAGAGTATATGTATCAACATTGTAAAGATTTTTATTATTCATACAATAATTGTTATCGACTGACTGAATGACCTCAGACAGTTTCCCGAAGCTATCAGGCCCAACCGGTTTAATCTTTCCCTGGTAAGGCATATATGGTGGAGCAGCTCCAGTTGTACTAGCCTAAATTTGGATGCTATTACCACCTCCCTAGGGGCCTCAACTGCCTCCCTCTAATCCTCATTTTCTAATGAGCCCTGTTCTCCTTTGCATGCCCTCCTCACCCCCAACATGGGTTCCAGAATCTTCTGCAAAAGTATTTTGTAAATCTTGAGCCGTTTGTGGGCTTTTATGTTAATAAGAGGGAGCTTTGCTTCCATGGACGAGAACTTGGGAATGGTTTCTGTTGCCTCTAGGGATCATAGCAGTGCATGACAGAGTGACAGAAAAACTGCGTCCGGTCTAGGTTGTATTTGGACTGAAAGTCTTAAGAGGGCTTCATTGTTCTGTTATGTAGTACATCCGCTAATGTGGAGATACCTATAATATCCCATGTAGAAAAGCTGCGGAGCACTGCAACAGGTGGGAGTCTGGAGTCCCGCCACAGCACAGTCTCCAGCGCCAGCCGACCTGCCCATCCTGTAGAAATCATGGCTGTGGCCCAGATCCCTAGCACTACCTGCCTGGCTGGGGGAAGGTTTCCAGGTGGGACCCAGACAGAGAGCGAATGTGGAAGATGTTGATGACCCATCACTAACCCTTCCACTGCACATGCCGGATTATCAAACCCCCAAAGCTATTCGAATGGGGCTGTCCCCCCACAGCAACATTCTAATTTGTGCATTCACCTTAGTAAAGAAGTTTTTTTCTACTGGGAAGGGATGAATCTGTTGTTGATAGAGTAGGAATGGAAGATTTACCATTTTGAAGATGGCAGTGCACCCCAACAGGGAGAGGGGGAGACTAGATCAAAACTTTATATACCATTTGAGACTGTCTAATTGGGAAAATAGTTTTTTTTCATAGGACAACTGGGCATAGTACGTCATGTAGACCCCAAATATTTAAACCCCAGCAGGATTACTGATATCCCCGCCACCCACAGCACAGCCTCCAGGATAGATCAAGGACTTCTGAGGACTCACCTGAAGACCAGAATATCATCAACATATCTGAAAGATTTAAAGAGCTCTAGGGCTTGATGCCTCTGGGTCATTGTTGAATAGCAGCACGTTTTCTGCATAGAGTGAAATTCTATTGCACACCTCTGGGGACCATTGAAGGCCCCAGAACAGTGCGTCGACCCAAATCCACACCACCAGGGGCTCTCTTGCCAAAGCCAACAGCAGGGGAGACAAAGGACAGCCCTGCTGTGTGCCCTTGGTACTGATCCACCCTGACGTCACCCCTCCTACCTGCACCCTAGCCTTGCAGTTGGTGTATAGGAAGTGAACATTGCTTATTCACTTCAGCCCAAATCACACACAGTACAGGATGGAAAAAATTTATTCCCACTCTGCAGTGTCAAAGGCTTTCCTAAAACTGATGACTAACAGTGCCCTGTGGACTGTATATTGCTTGGTCAATGCAATGGCATTATGTACACGCTGCAGATTGTGATGTGTGGCGCGGAGGGGCATAAACCGGGATTGATCCAGGTGGACCAGTTGGGCAATAACTCAGTTGAGTGGCCAACATTTTGGCCCAAATTTTCACTTCTGAGTTCAATAATGAAATTGGCAGAAAGTCCTTGCAGCGAATTCCTTCCATCCCAGGTTTGGGTATGACTAGAATGTCTGCTGTTCTAAGTTCAACAGACAGTTTGCCCTTTTTCAGAGCCTCCTGGAAGATCTGCGACCAAACCAGGCACCAGAACTCCTCTGGAAATCCATTGGGGAACATCACCTTTCCCGCCTGTCACTGTCGTAACTCATTGCAGGTGACCTCTGATTTTAGGCAGGTACTTTCCTTTGGGGTTAAACGAGGCATCGGTAGATCTGACACAAAGTCATACAAGTCTGCATGAGCACTCAAGTTATCTGCCCCATACAGCTCTCAATAGTAGGAAGCGAAGGCCTCCACAATGGGTGCACACCCAGTCAGATGTAAGCCTATGTCAGTCTCCAGATAGGCCACAAAGGTGCCAGCCTCTCTAGGGCTACATAACCAGTGCAGGGTCTTGCTGGCCCTTTAGCCCCATTGGCATATTCTGTACCACTTTACAGCCCCAGCTCCAGAGAAGGGGGCCCCATGCATGGTTCCTCTTGCCCACCACTCTGGTTTCCCACTCACAGGCCCTCCTTTCAGGTTGCATAATCCCTGCAGGTTGATCTCACCCACCAGGAGCTGCAGGCCTGGCACATCGCTATTCTCAGCAGTCTCGAGTTCTCACTTTTTTCCGGGATTAGTTTCTCCAAGGGCAGCTCTCATTCTAGTCGCACTGCCAGCTGCTTTCCAGGTGACGAGTCATCTTGGCTGGCGGCCCCAGCTCCCTCTTCCTTGTCTCACTGTCTCTGGAGTCCCAGCCGCAAGCTGTTGCTTTGTTGCTCCCCGGACCTTCCCGCTCTTCTTTTCTGGTGAGGATGGGTGCTGCACCACTTCAGTTGCTGCCTGAGCTCAACCTGGGTGAGGATGCGGTTTGACAACGTATACACTAAATGGGATAGAGGAGCTTTTTCAGAGAGTGACAGCCATGTTCAACGAGTAAGCCCCGTCCCACAACTCTAGATTCTTTTATAAGAGGCATCCCAGCAATTCCAGTGGTCCCCTAGCCACAGATTAAAGGCAGTGGATGAATTACACATGTTTATTAAATGCAAAAAGCTAGAAAGATTTAGAACCTGAGTTATTCAGACATTCCGTAGTATTACCCAAACTAATATTATTTTCAATGTTTCAAAACTTATATTAAATATAGAAGAAAATTCAGATAACCCATATTCTGGATTGTATTGCACTGCAAACATATGGCTTGTCTATGTACTGCAAAGCATTGGATTCACTCAGAATGCCTGGCTTTGAATAATGATCAATGAGTAATTTATAAGAAGTTGAAAAAAAGAATTAGCAGGCATAAGGCTGTAATGGTAGGCGCAAAGGGTTAGCAACCTGGATGCTATTATCAAAATGACTGAATCACAATGGGAAATCTTGAATGCCTACGTGATCTGAAATGATATATTGTAGAATTTTCAATATAAAAATGAATCACTGTAGTAACTGATGCAAAGAATTTAAATGTCTGTGTTTTCCACTATCTCAATATAGAAAAGGTAAAAGTGGAGTCCTGATATTTACTCAGCATTGTTTATTTTAGTAATAATTTGTATGTGTGCAAGCAGTAGCAAATCATTCACACATTCTGTCAGTGATTTATAGGCTCACTCTGTGGGCTCCATTGGCGTATTTTATTTATGTTCATCTGCTAGTGTTGATGTTATTCATTCGTGCGGCTTGCATTACATCCCTAACACTTGAGATCGTATAATTTTTGGATGAAATAATGATTCTGTGGTTTAGCTGTTGTTTCAGTGGTCTCCTTTTATTGAGCTTTGGGGATGTATCTGAGTCATCTTCAAGTAGCCTTTCTGTGCTCATCTGAGGACTTGTCTTGGACAATTTATCCTGTGGCATGGCTTCTGAACACATCTTCTGGCCATTTAATTGCTCAGCAGTTTCAAACGATTTTGTTTGGCAGAATTTAAGTTCATTGTGTAATACTGAAACTCCATATTCACTAAGTATGATTTCAGAGGTATGATTATTTAATTTTGTGTACGTTTGGTGCCTGGTGGGTTCATAGTTTCAGTTTGCTTGTTGTAGTTGTTGATTTAAGTTTCACTTAAACATACATTTCTGAGCAGAGAATATAATATATATTATTGAGAGTGAATTACCAGCAGCCAAAGAGAAGGTAAACTAAAATATTTTAATTGTCTTAGCCCTTTAACCATCTGGGCAGTATTACGTACAATGCCTCTGGTGCTCAACCATGTGTGTGCTGCTTTCTGCATTCGCCATTTTGGATGCAATAGTGAATTTCGCAATAGAAAATAGTGCCAAATGTCTATTCATGCTCTGTTGCATCTTGCTCTGTTTCTTAGTGCAGAATGCAACCTTGCATCCATTTAGGATGCGAAGGCAGATTTTTACATAAGAAACTGCACTAAACACAGAATTACTCTTCTTTCACTATTCTGCATAATCTCACAGAATTCTTAGTTAATTCCATGACATTATGTTACATGGCATTACGCTAGTTAAGCCCACCCCTAATTGTAACAACAGTTAGAAAAGTGTTGTACTTTGAAGGGATCAGATTTCCTATTCCAGCTCCAGTTTTAGCAACGCTAGGTAAAGTGTTGGACTTTGGAGAGGTCACTGTTGTTATTTCCCCTCCAGTCTGTGCAACAGTAGATAAAGTGTTGGGCCGGATTCAAAAAAGGTAACGTTATACTTTTGTGTAAGTTTACAATTGTTTGCTATTCACAAAGGTATTTTACTAGTGGTATCTTTGTGACTGCAAAGTCTCTGTACAAAAAGATAGAACTGTCTTTTATATGTAAACCAGCAAATTGCATTTTAAAATATCTTTAAAATAATTCTATTCAATGTATATAAAACAAAAACTATGAGATATAAAGACACATTTGATATTGCAAAAAAAATCAAGATTTGGCTAAAATGTAAAATATTTTTAATTAAAACAGTTACCACCCTACTATCCTGAAAAAGAACACAAAATCCGATTGAAATTAATAATAAAGGATACATTAGCTTGTTTAAAAATTGAATACAACTATTAAAATAAATACAATAAACTAAAATTAATAAACACAAATAGAAAATAAATACATTCATCATTCAATGAGCCCCCCCGCAATGAAAATTAAATCGAGCCCCGGGGGGTGGCGGTCCCCGTGTCTTGCGGGGGCATTAGAGCCCCCCAACATTTCAATAACAAGCCCCGGGGGTGGCGGTCCCCGGGGCAGTGGGGGGCCGTGTGCCCCCCACAACTATAAATGCTTTGTCCCGGGGGTGGCGGTCCCCAGGGCAGTGTGGGGGTGATTGCCCCCCACACTTTTTTTTTACCATGCCCCCGGCACTTGGCCCCTCCCGGGGGCTAATTAACAATTATCGGCAGGATCTGTGCAACCTGCATGGATTTAAAAAAAATATGTTTTGGGACTCGAGGGTCCTTGTGGGACCCCCTGAGCAGGCCTAGGGGGTCAAGGTGTTTCTACACTGCCCCCTTTTTGCATTCTGGCTGCCAACACTTCCTGATTTGGAGTGTTGACAGCCAATTACCATACAGCTCGTGCTTGGCAGGGTGCGCTTAGGGTGTGCGGATCCACCACGGCCATAGATATATATGTGATTTTAATTTTGAGTTTCTCAGAAAGTACAGAACGGATTTACACCATTTAACAAAGGCACGGCTCTGAACCAAGGTCTACCTTTCTGCCAAATTTGGTGTAATTCCGTTCAGCAGTTCGGGCTGTAGCTGCGATTAAAGGTTCCTATGGGAAATTGCATGGGGAAAACACGTTTTGGGACCCCCCTTTTTTCTCAGCCCCTGCTTGACGAATCACCCAGAGACATTCAGGATAGGAGCGGACTGGAGCTGGCCAAATGTTTTGAAAATTTCGCAAAGATTCGTCATCCTGCGCCAAAGTTATTCCAAGTAGAATGTTGAAGATTTCCTATGGATAATAGGTCCTAACTATAACTACCTACTGGCGACCGCCAGTAGGTAATATATATATATATATATATCTATATATATATATATATATATAGATATATATATATATATATATATATTTATATATTTATGTATATATATTTATATATTTATGTATATATATACACATATATATATATATATGTGTGTGTGTGTGTTTTTGTTAGTCGCTCGCTTTACCTCATGCTGCAATCATGCTCACTATCTAAGAATATGCAATTCCCCAAGAAGAATCTTACATTTTCATGTTCCAGCAAAGTAATATGAACGTAAATGTATGTGAAATAATGCCGTTTCAATCAGTGATAAAAAAATCCTGCAACCATGGGATCGCTGATGCGTAATTAAACTCTCTTTCGAACCACTTACTATCATCACAATTTGCCTTTCACATGTCTTAAGCCTTTTATACATAATCATAGGATTGAAGGAAATATTAAGTGCATTATTCATGAAAGAAAAATACCTATTTCACTTTCCATAAAAAGTGCCTGAAAATTGTAGGTTAGTCTGTAAACATGTGTTGTCTTTGAGACACAGGATTTTGTTGCTAAGATGCATTTTTACAGGGTCTCATCATGATATTGATTCTCTTCGACCAATGAACATGTAAATATTCATCGTCTTTTGGTTCACAGTTGAGAGAGAACAATAAATATTATACCACAACAAAAAAACAAGAAATGGTAAATAATTACGGTGAGATTTTCCACAGCAGAATTTCAGTAAAACTTTGGGGTATATTCACAAGAACCTGTGATTACTACTGCAAGATTGGCCTAACGCAGCTTTCAACATTGCAGCCCATCGCGGGAAAATTACCCCGTGTCTACGTGGAATTCACAACCAGGCGGTAGCATGCGATAGACACCAGACAACACAGCAAATGTCAGCGTGGAAATCAACGCCATGCCGCAAATATGCGATACGCAAATGCAAAAATAGATGCGATGAGGGCAACTGCAGTACAAAAAGTAGCACAAACCGGCCACAGGCCTGCAAATCCCATGCGTCTGGCAGGACAATGCACCATAAAAACCCCTGTAAACATACACCAGAGACAAGCCAAAGCACGTAGCAGCAAGGATGCACCCTGACCCAGCACAGAGCCCAACTCGAACCCCACAGACTACCAGCAAGGAACAACGGAATCAGGGAAGGCCTAGTAGACGAGGGGGAGGAAGACGGGGTGCAGACCGCAGGAAAACAAGACCAGCGTCACAAATGTGACAGAACACTGTGACCAGCAGCTGACCCACAAGGAAAGGAATCCAGCACCCACCAAACAGACACAATGTACACCGCCATACAGTCTGCATGCAAACTAGCACAATGCACCAACATATATGCCAACACAAAGGCAACATGCACCTCCCCTTCACATCGCAGAGGGACACACAACACCTGCAGCAGAGCACATAATACAATGCATAAGTGATGCTGAGAGAACCACCACACCGTCGACACCGACGCCCTACAGCAGCCCATGGATATCCCACGCAACCCCCCACCAGGACCCAGACAGCCAATATTCAAGACACTGCCATAGAGACACATGCAGATGCACATGCACAGCACAGAACTACGCCTAGGGGCGCGCAATTAGCAGTCACACACCCATGTTGGCTGTGCGTACGACGGCCCTGGCCACTCCCCTCATGAATGGAGTGGGTACCGACAAAGCTACATGCCCAAGCCTTAACCCGCTGCCTCCGGTGACATGTCTGCATCCATGGTACACCACACAATGTAAAGTAGTAGGGCCCAAGGACCACATGCATACTACAAGACCGCAGGGACACACGCAGAGATCATGTTGAACTGGCTACAGGCACGTGTGCCTGGCCCCTTTATTGGCAGGGCCACATGTACAGTGACGCCTGTGCTGGATGTGTGTGGGGTGAGTGTAAGCCATTCCGCACGGAATGTCTGATGTTGGCAACCACTTGGACATTTGACACTAGTGCAACCCAAACAGAAAACACATGCAATGCAGAGTCAACTGATGAGCAAAATGGGGTGATCCGGATAAAGTCCAGAGGAGAGCCAACATACAAACAGAAGTGTTGGTGAGTTGCAGTGCACTGGGCTGTGGACACTAGAGAAGAAAAAGTCTTGGATTGTGTCCCTACGATTCATTTCTGATGCAGGTGCAGTGGGGTGTGACAGATCTGCATCATCTTCACAATCAACGTCTCAGGGCCCCCACACTGTTTGAGGTGACATACCTGCATAACCGCTCCAAAGCACAAAACGCAATCAGCTACAGACATGGCCTGTGGTGCACAGAGTCCCTGGCACCTGGAGTGATAAGCAGGGTAACAGGCCGATGATGGCAGCCATGACAGGCCTAAGCAACCACAAAGTCTGTCAAGACCACCGCTTCAACACTGGCAGATGGCGTTTGGAGGTGGTCCTTGCAGTGGTGGCGTGTGCCTCCTGCAGTGATGTGTCATCCGAGCCGGTCTGGACTCGCTTTGGTGTGTGAGCCCTAGTGGGATGCATTTGGGCCGGAGACTGCGTACAGCACAAGGCCACAGAGTCATGGAGTTGATGAGCCCAAGGCCCACGCCTCTGGGGCCAGCCTATGTCTCCAGAGAAGGGTTCCCAAACTTGACCAGCACAGAGTTAGTGGACCCAGATGCACTGCGGCAGGCACAGGCACCCAGCCACTGGACGGTGACTTGTGGCGCAGTCGGATGGGTCATGCGACCTGAGCGGGTGAGCATCATTGTCGGAGGTGTATGTTTCGGAGTGTTTCGGGGGACAGTGGGAAGTGTCCTCCAGGGCAAGATGCCGAAAGGTTTGATTTTATCAGGAAGAAGCAAATGGAGGAGTGGAATGCGACAGCCCCTTGCCACCACCAATTCAGTATCCGCTATATGGGGGTTAAACTGCCCCCTAGTCCTTAGGCTAAGACGCCACCACTATTCGACCAGAGAGTGTCCATAAATGTCGGGGAACAGACTTAGTGGCACCGGGGCTGAGTGGGGATGCAGACTGCGATGATGCTGGTACAGTGATATGGACTCCGCCATTGCTAATTCATGACTCTGTGACCTACTGGACTGCAGTGTAGGCCGTAGGCAGTGGTCAGCAGTGGTCCACAGCCATGTGTCTTTGGCTCGCGATACACAGCGCTAGTGACAACATGGCAGTTTTCGATAGTGTACGAATACCACCGTAACAATGATCCTTTCCTCTCCGCCAATTTGCAAGGCAAGATCCTCTTAGGCCTCTGCTTGTGTGCAATGATGTGTAATCAGCCTTTGCATACTCGAAGTTCTATTCTAAATTTGTGGCCTACTCAAGCACGGCCTAGGCCGAGAGGAGTGTAGGCCGGAGGCAGCGAACAGCACGGGCCATTTACTGAGTGTCGCCGGCATAGGCAGATGGCCCCACCGTCCTGCGTAGTTCAGGTTCAGTGGCACCACGTGTCCAGTCACCTTCATGACCCAGCTTTCGTCCGGACTGGGCCACATCTTCCTTTTATTCCTCTCCCTGCGTCCACCGGTGTGGAGTCAGCCAATCGTGATTAGCAATTAGGTGCTGGATGTGAGACCTACTGGTCCACAGGGTTGTCCTGGTCCCTCATCCACTGCTCGCTGGATGGGGTTGGACAGGGTTTGCTGTGGCGTTTAACAGGGTTTGTGGCAGCACGGCTTGCCGGATGGTGTTGAACAGGGTTTGTGGCAGGATATGTCTCAAGAACCGCATAAGCACTATACTTCACGGATCGAATGGAGTCTTGGGCTTTCAGCTTACACTGGCAAGTGGCGGGCCCTCCATGACAGACGGCAGTGTTGGATGCTGATCTGTGTGGCCTGGCTGCATAGGGTCGTACCTGTCGGGTTTGTGGTCCAGCGGGCCGGGGTATGTCAGGTGCACAGGATCTCAGGCAACTCCGCTAATGAGGACCGCGTCGGCCTCATGGCGGGGTGGGAGGCTCCACCCTGGCAGAGAAGTCAGGCTTCCCAGAAGAGGACAACGCCCAGGGCTACGTGCTTTTTATTCACACCCCTACGCTGGCCTAGTGTACGTTGGCCCATCACACTCTGCTCAAGCTTTGGATGGGGCGTAACAGGCAACCTTTCCGCAAGGACCGCCACTGACTGGGGTGACATGGTTGCGTCCACTGCACTCCATTCACCAGAGGTGTACGTCTCTGTGGATATGGTTGTGTTCAGCAGACTGCGGTTTGTTCAGTACTTCACTGCCACTCTTGGCATTGTGTAATCTCCTACTCATGGTTCTACTGCATCCTTAATACATGCCTGGCTGACACCTCTCCCCACATTTGTCTATTGTGTGGCTGAGGTGCCATGCCGTTGATGGCTCATGTTCACGACTTGTCCAGGTTACCATTGTGAGGTGTTTTATTGTGTCTGGTTGGTGAGCATGCTATTGTGCATCTTGGTGGTGGACTTGTGACGTGTGCATTGCCAGAGTTGTGCATTGCATGGTTGTGGAGTTGAGGTGAGTGGGGTTTTAATTGGGAAGTTGCCCAGGGGCTGTGCATTTCTCTTTGTGCCATCCTGGGATGACTGGTAGCTGTTGGACTGTCAGAGGGAGAAGGGATCACCCACACTGGCTGTGTATTTGGAGGTGACATTGGTGAAGGTCCCACGGTGTTCGGATATTGCCTGCACACTGATGTGTGACGTGTGCTTCCTGTTGCACAGATTGTGTGCTTTGTCACCAGGGGGCACAGGTGGGACATGTGTGCAGTCGATTGCACACTACACGTGCGTGCATCCGGCTGTGTCGTGCGTTCCTTGCTTAGTCTCCAGCGGTTCCTGTGCATTGTGTTGGCCATATGGGGACTGGGGTGTCAGGATGATGGGGATGTCCAGGAGAGGCATTTGGGTCTTGGATGTGGCTGGCTGTGAGACTCTGCCGACCCTGGTGGGTGTTGTTTGGGCTGTGCCAGGGGCAACAGGTACCGCACGGCCAGCAGCTTGGTGTAGGGTGGGATGTTGGTTGTCCGCTGTGTTGGTGCCGATGGCCAAGGTGCGTGGGATGGTTGTCCCATTCAGCCTGTAGTGGGCAGTGACATTGTCATATGTTATGCCTGTGAGGCAGGTGCGTTTCCTAGGGGGCCACTGCAATGTCTGCGCTGCCCCTGTGGTGGTCCGGGTGGGGGGGGGGGTGCCGGGTGGGTGTTGTGGCCCTCTAGGGTGTCTGTGCTGCATGTTCATTTGCTCCATGGCATCTGTTGCCCTTCTGATGACGACCTGGGCAGGGCTACCTATTGTGGTGCAGGCTGACGCCGACTTTACACCAGGTCAGAGCAGGTGTAAAATTCCTACTGCGTGTTTTTTGTCACAGGAATGCCTACTCTGCATCTCATTAGCGATAGTTGCGGGGGTCCTCTGTGGGGATGTTTTTTGCTGCTGCTATCGCAGGAAATGTGGTGCTGTGGGCTGTTAGCACCAGCTTCTGAATGGTAGGGTAAATTTATCACAACTTTGGCTGCGATACATTTCAGTTAATTCCACGATGCCTCCTTGTGAATATGCCCCTTTGTGTCATCGGACAGTACATTTTGTCAGTGCTTAATTTGTGCCGGTGGTTTCCGGTGCTCAACACTGGCACTTAATTGTCAGCTCTGGCTCTAGTGGCAGTCCACCGCATGGTACCACTGTCATTTTTAATTTTGAGATGAGCACAACAACCGTGTTTATTCAGTCAGTATACATTGAAATGAATAATACCAGCCTCTCATGTAAGAGTGTGATAGTTAGCTGTTATGTTGGTACAGCCATTGGCAGTGCAGGCAGGGTATGGTTGGTACAGACTGCAGTGCCCTTTCGAGAAGGGCCCTGGCACTTCATTTTTTACAAATTAAGTTCTGGATTTTGTGTGTGTTCGGATTAAAACTCCCATGCTAATCCTCCTACACATTGTACAGCACAAAGTGAACAAGAACGCATTCTTTTTTACCCGCAAGACTCGTTTTCCTTTAGTAATTTGTGGGCACGTCATTCCATAAAAGATCAACACTGGACGGAAACAACATGGCCTTTTTCACTTTAAATGTCCATGAACTGTGAAAACAGAATAGTGGATGCCAGAGTTTGTCGCCATTTCTTTAAATGGTTTTATTAAAAAGTTGTCGACCTATATAAATGGTACTATCATAATTATTGAATTATTGAAAAAAAAGTTTTCCTCTTCAGAGCTCTTACCAATACATCGCTGGGTTTTGTACTGTGGGGCACCGGTAACACGTGTCAACTGGGTTTTATTGTCTTGGCACATTCCGTTCTTTCATTTGGAACGTACATTTCTGATACATTGTTCTTTGTCTCCCATAACAGCTGAAGCACGCCACATGCGTTTCAAGATTGCCATACAGGCGCATTTACCAATCTCACAGGAAGACACTTCTCAGCACGTTCGCTGTTTCAATGGTTTTAGGATAAGAACGGCACATTGAAAATGACATTCGTTTTGTTCCGTTTTAGAACCAAAAACTATTAACAGCTGAAATCGAAGACTGCAATGTCAGGACAAGACGCTAACATGTCTGCCGCCCCTCCTTCACTCACTTACCCGAGACCATTGTCTCTTCGCAGCCGTTCTTTCTGCCACAAATGATTTTCTGCTTTATGGCCATTAGGGCCACCTGCAGAAAGAGCTACGAATCAATTAAAGTGTGGACAGAGTAATTAGTGGCAAACGTGAACTGCATAAGCATCTCTTGAGATGTGTTATTGCTTTGGAGGCATCAGTGCTACCTCAGTCATCACAGGCGGGACACCTGTTGTCCATTGTAATATCCGTAAACAAGGTCAGAACTGTGAAGAAATGTAGGGCCCCGTACTTCACAAACCGAGGGAAGTGAGAGCTTATTTTCAATTGGAGGTGGCGGGGCATATTCAGAAGTGATCAACAGTCATTGTCTACCGAAGCTGCAGGTTTAAAATGAAAAAGAGTTATCCAAAAGCATGGAAATAAAATACTGGACCTTGATCTTGCTCTCTGTGCAGGATACACTGATGACAACTTTGTTAGAACTTTCCTCCAAACAGAAGTATGTTATATTGATGGAGATTGAATGAATGCTTTGATGGGTGTAAAAATAATATTTATTGTAATCAGTGGCAGAAAAATAAAATCGGCACGCACGATTTATATGTGGAAGCTCACTGCAGATTCTGCAGGATAGAAGGTAACAGTAAATGAACCAAGAATGCGAATTATTTGCATTGTCTGTGACTTCTCAGTTTATCCTAAATATTTGCTTACTGATTACCTTTTCGTTTCTTTTCGTCCTTGTTAGAATAGGAGTTTTTGCTTGACTTACCCTCGCAATCCTAGTGAGGGTAAGTCAGAGGAACATCCATTACCATTGGGTTCACCCTCTGGTAGCTTGGCAAAGAGCAGTCATGTTTAAGAGGCAATATGTAAAGTATTCTTGCAACACTACAAACTCTGGAACCAACACATAAAAAGATAACACGCCTGGTAAGAAAAATAGAGCTTAATTTAAAAACAAAATAAGACCTACAATCCAAAAGTTCAATAAGTATAACTGGAGTTATATATTTTTAAAGAATAAACTGAAATGTAGTACTTAAAGGTGACAACCAGGACTAGTTGGTTGTGCTAGTATGGGTCAAATCCAAAAGCACTGGTCGACCGTGATGGACCGTGATGGCGCCTGAGTTGGATACAGGGATCAGCCTTGGCTGACTGAAACAGTACCTTGAATCGCAGTTGCGTTGATGCTGAAGATGGGATACAAGGAAAAAAGGAGATGATGCGCCAGCACCGATCCTTAGGATATAGGTGATGCGTCGGCTCCCAGCCGCGCAAAGTCAGAACAGCATCAGAAATAGAGGTGATGCGCCATATTGTTGGCGATGCAATGTCCTTTATCTTTGCAGCAGTGGTGATGCTTCAACGTAGATGGAGATGCAATATACTAAATCCTTGCAGCAGCAGCGATGTGTCGACATCTGTGGAAATGCACCGGTTCCAAGCAGTGCAATGGCACTGATGCTTGGTTTTTAGCTGGAACAGCACTTTATACCCACTTACAAGGATCAAGCACCACTTGGCAGGGCAAGACTCTCAGGTGGTAGAGTCCAAGCACATTAGCAAGGGGAGCTGGAAGTATTTTATCTCCCTGAGACTTCAATCAGGTGGCAAGCTAGCAAGCCCTTGGTGTCAATTTGGTTCTGGGTTGGAGAGATGCATGTCCAGTCCTCACTCCCAGGCAAGAGGGCAGTAGGCAGCAGGTCAGTACAGCTGACCAGGAGTCCAGCAGAGTAGCAGTCAGGCAGAGTCAAAGTCCAATAAACATACCCAGAGCTGTACATTTTTAAAGAGTAAACTGAAAATGAGTGCTTGAAAGCATAAAGTGCCAACCGGGGCAATCTCGTCACACTAGACTGGGTTAAATACAAACATTCAGGCCGACCGTGATGGACTGTGGGTTTGTACAGGGACTAGCCTTGGCGCAGCGTAACAGCACCTTGGTTCATGGTTGGGTCAATGTTAAGGACGAGATGCGAGGAGCAAAGGATACCATGTCCATGTACCACCAGGGATGACAATGTTGTGCTTTACAAATGCTGTTTTAATTGATTAATCGAAGGAGCCGATGTGTTGATCCTTAGTATGTAGGAAATGCGTTGACTCCAAGCTGCGCAAAGTCGGAGATGCATCAGGAATGGAGGCGGTGTGCCGTGCTATCGGTGATGTGATGTCCTCAAACCTATTAGCAGCAGCAATGCATCGATGGAGATGCGATGTCCTCAATTCTTGCAACAACATTGATGTGTCAGCATCGATGGAGATGCAATGTCCTCGAT
Source organism: Lissotriton helveticus (assembly GCF_964261635.1). Lineage (NCBI taxonomy): Eukaryota > Metazoa > Chordata > Amphibia > Caudata > Salamandridae > Lissotriton > Lissotriton helveticus. Next base: position 1,690,137,747 of record NC_136061.1, on the reverse strand, counting down.
CCTTGCAGCAGCGGGGATGCATCTGGGCCAATGGAGAGGCGCTGGTTCGGGGCAGCGTAACAGCATTGATGCATGGAGTTTAGCTGGAGCAGAACTTTATACCCAGTACCAAGGGTCCAGGACTGGATTGGCACCACTTAGCAGGACAAGACTTTCAGATGGCACAGTACAGTTGCTGTAGAAAGGTGCATTGGAAGTGTTTTATGTCCTAATACTTACATCATGAGGCAAGCCAACAAGGTCTTAGAGTCACTTTGGTTCTGGGTTGAAGAGATGCATGTCAAGTCCTTCTCACTCTCAGGCAAGAGGGCAGCAGGCTGCAGGCCAGCACAGCAGAGCAGGAGTCCAGAAGAGTAGCACTCAAGCAGAGTGGCAGTCTTTCCAGTAGCATTGCAGTCCTTCCTGGCAGAAAATGCACAGGTCCAGAGGTTTACTTAAGTGGTGGTGTCAGAGGTCAAGTACTAATGCATAACTGTGACTTTGAAGTGGGGGAGACTTTAAAGAGATGCCTTTGAAGGGCACCTGGTCCCTACTCTTTCTGTCCTGGCTCCAGACTCACTACAGGAAGTAAGCAGCCCTTTGTGTGGGGACAGAACACAACCTATTCAGATGTAAGTGTCATTTCCTCCCTCCCATTTTGCCTAGGAATTCCAATCAGGAAGTGGATGGCCCATCAGTCACACCTAAGCTCCCTTTGTATGTGGCTGACTAGATAGAATGGACAAAGCCCAGAATTCACCCACCCCAGATGTGTATTCGGAGACAGACAGATGGCACCAAATGGCTAAAGGAAGAAAATGTATACCTTCTAAAAGTTGCATTTTCAGAATTAGAATTTGAAATCTGACTTCAGCATACATTTTGATTCTAAAGTGTGATTCCAGAGACACCAAACCTGGGGGTCCTGTCTCTTCCCAATTGGAAATGACATTTATAAAATGTAATATGGTAATCCCAATGGATAAGTAAATTACATTCGTCAATTGTGTATGAGCCAATGATACCATATTTTAAGCAGGTAGGATGTGCGCTTTAGCACTAGCTAGCAGTGATAAAGTGCCCAGAGTGTACAGGCCAAGAAAACAATTCAGCAAAAAGGGGAGGAAGAAAGCAAAACAGTTTGGGGTGACCCTGCAGAAAGAGCTATTTACAACAGTCTTGTTCCTGTAATGGCTTATTTATTTGCCAGTTTTTAGTTCCTCCTGTTCAAATCTTCATTCCCCTTGCCCTTATCTATAAAGGGGCACACAAACCCTTTTTCTGTCTGGCAGAAATCGTGTAACCTGCCCCAAATACATCAAAAGAGAGCTTCTTCATGTTAGGCCTCTTCAAATATTGGCTCATTTAGATCAGTACCTTCAGCCATTGTTTCAAGAAAGTGCAGATAGGACTGAGTAATATTTAATTTCCCCACTTGTCAAGCACTGCAATGGAGATATATTTCTGGTCCTAAAAGTTTTCCTACACTTCTATTGATGCTGCTACAACAACAAATTTACACCTTCATGTGCTTTTGCTGCTAAATGTGACTTTTTGTCTATGAAGTGTTTTCGCACTCCTGCTCACATTGCACTAAGCATGATTTGCACATAAATGTGATTTTGCTTCAACATGTGATATTGAAGTTTGATTACTTTGCACCAAGAGCGAATTTGCATCTGAAATGGATTCTCCTAATCATGTTATCGCGTTTTCAATTATTTTTACACATATGCCTATATTTCATTACATGCAGTTTTGAAACTCAGTGTACTGTGAGCCAAATGTGAAGTCACACCGATGTGAGCCATTTACACCTAATCTGTTATATGACTAATACTTTTTCTTCCTTATGCATTAACACTGCACCTGCATGTGATACATCGCTCTGTCTAACTTCCCAATAAAGGACATTTTTGCACCTAACAGAGTTGTGCATGTGTATGTAACATTGCTTCTAATGTGATTTTGAAACTGAAGGGGGGAAAAGAGCAGTGTTCCTCAGATATAGTCCTGTGGGAGCAGCTTTACAGTGACCTAAGCTTCTTTCTCATACAATGTGTGAATCATTTAAACAAGATTGGCCATGAATGATTTTTTTGCAGGCACCCAATCCTGATGTAATCTAACTTTTACAAAGGGCACTTAAACATATTGGGGCCAATTTTGATGCGGTCAGATATGGCTTCGACCTTCTGTTAGTGCCATTCCGACCGCATCGAAATGTCCTGTTTGGATTCCTTTCCGACCGACCCATTATGATGTGGTTGGTCAGAAAGCAATCCGAACGGGCTTTCTGGATGGCTTCCTAGAACCGCTCTTTCCGCCTGAGTGATTACGACGGTGGATTCCTACAGCCTTTCTGTGCCCGCCTTTCCGACACAGAAAGGCTGTCGGAATCCGACTATGGGGCCCCCCAGCAGGGCCTACATGGGTGCAAGGCATCCAGATGGCAGCCCTGCTGATCCCTATACCCACTGGCAGGCACCTTGTGGGTGTAGGGATGAACTGCACCTCAGCTCTTTACAGTGACAGCATGCATTCCGGTCGGAATGCATGCTCCCATTGTAAACAATAGGAGTGCAACCGAACAGTGTTCGGTGGCCTCCTCATTGCTAGTTTGGGACCGCCGACAGGAGGTCGTTCGGACCCATTGCCAGATGGATGTCGGATGGACTTGTGTCCTTACGACATCAAAATTAGCCCCATTAATTCACAAAAAGACCCAACTTCAGCTTTGCTGCATTACTCTCCGTTTTTTTCAGGAAGTCATGTCACTAGACAACTAACCATAGTACTATCATCCTTCTATTGAAAAAGATTAACTTGGACCAAAAAGCTTTATGCAATTTCTGACCAAGAACACTTGTAATATCATAATTCTCTCTCTCAACAGCAATCGGGCTTTGCACCCAGAACATGGTATGGAAAGTACTCTGCGTGGGTTTTGGGTAGGTGTGCTTGGATTTACAGATGAGGGAACAGCCTTTTCTTCAGTTTTTTGGATCTCTCAAAAACATTTGATATCTTGAACCATCCCTTCTGTTAGAAAGGTTGCTAACTGTGAATTGAGTACAACAAACTTTAGCAACATGGTTTAGTCATCTTCTTTTAGACATGATTGGCAATGTCATGGTAGAATTGTGTTTTAAAAAGAGGATTCATCTTCATGCATAGACTCACCTTGTCCCCAGAAGTCCCTGGTATCATTTAATGCATACCTTACTTTACTCTTTCAAAGTCATATGGCAATTACACCTAGATATTCATTAAAGTGTCTGAAAATTACTTCTTGACAGATGACCGTCTGGTCATGTTAAGGATATTTGTAACTTGGATTAATAACAATTACCTCCAACTCAACAGTTCTAAAACTGAAATCATCGTGCTTGATATTAATGGTCAGACCAACATAACATTCACTGCCATAAAAGATATTATTGGACATGCTTTGATGCGTTATTCTAAAGTGAAAAATATTTGATGCAGCACTGCCCCCCAGCGCTCAATTAGAAACCCTAATTTGTAGCAGTTTTTATCACATTGCAAACTTGAGCCTCTTCTCAAACTGCTATCTAAATCTCATTGAATTAGAGTGCTTGGGGCTGCTTTTAACCTGAGATTACACCATTTTAACACAGAATACAAAGGGCTACCTAAAATACATTTGGGCCAGCCAATGCTGTTATATGTCGGCTCTCCAGCATAATTTCAAGAGATCCTGTGACATCAATCTTAAAATCTCTTCAGTGGCTTCTGGTGAAAAAACACTGCCGCCATAAAGCATGATAATTGTTAGACCTGTCAGCCTTAGGGTGGTTCTTTCCCAAACTTTTTGACTGCTACCCACCTGTTTGCTAAAACATGTTGTTTTTGGCTTTGGGACTCTGTGCACTCTACCATTGCTAACCAGAGCCCACATGTTTGGGCTCACTCCTTAAAACAGTAAAATTGGCCTACACCTGATTTGCACATTTAATGTACTTAAAGGACCCTAGTAAAATGGTACAACATGTACCCAGGGCCTGTAAATATTGTGTCAGCCACCAAAGTATCATTTTAAAACATGTCTCAGGCCTGCCATTACAGCCTGTGTGCAGTTTTACAGTGCAAATTCGACCTGTCTAGAGAAACCTTTTGTCAGGTTGGGTAAACCCTTTTTAATACATGTACGTCAACCCTAAGGTAGGCCCTAAGCAGCCCATAGGGCCGTGCACTGTATATTTAATGCGTTGGACATGTATTTTCACATTTTTCAGGTTCTGGTAGTGAAAAAACAACTCTTGATTACACTTGTGGAACTCTGGATTCTTCTGAAAAATGACTGACCTGCAGCCAGAGGACTGCCCTATGCTCTGAGAAGGAAGCGTGGGCCTGCTGCCTTCATCTCAGGCAGAGTGACTCCAAGTGTCAGGTGGCTGACCCCATGATCTGAGCTACAGGGATACAGGATAAAACAAGTTCTAGAGGCCTCCTTGTAACTTCTCAGATGGCCTGCTGCAATGGACCTGTCTGGACCTGCAACTGGACCTGTCTTGAGCCCTGCTCGCTTCTGCTAAAGTGTGTTTCTGATCCCCAAGAGGTACCTCCCCAGGTCCTAGACCCTTGGATGGCATCAGTTGAGCTACTTCTATATTGGAGGTAGCAATCATGACTATTGGGCTCATCCCTGCTCCTCTCGGCCACCTCCAATGTGACCTGGACAGTTTGCAACAAGACACTGAGAAGGTAGCCAAAAGCCTGGTCCCTGCATCTGGCCCGTGCTCCATTGCAATTGACCTGAACTTGTGTCTTTCCCCAGGTCTAGCACAACAGAAGACCACAAGTGGTGCTTTGTGTTTTGAGGCGCTACACCTACCTAAATATTTGGAATTGCACATTCCTGTTTCTACTGATTGGACTTTTATTGTTTTGTTGTCACATTATTTATAAAATTTTACTCTATTTTCTAAATCTGAGCGGGATTTTTTCTTGTGTTTTGTTTTCACTGCATGAATACTTCACACATTGCTTCTAAGCTAACCTGACTGCTTTTCTGCCAAGCTACCAGAGGGTTAAGAACAGGTTAATTTAGTGACTTTTGTGCTTCACCCTGGCAAACATTGGGCATGTTGCTTGAGCTTGAGGGATTGTGGTGGTTGCTCTTCACCACCATCAATGAAAAACCCTAATATCTGGCCACTTAGTCATATCCTATTAACAAGTGAGAACCTTAAGACATCATGACAAAACTCATTTAAGCATTATTCAATAAATCTGACATCCAAAGGAGATGTTGTATGTCTGAACACCTTTTACAAAAACATAGTTGCACAATAGCATCAATATCTAAATAGCCTCAGAAAACGTAGTGAGTTTACATATATATAATGTGAACTACTAAAATATCAAATACACAAATACTGAAAAATTTCCTTTACAAATAGCATATACTAGTATGTAACAGTGCCTAAACCTAAAAAAGAAGGTACATAATTAAAAAAAATTGTTAATATATTTTAACTTTTTCTGTAGAAACACAACATACGTATATGCCTAAGGATATAGCTCAGTTTTGCTATTCTAACTTCTGCGCATCACACATTAGGATAAGTGTGTACATTTAAAATGGTCAGATTTCATATTCAAACTGCAGTCACACAAATATTTGAGAAACTGCACATATTGAGGAGGTTATATTAACTATTCTAACAGTAGTCCAACGTAAGTAGGAAAACGTAAATAAATTAAAGAGGGCATTCGAATTGAAGGACCCCTTGTGGTTGGTCTTATGACTGCCTTATGTGGCTTGAGGAGTTTAAAAGAAAGACTCCAACATGTGTTTAACGTTTTGTTTAGATTACAAATGCTTTCTTTAAATGTTTATTGACAGACATTACATTGATGTCCTGACTATTTGAGCAAGCCAATAGTCTTGTATATTAAGTAGTCACTCTTTGATAAAGCCAATAGGCTCAGGTTTTATATATTGATTACTTTACTTTAACAAGTATTCACTGAAAAAAACAAAGGTTAAAGTGACAGGTAGGTATAGTAAAAAAAAAACCTTAGAACTTCACAAAAGAACACAACGTTTAAAATAATGTTACAGTTAAGTGAAAATGTCACTAACAACATAATATTGCAAACTAAGGAAACACTGAAATGCACCAGTTAACTGAAGTAAATATATTTCACCCCATGACAAAACTATAGGTGGCACCTTCACAATGCACTGCTTACACCCTCACATATTACATCATTCATGACATGTTCAATCACAGCAATGATAACATTACTGTTAACATCTGAAATTACACCATTTATGACAATACTGTTCATGGCGAAGGCACAATATTTCTTGCCTGCCTAAATCATCCTCTCATGCAGCTAACACCTATATGATAACTTCCATCTCTGTTCCTATATGTTAATCATTCAAATGGAAGTTGGGGTTATGAGCTCTTGGAGCACCCTCTCAGGTCATGAGACTCCTAAAACCCTCAAATCTCAAGTTCTGCACACTCTTAATGTATTCCTCATGCTGGAACATGAAGTTCCCAGGGTCTTTTTCTACATGTGAAGAGTCAAAAAACGCAATCTATTTTCAGGGTGGTTTGGTATTGGCATAGGAAATACGACTGTCACTTTATGAAAAGGGAATCAAAGTGAGAAGCTGAAAGTAAAGTGTTTATGGCTTATGAGTAACTCTCTCAATCAATCAGGATTTACAAAGCGCGGTTAATCACCCAATAGATTATCCATGCACTTGCAGGCCCTGGAAGCCCGGTCTGGAGGGCTACAAAGAATTCTTGAATTCTAGAAGTGAGATGATGGTCCGGAGGTGCATGGGGGGTCTGTTCGTGGTATTTGCTGCGATGTGGGAGAAGGAAGTTCCTCCACTTCTGCTTCGGTAAATGCTAAGAGTATGGGCATGTGAAAGGGAGGCAGAGCATAGTCTTGTTGATGGTTGGTTGAAATTCAGGCAGTGGTTAATGAAGGTGGTTCCTTGGTTGTGTAGAGCCTTGTTAGTGTGGATCAGCAGCTTGATTTGGCATCTCTTCTGTACGGGAAGCCAATGAAGTTTCCCGAGGTGGTGTGTGATGTGGGTTCATCAGAGAAGGCCAAAGATGAGTCTGTCTGTGTTGTTCTGTATGGTCAGACGTCTCTGTAGAAGGTTTGGGTTGATTCCTACATAGAGGGCATTACCTTTGTTCAGTCGGCTTTCGATGAGGGCATGTGTCGTTGTGCGTTTGTGTGTAGGGGTAGCCGCTTGAAGAACTTATGTTGCATTTGCAGAGTGAGGAAGTAGGTGGAGGAGGTGGCATTGATATGTGATTTCATGGTGAGTTTGCTGTCATGATGATTCTGAGGTTTCTGGTGTGGTTGGAGGAAACTGGGTGTGGGTCCTAGGTCTGATGGCCACCAGGAGTCGTTCCATGTGTTGCTACTGTTGCCAAAGATCCGCACTTCTTTCTTGTCTTTGTTTAGCTGCATGCAGTTATTCTTCATCTAGTTGTGTCGTTTGTCAGGCATCTGTAGAAGTTGGCTCTGGTGGTTGTGGGGTCGTCGGTGAGTGAGAGGATGAGTTGGTGACTTCTGCGTAGGAAATTATATTGAGAACATGGAATCTGGCAATAGCCTCTGGGGTCATATGTACGCTGAAGAGCGTGGGGATGAGAGATGAACCCTGGGGGACACTGCAAGTGATCTCCTTGGGTCCAGAGGTGAGAGGTGGGAGGTGGATCCTCTGGGTTCTTCTGGTGAGCAAGGAGGGGATTCATTTGAGTGCGTCCCCTTGGATGCCGGTCTTGTGTATTTTTTCAATCAGAGTGTAGTGTGATAAAGTGTCAAAGGCTGCCAAGAGGTCAAGGAGGATCAAAGCTGCTCTGTTTCCTTGCTCGAGGACGGTTCGGATGTCATCAGTGGCTACGATCAGGGCGGTTTTGGTGCTGTGGTTGCTGGGTAATCCGGAATGGGAGGCGTTGAGTAGCAGGTTCTGCTCCAGGTGCGTCCTGAGTTGATTGTTGATGATCTTTTCCAGAACCTTTGTTGGGAATAGGAATAGGGAGACTGGCCAGTAGTTTTTGACTTCCCAGGGGTCGTGGATGGTTTTCTTGAGTAGTGGTCTGAATTCAGCGTGTATCCAGGCATTGGTAAATGTTGCAGTGGTGATGGAGGTGTTGAGTAGGGGTCACACTGTGCTCACGACTATACAAACCTTTGAGATTTGAGTTGCAGTCTCCTCTAATATTAACGAGTATCCAGAACTGCAATGTAGACTCTGACAGTTTTCTGTGCAATATAACAGTGCTCTTAAATAGTTATTTTCCTGTTGATGACCATCCACTAATGTTTATGACGAAATACCATAGACACAAAGGGGCACTTGTCAGTTCCCGATATTGTAGTTCTCAAAGTTCTTTGATTTATTGTCTCCAGTTTTAAGGACGCCTGGTCATCTGTACATGCAGACTTTTTCACTTTGTTTTCACATTTGTCACTGTGTGTTTACTTTATGAACATTGTGCCATTATTGGTTCTTTCTTTGCTCGTCGAATAAATATATTTGTAAAATTGTGATTTTTTGGAATTCATTTCTAGTTTTTATTTGCCGAACGTTTTAAACCTAGCATCATTTCAACCATTGCTCCTCTACCCCAGATCCTACCCAGAGATGACTGGACACAAAGGTGTTTCCATTTTCTATACAGCACAGAGATGGGGATAGTGGCAACCTTATTGAGTTGTCCTCATCTATACTACTCCCAGCACCTCCCCAAACGTATTACAATGGGGCGACTGTACTCAGTACCCACTTCTGAGAAGACCTACAAGGGTCATTAAAACCCGGTGCAGATGGGCAGGCAGTAAACCTACGGAAATATAGTCAGGCAACACACCTGCACACTCTTCCTTTCAGATAACTCTTTTTATTCATATACCCATTCATGTTTCTAGGTAAAGCCCTCTAAAACCTCTCTGGTGACATGTGATATGTACAACCTTAAAATAAATGTAACAAATATACCTGTCCACTCATCCTGGAAGTGATGTATCACTTTATGAAATGTCTCTCCACTAAAGGATTATTGCCACTAAAACGTTTTGACCATGTCGGTGGCATTGCTGTATTATGAAGAACCATTAATGTTCACACCATTTCATCCCAACTTTTTTGGTGTTTACTCCATTTTCTTATTTTGTAGTCATCACACACACACTAAAAATGTATCTGTTTGAGCACATATATATCACTTAACAATATGTTAAATATATTTGAATTTAAGGCATAAGCAAGAACTAACAGAGCAAGGATTTTTGATCTAACATTCTCTTTACGGAATGCCTCTGGTAAAGCATTGTGGTGTCATATTTACTTGTATGCGTCATGTGCGAAATCAAATAAAACCAGATTAACAATCTCTAATTATAACATTGTGAGACATATACATGAAAGATTGTCATCCACGGTAAAACGTGCTTGTGCCAGAGACAAGTCGCAAAAAAGTGAATGCTTTGAAATGTTTCCAGACATGGCAAATAGATTGCAAATCATTTCTGAAATTGATTTCTAATGCTCTAATTGGCTGCGAATAACTTTTCCAAAGGAAGGTAACCACATGGTTAATTTAATGTCATAAATTGTCCAATAGGATAGCAGCTGTCTCCATGTGTCACTTCCTTCAAACTTGCCACTGAAATCATTAATGACTTGAGATATCTGTATGTAGGATTAAATATATTCTCATCATAAAAACAGCTCATATTATTATTCAAATGAATTGCCCTCGTAAATGAAGAGAACATTACTACAAATACTTACATTATTCACCTCGCCCTGACATTCTCGATTAAATTAGTAATGGGGTGTATGACTGATTAAACATCTACACAACACAAGGCAACAGCTATGATTTACAGAGGCAATGCTAGAGTGATCACATCATTACAATGCCAAACGCCATCTATCACTTTTACTGAATTTAACAAAGACAGATTGCCTAACGGGGAGGAGACACAGCCTATAAATGTTGTCATGCTGCTCTTCAGCTGACTTTCCTCGAGAATAGACATGCAACAAATCAATAATTGAAAAACCCATAATATATATCCTGTGCTAAACAGAATCCAAAAGAAAGACATAATTTAGAGGCCCAATTTAAATTCGAAACTGAAAATGCACTTAAATACTCGTACCATTCGCATGTACAATCGTATAATACATTTAAATATATGTGTTTTCATTTTTTTTAGCTTGCTTAATTACAATTTAGACACGTCATATTTCTTTGAAATGGTTCAAGTACGTTTCTGTAACATTTATTTTTTGTAGTTCTCTGACTCATAGGTATACCGCGCTGGTTAAGAGGGGTTATCTGGGTGGTCACTAGTTACTATGAAACCCAGGGGTATATTATCAAGCAGGGCGTTAAAAATGATCACTGTTTTCTGCCGCTAAAGTGGCGATAATAGGCTTGATAATATGGCCTTGTGAATTCAAATAGAAACCCATGTTCTGGTGTGAACATGGGCTTCTATTGGAATTCTCCAGGGCATATTATCAAGCCCATTATCGCCGCTTTCGCTGCAGTTTTCTGCCGCTAAAACGGCGATAATTTTAACGCCCTGCTTGAAAATATGCCCCCCCCCCGACTCTCAAGTGCACCACTTCATTATCTACGCATAGTGGGTGTGTCCACAGAGATGCTTCTGGGCTTTCCCAGGGGGCGGCAGCAAAAAAGTACCACTCAGTAACCTCACTTTGTCATCCCTGAACATAACACCAGGCTTAAAATAATTCTAGAAGAAGTCATTACATTGCGTGCACTCTTGCAAGGACTGTTTACAGACAACGTATAATACAGCCAGGATTAAAATTCATACCTGCGTACAAACTCTGAAATCATTAGTATGTTCAGTAGCCCATGGTAACACGTTCAGTGTCACATTGCACACATTAAATGCAATACAACTGGTTAGTGCAGCAAATCTGTAGCAAGGTGAGGGTGCAGAGAGGAATGGGCCATTTCCTCAGATTGAACCAATACCTTAAAACTAATATAGTGATTTAAAAGGGAATATTACCGTTATATGCCAGATTTTGAAGCAGTTTAAGATTGTTTTACAATTATTTTTAAATACCACTGATTGGTAGGCCTAGCCCTGTCCCATATCTGTGCTAAAAATTGGTTTGAAGCTTCCTAATACCCTTTAGTTTTGCAGTCGTACATTATCAATTTATTGGGGTAGGCAAAGAAAGTCGAACCGACAGTAGTATGTATTGGCCCACCACCGATCCACGGAATTCCAGAATGGGTTATGTTTTCACTCTTTCCGGGTGAAAGTCAAGTGCCTAGAATATGAGAATACTGGAGATCCTCCCTGAAAACGCATTTTTTGGCATGTTTAAGGGGACCATTAACAGGGCACCAATATACGAGTGTGTATGTGTCTGTGTGTGTCTGGGTCGGTGTGTATCTTTTTACCCCATACACTTACCACATTGCTACTAAGTCTGCATTTCATGACACAAGTGGAGTTTACGTAGGTCTTCTTATATTAAAAAGAAAATGTTTAAATGCCAAAAATTCTGAAGTTTACCAATTGCACATACCCATTAATTTCTATGTTTTAAAAGATGAAGTAATCTTTTTTTACGTATGTGGCCAGCCCCCACCTGTGGTCAAACCCTTATATAATCCCCTTGTGGGTTGGCAACCCTCACCACACAGGGCCTTCTGCTCTGCACAGCTTGGGTTTGGCCAAAGAGACTGGCGTGTGGCCAAGTCCTGCATCCAACCAGCCTCAGGCAGCCAAACCCCTGCCATGCACGGCTGAAGGGAGTTAGTTTGAGTGTCACTGTGGAACCCCATCACGAGGGCTGGCTATAGTTTAGGGTATTCCTATCCCACCTTATATATATGGTTATTAACTTAATGTTGCAGGACTCGGGAAATGGCAACCCCAATATGTTTCTTCATGTTATGGTCAGCTAATCACATCACTCTGTTCCGCTGGACTCCTGCGGGACAATCCAACCAGAATCCTTTGTTGTCATTTTGTTCTGTGGAATCACACAAGAGTTCTACTGGAGTCCCACAGCATCAGATAGCTCTATTATTTAAACCTTAATGTCTCTAAAATGGCCGAACAGATTCATACTAAGGGGTCCAATTAGGATGGCGGGCGGACTTAGTCCGCCCGCCATCCTATCGGGACTAGGGACCGCCCGCCATAAAGGCGGGAGTCCCGTGTGTGGCATTAGGATGCGGCCGCCACAGTGGCAGGCGCATCCTGCATTCATAACATTGTGGCCCGCGGTGCACTCTGCACCGCCCGCCACAATGCAATGAATGCATGCACGCATTTGCATACAAAATGCGGCAGGCACCGCGCGGTGCCTACCGCATTGCATATGCAAATGCAGGGGGGTACCACCCCGTGTGCACCCCCTACCCCTCCTTTACTTTGGGGGCCCGCAGGGGGCCCCCAAAGTGAAGACCGCATGCCGAATGCCGCCACGGAAATGCATCACTTACACCACATCATAATATGGCTGGCGGTGTCTGTTAGACACCGCCACCATATTATTCCTTTTCCGCCCCGGCCGCATGGCGACCGGGGTGGAAAAGCGGCGGAAGGTCTTCCCGTCTGCCGCGGTCCCCCCGCCATACTAATATGGCGGGGGGGAATTCTGGACACGATGTCGGGTGGATTGCCACCGCCAGGCCGGCGGTGGCTACCGCCAGCCTGGTGGAGGCAATCTACCCGACATCGTAATGGGCCCCTATGTCACAAAAATCAAGAATATCTAGCTTTCTGCAAAATTTGGTGCAATTCTGTTCTGCTGTATTGTCTGTGTTGTTGTCTAATTTCCAAAAATTGCACGAGGGAAAAGTGTTTTTGGAGCCTCCTTTTTTTCAGTCCCACTTGTCAGATCTCTGTGAAACTTTCCCGAAAGTAGATAAGACTTATTAATCTATTGTGTGGAAAGTTTTGTGGAGGATTGTCAAATGGCACCAAAGGTGTTAACAAAACCAAAAACGCTGTTTGTTTGGAAACTCTGACTCACGTTTATTTACATGTAGTATATGTATGTAGTAAAGGCTTAGCCCCATAATGATCAGGATAGAGAGGGTTCCTCATGAAGACTCGTTCACAGGGTGAAAACAGTGTGCAGCATGGGCTTGCACACCTCTGTCTGGTTTATTGCTCACATAAGGTTGGTGAATAGATACAGCCACTTTACTACAGCTGTAACTTGTGACCTATACATGGCCACTATGGTAAAGTTATCCTTTTTCATGTGTATAAGGTTGTGTGCCCTGCGCACAAGGTAACCATTTGTGCTGTTGTAGCGTTACACTGGGCCCTTAAATTTATTGTTATCAATATTGGTGCTATTATTATTTTGTTAAATTTATTTACCCCACTAGTTACCGGTTTGGTCTTCCGATGGATTTTGTTCTGTGCTGATAGGGACGGGAATATTGTGAGGATGAATAGTTATCCAATAAGGACCAGGAATGGGATAATTGTCATTACCAACCCATATTTTTTATAAATCAAAACTTTTTCTAACCTCTTTAATTAGTTCAAACCCATAGTTTTACCCTCTATGAAATGATGAGACAGATTCAACAAAAAATATAGTTAATATTTAATTGTTTTGAATTGGGGACATCATCAAAGAAATATTTATAACATTCAGCCCTAATATCAGGTTAAATCAAGATGTAATAATGTAATTATCAATCCTTTGACAATAATCAAGAAAATATCCACCTCATCCAAGACAGATCAGGGGTCAACACAAGGTGTGAGTTGATTGGGAAAAATAAGAAAAATCAGATGAGCCGCATACAGACCCTTTAGGAAGAGGAAAGAGGAAACATGCCATGATTTGTCGATACTCCTTTCCCAAGCAGCTGTTCTAGGGTGCTACACAATTGTTGCCACCTTAGTTGAGCTGTACTGAGGATGGCAAAGGAAACATTTAAGAGTTGAAATAGAAATTGTAACTTTGCTGAGTTTTCCCACAGGATGCAGAATATTGAGTTCATGAGTTTACACATTAGTAAAGCAAAAATAGAGTAGGACATGAGGCCTACATGAAATACAGCTAATACATGATAAATTATGTTGAATTAAAGGACGCACATTAATAACAACTGACATTATTGATTTCTTAAGTGAACAGATCAACAGACATTTTAATCAATTATAATAAATTCATTTAAGTACAAGGTACTCATAAATTATTTGGGGGAAACAATGTTATAAATATAGGAAAATACATATACATCTCTTTATGTGAATGCTATTCAAAGCACACATATATAGAAACTACATCAGAGGAAGTTTCATTCGAATACACCTTTAACATATCCTGGGTAGGACCCACTTTTCTTTTGTTATTTTTAGTGCACACGTTTTAACATGACAACATTATTTATGATATTTCATTGTTCACATGTAACTTTTTGCATTACGCATCTCAAAATCATAAATATTTGTTAATGATCATATTTATTAAGGGTGGACATAAAATATAACTTAAAACTATACTCCCATCTGCATGCTTTTACAATGCGGTGTATGACATAACTTTCATATCATGTTTCAAACAACATGGAATATCTGAGCACACGTTTGTCATTATTTGTATAGACGTTGCCATAATCATTTCATTTTGTCATAAATTTGTTAAGTGAAATCTCTGCTCTATCAGTGCTAAAGCTAAATACGAGTGTTGTGTCTGAAGAAAATGCACTCTAAATGTGGAGCCTTCCTTGCCATTACCTACGTTTCACTGATTGTACAGTTAGTTGTACAGCTTGCCAACATGGACATGTCTGCTTATTATTCACAAAGTAAAAGGCAATGCTAAGTTCAGTATCCAGTTAAGCCTATCGCTTCTGTACTGTGTAGAGTAGAATAACATTGAGGGACAGTTTTTTTATGGTTGTCATCACCTATTGTCCTTATATGCAAATGATGTGCTGCTACTCCTTAGCAATCCGACCACCACTGTTGCAATATTGCTAGCCCAACTTGAGCTATTTGGTGAGTCTCAGGCATTGGGTACAACAAAGATAAATTGAGCATGTTACCTATATGTGAGGGTATGAATTTAGCACATCTGTGGGATCAGGCATTGAGATCGGAGGCATTCTTATTTTGTATCTTGGTATAGTGTTGTACAATAGCGATAATGAATTATAAAGGAGTCTATTTGTTTTTGGAACAGGGTGTCATTGTCTGAATTGGGTAGAGTAGCCTTGTCCAAGATGGTGATCCTCCCACATGTTTGTATTTCTTTTCAAAAGTGCCAATAATGATTCCTAGAAGTTTGTTTAAATGTTGAGTTCCCTATTACTGGTGTTAATACGGTGAGGTGGCTGGCACACAATCACTCTACGAAAGTTGTAGCTGCCTAGTGCTGAGGGCTGCATTAATGTACTAGACTCTGAGTGCTGTTATATGGCTTCACAACAAGAGTGGGTGGCTTGATGAGGAATCAACATTCTTTGGTCAAGAATTTGATGTGAGCCGCTTGGTACTAATTATGTTGTGTCTAAGGAAACATATTCAGTTAAACACAAACTTACACTGTCAATGGCTAGCCATTGTTTAGAGTTTATATCTATGTTTTACAGTGACAGCTTGGGGGTATGCTCCAGCACTTCTGCTGTGGTGATATCCGGAGTTTGAGATACTGGCTAGCATTGTGGTTGTGTTCCCTGGCATGCTGCCCGGACTGAAACTTTAGAAGATATGTTTAAGGACCACAAACTCGGATCATTTGAGGATCTACATAAAACAGAGGGTCTACCTATTAGACAATTTGTACTTTATGGTGCAATATCCCATATGATCAGAGCCCTGGGGAAGTGCAGCACTCAGAAACAGTGTCTAGCAATGTGATGTATAAGTTGAAATAATATAGCCTTAGAGCCTGCCGTAGAAAGCTCATCCGGCCATTAAAGGTTTGCTTCAGCGCTTCAGCTCAGGCCTTTAACAAGAGAGTGGGCCTTTAATGGCGGGTTGTGCCGGCTATGGAGGGCTCTAAGGATTATAGAACATTCCACCTCTTGAGGGCACAATGCTCTAATTTGGGAAACAAAGGTCTCACAGAACTCAGTGGGAATGCACTCCCCTCGGGCTTAGTGAGGCCTTTGTTAAAGATTTGAATATTGGAGCTCCGGAATTCTACCGCCCATTGGAAGCCTGGAGCACTCTATTGTTTTCAATAGAGCTTCCAACATTCCAATGTTCTAAAATATAAAGTAGTGTGACAGGCTTACTTAACCCCTTATGGGCACTGTGTGATGTATCCCATTAATTGCTATGTATGTCTCAGATGTGGATAAGTAATTGCTGGCTTGACACACATATACTGGAATTGTTGAGTTGAAGCCACAATAGAGTGAGGTTTCTGATATTTTATTGGAAGTCACAGGCAGACCTAATTTGTTGCAAACTGTAGCGATGTAACTTGGGGATGGGAAATAAACTTAAAAGACCAGACGCTGAGTCTGGTTGTGTGGATTTGGTTATGAATACTCCTGGTTTATTATCAAATTGCTCTGGCTTAGAAATCAGCACAACCACCCTAATTAAAGAACTGGTTTGTGAAAAGCGGTTTCATTTGTAATAAATAAGTGTGAGGGCCCGTATATTTCTCAGGCAGCCACTACAGAATGAACCCCCTACTAACCATTGTACTCCTGTAAGTGTGACAATTTGGACTTTTCCAAATCACCCAAAGAGGTAAAAAAAGGGCCAGGAACGCATTGGTATTATTGTTTTTTTAAAGGTGCTCGGATAAGAAACAGTCAGGGGTTAAAGATTAACAGCCTGATTCATCAAGCTTAATTGCGCTCGCAAAGGGCCAGATTCTGAGAATCTGGCCCTTTGCGAGTGCAATATTTGCATTTGGGATCCATCATCCCAAATGCAAAATTCTCTAATAAAGAATTCGCATAATTGCGAGGAATTGCATTTAAGGAATCTCTATTTGAGATTCCTTAAATGCAATTCATGAACCATTTTAAAATTGCGAAATCGCAATTTTGGACTGCTATTTACAGCGAGGTCAAACCTCGTGGTAAATAGCGAAAACTTAGAAAAAAGCATTTAAATGCATTTTTCTAAGTTGCATGTTACACACACACATGTCCTTTGGACATGTGTGTGCGCAACACCAATGTAGATTTCATTTCAGGGGTGCTACAGGGTGTCCTTTGGACACCCCTGGCACCCTTGAAATCGCTATCTTATTTGCGATTAGCAAATTGCTAATCGCAAATAAGGAATAACTCCCCATTCATTCCTATGAGCCTTTAGGCCCATAGGAATGAATGGGGAGTTATTCCTTATTTGCGATTAGCAATTTGCTAATCGCAAATAAGGAATGTGTAGGAATCGCAATTTATTTAGCAATTCCTACATGAATCCCGTTTTGCAAGTCCTTAATAGCGATTCCTTAATAATCGCTATTAAGGACTCGCAAAACGGACCAATGATGAATCAGGCTGCTAGTCTCGATGGCAAGCACAGGAAAACACAGTGCACAAATTAGGCACCGATGAAAATGGTTAAATGGACAGCTGTGGGGGGAGATTTTTTTTTTACCTCATTGCAAAGATCGGCAAACAGCAGTACTGATATGAATGTGTGGGATGTAATAATTTTATCATTGCAAGCCAAGAATGATGAAAGACCACGTATGTGATAAATCGGAGGGTACAATTAGTTAGTGATCGCAAAGGGGGGCTGCAACATACATAGTTATAGGTGCGTATAGATGGAAGGATAATTGATATGCGAAACAGGGTAAAGCTTAATAGAATATTTCCGGCGTTATGACTGACAAGTGACACCAAATGTAGCCCTGAATTGTACAGTTGCAAGAAGTTGATGATATGTGCACCAGCAAGGGTACAGTAAATATGTTTTTGTTTTTATGTATAACGACAGATGTGATATTATTGTCGATTTTCGGATGAATTATAATAAGTTTGGTGATGACTGCTCTTCTGTTGTTTATGTATAAAAATTGAAATCAAGAGATTTTTTTAAATAATATGAAGGGATAGCTAAGGGATTCCTTGAAACGCGTACTCATCTTTTAAATATTTTATTGAAAACAACATATAATTGTGTCACTAGTGCAACAAGGGACCAAGGGCTCTAAAACAATGAAGGACCTCTTCTGGTTTACTAGATAAAACACTGTTAAGCTGAAGTGGGCCCCTCAGACCCTGTGCCTGATATCACTACTACTGCTGTACTCTTGAAAGCTATGCCCCTTTACTGAATGCAAAAGAGTTTCATAATATGTTATCTAACCTTTGACATTGCCTCATAATCAAGTTCGATTAAGGACTGTTATTTATAGATGATGTACTTTGGAAAGAGGAATAAATCATAGGCGAGTTAATGTTGTTTATGTGCCAAGTAGGAGGACAAGTAAAAAGCATACTTCACAGAAATCCATCAAGTGTAACTATACAAAAGCTATGAATATTTATGTTTCAATCAGAGCATTCACTTTAATGAACTCCAGCATGAAAGCAGTACAGCTTATCTGTTGATACCCTCTTTACATAATGCATTCTGTCTTATCCCAGAATGCACGATAACTTCCAGAGGAGAACACAGACTCATCTTCTTTCAGGATCAGTTATATTTACCTTTAAGAACTATTGATTTTGTTTTTACTTTTGCGCACTCCTTGAAAGCCAAAAAGCTGTTCATTGTCATTACTATCAACTGTGAACTGCAAGTAGTTACTCAGGGTATTAGTTTCAAAAGAGAAAACTTCTCAAGTCGTTTTTTACTTTTATTTCCAATAATGGTTGGCTCATTGAGTCTAAAATTCACAAATGTTAATTCAATTGTTGGTCATCTTTATCTTTCTTAGTATTAGACATGTAAGCGTTTATGATAAAATATTAATTTGTATTTTATATTGATCAGCTCTCAGACAATACACTTTTTTTTTTGTAAATCTGTTTATTGGTATTTGTAAATTCAACAATACAAAAGGCACTGTAATACAATCAAAATGACTTTGCAGTTGTTCATGGGTGACGCTGCACCACCAGCTCGGACAACAAGGGCGTAATGATGGAACACGTATTCACTCAGACAATACACTTTTTATACGCAATCTATACTTTGCCAGTTTTGTGTTTGTCATCCAGTTAGAAGTGAAATACATAATTGGTAAATTAAGCTGTGTGATCTAAAGTAGTGGCCACTAATTACCGAGGGTGGTGGGGTGGGGGTACGGCGGAAAGCGGAGGGGAAATATAAAAAGTAAAATTAAAAAGACATATCTGGGTGCCGGCGGGTGCTGCTGCCTCTGCTCCGTCTCCTCCGCGCCGCAACAGGAAGCTCCCAGCCTCCCGGAATCCCCTATCCAATCACAACACTGTCTTAAGGGCTCAGACAGGGGCTTGGAGGCTTTGCATGTTCCTCACCAGACTGTGTACTGCAGCCTGGTGGGGAAGATGAAAATTGCACTTGATGGTTTGACTGGTCCTCCTGGGCCGGCCAAACCGTCATGCCCACTTCAGAGTGTGCTTTACACTCCTCCCCCTTCCCCCTGCACTGGCCAGCCCTGCCCACCTGCCCCGCTCTGCACCCGAGCAGGAAGAAAAACGAAAACGATAATAACATTAGTTATTGTTGTTTTAGTTTTCCTTCTTACACTGCTCGCAGAGTAGTGGGACGGCACTTCCCCACCTTAGCAGAGGAGTCACCGCTGCTGATATACACTTTAAAATTCTGTCATTGGCTCATTGAGTGTCACTGCTTCAATATTAGCTCAGACAATATATCTATTTTATCTTTCTTTTCTGAATGTTATTCATATGTGTGGCTTTGAACCTCTAACTGTATTAATGTTTTCCTTAGTAACGTTGCTGATAGAAAACTGGAGCAAAATCAAGCCTTCTATAGTTAACACCAGTAGTTAACAATCACTAGCAGTTGTAAATCATGTTCACTGCCATTTGCATCATGATTACCTGCCTTCCTAAAGTTGTAATGCTAGACCACAACCAGACCTTCACAAACAAATCAACTGACTGTTCTTCACCGCCACAGCATTATGAGTGCAGTGATGGTGGAGGCAACAAAAAACATCAGCAATTTACATCCCTGCCTGACTAGTGTGAAGGATGTTAGATTTTGCCATTTTATCCTTGAAGGTCATGGGAGTTGGAAAACGTCACACTTTATTTTGCCTTGAAACCAGTTTGGCACCAATCTGTTCTGAATATATGTCCATGTGACCTGTAGACCAAAAGTCCACTCGGATCACACTCTACTCATAGATTCAAGACTGTAGACTTCTCGATAAGCAGATAAGCAAAGTTCACTTTATACAGTTGAAATTCTTCAAAGCATACAAGGTTATCCAGTGCTACATTTAGGGATATCTGGACCATATGTGAAGATAGGACTGTTGCCCCATGCAACCAATGCAGAGCTATTTAGTGAATCTGAAAATCAATGATTTGCATGCACTCAGTTGGGAAGCCTTTGTTGTTATAAAAAACAATCATTGATTTGTATAAGAATAAACCCCCTATTATTTCACGCTGAGATTAGACTTTGGTAGTGAAATAGAGATGAACTATACACAAATAGTATGCTATTTCCTACGAGGTTAGTAAACAGTCCCTCATGCTACAAGATCTGTATTTTCGATGTAAAATGAAATGGTAAGTTGCATTCAATCTTGAATGGTGACCATAACCCGGTAGATGTTACTTCTAGTTCTTGCAGTTATGGGGTAGGCCAGGACACATATAATTGTAAGATTGTTATGCATTTAAGTGTGAAGCCTTTGGTATTTATGTGAATTCCATAATGTTAGTACCCTCACATACATTTTTACTTTATCATACCACTTGGAAAGGTTCGATTTCCTATTGGTACAGGCATCCTGAGTGATGATGCACTGACATCTTCATTAAGATTGACTGGTTATGGAATAAAGACTATTGTCCTAGATATTACACTATAGAAATAAAGCTGGAGGCATTGATATATGAGGGATATTTCTTTGAGGAAATGTGTGGCTAATCTGGCATGCAGCATTAAAGGGGGCAGTCAACATTCCTAAGACAAACTTAGCAGCAAAGTTGATTTTATTCTTTATAATGTGTACAGGGATTGTCATGATACATAATCAGTCCTTCATGAGACAGAATGAGTGTCCCACATTTTCTGTTGTAGGCTGCATTTGCTGCTGATAAAATAACCTCTACCTAAAATGGACCTGGCAAGCCACCCGCCACCGTAGCGATAATCGAGTCCGAACACCATGCTTGCAGTGGTCCCTCATATACAATTATGATGGGACCGCTGCGGTTGGGTACCGCACCTTTAACATTACGACGATGGCTGCTGACAGCAGCACCTCCGCAATGTTAAAAAGAGCATGTAGTGCATTTCAGTGCACTACGTGGCAGGCACTACACTATGCCTGCTACTTGGTGCAGTGAAATGTAGGGGGTACCATGGGTACCCTCCCGGTGCATCCACACTTCCCGCCAACACAACGGGGGCCCCCAACGGGCCCCTGAAGACATTCTCCTCCAGCCTTCAATGACAATTCAACCGCCACGGAACGGCTGGCTTCCACCGACATCATAATTGTGCCGGCGGAGCATGCTAGGCTCCGTCGCCATTGTTAGCATGCTGACTGCTCAGCCAGGCAATTGTGACCATTGTTACCAGCGGAAAAGTGGCGGACGGACTTTTCGTCCGCTGAGATGCCCACCACCATCATAATGTGGCAGGGGGTAAATCTCATGACGTTGGCGGAACGATCGCCACCGCCAGCCCTGCGGTGGCTATTTTTCTGCCATCGTAATGAGCCCCTAAGATACACACCATAAGCAAGTCTAAAAGTGTTGTTTATAATTTGATGGTTCAAAGTTTAGAGAACACGCAAAATACAGCCTAATTTTCTCGTTCAAAAATAGCGCAAGATATGAATGAATACTTCTTCAAAGAAAATCGTTATAAAGTTTAAATTCATAGGGCTGCAGTTCTCACTGAGAGATGATCAGAAAATGGGTGGTACTGACATGAACTAGTAAAAGCAGTAGTACACCCTTAATCTTGGCAGTACTGCAAATACATATCCAAGTAGGAAATAAGTCATAGAAACACTGTTGCCACAAATGTATCTCTACTTTTAGGTCCAAAGTTTGCATCAGTTTGATGATGGTGCATTTTGCATGGCTTTCTCAAACTCTGATGTGGTGTTACTTCAATGCTAAAATGATATTACCACATTTGCAATTGGCCAATACCTCATCACTACGTATTGTAAAAGAAATGCCAAATGTGTATTAGCATTGGTAAATATCTTGGTGTGTCCACGTCTGCTATTGTCTAGTTCTTACCACACAGGCTTGGTCATAAGGTAGGTATCCTGCTGGTCTACAAAGTTATTATTTTAAATAGAATCTATTAAAAAAATCGAAATCATTAAAAAAGCAAAAATGCAAGTTGCAACTGACAGTTGCACATTGTCACCAAATCTCGAAATGATCAATCAATCAATCAATCAATCAATCAATCAAGGCATTTATATAGCGCACTACTCACCCGGAGGGTCTCAAGGCGCTGGGGGGGAGGGGGTCCGCTACTGCTCGAACAGCCAGGTCTTGAGCTGCTTCCTGAAGGCAAGGTGGTCCTGGGTCAGGCGGAGGTGGGTCGGGAGGGAGTTCCAAGTCTTGGTGGCCAGGTAGGAGAAGGACCTTCCTCCTGTGGTGGCTCTTCGGATGCGGGGGACGGTGGCGAGGGCGTGGCTGGTCAATCGAAGCTGGCGTTTGGGAGCGTAGAAGTTGAGGCGGCTGTTGAGGTATCCTGGGCCTTGGTTGTGTAGGGCTTTGTGTGCGTGGGTGAGGAGCCGGAAGGTGATTCTCTTGTTGACCGGGAGCCAGTGCAGGTCTCTCAGGTGTCCGGAGATGTGGCTGCGGCGGGGGATGTTCAGGATGAGTCGTGCTGAGGTGTTCTGGATCCGCTGGAGTCTCTTCTGGAGTTTGGCGGTGGTTCCGGCGTAGAGGGAGTTGCCGTAGTCCAGACGGCTGGTGACGAGGGCCTGGGTGACCGTCTTCCTGGTCTCGGTGGGGATCCATCGGAAGATCTTACGTAGCATGCGCAGGATGTTGAAGCATGACGAGGAGACGGCGTTGACTTGTCTGGTCATGGAGAGGGAGGAGTCCAGGATGAAGCCCAGGTTGCGTGCGTGGTCTGTTGGTTTGGGTGCGCTGCCCAGGGCGGGGGGCCAACAGGAGTCGTCCCAGGCGGAGGGTGAGGATCCCAGGATGAGGACTTCTGTCTTGTCCGAGTTCAGTCTCAGGCGGCTGTTCGACATCCATTTGGCTACGTCTGTCATCCCTTTGTGCAGGTTGGCTCTGGCGGTGGCGGGGTCGTTGGTGAGGGAGAGGATCAGCTGGGTGTCGTCGGCGTAGGAGATGATGTTGAGGTTGTGCTGGCGTGCGATGGCTGCGAGGGGGCTCATGTAGACGTTGAAGAGTGTTGGGCTGAACGAGGAGCCTTGAGGAACGCCGCAGATGACTTCGGTGGCCTCCGATCTGAACGGGGGGAGGCGGACTCTCTGTGTCCTTCCGGCGAGGAAGGAGATGATCCACTCCAGTGCCTTCTCCTGGATTCCGTCGTTGCTGAGGCGCTGTACTAGGGTACGGTGGCAGACCGTGTCGAAGGCCGCGGAGAGGTCCAGGAGGATGAGGGCCGCTGTTTCTCCGTTGTCGAGCAGGGCTCGGATGTCATCGGTAGCTGCGATGAGGGCGGTCTCGGTGCTGTGGTTGGCCCGGAAGCCAGACTGCGAGAGGTCGAGGGAACCGTTCGTCTCGAGGAAGGCGGCCAGTTGCTTGTTGACGGTCTTCTCGATGACTTTTGCCAGGAACGGGAGCAGCGAGATGGGGCGGTAGTTCTTGAGGTCGGTGGGGTCGGCTGATGGTTTCTTGAGTAGAGCGCTGAGTTCGGCGTGCTTTCAGCTTTCCGGGAAGGTGGCGATGTCGAAGGAGGTGTTGATGATGTCCCGCAGGTGGGGTGCAATGACAGCGTCGGCTTTGTTGAAGACGTGGTGAGGGCAGGGGTCTGTTGGAGATCCGGAGTGGATGGAGTTCATCGTGCGGATGGTGTCTTCGGTGCTGATCGGGGTCCAGGCACGGAGGGTGGTGGTGGGGGGCGGTGGTTCCGTTGTGGCGTGCGTCGGTTGAGTGCTGAAGCTGTTGTGTATGTCCGCGATCTTGTTGTGGAAGTAGGAGGCGAGGGAGTTGCAGAGGTCTTGCGAAGGGGTGATGTCGTTGTTTCCGGCGTTGGGGTTGGAGAGCTCTTTCACGATGTTGAAGAGTTCCTTGCTGTTGTGTGCGTTGATGTCCAGTCGTTCCTTGAATGCAGTTTTCTTGGTGGCGTGGATCAGTTGGTGGTGTTTTCGGGTGGCGAGCTTGAGGGCGGTCATGTTGTCCGGTGTTGGGTCTCTGCGCCAGGTCTTTTCGAGTGCTCTGCAGTTCTTCTTGGAGCTCTTGAGTTCGTCGTTAAACCATGGGGCTTTCTTGCTGCCGGGTCTGCTCGGTGGGGTCTTCAGAGGGGCAGGTCGTCTGCGCAGTCGCTGATCCATTTCGTGAGGTTGGTGGCCGCTTGGCTGGGGTTTGTTGTGCTGGTGGGAGGGTTCTTGCTCAGGGAAGTAGCGAGCTGGTCTGCCGTGACCTTGTTCCAGCTTCTGCGGGGAGCCTGTTGCTGGTGATGGTGGAGCGTGGTCCTTCTGAAGGTGAAGTGGACGCAGCTGTGGTCCGTCCAGTGGAGTCCCGTGGCGTGGCTGAAGGCGATGTCCTTGCTGGAGGAGAAGACCGGGTCGAGTGTGTGTCCGGCGTAGTGGGTGGGGGTGGTCACCAGTTGATTGAGTCCGAGGTTGGCGAGGTTGTCCAGCAGGGTGGTGGTGTTGCGGTCGTTGTTGTTCTCCAGATGGAAGTTGAGGTTCTCGAGGAGGATGTAGTCGGCGGAGGGGAGGGCGTGTGGGCTGATGAAGTCGGCGATGTCTTTGCTGAATTGTGTGCGTGGTCCCGGGGGTCTGTAGATGAGGGTGCCTCTGAGGGTAGTCTTGGGGTTGACGTGGATCTGGAAGTGCAGGTGTTCGGCGGGTGCGAGGGTGTCGGCGGTGTTGGTCGTGATGCGGATGGTGTTCCTGTGGATGATGGCAATGCCTCCTCCGGTCTGGTTGACGCGGTCACTCCGGATGATCTTGTAGCCGTCTGGGATGGCGATGGGGATGTCGGGCGCTGAGGAGGCGTTCATCCAGGTTTCCGTGAGGAAGGCGACGTCCGGGGCTGTGGTGTCGAGCAGGTTCCAGAGTTCGACGGCGTGTCTGTGGACAGAGCGGGTGTTGAGCAGGATGCACTTCAGGTGGGTGCTGCTGGTGTTCGGCTTGGTGGGTGCTGGTGTGGCGTGGGTCCGGTTGCATGTGAACTTGCAGGAGTGGCAGCTGAAGGGTCCGTGGGTGCGTCTCGGTGTTGCTCGGTAGCACCCCGGGGATCGGCCGGTGTTGAGTGCGTTGAGTTCGGTGGCGTTGTAGGTCCGGCGGGTCGGCTTCCAGCTGTGGGGGCCAGGGGTCCTGGCGCTGGGCGCGGTCCAGGCGCGGACGGGCGCAGACGGGCTTACCTTTGGCGCACCTTCGGCACTCAATCGGCGCGCCCGCTGCCCGTGCACGCTGCGCGTAGGCCACTCTGCCATATGTGGAGAGTGGGGGGGCGGAGGGAGGGAGGGGCAGCTGGGAGGCGGGGAGCGGGGCGGCGAATGGGGAGGGCTGCAGAGGAGAGGGGCGGGGAGCGGGGAGGTGGCGGGAAGCGCGGCAGGGGCCGGGGGCACCGAAAACACAGGGGGACAATATTACAGTACTAAACAGAACGGGGATACAAAAATAAAACAGGGGGCTGACAAAACTACAGTACTAATCAGAACGGGGATACAGAAAATAAAAAACAGTACGCCGGGGGAAACAGCGACGGAGTCACATAGGTACAATCTTACCAGGAGCCGAAGCACAAGGGGAGACAGATGGAGCACGATAAAAGCGCGGCGCAGGCGGGGCAAGGGCAACAATCAGCTGGTCACAGGGTCACAGCTGGCAGGGTCCCGGCTGCGGGCAGCGGCGGCACTAGAAGGAGCAAGGGGCAGCCTGGACGCACTCACGAGGAGTGTGAAAGGTGCGTGGGGGTGACCGGCCCGGAGGGACAGAGGTCACTGCTCACCGCCTCGCCCACCTCGTCCTATATGGTCCAGTGGGAGGGAGGGGCAGGTGGGAGGCGGGGAGCGGGGCGGCGAATGGGGAGGGCTGCAGAGGAGAGGGGCGGGGAGCAGGGAGGTGGCGGGAAGCGCGGCAGGGGCCGGGGGCGCCGAAAACACAGGGGGACAATATTACAGTACTAAACAGAACGGGGATACAAAAATAAAACAGGGGGCTGACAAAACTACAGTACTAACCAGAACGGGGATACAGAAAATAAAACAGGGGGCTAACAGTACGCCGGGGGAAACAGCGACGGAGTCACATAGGTACAATCTTACCAGGAGCCGAAGCACAAGGGGAGACAGATGGAGCGCGATAAAAGCGCGGCGCAGGCGGGGCAAGGGCAGCAATCAGCGGGTCACAGGGTCACAGCTGGCAGGGTCCTGGCTGCGGGCAGCGGCGGCACTAGAAGAAGCAAGGGGCAGCCTGGACGCAATCACGAGGAGTGTGCGAGGTGCGTGGGGGTGACCGGCCCGGAGGGACAGAGGTCACTGCTCACCGCTTCGCCCACCTCGTCCTATATGGTCCAGTGGGAGGGAGGGGCAGCTGGGAGGCGGGGAGCGGGGCGGTGAATGGGGAGGGCTGCAGAGGAGAGGGGCGGGGAGCGGGGAGGTGGCGGGAAGCGCGGCAGGGGCCGGGGGCGCCGAAAACACAGGGGGACAATATTACAGTACTAAACAGAACGGGGATACAAAAATAAAACAGGGGGCTGACAAAACTACAGTACTAACCAGAACGGGGATACAGAAAATGATGACACTTCCACTTGAGACAAAAGGGGGTAAACTATCCAGTAAATTTGAGCGCAAACCAGCTATAAGGAAGGGGGATGGGTTGAAAATAGACACAAAGATTCGCCTCTTGTTCAGGAGTACAGGGATCTCATGGCTTATAAAGAGACCTAGCGTCAGCCCAACCTCATTTTGTGAGAGCCTTAAATGCCTTAGTTGCACCTTGTGTGTTCCTGAGAAAAAGAGATGACAACGAAACAAACACGTCAGTGAGTCTGAAAGTACTGATGATATAAATGCATATTTACCACCGGTAAGAAAGAGCATCATTATTTTTGCATTTCAGTGTTTGTAGAATCGAATACAACACATTCGTTGTCATATTTCCATGAAGAAATCCTCGGTAAGCCATGCGTGATGATGATATTAAGAAAAGTGAATGCCCTGTCAATCACGCATTGCATGTGGTTGGTTTACTTCATTATAGGAATTAATGCCTCCAGAAGTCTTCTTCACGTCAGTTTGATAAGTGTCATTATTGCAGTGCAGATACGTTTTCACGCTAGAGCTATATTTAAAGCGACATAAATAGCTTCTTCTTAATTTTGCGTCGTCGTAGGTGGCAAATGCGGTGAGTGGTAAAATGTCCACATCCATGCCGTTTCCTTATGATCATGATATAAAACAGATATCAGCTGGACGGACAGGCTTTCTTAGACTGCAATGGCACTGGGTTATAGCGAGCACACCTGCTTCATGTCTGTCTGCCACAAATGGCTTTAACAGTAGCTGACTTGGCAAGAAAGTGTATCCGTAGAAAGATCCGTCAAAGTCACTGCAAGGGGAGTTGTACAAAGTGCCACGGATAATGAATCTATATTCCACAGACATAGCCGGGCTACCGAGTTCTTTTCACATATTTATGAACTATTGAAAGCGTAGGTCAACGAAATGAAGTTACAACAGAGTAGCAGCGCTATGCAATATTGAGCTCACATAAAGGACTACTTAGCCTGCAGAATCAAGTGATATAGATGGAACGTTTCAATTAATTAAAAAAAAACTCACTGGTAGCCCCTAATAACCATCCTTTAATCGACACAGTTATGAATTAAGTGAAGAGACTGATCCAAGGAACTGTTCACTGTATGTCACTGGAGGGAAATAATTACTCCTTTCTTCAGTGTCAGTTTTATTTATTAGAACCCAAAGTCTGCAGTTTTTCATTCGAAGATGAGATTAAAATGTTTTGGCTGGCTTTTAATTTAATTTGCCATTGTTTCTAATTGTCATGTTTGGTGTAAGGTTAAATAGTAACATGTCACGCTTATTTCCAAAAAGGTTACATGCTTCCGGTCAATTTTCGAAGAGTCGTTAATTAAGAAAATTGCATTCTACATTTTTTCTTCCTGTGAACAGCTGATTAAAATTCTCAGTAATGTGTCATGGAACATAAACTTAGTTTTTCATGTGCAGTCCACATATTTACTGTATATGTGAACTGTCGCTCACAGCAGTAATAAAAAAAGAATCCCATGTGCGGCATTATGGGGGCTTTTAGCTGCGGAAAATTAATATTAGATTAGCAGGT
Organism: Lissotriton helveticus; assembly: GCF_964261635.1. Taxonomy (NCBI): domain Eukaryota; kingdom Metazoa; phylum Chordata; class Amphibia; order Caudata; family Salamandridae; genus Lissotriton; species Lissotriton helveticus. Next base: position 1,690,109,120 of record NC_136061.1, on the reverse strand, counting down.
CGCTCTGCTCTTACTTTTGTTGTTTAGTTTGCTTGGTGTGTTTCTTTTATTTCCCTGCTCTTATTGTAGATGCTCCAGTCCCATCAGTGGCACTGACATGCTTTAATTCATTGTAAGGGGCACAGGTGGAGGCCCAAAACACTCTCACAATAGCTAGAGCCAGCAACTCATCTGCTCCAGCCTGTGGGTGGAAGCTATGCACTCAACCCTGCCCTTTACAGTTGGTGGAGTTGAGAAGCCAGTGTTTGCCATCTCCCAGATATGGGGGTTTAAGAAAGAAGAGCAACCTAAACGTCCATGTGAACATGGATATCAAGTGTAAACTTGGAACAAATGTTAACATGGAATTCATTTGAAGAACAGTATTATATAACAGGGTAATCCTGTATTGAATCAATAAAGCTGGAGATTATCTAGTAAAACAAAGGGTTACAAGATGTTATAAATGTGGGCCCATATTTACTAAGTGCTTGCCTTGCCCTTGCATTAGGCACAAGGTGACTTGTGGCAACACAAGGCTACGTAAGCCCTTAACCCCTTCGACGCTCATGACGAGCTGGGCTCGTCATGATTTACGCCTCTCGTACACTCATGACTAGCTCAGCTCGTCATGTAACGCGGGTTTTTAAAAACCGCCGCGCACAGCGGGAAAACCGCTAGCGCGCATGCGGTTAAGAGCCATCCAAGGCCACCGTGTGTGGCTCTGAGTGCTTAGTAAATCTAGAGTAACGCAAGGCATCGCAAGTAGATGACTTGCATTACTCTGCATTGGGAAGGCATTCCATGAGTGGGGTGTGGGTGTTCCCACACATCTGACTGTAGATTTGTTGCACATTCCCAGATTTACTAAGAATAGTGAACCTGGGAATGCTTCAAACTACTACACTATTCCAAAAGAAGTGTAACAAGGATAAATATGTATATTTGTCCTCCTTATTTCCTCGTTCGACATGTGCTGCATCTGAAACAACCATGTTTGTAATGAATGCACCCTCACACCCTGACATAAAGGTGTATATGTTGGAACTAGGCAGCACACAGAGCAGCAGCACAGAGAAAGAGAGAGCGTGAATGAGCCATATCTCGGTAAATAGGGAGCATTTCGGCCCTGGCCAATTAAAGGTGCACACTGCAGTGCAGCAAGTTGTCTTGCTGTGTCGCATTGCCCCAAATGTTGGTAAATCTTTTCCTTAGTGAGGGTCTTATCAAACCAATGATGAAGGCTGGATACCATTAGATTTCTCAACATTAATAGCAATGCCAAATCAAGACACATTAATCAAACAGTATGTGAAATAAACCACAAGTTTTTTCTTGGAATCAAATGTATTATTTTTTTTTGGAAAAGGTTATAATGTGTAGTTTTACAACACAGTGTTTATCCAATATTGAAACTTTTACAGTATAGGTATCTATTTAAGAATAGCTTTTAATTAAAGCAACAAGTTTAAAACAGTTAGGTAATTCATTCTAAGGGTTCTTAAAGTAGTGTTTGCGTATATAGATGTCCGATCAGTGTTTGAGCAATGTAACCTGGTGGTATATTTAATATAGAAGAATTAATTATATATTTCTATTCTTATTTTCAGATGTAGGGTCTGTTGAAGGCCTTGCCTATCACAGGACTTGGGATACTCTATACTGGACAAGCTCAACCACTTCATCAATCACAAGGCATACTGTAGACCAGAGACGCCAAAGGTCTTTCAACAAGGAAGCTGTGATCACAATGTCTGAGGATGACCATCCTCATGTTCTGGCATTAGATGAATGCCAAAAGTACGTTAATAATTTGTTGCTTTTTTTAATTATGATATTGTGTAGTAACTTGTACACTTTCCTGTTCTCGCTACAAGTAAAACACTATGAATTCCTATTAATTAACATAATTGCAATTCAATATATTTCATTATTACACAGCACAGCACACATTGAAAGCACCTTATAATTCTAAGGGGCTGACTACACTACAGCTTGTTTAGGGCTGCTTCGTAATGGGCCGTCCGTTTACTTTCCAACTGCCTCATTTTGTAGGCAGTCGTAAAGTAAACCTGCTGGTCATTCTGGCAGCTTCCGATGGGCCCGGAGAGCCCCTCCACCAGTCAGAAGCCGGCAAGTATTCTCAAGGGCAGGTCATTCTGCCCTTGAGTGTACGATCATGGTTTCCAACATGGTTTCCATGCCGGCCTGCCCGACATGGAAACCATATCGGAATGTGTGTTTGGGGGCCCCCAGTCGAGGGGGCACCAATGGTGCACCCGGACAGCTGTCCCGACTGACTGATTTCAATGCGACCAAACATAGTTCGGTCCCATGGTCTTCTCCTAAATGGAAGCTCATAATACCGCCGTAAACCAGCAGTAACACAAGCTTCCATTGAGGAAAGGGAGGCGCAGTTCATCCCTGCACCCTGTGGCAGGCACCTCATGTACCTGCTACAAGGTGCCACCCTGCTGATCCCTTCACCTTCTGGCAGGCACCTTGTGGTGCCTGCCACAGGGTGCAGTGATTAACTGCACCTCCCTTGCCTCAATGGGAGCTTGTGTTATGGCCGGTGTTCCTCTCGATCTCTATAAACTTAACCCAGGGATGTGGGCAGATATTTTAGTTAATGTTTTTAATTGTGTATTTGAGGGGGGATTCCCAAAAACTTGGGCTTGTTCAATAATAGTCCCTATTTTTAAAAAGGGCCAAAGAAGTGACCCTAAGTGTTTTCGACCTATATCCTTGCTGGATTCCTCTATGAAGGTCCTGGGCAAAGTTCTATTGGCAAAAATTAGTAACTGGTCTATGGAAAACTCCATTTTAACAGATGCTCAATATGGGTTCCGCTCAGGTAGAGGCACAGAGGACCAATGTTTAAATCTTCATTTGTTAATTTCAAAATATTCTACGGCTACAAAGGGGTCAATTTTTGTTGCCTTTGTGGACCTGTCCACGGCCTTTGATTTAGTCAACAGAGCTCGGCTGTGGAACATGCTGTTAAAACTGGGTCTTGATCCGCCTCTTGTGTACTACCTTGCTGAACTTCACAAAGACTTAAAGGCCTCGATTAGAATGGAACAAGAAGGAAATCGCACAGCCTGGTTTAAATCGCGCAGGGGTGTTCGGCAGGGTTGCATCCTTGCTCCCTTGCTGTTCACTCTTTATAGAAACTCATTGGAGAAAAACCTATTAACTGCCACTTTGGACACACCGCGTGCAGGGGATACTCGTATTCCTGTTCTCCTGTACGCGGATGACGCCGCCCTGATAGCCCGGACACACTTAGGATTACAGAGACTTTTAAATGCTTTTAGTGAATTTATGTCTTCTCTTGACTTAGTGGTAAACAATTCCAAATCTCATGTTATGGCATTTGGGGTTATGAAAAACAATACTAAATCTTTCTACTGTAATGGTGAAGTGATCACTAATGTCAAAATTTTTACTTATCTTGGTGTAATTTATGATACAAAGGGCAGCTGGGTTCCCCAAATTACAGCCAAAACTAAAGCGGTTAGGAGCTCGGCAAACGCAATCTTAAGTTTCTCTAGGAGACTTGGTGGGAAGCCTACTGGTGCACTATTGAGCCTGTACAGGGCAAAAACTGTGGCAATAGCAAGGTATGGTTCAGGCCTGTGGGGCTATGTTAATAGTGAAACCATTCAAAGGGAGGAGAATAAGTTCCTTCGATCTATATTAGGGCTCCCCCAATCGACAGCCACGTTTTCTATACATCAGGAGCTTGGCCTAGGGTACATTACCGATATTCTTGCAATGGCACCTATTCTTTTATGGATTAGGACCTGGACTAATGTAAACCTAGGTTTAAATCACAAAATACTGATGGATTGTCTACATTTGGACAGATTTAAAGACATTCCTTGGCTGTCTTACATTCATAGGTGTTCTTTGGAACTTGGACGTCCCGAGATCTTCACCGCCCCATTGGGTTTAAAAAAATCTGACCTTGAATGGGTCAAGCTCAACTTCTCCAAACTGAAAAACTTGGAGAGAGAGCAATGTCAACTCACAAAGCCCACGGTCAGAGCCCACTTTTTGACCATTACTTGCCTGGCTATACAACCGTATCTTGCCATAGTTAACATCCCTTTTCATAGGTGGCTTCTGGTAAAATTTCGTTTTGACCAGATTTATATGGTTCTTTGTGACAGCCAAGGCTGGTTTAAGCAGGAGGATGCACCTGTGTGCAACTGTGACAATTTTTCACAGCAAGATAATATGCACCTTATGCTGTTCTGCCATTTTTATATTACTCCAAGACAGAAGTACCTGGTGCCTTTATTGAAGGACAAAGCATTCCACCAGGCAAAACCAGCCCTCCTATATCTCCAAATGTTGGATTCACCCCTAGTTATGTTCAGCGTGGCTAACTATCTTGTTGCTGCTGCTAGGATTAGGAGGAGGCGACTGTAATTATAGCAGGTGGTTCGCTTTAGAGGATGAAATATGTTTTTAAACCGTGTACATTATTGTTATAACTGTTTTTAAATTGTATATATTATTGTTAATACTTTATGCATTGTTCCATGAAACTGAATTGCCCTTTTATATTGATTGTAGTATGCTTTTATGATTTTTAACTAAATCGAATAAAGTGGTTTTTGACTTGACTTATGGACGGTTTTTGGCTGTAACACGAGCTCCCCATGAGGAAAGGGACCATACGACCAAACTGTGTTTGGTCGCATTGAAATCAGTCGGTTGGGACCGCTGACCAGGAGTCGGTCTGTCCCATGACCAAGTCGGTGTCAAGTGGAAGTGATTCTACCCGACATGATAATGAACCCCTTAATATTTATTTAGGAAATTTCATTACACTATCACTTTTTAATATTCACATATTAAATAAAGATCGGTCAGGGTCACAAACAATGAGGCTCTCAAATAATGTGCTTGCAGTGAGACTTTCATGATGTGCCACTGTGTTCCAAAGACCCACAAACAATACATAATGCTCTGTTGAGCAATGAAAATGTGTTACTCTGTGTAAACACTGAAACGCCTTGAGTAGGGTAGTGCACAAAGTTACCAGGCACTCATTGAAAGACATTGGGTCTGAAACAAAATATGAGATTCTTCATACGTGAGGGATCCTATACTTCTAGGTGAGATGCTAACATAACTGATGCATGCATTTTAGTGTATCTTTTGCAAAGCTGGGCATCCTTGCACCTTGAGGCAAACCTTGCTGAGTGGCCTTGCCATTATTTGCTACCTGGCTGCTAGGGATTCGAAGGGTCAGCTTGTTAGATGTCTCATATTCCATGAATGGCTAGTAACTGGGATCTGATTACCATCCCTGAATATATGATTATTTCCAGCACCTCTACTGGATAGAGAAGAGAAATTGGATGCTATGTGACACATCGGGAGGTGGTGATGAAACTTTCATGTCAAAGGTTTACATTTGCCAATACTGAGTTAGTAATGCTAAAAGACACATTTATCACTGATTGCACCAATCATCGTAATGATTGCAGTTACCCCAATGCATATGGGAAGCAATGTATTGGTCCGGTCTCAATCCAAGTGAGAAGTGGTAGAGGGCAACTTTCTCTACCCACCTCCTGCTGCTGAGACTGCCTGTGGCAGGCTCCAGGGAATGGGGGAGGCGTCTGGGCTTCAGAACCAATCCCTCTTTCAGGTTTATTAGGAATATCTTTATTTTCTACATGTTGTTTTTCAACTGTTGTCTTACAAGATCTCCTTATGAGACTATTTATGCATAACCTTAGCGAAATGGACTCCTTGTTGGCAGAGCTGTTAAAGTGTCAGTTTCACTCACAAAAATACAATTTCTACAAATCATATAAATGTGAAAGAAAATTGGGATTTGGAAACCATTACTATTTTTCTATATGTTTTGCCTATTGCTTTGCCGGAGTACAATTCCTAGCTTGCAAACCAATGTGGCATTGATTTGTTATCTTAAAAAATACATTTTTTGAACGTTAAATATTTCTGTACATTAGTATCATATATTTTTGCCATGAACTGCAACATAATAGGAAAAGCTCTAAGGATAGATCTTAAGTCTTACATTATAGTGCAATTTTTATTTGGATATTATTACTTTTTTTTACAGTTTAATGTTTTGGACTAATTGGAATGAACAGCATCCAAGTATAATGCGGTCTACACTTTCTGGAAAAAATGCACAGATTATTATCAGCACTGATATCCTAACACCGAATGGACTCACAATTGACCACCGAGCAGAAAAACTTTACTTCTCTGATGGAAGCCTGGGAAAAATTGAACGCTGTGAATATGATGGTTCACACAGAAATGTAAGTTATCCTACGCTAAGTGTTAACAAAAGTGTCAAGTGGTTTTCAAATTTGCCATATTTATATGGAATGCATTTAATTTGTGTGTTAGAAGGTTAACCAGAATTCCGTGAAGACAACCGCCTGGCTTCCAGGACCTGTTGGGCATGTATAATTAAACATTGCTTTGGAGGAACCTGCCAGCCTTAGGAAATACTAATAACACAAATTAGTCCTTACTGCATCCGTCATTGCAGCTGAAGTTCATTGCCTAAGAGACCTCTAGTCATCTACTCCATTTGCTGAGAGCAATTGGCTTTTAGACTTGTACTGCATGAAAACAGGTAACTTCAAGGAACTCTGAATCCAGCACATTTAGTTGAGGACATGAGCAACTTTAAAGAGTCTAAGGGGCTTATTACGATGTCACGGATACGGGTGTGACTGACCTCCAGTCGGCGGTCCTGACTGCTTAATTATGAAGCGACAGCCTTTTCTGTATGAGAGCATGTGCTGTGGTCGGAAACTGGCCACAGCACAAGATCCCATACAGAAAAGGGAGTAAGTATTTTTCAGGTGCAGGGATGAACAGGGGGGCACCATAGGTGCCACCTCGTTCACCAACCGGAGGGCACTGGTTAAGGGGGCCCTGCTAGGGGCGCCCAAACTTGCTTTCTGACAGGCTTTCCATGTAGGGAAGCCCATCATGGAAAACCTGCAGGAAACCAAGCATCTTAATCCGGACAGCGTAAAACGCGGTCCATATGGATTACGGGCCAGACTCCAACTGGCCGACGGGTTCCTTGAGCCCATTGGAATCGAGCCAGAATGACCAGCCAGTTTCACTTCCAACTGTCTAAATTGTAATTAGGCAGTTGAAAGTGAAAGTGACGATCTCGGTCGGAAAGCCTCCTACCTCAGGTTGGAGGCTTTCCGACCGAGATTGTAATCAGGCCCCTAGCGAGTAAGTGATGTGTCTGATAAAAAATCAGTGCAACAGACTACATTAACAAAGGTTCCAGTGGTGTTTTTATGGAGATACCAGCAAACTGGGTGTAGGAGCCAAAGGGAGCTAAAAAATGTAGTATGATTAACTGTAGAATATGCTTGGGGAGAGTGGGAAGGATCAAGATTAATATAGATATTGGATTTCAATTGAAATCATGAGGATAGAAAGAGGTGCTGTGTACCTGAGCTGGAATAATGGAAATGATGGACAGGGTAGAATGGGCAAGCAGAAGCAAAAAGGTTATTGAGAAATATGTCAGGACTCAATCCAGGAGTGGAGAGAGAGTGGATGCTTGGGTACTGAATTGCACAACATGAGTATCGGGGATAATAAAAGGAACTAGATGCTATAGTGGTGGGGCTATAAATGGTAGGACACAGGGAGAAGTAGCCTGTACATCACGATGCTAATGGAAGGATGCAGATTAGAGAGATACCAAGGGAGGAAAAATTTCAGTTTAAAAAATGCGGGAAGAAATTAAAGTGAACAGCTTTTATGTAGAATGGGGATGGAGGGTGAGAGCAGTGGCATTGAGCCTAAGAAATGATCAATGATCAGCAAGAGATCAGCAGGTTGCTACATTTATGAAAGGAAATAGAAGGTTAGGATGACATAATGCATGGAGGAAAGATTGCCAGTATTGTCTGTGATCTTTACAAAAGTGTCACATAAGACAATGAGGCTGGTGATTTATGTGATTAAAGGCATGCTTTATATGAGAGAGCACGAGTGGAATGATGACTCGGGAGCTGGAACAGAGGTTAATAGACCTGAAGGTTAAATGTGTACACCTGTTGGTTAGGTATAAAAGCCACAGCTTAATCAAAAAATGTTGTGGGACAAATAGGAAGCATGTTTGAAGCACAGGGGCATCCTAAATGTGAGATCTTAGATACAAAATATATGCAGGAGGAAGCTAAGGGATAAGGAGTAACACACATACAACGTGGTGATGCATAAAAGTTGTATGTCATCACATCAAACGCAACAACCTTGGGAAACAGTATGTAGCAAGTACTACATTGTGAGGTATTGCTTTGGTGGCACCATTACAGCAGCCATTAATATATTGCAGCTCTGCCCCGAGGGAGAGCGGGGTCTACTGAGCACCATACCATCCACATACCTCCTGCTTTCTATGCCCATCAATGGTGGAGTGGAAAAGTGACAACATCAACCTCTGCCCAGCAGCACTGTTCATGCATCGTTATGACAAGGGTTTGGGGCTGCTTGTTAACCATGGTTACATTTTAAATTTACACCCTTGACGCTGAAATGCTTGCATGTTTAATGCTTTACTGAGGTCCGCATTTGAATGCTAAAGCTCCTCTACACTTCAAACCAAGGGAGATCAGTCCAAATTTAATAATCCAGAAATATCCAAAAGCCTGAAATAAAATTTCCTGGTGGCTAGGAATCCAAATCAACACACATCCTGATTTTGGCTCAGTGGCACTGGAGAAAGCAGGAACTAAGTTGGTTCCTAGTGGAAGAACTGCCCAGTGGCTGCCTGTGGCTGCCAGGCAGAGAAGATCAACACAATGTTTATTGGTTTTATGAATTTACTCTCAGGGAGGGACAGGTTACCAGAGCAACTTGTTAGAATTTAGAGGTTAACAACTTTTAACTAACATGCCCAGTGAGGACTAATATCTGGGTGGGACTGCCAGCACAGAGCATGTTGCACTTCTCCATTCCTGATCTCCCCTGGGAAGGGCCAGTGCCCTGGGGAAGTCTTGAAGCACCAGAACTATCGCACTGGTCCAACTCCCCATGCCCGTCTGGTTGAGTGGGTGACTGACCCTTCCAACCTCTCCCGGGCTGCACCCACACCAGCAATAAGAGAGCAGGATCCCCAGATGCCCCCCCCTTTCCATCACTTGTGTCCAGTTAAAAGAGGAGACAGCCCGCTCCTCTATCAGAAGTGTGTTGGGTGGGAGCAAAGCCAACCTGACAGCTACTGAGCCCTCTAACCTCTCTCTGACTGTGTATGGACCAACGGCAAGACAGCAGAATAGCCGGGGGGCTCGTCAGTTTCTTTTGCATATATCTTGGTGGAAAAGCCAACTCCTCCACAGACAACTACTATAATGTGTCAAGAGGGAGCAAAGTCAGCCTATCCATATAGGCTTGGGTTATTGCATAGTGCTCTGAGATTGTATACATCGGTACCCCATATGAGGGTATATGCTCAATTAGAAAACAAGCGTGCCAGTGAGCACTTTCATTATTTAAAAACAAAAAAAGGGAAAGAATATGTGCACCAACTACAAAACCTTAAAGATGCTAAGATGTAGCCATAAGAAGGGACATGAGTGCCCAGAAGGTCTAGCAGGCTCAACAAATGACACATTGGTCTGAAGGCGCTCAAAGAAGGACATTGACACCAAAAGAAAAGTTACAATTATGTTTGGGGGTGTACAAGAGAGTGGCAGGACTTCCACGAGGAGCCCAAGATCAATTTCTGATGTAAGCCCCCCTTATCTGTGGAAAAGTCAGCCCATAACGCACCTGATGCCCAGGCTGCTGGCGCAAGACGCCTCTTAGTTCCCATCTTAAACAATTACCAAATAAAGAGACGGGCGCTGGAAACAGGAAAACAAGAACAGAGTTTTATTTTTCATGAGGAGAGCCTGTCATGTCGGACACTCGCATAGTGTCTTCAGGAGGTGCTCTAACAAGTTTCTCTGAGGCTTCGTCTTTTATACACATGTTTATGATGCACAAACATTCCTTATTGCAATAAAGACGCTTTGAAGTAGGAAAAAGCATGCTTGGAATCCCAGCTTCAGGCCTATTCCCATACCAGTCGCTCAGATGTCATCCTCCCCTCCTGAATGTAACAAGAGATTGTGATCTCTCAGCCGGACATTCCTACAGGACACGAGGGCAGGAGGGGATGATCAGATCAAAGGTTGGGCAGGCGATAAGATCGGGCACTTCGGTTGGTGTATCACGGTTTTGTTATGCTGGGCAGGGAAAAAGGGGGGTGTACATTCATGAGGCTTGGTCTTAGGACTTGGGACCGGGTCGAAAGGCCAAGTGCAGCTGGGGGGGAGGGGGGGGCTCGTCAGCAGAGGGGAAGGGTGTTCTTGGGAGGAAATGGGGGGGTGTGGGTCAAGCAGGAGTGTTACTTCTAGAGCAGGGTCACGCAGAGGGAGAGGGTTTTATGGCCGATGCATGAGCAGTGCGCGCGGGGAGGGGTGCCGGGGGTTTAACAAACGGGCAGAGAGGCCATGGTGCCTAAAATGGCTGTCGTGTACGTGTGTGCATCGGTCTATGCTGGCGGGATAACACAGTCAGTGATTCGCGATATCCGTTCTGCTTACAACAAGGGGTACAGTGAACACAAATGAACGCCGCTTATGTGCATATACATTGCCATTTTCAACAGTCGCCGCTTTTTAACATAAGCTAGTTCATTTCGGTGTTTACCCCAACTGACGGAGTGTACATATAGCCATGTGTGGCCAATGAAATAGCGTTTGTCAATACTAGCAGATTGCGTGTAACCATATGCAGTCGATACGATTGGCGGAATGCGGTACATATGAATTTACATTTGTTGGGTTATTCATACAAGTCTAGAGATCGGCATAATACTTAGTCGGGGTCAATCAAGAAAAAGGTTCCGATACATTATAGAATCAGGTTCTGACTTTCTCTCCGGTGACATCAACATACAGTAAAAAGTGCTCTGATACCTTCGGGTCTTGTCAGTGCTATATGAGACTTTTGGAAAACTAAATACATGAGTGACCGATGTAACATTTTTGAAAGCAATACAAAAATGGTTGAGGGAGGAATTCAGTTCGATACAAGCAATTAGTCAAGGGGTGGGTAGAATGTTCAGGAAGGGGGGTCTTCGTCACAATGTCTTTTTAACAGCGAGCCATCACTGGTAGGCTCTGGTAGTTCGTCTTCATTCGTTGGCGCAGTTGAGCACCGGCGGTGGAGCTACAGGTCCAGCTCGGATCCATCCTTACGCGTTGCAGGGTGCGATCAGTCCTCTGCTGTTAGATCACAGTCCTGTTTCCTAACTGATCTTCTTAGGGTTGCCTCATGCTGGGCACCTGCGTGTCTTTCTTCTTCCGTGGCAAAACCTTATTCTATCTAAATGCTGCTCTTCTTTTCTGAGTCAAAAGTTATGCGAAAAGGGTGATGTTGTTGAATAATCGAGGGAAGAGAGGGCGGAGCGGGATCAGATCTTTGAACACACCAAGGGACCAAGGGAGCAAAGGACGACGAGCAGGCAGGCCCATCAGTCGGGCTCAAAAGGGACGGGGACTTCAGGCACGAGTGGGTCAGCAAATCGAGGGCTTCAAGGCAGCCCTTCATTCCTTCATCTGCCGAGTGTGAGAGTGGTGCCTCGTCCCGCGTCTCGTTGCTCTGCAACTCCACCTTTGGTTGAGGTCACACGTGCTTCATGATCTGTGGCCAGGCTGTGCGTCACGTCCAGCTCCTCTCCTCCGGTGATTGTATCTTTGAATGGGTACAAAACAAGTTTTAGAAAAACTGGCAGGAGAAGACATTTATACATCTCGATTCCGTCCCCAATCCTAAGTAGGTGGGGGATAGGTTCATCGGTCACAGTCAGAAGTCATCACTTATGGAGTATGTAGGAGGGCATTTCCACTGAATTCGTAAGCCTATTTGGCGTTCATTCGTGACGTACGTGGAGAGAAATCGGACTCCAATCGACAGTGTATTCTATCAAACTCGAAATCGAGTCCTTAGGTAGAGACTCGCCTTTTTTTTTAACCCAAGTACTGACAATCTTACATTTCCCTTCGGGGTCGGCTAACTCTTGCAGGCGGGGGGTTATCATCATGAGAGGGGGGCAGAGGCTAAACATGCTTTTCTTGGGGAGCGACGGTTAATCAATTACGCTTCGGGGATAGCTGATATGGAGCTGGGGTCAATCGGGAGAAGCGAGGACGCTTTGGACAGGGAGCTGGGGTCAATCGGGAGAAGCGAGGACGCTTTGGACATCCGCACTTCAGTGCAGAGGGGTGGGGCAATCTGGGCATTGGGGATTGCATTTCTAACGAACTGAAAAACAGAAGACCATTGACGTTATAGTCCCCCTATAAAAAGGCCAGATTAGGGGACATCAGTCGTCTTACCTGTCCTTTCTTTCATTACCAACTCGGGTTCTATCGTTTTGCAGAAAGGAGAGGTAGTAATATGGCAAGTTACAATCGTTTTAGTTCCTGTCAATTTTGCCGAACACCTTTGTGTTCGAAGAGACCCAATTAGGTTTGTGCCGGTGGGGCACAACGTTACCTACACAAGGGAGGAGGGAACAGGGGGACCCTCAGAGAGAGAGAGTCGTCCGCACTCTAAACGAACCATTCGGTACATGTATGACATGGAGAGAGAGAGAGAGAGAGAGAGAGAGAGAGAGAGAGAGAGAGAGAGAAAGTGTACAATAATAGGCCATTTAGTGAGCACACAACACAGAACAGCAGGGGTCAAGTAATACGGAAACACAGGCAGAGGGACGACGTAGATCCATACATTACGCACACACAAACTCAGGCGGGGGAGACAGTACATGCATTATATACAAAAATCCGAGACAAAACATAGAACAGTTATTGGTATTATATACAAAAATCCAAGACAAAACATAGAACAGTTATTGGCCAAAATGATTTCTTCCTGTATGCTGCGCATCCGTAGCATCCTAAGCTCTTTTTACCTTTTTCTTCTCTTTTATCGTCGACTGCCTTTACTCGTGGCTTTGGTTGCACACACTTACACCTTTGTCAATTGGTCAAGAACTAACCTGGTCGGGCTAATGCTCACGGTGGGATTTTCGAATCATTTTTAGCAAATGTGTTTCCAGGCTGAGGCAACAGTGGGTGTCAGTTGGGAGAACAATGGGGCAGCTTTGAGTTTCATGTCTATGAGGGTGGGAAAAGGAGGTAGTAGATTTTAAACATTGGCAACATTCCTAGTCCTCCAGGCGGAGGGTACTTGGGTAAACCTCACCTCGGAAAATTCCTCAAACTTTCCCTATTTAGTTAAACGTAGGAATTTATTCATTAGTGCACGTCATTCTTAGTTGTATTATTCGGGGTGCCAAGCGAAGTCATATTTTGTAGTTTCCGCTTCAGGCTGTCCTCCCAAGCGCTAAGTTCAGGGAGAGAAATAGTCATTGTTTGCTCGTCGTGTGTAGGCACCATAATCAAACCCCTTTTTCCCATCTCTTCGTCCGCTAGATCACCATTTTTTCGTACTTTAATCGACGTTCCGATGTGACCTGCAGAAAGAGGGAAAAAGAAGGGGGGGGCGGGGGCAGCATTTAAAAACACATTAGCGCGCATAAACCCGAAAAGGCTTTTACTTACTACATACTCGGCCTATCTCCACGGGATGCAGTCCCTGCCAACTTGGCGTTTAAGCCCAGGTGGACCGCTTAGTGTGGGAGAGATGATTATCGGAAGCCTGTGGATAGCATAGGTCGCCCAAGTGTGGTATTACGGATCGTGTGCAAGGGGGGGGTCAGAACAAAGGGCAGTCGGTGTAAAGTGGGGGGGCGAGCTCGTGCTCTCCTTTGAGGAAGAGGGATAACCTACACTGGTACGGGGTCGTTGTCGTTCGTACTAGGGGGGTCAGGTGGCACTCCTTCGGGGCGACTTAGGGGCATTTTAAAACAACTTTCCTGATACAGGTAGCATATAAAGTATAGGCTAAATACCAGGATCTTTAGCGGTTGCTTTAGGCTGTACAAAAATGAAGAAAAAAAAAAAAACACATACAACAAAAAACCTGGACCGTTCATATTTGCAATATTTCTGAGTACTATACTTTTTAACCCTTAACTAATCGAGCTGAGCCATCTCACCTGTATTTTAGTTATATCGGAAATAGTGGTCATTTATTCGAAACTTACCAATCTACGCGTGACAACTACGTTTGCTTTTTCCAAAAATCTTTAATAAGAATGTCGGTGCACAAATACGGGCCTACAACCCCGTGGGCCGGCCACGGAGCAGGCTGGAACTGTACATGTGGGGATACTTATTAGTGGGAAACCTAATGGAGTCGGTGGTCGTTGATTTCATAATAAAAAGTGCGACAAGTGCAATAAAATCATATCGAAACTTCAGTGTGAGCGAGTATCATAAGTGTTGAAATTCGAACTTTCAATAATCATGATGCGCCAAAACTTAACAACAATTCATTGTCCGAATGTTCAATCAGTACCCATCTCATGTCAATTCATTGTCCGAACACATAATCAGTACCCATCCCATATCAATTCATTGTCCGAACTGACAGTACACATCCCATATCAATTCATTGTCCGAACATATAATCAGTACACATCCTATATCAATCCATGTGTTTAAAAAAACTGCATACATATCTCATGACACCAAGGCTGAGCAATCGGGGTACAACAAGGAGCTGAAAGTTTCATTTGTACCGGTGCCATTTTGGATGCAGCCAGGCAGATCCAGGCATAGTCAAAATCTCCACCAACTCGTGGTTGGCCCAGAGCCTCCCTCGGCAGTCCAAAAGTTCCGCCAAAGGGCAACAGAAAGGATCGGCGGTATGAACCATCAGTCAAAGGGGAGGGAGGCAACAATTTTTTCTACCGGGTCATACTGGGTTTTCACCGGAACTGATCCGAACTGTAGTCTGCAGGATTTTAGTCATTCAAACTGAGGCTGGCGCCTGCATGGGAGCGCCGACGTCTCGCGGCTACATTTTCATCGTTCCGCGGGCAATCATGGCAGTCATTCCCCATCGGGGGTGTCTGCGGGGGTCGGGGGCCCCCGTGGCTCTTATAGAATCTTCAAAGTCGAGGAGAACACTTCTGATTGTGGGACTCATTTCTTAATTAACAAGCAACCGGGCCATCCCTTCACGCCGGGCCCGCTCCTGCAGGGTCGACCGCCATTTTACGAGTTCCAGCAGTCACTGCATCACAAGAGTGGACGAACCCTTGTCGGGTGAGTGGAGCGTTGGGGGTGCCACTGGGGGCCTCCACCTGGGGAGGTGGGAGAGGCTCGCTCGCGTCGCCTCTCCCTCCCAGCGCACCCCATGCCGTTTTTCTCGGCGTTGACATTCATGATGGCCGGACCAGGCGATGAGGGGAGGGGGGTCGGAGGCATAGGCAAGACATCCCCCCCCGGTGGCCTGCAAGGCGCCGCTTCAGGGCCGAACGGGGAGCTCATACCAAGCCGGGGCTGGACCAGGAGATACGAGGGGGGGGGGGCGATGGCATGAGCAAGACATCCCCCCGTGTTGTCGCAGCCATTATTGAAGAAAGAAGAGGAGGGGACGCCCGGATCCCGTCGGCCTCGGCTCCTCTTCTGGCCCACCTTATGCGACGACCTCCCCGGCCGACGGCTGGCAGCAGGACCTGCCCTACTCGTGCCGAAGATCTCGTCTTCCGGATGGGCGTAGCCGCGAACCTGTTGCACTTCGGGAGTTTCCAGAATTGGGGTAGGTATCTGCTGACTTGTATCTATCTCATGTTACCGTTATTGGGGCGTGGCAGGCGGTGGGACAGACATGTTTGGAGCAGTGAGGGGTGGCGAAGCCTAGTTGCCTCGCGGCCGTCGCGATGTCAAGCTTGGCTTCTCTCACCATTTTCATGTTTCTTATTACGGGCTTATGTCTAACGTTTCTTATTTCTAGCGAAATCATGTATTTTATCGTGAGCTATTTCTAACGTTTTCCTATTTGTAGCGAAATCAAAAACTCATCAGTGGCCTACTGATTTTGCTCGATTTCTTTTTCCTTCCTTTTCTAGTGTGTTTCGTGCTAAAGTTTCTGTTAACAGGATACGGTGATTACTTCGTATTTTACATATGTCCTTTTTATTAGGGGCGCCCTCCGGTTGAGCCAGATGATCTACCTCTAATAAATGGTCCGGGTGGAACTAGTTTACCAATCAGTGGGGAGTAGATAGGCATGACAGATTACAACGGGGGACAAAGGTCCACATTACCTACCCTTCACTACTTGCAAAGATTAGACAGAATATTTCTATTCCACGTTATTTGCAAACAGAGAATACCTCAAAAGAACTATTCCTTGAACAATAAATGTCCAGACAATCAATCAATCAGTGGGGAGAAAAAATAGGCATGACGGATTACAATAGGGGACAAAAATCTGCATTACCTATCCTTCACTATCTGCAAAGGGGGGCAGAATATTTCTATTCTTCCCTGTTTGTAGACAGGGAATATCTCAAAGAGAAATAATCAATAAAAATCGATAACAAACAATCATTGGGGAGAAATATAGGCATGACGGATTACAATGGGGGACAAAAGTCTGCATTACCTATCCTTCACTATTTGCAAAGAGAGAGGAACGTTCCTATTCATCGCTGTTTGCAAATAGAAAATGTCTCAAAGAGAACCAATACTTCAAGTACAATCAATCAATCACTCAGATGGATAAAGCCATCCTACCAATCGGACGTAAAGACGTCCTACTTAACCTTACCCGGACCGGACCGTGTGGGCAATTCTTCGCCTTCCCTTCTCCAGCGCCCGATCGTTCTCTTTCTCCATGTTTTTACCGCAGCATTCCTGTGGGATTCCAGTCAGGACAGTAGGTCACTTGAGAGAGGTCCGTTCGGAATCTGTGAAGTTCATTCAATCGGCAGCCGGACGAGGGCCCTCTCAAGGCAGGTATACTCCAATCGTTTAGATGTTCACCCCATCGTCTGGACCTCTCTTACCGGACCTTATGTCGCTGATGGGCCCCACGTTGGGCGCCAATTGTGGAAAAGTCAGCCCATAACGCACCTGATGCCCAGGCTGCTGGCGCAAGACGCCTCTTAGTTCCCATCTTAAACAATTACCAAATAAAGAGACGGGCGCTGGAAACAGGAAAACAAAAACAGAGTTTTATTTTTCATGAGGAGAGCCTGTCATGTCGGACACTCGCATAGTATCTTCAGGAGGTGGTCTAACAAGTTTCTCTGAGGCTTCGTCTTTTATACACATGTTTATGATGCACAAACATTCCTTATTGCAATAAAGACGCTTTGAAGTAGGAAAAAGCATGCTTGGAATCCCAGCTTCAGGCCTATTCCCTTACCAGTCGCTCAGATGTCATCCTCCCCTCCTGAATGTAACAAGAGATTGTGATCTCTCAGCCGGACATTCCTACAGGACACGAGGGCAGGAGGGGATGATCAGATCAAAGGTTGGGCAGGCGATAAGATCGGGCACTTCGGTTGGTGTATCACGGTTTTGTTATGCTGGGCAGGGAAAAAGGGGGGGGTGTACATCCACGCGGCTTGGTCTTAGGACTTGGGACCGGGTCGAAAGGCCAAGTGCAGCTGGGGGGGGGGGGCTCGTCAGCAGAGGGGAAGGGTGTTCTTGGGAGGAAATGGGGGGGTGTGGGTCAAGCAGGAGTGTTACTTCTAGAGCAGGGTCACGCAGAGGGAGAGGGTTTTATGGCCGATGCATGAGCAGTGCGCGCGGGGAGGGATGCCGGGCGTTTAACAAACGGGCAGAGAGGCCCTGGTGCCTAAAATGGCTGTCGTGTACGTGTGTGCATGGGTCTATGCTGGCGGGATAACACAGTCAGTGATTCGCGATATCCGTTCTGCTTACAACAAGGGGTACAGTGAACACAAATGAACGCCGCTTATGTGCATATACATTGCCATTTTCAACATATCCAGGTAAGAGTGAGCCAATAGACGTTCACTGACTTTTTATTACTTTTACATCTAGGACTCTGTTTGGAGGTATTACTGTGATTGGATCTTTGTTCTAAGGGCATGCAGCTGTTTGAAAACCTTGGGGGATTGTTTTCATAAGGACATTCAGAGTGAAACGTTTAGAGGTTTAGTGCTTTATTGAGATTTTGATTTGGAAGCTAAAGCCACTGCATATTTCTAATGTCAATATGAGTTATGCTTACCGTCACCTTTAGGCATGCATTCTGATTAAGTGGATTATGTTTTATATATCTTGTTGTACCAAATAGGTTCTGCCCATTGAACCTCCCTGGATTTGTGCTTTTCGACATTTACTGTGAGTGAGTCTCATCAACTAAGTCTGACTAAGGGGAATTTATGTAGAAATGGACAGAAACTGCTAGCCACCAATGTACACCTCTTAAGATAAAGTCCACTGTTGCGCTCCTAAGATAATAACCTGCTTATAAATGAACATGTGAGCACACATGCATCAAGGTTGAGCTTGTGAGACTACCATCTAGCTCAGCCTGGTATCTGGACAGAGGTAGCCTGTCTCAGAGAGCCCTTTGAGGGAGTGGAGACCAGGTATAACCTTCTAATGTGAGTGGGCTTCATAGCATAGGTCTATAGTGCTAAGAAAAAATAAAAGAATGGGTGCTTTACTACCTCATACATTATGGGTAAAATCCACACCAAAGTACAGTTTCGCCCTATGCAGGCCTAGAAATGCAGGTCAGGTACCTATCCTAGGATATAAAGGTGTTCTGAGTACACATCTGATGTGATTTTAGTGATATCTGGGCACTTGAGAAATAGTCATATTTCCCTGGCTCAGCTCATAATTAAATTCCAGGCCTAAGTCCCCTAGTGGGCCACGTTAACTCTGCTGCCCAGTAGGAGGATCAAAGGTTTCCCCACCTAGTAGCACCATTTAACTGTGCATGGGATGACAAACAGGTGCCCTGGAACATGGACAAGGCCATGGGGCTCTGGAGTGTGCCAGGGAGGGTAGTCTCCATGCAAGTTGTGGAGGGTCTTGGAAGGGAGTCCCAGGTGAAGGCAAGTTCCAGCAGCCTGGACAGAGGACGAGTCCAGCCTTAGGGTCATTGAAACCAAGCTACTTGAAGAAAAATACAAATTTAGAGGCAAGAAGGCCTGAATACAATTATCCTAATGGCAAGTAAACACCACCAGGAGCAAAACAACACCGTTCTCAAGCAAACCAGCACTACGGGGCTGAGTAAAACAGCCAAGATTTTGGCCGTTTGGTCCCCAAGGTGGACTGTCTGGAGTAGGAAGCGCAAAGTGATCCACAGCAAATTCTGAAAATGCCCCAGGAATGGCCCGGGCCTGGATGTCAGCTCAAGCAGACTGAGAATGAAAGGGGGCATGTCCGGTGTCTACTTCCCAGGAATACCTTGAGCCCAAGGGACCCAGTACCCAGGGCCTAAAACCATTGAAAATTGCCCCTGAGTATTCCATCTTCCAGGAACAGAACAAAGGTGAGTGCCTCGGCACTCTTATCTTGTAGTATGCTTCCCCAGCCACCTGTACCTTTGAGGAGCAGGGCACAAAACGTACGTATAAGATGCCCGCATAGAGCAGGTGGGAGAAACAAGATGTCGTCTCCAAAGCCAGTACAAATGTAATGTCGTCCGGGCAGGGTGCCAGCCCGTCAGACCGAGTGTGGACTGCTCCAGCATAAAGAACACGCCAGATGGCCCACTGGAGGGCAAAGGAAATGAAGCAGCGGCTTTAAAAAACATAAGTGGAATAAGTATTTTCCATTAAAGCAGCAAAGCCACTCATAAGTTATGCATTTCCTCAGGAAAAGGAGTGCCCCAGAATCCTCAGGGATGTTCAAAAGTGGCATATTGTCATTTGTGGTGCCCCAGGAAGGGGGGCACCACAAATATTTGGGGGGCTGTCAGAGATGCAGCAGCTGCCCAGAAGAGTTTCCCACAAAAAAGTCCCCTTAAGTATCCCAGGGGATTACATGTGACCTTGGGAGAGATTCTGGTTACTTTAAATCATTCTTGGAGCATGGGCTTTGGACCATAGGCTATTGAATTTGGGGAACCCTTTTAGTTGCTCCTTAACTACAATAGCAGCAGGTTGTAAATAGAGAAAAGACTCCTGCGCACAGTATATTGAAACTATTATACTCTAATGACCATGCCATATGGCTCACATCATGAAAATTGTTTTATTGACCAGCACAAGTTTAACAGTAACTCATTACATGTTTTATTGAAACATATTTTGAAATGCTTTATTGTCAACCCCATGGTAATTGTGAGTCATACTAGACTGTAATGAATGCCTGTTGTAAGGTGGTACCTTCCAAGGGGATTTCAGTAGAGTTGCATTAGTTTTGTATGATATCGTTCTGCTTTTTATTAATGTGGTAATGCCCTGACAATGCCTGCCTTTTATACAGACACCCCATTATGATGTGTGTAATTTACATGGAAGGTGCTGTGGTCTTTGGCTGCAGGGCTTGCCAGTGATGTGAACTGTTGGGTGGGAACTTCATAGGTATTTCAATCTGTCTACTTGGAGATATTTGTAAATTAATGCATAATATGCAATAGTATGTGCTTAATGAAGTGTTTTCATAAGAAGAAGCACTTACTGGACAGTAATATATTGAACGTTGATAGTTGAGTGCCAGTGATTATGGGTACTAGCCCACCTGCTCTCATATAATTACTACTTTATGTATGTTTGCCCATTAATTTACCATCACCCTTTATTCATTGTAACGCACAACATCATTATTCCCCAGCTCCCCAGCTGTATGATTTTCTCATGGCATCTGCGTACCTTTTACATTCAGTTTATGTTACTTTATTGCTAGTAAGTTCCTGCTTGGTAGACTGACTGTCCATATAGAAATTCTATTTTACTTCATATTACTTACTGTGATTTTTGCACTCCTACTTCAATATTTTGCAATCCCTTCTTCTATTACTAAAATCTCTAATTGTCTGGCCAATGGTATCTCATGCAAACTGCTGCTTTAGTACACATATTTATTCCTGTGCTTTTGTTGTATGGCTTCTCTGATTATTGGCAATCCAAATGATATTTCTCCAGGCTTATATATGTTGCTTCGCTGGCAAAGCTCTGACATATTACAAACTAATATTGTTTGCTCTACCGTTCCCGCTACATTACAATATTGATAGTAAAGGTGATATAGCGCGTATCATGACCATCAACATGCTTTATTGACAAGCACAAGATTAACAGTCAATCATTACATGTTTTAACAAAGGTCATTGACATACTTGAAATGCTTTATTGGCAATCCCAATGTTAACAGTTTGCCATGACAGGCGTTAATGAATGCCTGTTGTAAAATGCCACTTTCCAAAGTGATTTAAATGGTGTAGGATTCGTTTTGTATGATCTTATTCCGGAGGGAAACCCAAGCTCACTTTAAATATGGTGATTATGGTTGTGACCGGAATAATTTATTGATTAGGCTTAGCCTTAGGACGATTAATAATTATGGGGACGACATAGGTGGTTTAGCACCCACGTTAATGAGAAATGATTATACTTCAACTAAAGACTATATCATGTTTTCAGAAGTTTTAATTACCTCCATCGAGGCCGATCATGCAACTTTTTTCTCTTCTGTCCTGTGCCAGTCTTTGGCAGAGGTGGAAGTTTGTCTAAACGATATGGCAGTGGCAGCTCAGATTATCACAGCTTTTTCTATTACAACCACTCATATTAAGTAGTTTCTGAGCTGTAATACTCGGGCGTTCCAGCTCTCATTTGATTAGTTGGTTTGACTCTAAAAGCTCTAAAGCTAGGGCCCAGTTGCATTAACCCTTGCAGGAAACACCCAGAGAGACCTGACTTCTTAAAATTGCTAGTGCTCAATTTAAGTAGCTCCTCGCAGACACAAAGAAAGCCATTAAAGAAGCAGCTTGGTAGGCTTTGGTGCGGGTGAGTGCTTTAAAAGACAGCAGGCCCTTCTGGAGGGTGATTAATGATCCTTATTTACCAGAATCCTCTGACCCTTCCATGGAAGTACACAATGGTGCAGAGTCATGGATTTACATTTTTTTCTGCCACATATGCAAACCAGATTATGTCTTGTGTACATATTGCCCTAGGGTTATTAACCCCAAGAACAACCCACTCTCATTCCATCTAGGGGAAGTGGAAAGGGCATTGGCAGAAAGCAGTAAAGGAAAAGCCCCTGACTCCGATGGGGACCCTGTCAGTTTGTTCTGTGATCAGCAAGAACTAGAGGCCCCCTACTCACTAATGTTTTTAACATGATTGCTAGGATTGGCCCACAGCCATCGTAGAAGAGTTTGATTATAAATCCAATCTTTTAAAAAAAAGTGATAATGCTCTCCCAGAAAAAACTAAAGGCCCATTTCACATTTGTACTCTACTGTGAAAGTTATGGGACATATTTTATTGCATTGATCAGAGGAATGGGCAAATACAAATCATGTACTATCAGATACTCCTAAAGGCTTTAAAAAGGGGTTGGGCACGGTTGATCAATGCTTGAATTTGAGTCTATTAATTGAAAAGTACACAGTGGTGAAAAAGGGTGTAATTGATCTTTTATTTATGGACCTCTCGGCAGCTTTTGACTGTGTTTGGCATTCAAAACTGTGGTCAACTATGGAGGAGTTAGGAGTAGAGGATGGTGTTATTACCTTCATTAGACCGCTCTATAGTGACTCCAATGCATGTGTATGATTCTGCAGAAACAGTGCATGCATGGACAGTTTTAATATTAAAAGTGGGATTAGGAAGGGGTGTGTATTAGTTACCTTTATATGTGCATTAATTAGGTGGAGTCATTTTTAAAGATGTGGCCTACATTGGTTCGCACACTCTTCCCATTCTACTTTACACTGATGATGCAGTGCTGATGCTTAGAATCTGGAGGGGGCTGCAAGGACTCATTGATGATTATATTTCATTTATGTTAGATCAGGATATAAAAGTCAATGAGAATAATGTCTTTATTGTGACCTGTAGGGCCCTATGGAGGAGACAACCAGCCTCTTTTTGCCAATAGGTCCAAATGAACTGAGCCCTCATGATTCTCCTACTTTGGGGTTTTGCTTGAAAGTAACTGTACATGGAAGGTAATGCGTTCAAATACGGTAGTGATGATGGAAAGTTGCCACACTGAATTGGGTGTCCTGTACATTATGGATATGATTAAGATGGCCCTTCTTTTACTTTTACATTCCATCTGGTTGCAAGAGGAAACAGTGTTAAACAAACTGATTCTAAAGGATTGTTTGTACTTGGACTATGCCCAAGAGATTCCTTGGTTGGGCTATGTAAAATCTTGTAATGAAGAGATTGGCCTCCCGGACCTTTTTAAGGTACCAGAAACTTGTTGTAACAGTATTGATTTGTGTAAACCAGATTTAGTGTTAACCAGGTAAAGTCTGTCTGCATCCATGGCGTGGGGCATCAGCGAGCAGACATAGCATGATCCAGCCAATGTCTGGGTGCCCACGGCGGTCATGTGCTAGTAATATGTGTTGTGCAAGAGTCCGCTGTGTAGTGTGGTTCATTGTAATTGTAAGTGAGGTGGCAGAGATCCCTATGCCAGAGATGTAGAAATGTCGATGTAGGCTCCATGTGACTAGGAACATTTCTGGGTGCAGCTGGATGCGGGTATGCAGAGGATAAACAAAAGAGCAATAATACATAACTTTTAGAACATTGCATGTCTTTGGACGGTGTCTGGAGAGTGCGTCTGTAGCTATCTGGCATCTGGTGGTGTCTGTGCTTCACACAGTGTGATGAGTCTGTTGTCAAAAAATAGTCCGTAAAAAAGTCCATGATCTTATTGGCTAGAACCCTTGGGCCTCGTTGGGATTTCGGATGGTGCTACTAAAGGGATGGTGGAATTCAGTAAAGGGGGTACACATTGATAGCAGACTTGATGGATAAGAGCTGTGGGTTGTAGGTTAGCTTTTAGAACAACATATATCATTGTACGGTCTTGGAAATTCCTATTCTTGTCCATTTTGGGAATTATTCGGTACATCCATTTTGCTCAACTTTTTAATGGGGTACTGGAAAGTGGCCCCAGTTGGGGAGTCATTTTAGGCGACAGTGAACATTTTAGTCATGGATCACCTGAGTTCTATTTTTGTGGGTAATTTTTTTCTACCCCCTCTCCCTGACACAGGTGAGTGTTTTAGTGAGATGATCTTCATGAGTGCAGGGATTATTCTTTTTATCTAAGTATTGTTTTATGGGCATTGCTGGCCCTCTAATACCCTATATTTCCTGATGTGTGTGTAGTTTTACCGATGTGGATGGTACCTTTTGACCTACACATGCATGATGCACCGTGAAAGGAAGGGGCGGTGTCACAAAATTTGCAGGTTGTGGATAATTGCACCATGTCCCGAGGACATGTATATGCCCATCTGGTCCTTCCATGTGGCATGCGATGAGGTTTTGCCTAATAGAGTTGGATGTTTCGACTACACCCTGTTTTTGGAAGCTTCAGTTTTGGGTTACTTTTGGGCTCTGTCCTGCAAGTCACTGGGCGCTTTCCTAAGGTCTCAGGTAGTGTTGGTTGTAATGTAGCCTACCGGTGGGTATTGAGAAGCTGCTCTGTGGCCCCCGTGAGATTCAGATGTAACAATGAATGGGATCTAGCCTATTGCTTCCTTGAATGATGTACATGAGGCCCTGTGGTATTTTTGCATGTATTCTGAGTGTTGTGGTCAGTGTATCTATGCATCTAGTGTGGGGGCTACAAAGGTCATCTACAGAACCCCTTTCCCTCCTGTCCCCCTACCTCTCCCTCAGATCCAGGATTCTTAAGGGTCTGCCGTAGGCCTGGCGCCATTTGCACAGATTTTTATTGCTCGGTGTTTATTGCGAATGGCACCATGTGCAGCACAAGAGGGCGTTGCTTCCTTTTGCTGCTCAAGTAGATTTGGTCGGTTGCGACCATCTGCAACCGACCACGTTGAGAAATCTCGCTGAGAGGTGGTCTTGCGTTAGATTTTCCTCACTCCTGCTCGCCAACTTAATGTTGCTTACCACGGAAATAACTACGCTCAACTTTGCAGATTAGAGTTTTTCAGTACTCTGCGTGCTCTGTGGAGAGCGGAACAGTCCACGATTGGAGCAGAGTTGTCCACCCAGGCATAGTCTGCAGTCTTTAGTAGGAGTCAGGGACTTCCTACCCAGTGACACACTACTTCCGCAGTTTTTTAGGGAAATGGTCCAATAAGCAGACTTTGGATGTTTGGTAGCATTAGGGGAGAGGAGGAGGAGACCGAATGCCCTGCTTACGATGAGAGTCAGGTGCACAGCTGGGACTTGTCATGCTGTGAGCAACCAACTGAGATGGCTGATTGCCCTGATGAATTTCCCTACTGACTTGGTGCCAAAATTGCATGTGGACTATGGAGTACTAGAGAGGCACCAAGTACACCAAAATCCTGGCTTCCGGCACTGGAGCATTACCTTGTTTTGGAACTAAAAGAGGGGGGCCCCACTAGCTGGAGGCCTAATATATGTTGAATGGGGTCCTTTTAACCTAGTTAGAGGAGCCCATCCCCTTTTGACCCAGACTCAGGAGAAGGTACTTGGGGGCCTGTTTTTATGCACTGGTCAGGGGTGTGGCCAGTCAACCCGCCCTGGAGGACTAGCAGCAGAGTGGGGCCTAGGCCCCTGCAGGCGTCCAAAATGACCGATTTAGCATGGATTCCCAATCGACCAAACATACGGCAGGCCTGAACTTTTCCTGAACGCAATTAAAAGCTTGAGGTTTCTCCTAATGGGGTGTCACTAGCATTTATTGTCGTGGTGAATTTTCTGAAGGGGGTATGAAGTAGATGTGTGAAATTGGGGGCTGGGACTTACTGCATACTGAGACTTAGTGATTGTGTAAAGGTATCATCTCCGCAGACAGTTACCCCTCCCAATGGTGGTTGTGGGCCCTGGTGCTTTCTGGGCAGCCTAGCGGTGCCTCTTTGGGCTTGCACCTGCTGTTCCATATCCTTTTCCTGTTTCTTCCTATAATAATGTAACATGTGAGCCTGTTTCTCCTGCCAAGGTTTGGTGTCTAATCCTACTACATTATCTGTATTTTGGCGTAAAATCCTTTCTTGAAGATGTTATAGAAGAATTCAACCTGTGTGACCCCACCTTTCCCTCTATCTGTCTAGAAAGTCAGTCACGATTTACCAGGTTTCATGTTTCCTGCCTGCAATCCTCCCACATTTGGGTTGTAAGGGAACATTTCCCTAATGGCCGTCCAGATTTGGTGTCTGAATTAATTGACTGCAGCCCTGTTATCCTCTGTGTTGGTCAGCGTGACGGTTGGGATGCAGGCTCAGGAAAACATTGTGTTGGTCTGTTCTCCCATAAGGCTGCTGAGCAGACAATTGACATTGCCTACTGCTAGGTTTATCCCTGCAGTGTGTTTCTTAAAGCAGTTCAATTTTCCCACCCCATTCATCAATGGGGGCTGTTTGGTCCTGAGCGCTTCTTTGGCAATCTGGGCCCAATGCACATAGATTGTCCCTGATGTACCTTTCCGTAACAATAGACATAGTTTGGCCTGGAGCCACTACGCATGCGTTTCTCCAACATGGCGCTCCCATCTTCTTAAGCATTCCTGCATTTAGGAGAAGTTGCACCTGGGATCTTCCCCGGCATGCCGTATGCAGTCATTCACAATGCACATGTCCTCTGGTTTGAAGGATCCCTCCTCTGGCCAGGGTCTATTGTACTGACCCTCCCTTTTGGTCCAGTGGGCTAGCAGGTGGCAAAATACTCGTGCAAAGACCTTACCTTCTTCTCTAGACACTATGTCCGTAGGGGTAAGTTTGTTTGACCAGCACATTTGGGGGGAGTGGCATACGTCCTTGTCGCTGCTCTCCCAGTGCATGGGCAGAAGTGCCCTACTGCTTCTTTTCTATCTTAACTGAGTTTTGGCTATGCTACCCTGATCGCTATTTCTTGGTCGACCCCTCTTCTATGCTTATGATCTGGTGGTGTGCATGTTGCCGATAGGGGCCTCCCTTCAGGGTCTGCCTCAGGCTCCTCTGTGTGTGCGTCCCAGGGCCTAGCTCCACTCTCCAACAGGGGAGGGTGCATGGTTTTGTTCTCTTTTTGCACCTTCCAGGTGAGCGATCTCTCTCTTTCCCCATTCCCAACCTGCACCTCTCCTCTAACTCCAACCTAGGCTGCCTCCTTTGCTCGGTGCTGCGCGCGGGACTGAATTGTAGGAAATTGTCCCCCGTTGACTTCCTGTTGTTTCTTCTGCTGCCTCGTCATACCCTGGGGGAGTATATCCTGTGGAACACCCCTCAATGCCGGGTTGGGAACTCTTTCCTCCCCCTCACTGGTGGTATCATTATCCAGTATAACTAAAAACCTCCCAGTTACCTGCGAGCATTCTACCAGACGGGTTGGAGTGCAGGCTCCCCGAATTGCTGGGTATTACATTTTTTCAAATATTTTATTGTATTTTCTTAATAACGTAAACACAAACACTTATGTAGAAAACTCTCTGGCTTGCAGATTAGGTCATCATCCATGTTATTATCTTCAACTGTGCAGCAAAATACGGTGTATTGGAATCCCAGCTCAGAGCCCCCACCCATTCTTTTTACATATAAACCACATTTCAAGCACGGTTTAGTGCATGCATCCTTTCAAATGTATACCTTGGCC
Organism: Lissotriton helveticus; assembly: GCF_964261635.1. Lineage (NCBI taxonomy): Eukaryota > Metazoa > Chordata > Amphibia > Caudata > Salamandridae > Lissotriton > Lissotriton helveticus. Next base: position 1,690,081,435 of record NC_136061.1, on the reverse strand, counting down.
AGGCCCTGTAGACCCCATAACTATGTTCCCTATTCCTACTCCACCACCTCACTTCACTTTTCCTGGGGCCCCTTACTTTAGCAAACTTTTGGGGGCATCCTTACTCCATGTATATCCATTCTTCTGCCAACATACACCAGTCAATATTGGATTCCCACATTTCAAAAGTTGGGACCGTAAAACACCCCCATTATTAAATGATGTCACGCCTTGTCAACATCAAAGCCACATTACATAATGGGTAGGTTCGATGGATTCCCCAAGAGCAAATGATGTTCTTAATTTTATATTCATCCAGTATTCTTTGGCACATGGATAACTCCAAATGGTGAGGAGTAGCAAACCCTTTTGTTTACATCCTCTCAAACATATATCATTGATTATTCCCCCCATCTTGAATAATCCAGTTCTGTTATTGTAGGCCCTATGTAGTAAGTGAAATTTGACCAGTGGAAGCTCAGCTCTTATAGCATCCTTTCATGAGTATCTACAGACTTCACCCCAGATATCCCCCTCTAGCCTCCCTAGGTCTTGTCCCCATTTTTCTTTCAGCTTGGTCAATGGGGGCAAACTATTGATTAGTAATGTAGCATGAATCTGTAAGACTCAATATTTAGTCAAGGATGCACCAAAGATTCTATATTCTAGCAGTGTGTCTTCAGCCACATCATGCAGCTTGTCTTTGTGCCATTAAATGATATGATCCCATTTTTGTTCTCCACCTTAGATATATCCATTAAGCCAATTTCTGGCGACCCTCTCCTCTAACAAGTCTTTCTGAGCATCTGCCTCCCACAAATGTGTCTCTAGTGTCAACTTATCCTTCTATCCCGATTTCTGTGCCACCATTCTACATGTCCTAACCACTTCAGCTGTGAGAGTTGGGAACTCAATAAGTCAAACTCTACCGTAGAACAGACTGACATATTCTCTAACGACCATCCTTCTTCTGTCTGCCGGGAGCGATGGCTCACTTTGTGTGGCCAATGCCCATTCACTGACCACCACTAGTTGGGTTGCCTATTAATAAACTTTTAGATTTGGAAGGGCAATGCCCTCATCAAAGGGCTACCTAGTCAATGTAGCAAGCGCTATCCTTGGTGGCCCTCCATCCCTTAGCAACAATATCTTCACCACATTAACCTGTCACAAAAAGCAGTTAGGGGCCTTGGAAGGAGTATGTTGCAAAATATAAAGATGGTTGACCAGATAGAACATCTTATAAAAGCCTGCTCTGTCCTATAATGATAGAGATAGTTGACTCCAATCTCCCACATCCATCTTACAATCTTCCAATATTCTGCCTAGATTTTGACTATGAAACAACACCTGATCAATGGTCACATAAATCCCCAAATACCTAAAACCCACCATTTTCTATGTTAAGGGGCACTCACTTCCAGCTCTAGGTCTCCAATCTGTCAGCGAAAAAGCTATTGATGTGAACCAATGTATATGGACTCCTGTATGTGATCCAAATGTCAGGACTTTTAGGATCCTCTGGATTGACCATTCCAGATTCACTATCTCCAACAGGATTTCGTCTGCATATAGAGAGATTGCATCTTTCCAATCTGGATCCCATTACAGACCACAAATCAGTGCATAACCTTTTATCCAGTTTGCCGGGGACTCCAAGACCATTACAAATTGTAGGGGGACGGAGGACACCCTTCCCATGTTCCCCTGCCTCACCTAAATTCCAAGGTCATGTTAGCATTAACCTTGACTTGGGCTGGCGGATGATCATATATAGGCTAACCCATGTCAGGAAAGAGGGACCAAACCCCATATTAAGGAGTTTGTCATCTAATATAGCCATTCTAGCGAATTAAACGCTTTTCAGCATCCAACATCAGCAGTGCCTCTTGCTCTCTCACAGCCTTTCTACTCACCAAACAACCAAATACCTGTTGACCTGCCTTGTTGACCTGTAGAGCATGAATCCAGATTGATCTAGATCTATAAGCATATCAATTATCTGCACTAAATGATTAGGCAAAACCTTTGCCACAACACATATCTCTGTATTCAGGAGCAATATTGGCCTATATGCGGCACACTCTGCTGGCCATTTCCCCTATTTATGAATGAGAACAATAGTTGATTGTTTAAGGTCCCTTGGGAGAACCCCCACATTCATGACTTCACAGAACACATTTCCGATTAGTTCTGCAATTTAGAAAATTCAAGAGCCAGAACTTTGGTCCCAGGGATTTCACCTTCTTCTATTAAATCTTCCAGCCGTTTTCTAGCATGTTAACTAAGTGTGGGGTCTGGGAAATCTCTGATGAAATCGTCCTGGTCTCCCTTACCTTTCCCTGTATATAATGCATATAGTTTTATCCAGGAATTCAGCAAGGGTCAGGGCAATGTTGCCTGCTGTCTCAGCTAGTTCACCAGCCTCCATGTGAACCTTATGTATCCACCTCTGACCTTCTCTCTGTGCCAACCAGGCCAGCAATTTTACTGTCTTAATTCCCCCTTCTATAATCAACCTTGTTTTCCTCCTGTATTGTCCTCTTCCTTCCTGTTGCACAATGTATCTGTACTCTTCCCTGGTCTTCTCTATATGGTGTGCCAATTATGGGAATGAAGGCACTACATATTCTGCTCCCCTCTTCCTTAGATTAGTTTCCAACTACTGACCTTCCCTCTCATGTTTTCTCTTTTTACCCATAATGTAGGCAATCAGATGGCCTTTTATTACTATTTTGTATGCCTCCCACACTATCCCTGAGTCCACCATTCTTTGAAATATACATCTATGAACTCTAGAATGGTCTTCCTTTATCGCATCCACCGGAACCATTCATTTAAACTAGCAACCATTGGAAAAGTATCTGAGAAGCCTTGCGACAGGTCTTTTGTATTCTTGTATCTAACCCTCTGTCTCTGGCATCACAAGTTTGTCAAATTGTGACATAAAACTTATGGAGTTCGAAAACTCTGAGTTTGCCGTAGGCCCATTTGTGTGGCCCTCCAAAGATCTACCAACCCCAGCACCTCTGTAAATGTGTGCTAGCGAGTATACCCCTAGGCTGTTATGTGATTGCAAGCACAGTAGTCATACCGCCCTGCAGTGTTAGAGTGAAATTGCCTCCCATTATTCATTCTACCAGTTTGTCCAGCCCACTCAACTGCATGCCTGAGGAAAAGTACAAGGATGCCACCACCAAGTCCTCACCATTCCAGCACCCACTCACTACCACCTCACATCCCTCTGAATCTTCCCATGTATTGGCTAATCTGCAATGGAAGAGATCTTTTAAAAAAAAATGTATTTGCAATATAACAGTATACAATGAAGGACAATTACAATCATCACCTGTGTAACATGGGCATCCCCCAGAAGATATTGTGCTCTGGAAATTGTAATGATCTTGACAGTTACTAAGCAATGCATGAGGCTGACCCACCCAACACAGCTTGTGACCCCTTCCCCCCCAGTCCAAGTAGACAACCGTGCAGTATTTAGATACCCCACCAGTTAGTCCCCTTGTTTCCTCGCTTCCATCCATTGGCCCCATATTTTGTCAGACTTCTTTTGGCAGCCCTGTAAATGATACACCGCCCACTCTGCTAGCATACACCAGTCTATGTTCTGTGCCCAGCGGTCATGCTGGGAGTCCTCTCTGTACCCAAAGCCTGTATAATGTTCCTTCTGTCGCAATATTACAAGTGGGATCACCACAGCAGATTCTGCTTCCCCCAAATGCCCAGACACACCATCCCTGCCACAGATCGACCAGATCTCCCGCTGCCTCCTCTCAGTGTCCCCGTATGGTATGCCAGTAGGTCCTCATATTTGGGCACTGCCACAGGATATGCACCAGGGTCTCCCTCTGATTGTCGTTAGGAAGTCTGCCCATGGCATGGAGCCTCGTCCTCTTGTAGTATGCTCTGTGAAGTATTTCGAGTTGTGTGAAGTAAAAGCCAGCCCTACTTGCCACCTCCCCTGAATATCCACATGTCTCTGCCCAGTCTGACCCTTCAGCATGCCTAGATCCCACTCTCAACTATCCTTGAACTTGTCTAAAGGTCATACACAGTTCTGGACTAAGGTGGAATAAGTGATGGACATTGCAAGGTGGTGAAGTGGGGCCACTAAGATTCTGATTATGATTTTAGCAGATGGAATACTGTCACAAACATGTTGCAAGTTCCATAGGATATCATGGAATTGTAATATGGCAGATGGGATATCCGTCACATTTGTGACAGAGTAACTCTGTCTGCCTAACTCGTAATCAGGCCCTAAGTGTCTGTATTCCAAATGGATTTCTTCCTCAATTAGCCCTAAATGAACAATGTGACCTGCAGGTAATGAAATCACTGTGATTCTGCCAGCTCATACTGCTGTTGGAGACACTCAAAAGATACCATACCAGATCCCTCCTAGAGGTCCCCAACCTTGAAGATTCCAATTAAATCCCACTACCGCAAACCTTCCAGTTATTTTAGACCCATCAGAGCATCCAAGTCCCACAACGGTATTCCCAAGGGTTATTTCCCTCTCCCAAGCCATTGCCTTGGCTGCCTTCCTCCATGTCTGGATCACCATGGCCATACAGAATAGACCCCCCCTTTACTGTGGCCCTATCATAGAGTGCCCTCAGATAGCCCCATCTCTCCACCATGAAGTCCGGTTCCTGCTGGTCCGTCAAAGCCCAATCATTAACGACCTGCAGTTGTGCCATCCAGTAGTATAATTTTCGGATTGGACAAAGCAATGCCCCCTTCGTTTGGGTCTTGCATAAGTATGTTTAGCACTATCCTGGGCAAACTCCTGTTGCCCTACAGTGTCCTAGTAGTCGTCTGTACTGTCTGGAAAAATTCCACAGTGATTTTGTAAGGCCTCTTTCGTAAGGCATAGGGGAATTTAGATACAAAGATAATTTTGCAGAGCGCTTCCCTGCCCATAGAAGTGGCTAGGGGCCTGTGTGGTTCCCGTGTAGACTTCATCTGCAGTTCCTCAGCCTCCAAAGCAGGGGGCTGTGTATTGCCGGCCACTTCCAATCCGTGTTTCTCTGCTCCTACTCGGCTAAAGACCGCTGTTGTCCAGACTTCTGGCCAATCCCATACCTCAGTTGCGATTTGAAAGATTTCCCTTCCACCAGAAGTTTTAGCTTAGCGGTGAAGATGATCATGTATTGTAGACTCATTTTCTGCAGTTCCACTTCGGTCTTGTCAAATGTTCTGCACAGTACTCATACCTACTGTGCAAAATCTGGAAAGATCATGACCAAATGCTCCTCAATCGTGGGGAGACCCATACCTTTTGGTAGCTCTCAGAACCATCTCCCGGTTCTGGTTATTCAACAGTCTTGCGATTATTGGCAGAGGCCGTTCTCCTGACTTACCCCTGGAACTGGGAGGGCCCTCTCCACCGCAAAGTGGGCTGAGAGGTGCTGTGGCTGGAGAAAGGATCATAGTATGTTTTCCGCACATCTTCCATGTTCCTTCCCTCTATCTTCTCAAGCAGAACCACAAGGTGCACATTATTCCTCCTGAATTCCTCTATGTATCCTCAGCCCTTGTGTGCAGGCGGTCAGTAGTCTTTCTGGGGTGACAGACCTCGGGCTGCAGTTGCCTAATATCTCCATTGTGCTCCTCTACTGTAGCCCCCACCATCCTCACCTGTGCCAACATCTTTTGCAGATCTGCTCTTGTGAGGGAGAGATCTAGAGCAACCATATCTATCTTCTGTTTCAGCATTTTTGTGGTATCATGCCTTCCGGAGGTCCCTCAAGAAAGGCTCAATGGGGTCCTCCACCACCAGCTGCAGGGGCTCCTCATACGCCTGCTCATCCCCCATTACCTAGATGCAGTAGGCATATTTCTCTAGCTTATGCAATGCAGGTGTTTTCTGACCCTTGTCACAAACCATGGTATCTCACCCGGCCCCAGCTGCAGATGCACCATATCAGGCAGCAATACCTTAGGACTTGCCATCCCTTCCTCAAATTGGGATCTAGAGCTCCCTTGAAACACATCAGGAAGATTCATATAACTCGGTCCCCAGTCTCTTATTCCAGCCAGGTGTCCCCTCCTGAAAGTCAGCCCTGGCCAGGTCAACGAGGTACAGCAGTTGTCTCCCCCTATTGGGCTACAGGCCTAGAGTCTGGTGGTATGGGGGCAAGATGATCCGAATGTCCGGGCCACTGCAACTCTCTACAGACGCTGTTCCTACCCACTGCTTCAGGGGGGCCCACTTCACGGCACCCAAGCTTTCTCCCTCCACTGCTTTGCTCCTGTGGTTTGGGGATTACTACATCCTAGGCACAACTGACCCGTCTAAGTGCCTCAATGCACATTGTGGCCTTCCTGCTGACTCTGTATGCCCTTGAGCCACCCTTGCTCGTGGCTCACTCCTCCTCATGCTGCTGCCAGCGAGAACATTTCCATACAACTTTCCTCGGATTCCTTCCCACAGAGGATCTGTACCACCAGTCACTTCCCACTTACTGTCATGACTCGGGGATACTGCCCCGTGCCCTCCACACTTCAGTGGTTTTGGTTACACTGGGTCTGCTCTCCTGCATGCAGCTCTGGCACTTGCCTATCTCCCTTGGGCATGTCTGGCCTGCCTCTAAGGCAGTGCTCTGGCTGTCTGTTGCACGAGGCGGCCTTATGGTGGCCCCTTCAGCAAAGCCTGGCCTCCATTGGCCCTTCGAAGAAGCCTCAGAAGCGCTCCACCTCATCTTTAGGTGTGACACCTTCCTCTGCACTGCTTTTCGCTACCCAGGAAGTATGCAGCCCTCATCCAGGCCCTCGTCTGAATCAGCCACAAATACCAGTGTGCAGCAGTCAGACATCACGGCAATCAGCTCACTAAGTGACTAGGAGTATGTATTGAGAATTGACTTCATCCCACAATGAAGGATCAGGCAGGATCAGGGAGTATTCACCCTCCTCCATGGCTTGGGAGCTCCCTTTCAGTGTCATGTTGCTTCAGTACTTGGCCATGTTCCCCCACTGGAAGAGATCTATGGGTCAACATTCTAATCCCCCCAGAGGCTGCTGAAAACCTTGCCAAACGTTGTATACCTACGTTAAGCCAGAAAGCCACATTTGTTACCTACTAGATGTGTTTCCTGCAGCAACCTAGGTTGGTATTTCATCACCTCCTCTCTTTTCAATCTATTACCCCCATCCATTCACAAACCAGATAAGCTCTTGAGGGTCATGGCACCTGTCTTGTTATGGTCTATGTCTCCTACTATTTTGCAACTGCTCTTGGGTCCTCATCCCAACTCCACCTGCAGAACGTTTCTATCTACAAATATCTGTAAACCTTAATGTCACCCCAACAAACTTCTCTCCCTAGAAATGCATGCAGTGAATCTACAACTACCTGCCACCCAATGCTCAAGGTGTCTGTTGTGCTTCCATGATAATCATCTAAATCAATAAACAATAACAGATCCTGTCACAGTAGTATTACCAGTGGGGCATGACCCAAAGGTTAATTTCAATCCTCATATTGGACCTAATGCGCCACATACCCCATCTCTAATTTGATCAACCAAACTACCAACTCTCATGTATTTTCTTTAACTCATCAGGCAATGATATCTGAAGTCATTGAGATAGCCACTGGGAAGGTAGTCTCTTCTGGATCCTCCACAGAGCCAGCAGCATCTTTACCACAACCGCTTGCATCTCTTTTGAAGACCGCCCATTTGTTGGCTGTAGCTAGAGATTGATGTGAGTGTAGTTTTGCCCTTTCTGATTCTGCCTGATATGTTGTGGGATGTTTCAGTTTCGATTCCTGCCAATTCGAAATGCAATTGCTTGTCTTCTCCATAGGTATCAAGTAGACATGTATTTCCAGACACTTTCACACTACTGTGGTGACAAATTATGAAACATCTTGGACTACAATCCTGAGCTTCGCTGGAAAAAAATAAAGCATATTTTCATTTTCAGTTGCCACTATAATGCTTCTTTTTGCCTTTGTACCACATTGATGTAGTTATGATAAATATTATGTTTGATTTGCCGAGACCATGAGCTTGTACCACTTGCACTGTTATCGATGGCTGGAAAATTAAGCAGTCAAGCCTCTATAGATCCTGGAGGGGGGGGGGGTGCTCAGAGTTGGTGATCTGTCAGGGATTCTTTGATCATGTTCCACTGTGAATAGTTTTGAGGCTTTTTCTCCAAAAACTGTTGATAGAAGTTACTTACATTGTTGTGCCTGGATCTCCTGTCTGCATCATCCAGTTTTTCCTTCAAGAAATTGACTTCTTTTTGTAGGGCCTTTATATGGGTGTGGACTTCCAGCACTGTGGGTCTCACCTACACCAGTGTATATTCCTATTATGACACTCTTTTAGCCAGTTTCGTATGATCTGACTGGAGCAAACTAATGTCTAGGGCAACCGCATTGAATTTAAGTTCCAATGCTGCCTTGGTGTCACATATGGCTGCAAGGATCATATCTACATGGGCTTTCAAATTCATGTCTATGAACTTTTTTAAGATCCATTAAGCTCATTAAGTCTTTGACCTGCAGTGCTTTAGCACTCTTTAGGCACACCATGGAATACCTCGATTAGTAAAGGATTTGACTCTGGGTCTTTTGCAGCTGCCCAGTTGTCAGAGCAGTGTAGCTGTCGGTGAATCTTGTTTGTCAGCTAAGCAGTCTTTCTACTAGCAGTGGTTATATCTGCTGTGCAGCTCTGTAGAGCATTGCATCTACCAGTCATGCTCCGTAAGGCCTATCCTGGTTTCGGAAAGATCTGACTGTTTCATATATACAGTCTCCATCAGGGAGAGAGGGAGTGAGTGGGGAGCAGTACCGTAAACCTTTACTGGTGTTTGGTGGATCTCCGCTTTATGCAGGCTTATTTGTTATTTTCTTAGGACTCTCTCCAATTTCTTAACTACCTTCTTTCTAGCTTTATTCAAGTCGAGCCTTTGATGGGCTTTTCAAGGCAGCAGTCTCCCCCACACAATTATGCCCTCTACTCTTATCTAAACATCACTACAACATTGTACATCCACACGGTGGATGCAAATTGGCCTATTCATGTCTTAGCTCTCACTGGAAACAACAGGGACTCTTCAATATCGCCAAATGCCACCATGCCACTTTCACAGACTTTTTCACTGAATAAATATCTAGGCATCACCATACAATCCTATTTCCACAGAAGTGGTGAGAATCAACACAAATGTTCACAAGCGTACACCACTTCCCTGACAAGCCATGCTGACTTCACAGGCTCCTCACTTACACTGGATCCCTCTCCTGCAAACCACTGCGATCTGGTGTTGCTAGGTGTTACTAGTAGGTCAGCCTAGCCTTGCCTCTACTCTGGAGTACACCTGCATCGCATCTCAATTGTTGGGGCCCACCTTATGTCGCTGGTCTCCTATCTCTCTCTCCACATGGCAGGAGGCTCCCAGATTTCATCAACGCAGCCACAATCCTGTGCTGGCAGTCCAGCCCACCCTCTCAATGTCGGGTGGCCACCATCTTCAACATCACCGTCTGGCCTAAGGTAATATTCAACCTCCTCAGTCCCTTTTTAGCACTGCCTCCAACCACCCACTGCCCATGTGAGGAACTCACAACCTTGGGTCACACCTGCTGCCCCAATTTTGCCTGAAGGGGCACGGGGATCAGTAGAATTATATCACCTGCTGGGACATCGGTGCCGGTGCTCGGAGCATGTCCATCTCTATTGCCGTCTAGACCATGCCCTCTAGATGTTGGTTATTGTGCCTAGACTAGTATGTTATGGATGACTTTCTAAAGATATGACTGCTTTGAATGGAGAATTATAGCTTAAGGGTTGCAGTTATAATTGGAATGGTAGTTTATTTATCAAAGGGGTTTAGACATCTGACAGATCACTGAGCTTGGTATACTCATTCCAACATAATAGTGCTTTTACGTACATATTTGCTCAATGTGTCATGGTGCAGAAACTGCTGATTTCTGAAAGAAAAATGAGTTGAGGAAGTGGCGGATGCCAAAATACATGGCTCTTGGGGAAGCTAAAAAGAGGCAGCTGGATAGTGAAAGAAAAATTGCATTTGTTAGCAGATCCATATATTGTTAGTACTTACTCTGTGTTGGCAATTCTATCATGTACAGAATAGGAAGTAGAGAGAGGGGGATAGAGAGACAGATAAAGAGAAAGCAAAAATACCAAAGGTAGCAAACATGTGGTACAGCAACTAATGTTATCCATTTATTAAGCTGTGGCACTTGCATCAACTGCATATCTATTAAAAAAGTAAAGTTATATCAACCTAATTCTATTCAATTTGATTACTGATTGATTAATGATGTTCCACAATGCACAAAACGTTAGAAAGCACATGTAAATCAATGTAGAGGATCTCAAAAACATTTACTTGCATGTTAATGTCAGGAAAAGCAAAACCTCTTTAAGGATGGAGGGGTGTTTCCGGTTCTGAATATTCTTTGATGCATAAACACCATAATTCACCAATCTACACTTTGGGCCCTATACCTCCACTTCACATATGGCATTGTGATAAAAGATCTCTAGTAAAGAGCCCTCTTGAGGGTGCCCGTCAGTCATTTTGGTGCTGGCCCAACGAGGAGCACACCCCATAATGAAGCATGACACCCAAATGGATGTGTGAAGGCCCTAGTTCCTAAAGAAGCCATCCCCCCACCTCTGGTCCCTTTTTCTCTGACATGATACCTTCCCTCTTTCCTTTGCCAGGAACTGCATACCCTTAGTTGGTAGGATTTACCTTGGGGCACGTATGCTGGGCCTACATGCACTCCTGGTCTTCCCTCTTCTAGTGATAGTTGATACCAAGTGGTCAGGAGACATTTTTCTCTTATTTGGAGTGTCAATTTATTTTCTAGGCTTTTTATTTATCTAAAATCAGTCTACACAGTCTGTTTATGGATTCCTCAAGCTTTAGCAAGCTGTTGAATAACTGCTCAGACAAGTTGTACTGAAGGTCTTTCTATTCCTTTGACCTTCCTCTTCTCAGCTGGTCTTTTTTATTGGAATTGTGGCATGAACAGTTACAATAATATGTGTAGGCCCCTCCTTTGCATTCTGACAGAGTGACTGTGTTATCTTTTTTTTCCTTTTTAGTTTTGGGGAGCCGGACAATGCTAGGGTCAGTGAAAGCACTTGTGGGGTGCAGAGGGGAAGTTCATAAGAGAGGACGAAATTCTATACTAATTGCTTGTCTTTCTCATGTTCTCAATTCTTACGCCTCCTGTATGGCCCATCTCTTCAGGCATTACCTCTGGGTTTTATGGATGTGGTATGGGTTTCATGAATAAATTTGGGGGACTGACATACTACCTCGAGCCCCTCCTCCAAAAGTCTGATTTAGTTATTGCACCCATAATAGTAGTGAGACAAGTAGTTATCAATCAATTAGCGACCCTGGGTTATCCATTCCCTCCTTGTTAAGGTAGCTTTCCTCTCACCAACAATCTTGTTATTGATCCACATCAGGAGAGGGGGAACATGGCGGCGGCAGGCTAGCGGCTGCTGCGAGGCTCTGATCCTGAAGCCCTAGTTCGAGTTTTTTTACAGGTCTCTTCCCCTCTACTTTTAAGCGGATTTACAGCGGATTTACAGTGGATTATGCTGGTTGTATAGGTGAGTGAGAAGTCGTACTTTGTTTTCCTTCTCGGATGTACGGCAACTTAGTTCTCCCTCTTACCTTTTTCCCCGCGCTTATGGACCAAGAGTGACTACGGAGAGGCAGAACGCTGAAACCACGAGCGTGGAGCAGTGAGAATTGAGACGGAAGAAGAGGGCTCTAGGACCTACGCGGACCACTTGGCAGATGAGAGAACAGCAAGATTGGGCTCGCGAACGGCGGTACGCCAGGGAGCCGGTTACCGGTCAGCTGTATCGGGTCTCTGGTGAAGCGTTACTGCCGACATCAGGAGCAGGACTTCAGCGCACCAAAGAATGGATGCAGAGGGAGCATTATACGACCCCAGGCAGAGCTGACTGCAGTCCGTGTAAAACCCAGGGTAAGCTCTAATAATATCGGGCTCCGCAAGAGAGCAGCCCTATGGTATCGGTTGACAGGGGTTGTAAGCGGAGAGTACTACTCATACTTCCCTGTGTCCGTATCTTGTTGGGAATCCACAGTTTGTATGGATGCAGATAGGGGTCCTCCTGTAACACCGCAATTTGCTTTGGGAAACGTGAGCCCCTCCAGGAAGAGGGACACAGCGAAAGGGCTCGTTTCAGTGAATTCACCTGTACAGCCTCCCAAGGTGGGAATAACTATCAGCGAACAAAAGAGTGCTACCAAAAATAGATACCAGCTTTGCTCTCGAAGGGAGCTTAAGATAAAGGGGGTCCTAAACACTGCTGACTTGGTCGAGGCTAGTAGTAAGGGTCCAGAGCCAATTTCACCTGGCAAACAAAGCAGAAAAGGGGGAGCGAAGAAGGGCAAGACTAAAGACTTAAAACAATCCAAATTTAATTTGCCTAGAGGTACCCCGTCACTCAAGAGTTACTTTAAGATAATGGAGCATGCACTGTCTTCCAAGTCGGACAGCACCGGAATGGATGGAGGGGGCGAAAGGGAGCAGAGTTTAAATAATCTGGCTCAGGTAGCAGTTTCCCCGCTTTTAGCTTCTTTCCCCTTGAGTAATAAATATGGGGGTTTGGAGTCAGCTGACACGTCAGAAGTAACAGTTGAAGCAGTCTCCACAACCAAGGCAATTGATGTAATTGATGCAACTGCACAACCCTCAGTTAGTTTTCCAAGGACCATTAATCAAGAACTAAGTCATGTAGCAGCCGGAAAGTATCACGCAGGATGCTGAACCCCAACCTGAACCCCAACCTCTCCACATCGAGGAAGAAGGGGCTTGTGGAGGCAGTGAAAGCCTTGGATCTCTTCTGCAGTCTTTAAGAGGAGATTTACTAAGCAGATTTGAGACTTCCGAAAAAAATCAACAGCGTCTGCATGATAGATTTGATCTACTAGAGGCAAAAATCGATGGTATCAGTATTAGAACCAGTACGCTGGAAGGGAAGGTTTCAACACTCTCAGAGACCTCAAACATCAATTCGAAAGATATAACAGCCTTGAAGGCCCAGAATCGATCTCTGTCTATGGATCTAGAGAGATTGGAAACCCAATCTCGCCGGAACAATTTGAGGATTCTAAAAATTCCGGAAGGGGCCGAGGTGGAGGACATAAAAGGTTTTGTTTGCAGATTATTACGTGAAGATATTCTCAAGGACCGTCCGGATATCGACCTAGAAGCAGAAATTCAGAGGGTACATAGAGACCCATATAGGCTGCACCCAGACAGGAAGGCCCCCAGGAAGATTTTGGTATACTTCCAAACATACAGTGTGAAGGAACTGATCCTGAATAGATGTTTATCACGCACTTCCCTACACTTTCAAGCTAACCCATATCACATTAGATCTGACATAGGCGGCAAAACTGCTCAAAGGCAGTGGGAGTTAGGGTCTAGAATGCCAGAATTACGTTCCATGGGGGCAAATGTACAGATGAAATTTCCAGCACTTCTCAAAATTATGTGGAACAATAAAATGTACACGTGCCAATTTCCAGAGGAAGTAGATGCTGTTCTTGATAGAATGAAGGCTCAAGAGGAATAGTATAATTAGAGACAGTTTAGATGTTCTATTCCCCAAAAATCTACCATTTAGCGGAGGGTAGAGTATGTTTGCAATGGAGTGCAGGGAAAGAGAGGAAGAAAAGAGAAAAAAAAAAATATATATATATAATGTTTCCACTACACATATTTAGTTAAGAGTTTTTTAAGAGTTTGCACGAAATAAACTGGTAAGATAGGGGAATGAGACCCGTACATATGTTTTTCTTTATTTTTAGGGTAGGGTAATCAGGGAATAGGGCCTCTTAGGGCGTATTTTCGCCAATTAGGAGGGAAGGGTTCCCCATAGGGAGGGTGGGTGGGTGTTCCAGGGGAAGGGGTAAAAAAAAACAAAAAATGTCCTCATGCACCATAAAAAAGCTTTTTACTTTTGTTAATAATTATTATTTTTATAAGGTACTACGTTTTGCTATTAGCCACATTCAAAATTTAAAATTAGAGTATGACTCAAGCTAGCCAAACTACAATCCTCTCCTGGAATGTGAATGGATTAGGGAGTTATAAGAAACAATTCAACGTTTCTCACTTCTTAGAAAATTCTGGAGCATCATTAATTCTTCTACAGGAGACTCACTTGGAAGCAAATAAATGTAGAGATATTTTTACAAAACACAAGTGGGTTCAGGAAATTTTTTGCTCCAAACAATCGGGTACTACGAGAGGGGTGGCAATCATTATTCGTGCCAATAAAGGAATAGTTGTCCATGATTGGGCTACAGATCAGTCAGGGCGGTGGTTGGCGGTAGTGGTATCAGTGGGCACTGTTAAACTTTTATGTGGGGTTTATTACGGCCCAAATGAAGATAATCCATGTTTCCTTCATAAACTAGCAAGCTATTTATTACAATTTTCTATCCCTATAGTGCTAGGGGGAGACTTTAACTTGTTATTGGATGCAGATCTAGACCGCACTTCAAAGGCTAGATACAACAGCCCAAAAAAATCGATTTGTATGCTACATAATATTATTAAGGAGTATGCGCTGTGCGATGTCTGGAGAATCAAACATGGCTCCCAGAGAGAGTACTCGTTCTACAGCAAAAAAAACCACCAATTCTCCAGGATAGATTATTTCTTGCTTGATAGAGCGATGTTATCAGATATACATTCTATTGCATATATTCCGAATGGATTATCAGACCACTCCGTGGTTAAGTTGTGTATTAGCATGCAAAAAAGGAACCCATCAGAATACAGGTGGACTCTGGACAGGACTATTTTACTAAAAACAGATTTCAATACTAGCACTAAGAAAAGTATAGGAGAGTTCTTCCTATTTAATAATGATTCAGCCCCGAACCGGATCATATGGGACGCTCTTAAATCTTTTTTAAGAGGTATATACGGTTCTCAAATGGCCTTGAATAGAAAGCTAATTAAAGGAAAAGAAGTAGACAACCTCAACTTAATTAAAATAAAAGAGCAGCAACTTCTCTATGCCATCTCTAATGATCGAACTGAAATATTGAGGTTGGAAAAAGAATTAGATGACCTACGAATTCAACATAGATTACACTCTGAAAAAATACTAAGAGATAAGTGGGAGGTAAGCAAGTTGCGTAATTTTGAATATGGGGAGAAATGTGGATCATTACTTGCCTGGAAAGCCAGATCTGACAGGTCCAGAAACAACATTAAAACTCTAATACAACGAGGAACTGGCGCTGTTCTATCTGAGGATGAAGATATTAAAGAGGAGGCCAGATCTTTCTATGAAGATCTTTATCGTGAAAAAGTGAATATTTCATCGGAGGAAATAGAAAACCTAGACATTCTGAGAAATTTAACTTGTTTGAGCAACGAAGAAATATCTTTTTTAGGAAAAGAAATTACCGAGGGGGAAATCAGATCTCAAGTCGAGAAAATGGCAAGAAAGAAAGCTGCAGGTCCGGATGGGCTCCCAACAGAAATCTATAAGGATAATTTGGATGAATTTATTGTTCCAATGCGTAAACTTTTCAATGAAATCTTCATTCAAGGTCAGCAAATCCCGTCTTCTTGGCTGGACGCAACCATTTCATTAATTGCGAAGCCGAACAAAGACCCACAAAGGATAGAATCATACCGACCCATATCCTTACTGAACTCAGACTCAAAAGTTTATTCAGGTATCCTGGCAAACAGGCTCGCTAAGGTGATTAAATCCATTATACATCCGGACCAACGCGGATTCATCCCGGGCAGACAATTAAATGAACTCACATTTCAGGCAATTGGAGCTATCGACTATGCAGTTCAAAACAAAAAACCATTGGCCATAGTCGCAATAGATGCTGCGAAAGCCTTTGACCAAGTAAACTGGAAATATTTATGGTCAACGATGAAGAAATTTGGCTTTCCTGAAATTTATATCAAAAGTGTGATGTCTTTATATAGAGGTCCCAGGGCCAAGATTCTGGTCAACGGAGGATTGTCAGAATGGTTCAGTGTTGGCAGAGGAACAAGGCAAGGATGCCCCTTGTCTCCACTGCTGTTTGATATCTACATTGAACCTTTTGTCTGTTCTTTAAGGCATGATTCTATTATTTCTTCGTTTAAAATTGGGGAATTATTAATTAGGACAGCACTATATGCAGACGATCTTCTGTTATATACCTCAAACCCCCGTGTAGCAATTCCTAGGCTATTTATGCTTGCGGAGAGTTTTGGCTCGATTTCAGGTTATACTATTAACAAGGAGAAAACCGAGGTAATGTGTTGGAATAACTTACTCCCCATTCCAGAAGCCAAATGTAAGATGAGATATTTAGGTATTTATTTAACCCAGAATATAGATGACACTCCGAAGGTTAGCTGGGAAACAGTGATAAAGGAGATTAAAAAACTTCTGTCTAGGTGGAACACTCTGCCTTTAAACATCTATGGCAGAGTGAATCTTGTCAAAATGATCATTCTTCCCAAGGTTACGTTTTTGTTTAATTCTATCCCCTTAGTTTTCAGCAGAAAAGATATTCTTAATTTGCAAGGTAGAATAGGGTCGTTTATTTGGGCAACAAAATCTCCAAGGATAGCCTGGAAGAAGCTAAGGAGAGGATTAAAATTAGGTGGTTTAGCTCTCCCTGATTTATTATTTTACTGTTATGCTTTCCAGCTTAAAAACTTTAGGATACTAGCTAATAAATTGGATTTGACCTCAAATAGTTTACTATTCCAGGCAATGCTGCAGGATCTCCCGTTTGGTACTGATTATTTTCTGTTTAAATTTGGTGACAAAAATTTTTTCAAAAAAGTCAGGCTGAAAGTTCTAAAGGCTGCTTTATACTATTGGTCGCAGATGTGTAGGTTGCTGTGTATTCAATATTACCATCAATACTCCACAATTTGGGACTCACCAGGCACCCCGGAATGTTTAATGGACCAATTGGCTCTCCCCTTAAAAAGAGCAGGCCTCCTGAAATGGGGGGACTTATGCGATGAATCGAAAGCTTTAAAGTGGGAATTTCTAGAGGGCATAACTGGAGGGACGTTAACAAGGTTTAAGTTTTATCAACTATCGGCCTGGTGGGGTAGTCAAAATTGGGACATAAATGATGAGGAACCGTTCCTAGAACTATTTAGTAAGCCTAGAGAAATGAAAAGGGAAACGGCACAATGGTATAATATATTATTGAATAATAAAGACAATTTGGAAATAGAGATTGCAAGAATATGGGACCCCTCTACAGTTCAGATAGCCGAGGATGTAGAGAAATTATGGATTGATTCTTTTTCATTATCCCAAAAGATAATCAAGCCTTCTAATCTAAGAAGAAATCACTTATACACATTGCACAGAGTATATTGGACCCCAGCGAAACTCTCTAGGATCTCAGGGGTGCAATATTTTTGCCCTAGGTGTAACCTAATGAGCGCAAATGACATTCATATGTTTTTTGAATGTCCTAACATAGCTAATTTTTGGGAACAATTGTGCAAATTCTTAGAAGAGGTACTGTCGGTCCCAATTCAATGTACACCCAGATTGGTTTTCTTCGGCCTATTACCTGATTATGTGTTTAATAGTAATTTGTCACAGTTTATTTTCTATGTAATGACCATTGCCAGAAGAGAGATCTGCAAAGCATGGAAGTCTGTATCCCCCCCGAAATTTGCAGAGTGTCTTAAATACATCGTCGCGGTGAGTAAATTTGATATTCTATGTGGGGGTGATAAAGCTGTCAGGTTGTGGTCAGCAATGAATGCCTGGATCGAAAAGTAACAATAGTCCAATGATTATGCCAGAGGTAAGTGGTCCTGTCCTTCCTTAGCAGCAAGTATAAATCCGAAAGGAAGTTGGACGGGTAACGACCATTCCTCTGGGCAATCTTCTACAGCTATCCACAAACACGAGGGCTGGAAAGGACAGTTTGTGACAGTGGCTTGAAGAGCGCCTACTATAGAGCAGTCATTAACTGGTGGCATATATGAGGACAAAAAAAAAAAAAACGAAAAAAAAAAAAAAACAACAATCTTGTTAAGTATTGAGCATATTTACAAGCACATATCGCCACCACAACGTCACTTTCATTGACGTTTTGGTGGCGATAGGGGCTTTGCCTTATTTCCAAGGCAGCGCTAAGCCACTTTACGTGGCTTAATTTTGCCTTGTAAATAACGCACACTTTCATGCTGTATTTAGCATGAAAGGGGAGGGCAATGGGTGTTGCGGTGGGCGTTCCACCTCAACACCCACTGACATTGCCCCCTATTTGTAAGGGCAGCGTAAATAGGAGGCAGCGCCAGAATTAAGACCAGGGAAAACCTGGTCTTAAACAGGCGAAACAAGGAGAAATGCTATATTTCTCCTCACTGTTGCTGTTTCCGTGTGTGCTGCATTGTGCAGCACACATGGTAACAGCAAATTACCATTGTTTGTTTATGTGCTGGAAGGTGACCCTCCCTGCACATAAACAATAAAAATTACTTTTTCCAACTTTTATGTGTGCTGCATTAAGCAGCACACTTAAAGTTTACAAAACGTCATTTAAAGATTGTTTATGTTCAGGAAGGGAGACGTTCCTGCACATAAACATTCTTCCCCTGAACGCAGGCACCCTTGCACTATGGTGCAAGGGTGCCTGCATTGGCGCTAGGCAGTGAAGTTTAGAGTTAGCGCAGGGGGAAACACAGAGCTGCACCATATTGTTGTAAATATGGTGCAGCCCTGCGTTTCTGAAGTGGGGGAGTGCGGCGTTAGGCTAGGAAGGCTATGGCCGCACTCGGTCGCTTTTTTGTTAATATGCCCTTTTTTTTTTCTTAAGTTTCAAGGAATTACCTTTGTGCGGCTGTCCGTTATCTAGAGATGGTAAAAACCAAGGGGGTGTCCCAACTCAAACTCCTTCAGTCTTTGACAGACGCAGATGCTCCGGCTCTTGAACCTGTCTTTAGCAGGAGTCTGCAGCAGTCTTTATAGTGCTGCATCGTGGGTCCCACTTCCACTACGAGGGAGTGAATTATGGGCTGCATAGTCCATACAGCCCTACCGGTTTCTCAGGTGTCCTGCACAGCATGCTTTGTAGTTCTGTATTGGGTGTCCAGACTCCACCACCAGACAATGAATTATGAGCTGCTTAATGCTTATAGCTCTGCCAGTTATTGAAGTGTCCTTCCTGCACAGCGAGAGTCTGAATCATGCTCTGTTTTGCTTCATTCCAAGTTATGCCTTCACCACCAGGAAGTGAATTATGGGCTAAGTAGTCCTTACAGCTCCGCCAGTTTCTAAAGTGTCACACTCACTAACTTTTGTGTGTTTGGTATTCACAAACCTTCCCATTTCACTTTTAGACCATGGACGTGGTTGGATATATACCCTTGCCTCGGGCAGAAGAAAATATTTATACAGGATGAAAAAGGGGAGAAATACTGTTAGAAACGGGTAGCGTGGTGCAGAGCGGGCAGGGCCAATCTCCGGAGGAAATATGTAAAACATCCACGCAGCACACACAGGCGACACACAAGGCACGCTACAAAAAAAGACTCCACACCAGGGTGCGTGAAAAATAACCTGTGTATTATACCAAACACAGTAGGATGCAGAACACAGGTGCATACCTTCCTTGCCAGCCAGCACCGGGTAACCATTCACAGGGGACTATATACAGGGCGGGGCCAATCAGGCCGCTGCCAGAACCATCACAAAAAGACAAAGGATAAATGGAAGTCCAGTAATAAATGTGTAACGGCCAGTATCTACTGGCTGGATCATTAACTTAGCAATGTTCCAATTAGCCTAAGAGCATCAGGCCTAAACAGGTTAGCATAGGCAACATTGCCATAATCACAAAAGCATTATCCTCAGTCACAATCCTGTGGGCATAAATCGCATTAGATTAGGCATAACCCCTTTATGCAGAACACCAACAATATAACTCTGAGGGAAAACATTAGGCAATACATTAGCAGAAGGCACATTGGGCATAATCATCGTATGTGCTCTCAGTAGGCCGCTACATATGCATGTGGCATCCCAAAAGGCATAGAAATGTATGAGGCATAATCTGAACAGCATAGGTGCAACATTACCATAAGCCTACCCCTCATTAGCCAGGACGTTAATATTAGGCCGTAAGAAAACTAGGCGCAAAACCATCAGCCTAAACATAAAACCAGCCATGTAGGCATTCACATGGGAACATAGCGGTGTCACTGCAAGGTCATTAGGCATATATCATATTATGCATCATGTTAGGCATAACCATATTAAAATTGAGGAAAACACAATTTGCACAACAGGGGGCATAAACCATTAACAGTAATGCAGACATTGAGGGCAAGTGGCAGACTATCAGCCTGGGGTGTAATCACATACACTATGCACCCATCAGCAGCAGAGGAAACATTAGGGCACCGCTGTGCTATTATAAATGTCACCAGAACCCTGACCTAATGGAGTCCCCTCCGGGGCTCTGAACTTGAAGCAATTCACCAAGGCGTTGCAGCTGCCCGCTTTTGCGGTGCAGCTGGGTTCAGCAAAATTAGGCTGGGAGATTGGAGCCCCCCTCTGGGACTCGAAAAGTATAAAACTGCCCAAGACGTTGCAGTGGCCACTGTAGGGCGGGCCGCTGTGGGAAACAACCTAGTCCTGGCCACAAGTTGGAGCCCCCAAAACAGTAGCACCTGCACTCTGCGCAGAGGAGCCCCACCCCGGGACTCCTTCGTGCAAAGGGCCTCCTCCGTTGCAGCTGCCCGCCATCGCGGTGCAGCTGGGATGGCAGGGACTAGCACCGGCACTTACTCAGGGTCAGGGGCCTCAGGTACCGACCCTGTACCTCGGCCGGCCCCTGATAGCCTCACATCGCAGCCTCCACTCACCGGGGATTTCCTAGGCCGCCTTCCGTCTCCCGCTGCAGGTCTTGGGCTCTCTCTGGTCCTGCTCTCGACTCGGGGGAGCTCTCAGAAACACTCAAGAGCCCCGCCCGGCACCTCCCTTCACCCGGGCCACCCCTCGTGGGACCCAGGCCTTGTGGCTCACAGCTTGAGGAGGCGGGGTAGGCTCCTGTCCTCTGTCCCGCCACACCTCACTACGCTTTACCTGGGCCCCCTCCTGGGACCCGGGACTTCACTGCGGCAGGCGCGAGGCTCCCACCAGCTCACGGGAGCCCCCGCTAGGGACTCACCACCACTTCCTACCTTGGCTCCGCCCATGCCAGGCAGCCTGCAGGTCTTCCAGGTCACCGCAGGCAGCGCAGTGGCTCTCCTCTTCTCCTGGCCCTGAGCTGTGGCAGTGATTTATTTCTTGGCGGCAATATGCAGTGTGGGCACCAGCTTAATTTACAAGCACGCAAAGCTCCGCCATTACGCAGGGTGGGCACCCGCTGTAAACACGTACGGGGTAGGCTCCCTTTATATTTTATACATGAAGCAGGGTTGGCTCCCGCGGCAATATACCCGCGGGGTGGGCTCCCGCTGGGTTTTTAAGTATAAGCAACAGCACACACATGCGATGGCGGCAGTAATGCGGGGTAGGCTCCCGCTTGTTTAAAAATACTTTTAGAAGGGTCCAAACCTGCGGGTTGGGCTCCTGCTGGGTTAAATAGGCGGACAAATGCGAGGTAGGCACCCGCGACAGCCAGCAGGCAGGGAGGGAAATCCCACACCAGGGGTTTCCTCCAATGCGCACCACGCTCCTCACTTCCCTCTGGGGTACAGTTATAGCGCTCACAAGGTACTAGAGTCCTCCCACGTCTAGGGTCCCACAAAATAGAGTGGCGCTCTGGCAGCACAGCGCTGCAGGTGTCAGGGCCTCATCTCCTGGGCAGTAAGATACAGCGCTCTTCTTCTCCAGGTGCTAGCCAGCAGGCACAGCACAGTTGTAGCACTCACAAAGCGCCAGGTAGGAGAGCAGCAGGCACTACTTGGCAAGATCAACGGTTAGTGGGCACTCATCAGAACAGGGCCGCAGTTCTGGGGAACCGTGATCCTCTGTAATGTGGAACTCCTCCTGGTACAGCAGTCTTTACTCCCGCAGCGGGGCTCTCACTAGCCCTTTGGACAGCAGAGGGGTACAGTTGGGCACAGGGGCCTGCACACAGGCCCATGCGGCGGTACCTCCTGGCAGAGTGTCCCCTCTCATTCAGGTCCGCGCTCTGTCTGAGCACATGGAGGCACAGCCCTCCCAATTTATATGCCCCTCACCCCACCTACCAGACACTGCCAGAAGCTTCTAGAAGTGTCTGGGGAAACTGGTCCTAACTGGTCTAGGAGGTGGTGTCCAGCACCCTGTCTGCCAGGTTTCCCTCCAAAAGCTGGGTTACTGGGAAACAAACAACTATACTGGCAACCCAGCTTCGGCAGACAGGCACAAGCACACAGCAATGGCGTCCATTTTAAAAGTAACCCTTCTGCAAAGGTAAAAATAACTCTGCACACGCCATTGCGCACCATGTATCACTGCATCTCGCACCACACATGGCCTATACATTCCTCTACCATGGGGGAGATATCCTCTAATGGGGGGGAGAGGGGGAGGGGTGAAGCGAAAAATTTCAGGAAAAAGGGCCAAGTCCAACAAATGCCAACACTATTTTTGCGATTTAGGGAGTGAGGTGGAATTGTATAACAAATAAGCATTTTGTAATTAAAAACGCATTTTGAAGTGCAGGTTCACTACTCCATTGCATTATGCATGCATAAATGTATACTACATACAAATTTACATTTGAAATGTCTTGGGTGTAAATATGATTAATGCAAGTGTATTCTAATATTACTCATACACACCTGCAATGGTCGCAGCTTCCTTTGTGAATTTCCTGAAATGTATCTCCAAATCTAATGTCTGCCATTTTCTGTTAATTGGGCCACCTGAGAAGTGGTCTTATATTTGAAAATCACAGTTACCGTTTGAATGCACAACCCAAATACAAATAGCAAATCCAACATATTTGGCTCCATAACAAGCACAGCCATATTTTAAATACAGGCCCCTTTAGTGTCATGCGTGATTCCTTTGCCACAAACCAGATCTGTTCTTGCTACACTTCATCTTTCCATTCTGATAAAGCTTTGTGCAGTAGGGATATATTTTGCATATATCCCTAGTGTCAACCATGGTGTGCAGTTAATGCCAGAAATGTCTCCAAATATGGCAACAAGACGGCATGTGTGACATCATCTGGGAGTTGTCAGGGGTCGCAGCTGTGACTGCTTTCTTGCTCCCTGCAATTCCTGGCACTTCCGTTGCAACCCCTGGCCTCAAAAGGGGCAAAGCCTTTGCTTCCTCTGAGGCCAGGGGTCGCAATGGAAGTGCCAGGAGTAGCACAGAGCAAGCTAGACGTCACAGCTGTAACCTCTGACTATTCCCATGATTTGCTCTAAGTGCAGAGAAATAGTAGTACATCTTCCACAAAGTGGGTTACTTACCTTACTTTCGTTTGTGACCACCCACAAGCATTGTATATTTAGGGGACATTTGCAAAGCTTTATGAACAAATACTTATGTTTTAGTATTCAAATACCTAGGTTTTAGTATTGACCTGCCAAACGTTTGTGGCAACATATTGACTACAAGAATATCGTTCTGGTAGGTATACCTAGGTAAGTATAGGTTTGTAGTATCCCACTACAAATAACACACAGACGCTGTGGTATAGATTCAACCTCTTTATTCTATGCGTCTGTTCGGTTCCCCGTCCCTACTCTAACTGCCCCTTCCTATCCTGTCCCCTCCTCTTCCCCTCTGCCCACCTAGCTCCGCCCACCCCAGCTACTGGACTGCTAACTTCGTTACATCTCCCCCTTTCTTAATAAAGTAACAAATGAAAGAAATAGAGATTAGTCCATCTCTGCAATCAGTCTCTTGGGAGGCCGCACGTGACGGCGGGGTCTCGCTGGTGTGGACACCACATCTTCAGGTGAGGGTTCTTCTGTAGGTGAAGGTCCGGTGTCGGGTGCAACAGTCTCAGGGTTGTCCCTGCACACAGGTGTGGGGACCATAGGTGCACTTTCATGGACTTCAGGAGAGCACTTCTTAAAGTGAGAAGCGTTGCGGGTGACTCTTCGTGTCTCTGATTCTGCTGTCACCATGGTGCCCTTTTGTTGGGTGATTGTCAGGGGCTCATCTTTGAAACGACAATCAGTCTTTTGGCGTTGTTCCTGCTTGACAACGACTCTGTCGCCTTCTTTCAGGGAGGGGGACCGGGCCCTTCGTTTGCGGTCCGCATACTCTTTCATCTTGTCCTTGCGGTGTCGATCTGTGATGGCCATGTCTCTGTGTTGTTGATCCGACGGAGGTTTTCTCAGGGCTCCGTCCCATGTGGGGATCCGATTCCTCATTGTCCTCCCAAGCATGAGAGTCGCAGGGCATTGGCCCGTCGTAGAGTGAGGAGTGGTCCTGTAGGCACTAAGGACCTCGTTCAGTGCTGACTGAAGATCTTTCTTTTCGGCCGTGGCTTGCTGGAATGTTCTCTTGATGGTGGACATGAATCTTTCCACAGTGCCGTTGGCCTGAGGCCAGAGTGGCGTGACTTTGCGATGTTGGAAGTCCATGTGTTTCGCGAAGTCGCTGAACTCATGACTATTGAATGGGGGCCCGTTGTCCGTCTTGATGACCCTGGGGACGCCTCAAGTAGCGAAGACTTCCTCAAGCACCTTGAGGGTGCAGGCGGCACTGGTGGATGATATGAACTCGGCCACTGGGAACCTGGAGTATTCATCCAAGATGACGACTACATACTTCCCGGACTGCAAGGGGCCATAAAAGTCCATGGCAACTTCTTGCCATACCCCATCAGGCAATGGGGTCATCTGTAGAGGTGCAGGTGGATTACTGTGGCTGGTCAGTTGACATGGGTGGCAGTCTTTCAGTGTGTCCTCGACCATCTGGTCGAGAGCTGGGAACCAGACACGTTCTCTCAGTGCTCTTTTGGTGGAGACGACTCCTCGATGACCTTCGTGGGCCAAATCGATCACTCCTTGTCTCAGTGTCGCTGGTATAACTAGTCTGTGATCTCTGAGGAGGAGGTCGTCACCGGTTACAGAGAGTTCGTCGGAGACATGCCGGAAGGCTTGGAGTTCTTTCTTGACAGCAGGGCTTTCCTCTTCCTCCTGCGGGTGGTATCTCCATCTGTTGGTTCGGGTGCGCTTTATCACTTCTTGTAGGATGCTGTCTTGGTTGGTCGCTTCCCGAATGGCATGCATGGGGATGGCTGGTGGACGAGCATGATTGGCCACGAAGTGAATATATTCCTCCGCAATGGAGGGTGCAGTCTCTGATGAGTCTCGGGGGTGGCGAGACATATAATCAGCTGGATTCTCATCCTTCCCCGGTTTGTGAATAATCGAGAACGTGTACTCTTGCAGCCGCAAGCCCCATCTCTCGATCCTGGGGGGCATCTTGCACTTGGGATTTCCATAGATCGTGACAAGTGCCTGATGGTCAGTTATGAGCGTGAAGTGTTTCCCGAATATGAAGATGTGGAAGTGTTCGCACGCCCACACGACGGCCAGGCTCTCCTTCTCCGGTTGGGAATATCGTTTCTCAGGGTCCGTTAGGCTCCGACTGGCATAGGCGATGATCCTCCTCTGATCCGACTCATGGTCGTACTGTGCCAGGATGGCCCCTAAGCCCACGGGGCTTGCGTCCACGGTGATTTCCGTTTTTCTCTTGGGATTGAAGTAGGAGAGGCACTTGGCTGATTCCACGGCGTGTTTGATGTCTTTGAAGGCACGCTCACATTCCGGGGTCCATACAAATTGCGCGCCAGCCTTCGTGAGGAGCCTCAGAGGGTGACTTACGGTGGCGTAGTCACGAATGTAGCGGGCGCAGTAGCTTGCCATCCCAAGAAAGGAACGCAAGTCGTTGACATCTGCCGGACTCTTGGTGTTGTTGAGCGTGGCGATTTTGTCCGGGTCCGGTTTCATGCCACTCGCCGAGAAGATGTGTCCGAAAAATTTCAGGGTCGACTGATGAAATTCACATTTGTCCTTGTTGAGGGTCAACCCAGCTTCCATCAGAGCGAGGCAGACACGATCAAGGGCGGTGTCATGCTCCTGCGTGTCCGAACCGTAGACCAAGATATCATCGCTGTAATTAAGGGCGTTAGGTATGTGGTGGATGACAAGACGTATGGCCTCCTGGAAGATCTCGGCGGCTGATGAGACACCAAAACTGAGACGTTTGTAGCGGAAAAGACCAAGATGGGTGGCAAACGTCGTGATGGGGCGAGAGCTGTCGTCAAGCTCGAGCTGATGGTAGCCCTTGTTCAGGTCCAGTTTAGAGAACACGGTTGCCCCGTTGAGGGCCGTGATCATGTCGCTCAGGAGAGGGCCTGGGTGTCTCTCCCTCTCAATAGCTGTGTTCGGCAGACGCATGTCCACACAGAGACGGACTTTATTTTGGGATCCTTTCTTGGGGACGATAACCACCGGGGACACCCATGGAGTGGGGCCCGCAGTGCGCTCAATGATGTCGGCGTCCAGAAGTTCCTGCAGATCACATTCAACCGCGGATTGCAGGTGAAATGGCACTCTTCGCGGGTGTTGAGCCACTGGTTTGATTTGCTCGTTGATATGCAGGTGGATTTGACGGCCCTTCAGCTTCCCCAGACCTCGGAAGAGGGAAGGGAATTTTCCGGCGCAGTCCGAGATGTCATGGACGTTGAAGAGGATGTGCACCAACTGAAGACGTTCCGCCGTGGGGAGGCTCAGCAGACAGTCAGCCTCAGGTCCTTTAATTACATGGATAACTGCCGGGATGGAGAGCTTGCCATGCGTGAGGGTGGTGTCAAACTTGCCCAAGCATTGGAGAGGTTTCTTCGCCATCCAGGTGTAGACGCGGACAGGCGCGAAATGCAAACGTGGTTTGGGGTCCATACGGTCGTGTTCAGCAACAGATATGTAGTTGAGCGATGCTCCGCTGTCCATCATGAACTTGGCGGCATGGTTGCCCACTTTGATGTTGAGGCGTGGATAACGTTTGAACTGATCATGGTCAGCGAAGTTGACATATTCGGTGGTGTAGGATGAATGCCTGGATGAGGACGATCTTGAGTCTCTTGAGGGGGAACGACGGTCCCATCGGGAGCGCCGAGAGTCGTGACTGGAGTGTGAAGACGTGGGAGATCTAGGAGGCTCATCTTGAACTGCTCTGATGTGATGACGCTTGGCCTCCGATCGTGAGGGCCGCTGCGACCCATCCTGTCTGTCACCATCATTGCGTTTTTCTTTGTGGTAGTCTCCACACATGGCCTCAAAGTGGTTGGACCGTCCACACTTTCTGCACCGTTGGCCCATGGCAGGGCAGGAGTCGATGTGAGGGTAGTCGTATCCGCACCTGAAACAACGCCTTGTGCGTTCAGGTCGGCGATCTCTCCTTCCGGATACTTTCCTTCTGTAGTCCGGGCGTCGCCTGGGCGAGTACTTGGAGCGCCGCGATCTGTCTCGCGGGTGACGTCTTCCACTGTCGCGCCGGTCCTGTCGTCCCTGCCGTCTCTCAGTGATGCGGTTGGCGTGTTCACGGCTGGTACTGGGTCCTGTTTCAATTTCCGCCGCATTTTCTTCGGCTTGGTCGTACAGTCGGGAGTTTTCTTCGATCTCTGCTAGTTCCTGTGGTTTTCTCAGCAGTCGCCGTCTCAGCGACTCCGAGTGACACCCCGTGATTATTTGAGATTTGATGGCTGCATCCGGCGAGAAGTTGGTAAAGTCACAATGTTGGGACTGCCGCCGCAGCCGATGTATGAAAGAGCTCAGTGGTTCTTCCTTTCCCTGGCGCTGCTGGTGGAACTTGTGTCTTTCATAGTCGACGTTTCTCTTATGCAGAAAACGGTTATTGAGAACAGTTCTTACTTTATCATATGTGTCACCATCTGTGGCTGGGATCTCTCGTACGATCTTGCTTATTTCGCGCCCCCCTAGGTTGCGAAGAGCTATGATCTTGTCTTTATCTGGTTCAATTTTGGACCCTTCAATATAGTCCTCAAAGTCCTCTAGCCATTCTTGCCATTTTAGTCCCATGCTGCTTCCTGTTGTGACTGACAATGGCTCTGGGGCTCGCAGGTGGGTGCCTCCCTTGACGTCCTTCTGCGCGGGAGGGTTAGACATCTTGGCAATGGGTTTTGGCGCCCGCGTCCGCTTCTTGCGTCAGCGGCTGGCGTGCGTTTCCAAGGTTTGTTCTCTTGTGGCTATCAATGCTTGTTTGTCGTCCGATGCTTGTTCCTTTGTCAGTGCTTGTTTTGTTTTCTATGGCCAATGCTTGTTTTCTTCCGTCGTCAGTGCTTGTTCACTTTTGGTTATTGCCTGACCTCGAAATGGCCGCCTCTATTTTGCCCAGGGAGGATGTCCCAGAAGTTGCCTGATTTAAAGATGGCCGCCCCCTCTGCCATACACGAGGTTCTCTCCCTCTCTCCAACCACTCACACCCAGGGCTGCTGGACTCACAGGTAGAGGTGGCTGCAGCTTCTACTTCACAGGGGTGGTTTGGGGGTCTTCCGACGCTCAGCGCGACCTTCTAGCTGCGCGCGCCGCCCTGATGCTAATCCTCACGCATCAGGCGGTCAGGATTCAGTCTCCGGCAGTGTCGGTGCTGGCTGGGTGCTTTGCCGCTTGCTGGCGCGGCGCTTCTCTCACTAGCGCGGTGCTTTGAGGAGTGATGGGGCAATGTCGGAGTGGGCTCCCGACTCTCACTCACGGTTTTCGTTGGGTCTTCGCGCCCATTTATCTCGCGCGTCCCGCGCGGTCGGCTCCTTTTCTTCTGGCGCTTTTCCTCAGCGCGCTTTCTTTTCTTCGGCTTCACTGCTGTGGCGCCGCAGGGTCGCTGTCGCAGCGGAGCTTAGGACGCTCCACGCTGCGGGACGGGGTTCAGTCTGGGGGGTTTTACTGCTGCATCCCGCCCTCTGTCGCCAGTTGTAGTATCCCACTACAAATAACACACAGACGCTGTGGTATAGATTCAACCTCTTTATTCTATGCGTCTGTTCGGTTCCCCGTCCCTACTCTAACTGCCCCTTCCTATCCTGTCCCCTCCTCTTCCCCTCTGCCCACCTAGCTCCGCCCACCCCAGCTACTGGACTGCTAACTTCGTTACAAGGTTTACTCCTGATGTGGAGTTAAGAATGGTAAATCCATACATACCTATGGATATGTACCTTCACAATATACTGGCATGCAATTTATTCATTTCAATTTTATGTATCGCGTCACAGTGGTGTCGAAAAGCAAGCTGCCCCTGAAACTTCCAGTGTGCTCAGAGAGAAAAGAAGACTTTAAAACCATGGCTTATACTCAACAAACATAAGAGGTTTTTTTCTCTGCCTTTTGTTTTCCTCCCAAGAAATGGCAGCTATTTCTAGAAGACAAATGACAATCTAAAACAAACCTTAAGTTAAATCACTTTTCTTTAGTCTATGACCTTTATTTTTTGTGTGCGAGGTATAGCTCTGTATACAGAACATCATTGCAGGCCGAGATGATATTTTTTCATTACACGGTGCCATTGCTGTCGCTTTGAATTGCTCGGCATTCAGCTGCACTCTGTGTTGACATTCTTATCGCTGGTGGGGTCACATGCAAGCTTATTCAAGCAGTCGTAGCAGCAATTTTAGCTAGCCTTAGGTGAGTTAGAACAATTGAGATAGCGAGGCAATGACAGTGTTCGGAGTTTATTGCCTCCCTGTTTGACATTGAGATTGCCAATCATCTGTCAATGGCGACTCATCTTGCTATTGCATCGGCATACTATGTGTTTTCGTGTTATCATTGCTGGAGCACACACGTTATGTACATTGCTATATGAGTTCTTAGATAATTAATTGCATCCCAGTCTTAGTGATCTGCATCCAAATGTTGTGAATGAGATCAAGGTTATCCATGCGTTTAATACAACACCCACCAGCAGCAATCCTTTTATAATAATCTTTCCATTAAGAGAATGAGAATGTTAGCTTATTCAGGGAAATCATTATTTCTTAATGGAGCACTATTCGAAGACCCTTACTAATCTAAAAATAATACCTAATTTGTGTTGGTGTGATTAACTGAACGATTAGACTGTGTTCATTTACTTTGTTCCCATGATTTCTGATGGCAAAGTGTTCGGAACTCTGCAAGTTCACAATTTTTTTCAAAAAATAAAACAAATTACATCACTTTTCCAGTGTCTGCTTGGCTTGAGGTTTGGGGGCACTTAAAGTTTTCTATGGGTGTGCCATTGGGAATAACGTGACATGTGCACTGCATGGTCTCAATCAAGAATGCACACTGGCTCTATCACTGGTTAATCTTTATTTATAAGATGTGGCATTTGTCTTCACAGGCACATTGTTCCCTCTGAAATGGGTCGATGTAATCATAAACAGAAAACCTAGCAAAATAGACCAAACAACCATTGTTCTTGAGCATTCTCTAAATTTACTGAAAAGGGGGGGCCCTCGGCCCCCCCGCACGCATGGCGGCGCGGCGACCATCTCCCCCCCTCTCCCCGCGTGTCATTCGACGGTGGGGGCGTGCCCTGGGGGTGCGGCCCACCGCCGATTGGCCGGCGGCCCTCCTGACCCGGATTCAATGGAGTGGTTCCGGGTCGGGGGGGGCGGGCGATAGGAGGGGCCATCCGGCCCCTCGGGAATAAGAGGTAGGGAGCGCCCAGGAGACCCCCTTGTCCCTGGACGCTCCCTCGCTGAACGTTGTGCCCCGCGTTCGGGGCCTCTTTGTTTTAGTAATTTTCTCCGTTTATTTTACAGGTGTCGGAGTCGGAATCCTGTGGAGCGGCGCCGAATTTTCGAGCATCGACCTCGGAGACTTTGCCTTGGGCCGGCCGCGTTGTGGGGACGGAGAGCGTGTTCGGGTGTTTAACTGCTTTCGCTTTTCTTCTAGCGTTGTGGAGCGGAGGGCGAGACGAGGAACATCGCTTCGCGGGTCCAGCCGCGTGCGTTGTGGAGCGGAGGGCGAGACGAGGAACATCGCATCGCGGATTGCCGAAGGTCCGAGGAAGCCACGCTGCAGGTGCCGGGAGCGGCTGAGGACGCATGGTGCGGCCCGTGTAGAGGCCTGTAAGGTATCGTGTGGGGACGAAGGGATAGCCGGTAACGACGCTCTGCGCTCTGACTTCACAACCGGTGAGCGCGCCGGCAAGTAAAGGGGGATCTGGTGCGAGCTATTGCCTTATCATTCTGCCATACGGGTCGCAAGAGAATATTATTTGGCGCTCATTCTCAATTATTTTGGTGCGCATTCACGCGCATTCTCACATTTTGTGGCCTTATGTGTTGCTAAGAGGCAGCTGTATTTTGTGATCGGTATTAGGCAATTGTTTGCGCGCGCTGTCCCACGCATTTGCACTCGCGCCGAAAGGAAGTAAAGCAGGGTCCACCAGGGCAGCACCTGGATGGGAGACCCTATGTAAAAATTGTACAGTTGTTCAGAGAAACGATTTCCACGGCTGCACTGCATTTATTAATAGGTAATTGGGGTTCATGAGTAGAAACAAAGTGTACAATGGTGTAAATAGCGTTTCTTCATGGGTTGTGCTTTAGTAACTGAGTGATTCGTTGTTCATATCTTTACACAAAGTGAACAGTCCAGGCAATAAGTGCAGTCACAGGTGCAGTAATAGCGTGGTCTTTTTTAGGAGGGATATTGTGAATTATGCTGAGATAGTGTGTTTTTAGTGGCGCACAGCAACAGTGAGGTTAACAGGGGTGTTCAATTGTCTCCTTGTATTTCAAAGTGGCTTTTTCTAAAACTGCCCCTGTTCCATTACACGGCGCTAATACTTTTCTCACTTCCAGGCAATTTAACGACATTTTGGGTGCAATTCAATAGCGGACAAGACCTAAGGGCGTTCAGCACGCGACGTGGTGGACCGTGGGCGCTGATCAGTATCGCCGGCGAGGACGCAGGACTGGTCGGTACGAGGGGTACGGGGGGCTGGCATTCGTCGCTCCTGGTGGCCGCCGGGTGGGCCTACATTAGGTTTACTCACCCCTTACATAAGCGGACAAGCCGCTAGTGTTGCGGTCGCCGTTTCACGGTGCTGAAAGCCCCCTGGTGACCCTCCATCAAAAGGTACACAGAGTCGCCCTGTTGTAATATTGAGAAGAGTAGGCTGCTGTTGTCGGGGGTAGCATCATGCCAGGTCCACGGGGTGGAAAGAAAGGGTCCAACATGGAGGCTATGATGCGGGCTATGATGCGTGATATGAAAGAAATGAAACAGCAGCTAGGGAAAGTAAATGAGCTGGAAGCACGGTTTAATGAGAAGCATGGTGACGCCCCAGGCCCATCGGCTAGGCCTATTCGCAAGAGGGTTGCACCAGTGCCAAGGGGGGATTTTATCACTTCACCTACGAAGTCTAAGTCCAAGAGACCCAGGGATGACACCCCCACCCCAGGGCCAGTAGAGCCGGTACCTTCCGTGCCGGCGGCGGTTGTGCCACCCCCGCACATACCTATGCCTACACCCCTTGCCCCCGTGGTGCCGGTGCCTGTAGGTCAACCAGTAGACGCTGGGCCTGCTTCCCCACCGGTGCCCACAATCCCGGGTACAGGTATCCCACACCCGGCACCCGCCCTGCCAGCCGTGCCGGTACCACAGGCCATAACCCCAGTGGTACCTGTTGTTCCTGTGGGTAATTTCGAGTCAACGCCCCCTGAACTGGTATCCCAGTTAACGGCCTTGATGCCATGGCTCCAAAAAGGGGGAGCTTTTCCGAATTCTGCAGATCATGCAGCAGAGGCGGCGAAGTTTGTGGAAAAAATCAGATTGGCGCCGGTCGCCAACAGTGTTGTCTTGCCAGTATCTTCTCCCCTTGCAGGTCCGAGTGTTCCCCAGCTGGACGGATTGAATGGGCAGCCGCCCCCGGTGCCCGCACTTGGTAAGGAAGTGGCATTGCCGCTCTTGGGGGACGGTGTTGTACCTTCCAGGAGCGAGAATCTGGCTCAGCATGTGTCATTAGCAGTGAAAGAGATGATTTGGGCGGATAAATACGTATACATTTATTCTTTGTTGTTAGATAATAGGGAAATGGAGCAGGCAAAAGCACTAAAGGAGTGGATGCTCCCAAGTGAATGGAGGGCGCAGTGTACTAGATTTAGAGTTGAGGAGAATCTCAACAACTGGATGCAAGCATGGGCTGTATTCACTGCAGTTAAAGCTGAACGTCCTCCAGATTTACAGGCAGCATTGGCATGCTACTCGAGCAGGATTGTGGGGTGGAGTCAACAGTATTCTGGGGAAGAATGGAAGGGTTATGATGTCAATTTCAGGAAGGCATTGGAATTCAACAGATCATTGCCATGGGACACGGTAGATTCCATGGCTTGGCGCAAACAGTTCTCCGATACTGCACCCCCCCCCTCAGTTCGGTGCGGGCAAGGTGTTCACTAGACCGCATCAGCCCTTTCGGCCCCCCCAAACGAGTGAGGTACCTGGGAAGTTTAGGGCAGGTGGGCCAGAGAAGAAAGGGGTGTGCTGGGATTTTAATAGGCGCACCTGCACAAGGTCCGCGTGTAAGTTTAGACATGCATGTTCCTCCTGTGGGCACCCCTCTCATCCAGAAACCACCTGTAGGTCCAAGCAAAGTAACACAGGTCAGAGGGGTAGGGGAAGGCCAGTGTAACGCAAACAGGTTAGGCCCCCCCACACCAGTGGATGTGGTGGCAATGATTCCATGGTTGAACAGATACCCAGACCACACATCGGCCACCCTACTCCAAGAAGGTTTTTCTAAGGGTTTTAGGATCCCGGCCGGGGGATACACAGGCAGTGCGCACTGTAGAAATCAATTGTCAGTCAAGCACAATCCGGCTGTTGTGGCCGCCAAAATTGACAAGGAGCTTTCATTAGGCAGGATAGCTGGCCCTTTTTCTGAAGTGCCAGTACCCAATTTTGTGTGTTCCCCATTGGGAGTTGTCCCTAAAAAAGAGAAGGGGCAATTCAGATTGATCCATAACCTGTCTGCACCTAGGGGGGCGTCATTGAATGATGCCATTGACGAGGGTATCTGTAGTGTTAAGTATGCCTCTTTTGATCAGGCTGTTAACTTACTACAGGCCACGGGACCCGGGGCGCTGATGGCGAAATCTGACATAGAATCAGCCTTTCGCCTCCTCCCAGTCCACCCGGCGGACCAACATCTTTTAGGTTTCACCTTTAGGGAGAGGTTCTACATGGACAAATGCATGCCTATGGGTTGTTCTATTTCTTGCGCCTACTTTGAGATGTTTAGTTCCTTTCTTGAATGGGCCATGAGACAAGTGACGGGCCATCAAGGGGTCATGCATTACTTAGATGATTTCCTCTTCCTCGGTACAGCGGGATCTCAGGAGTGCGCACTGGCATTGCAGGAATTTTGCGTGCTCATGCGGGCTTTTGGGGTCCCTCTTGCGCCCGGGAAGACGGTGGGCCCGACCACCTGCTTAGAATTCCTTGGCATCGAGATTGACTCAATGGAGGGATGTTTTAGATTACCTATGGACAAGGTGTGCAAATTCAAGACATCGCTACAGTTATGCCTCCGGAAGGAGAAGGTCACTCTGCAGCAATTACAGGAGGTGGTAGGGCAATTGAATTTCGCATTGAGAATCATCCCCATGGCTCGCCCCTTCTCTCGCTCCATCGCCCACGCGATGAGGGGCCTGAGGGAAAAACACCACCGCACGCGCCTATCGTCTGAAATTCGCCAGGATATGCTTATTTGGATGGCATTCCTGGAGGATTTTAACGGTAGGGTGGTCTGGCCCGGCCCGCCCACAACATCGGCGGAGTTGGGACTATGGACTGACGCGGCCGGTGGTGTGGGCTTTGGCGCCATCCTAGGGAACAGGTGGGTCGCTCAACAGTGGCCAGAAGAATGGAAGACATGGGGTCTGATCAGCAACATTGGCTTCCTTGAACTCTTCCCAATCTGGGTGGCACTGATGGTATGGCCCGAACACCTATGTAACCAATCAGTGGTGTTTTGGTCAGACAACATGACAGTGGTGGAATGTATCAACCAGCAGGGGGCGCGGTGTCCTTTCATACTTCGGCTGATCAAAGAAATTGTTCTGCGGTGCCTTAAACTGAATGCTAATTTTAGAGCCAAACATGTCCCTGGTATTTTAAACAATGCGGCTGACTCCCTTTCTCGCTTCAAAATGCAGGTTTTCAGGGAACATCTTCCCACAGCAGACCCCTCGCCAGCACACTTCCCAGCAGTACTTTGGCAGATTGGTGCCCCAGATTACAGGACCTCGTGGTCGCTAGCCTAGCCCCCAGGACCAAGACGGCTTACGAAGGGGCGTTTCTGTCTTATTGTTCTTTCTTGGGGCCACAGTGGGAAGTGCTTTGGGCGAAGGAGGATGGGTTTGCAGCCTATTTAGAATGGATGCATAAGGAGGGGCGCTCGGTGGCAGCGGCGACCAGACATAGGGCAGCTGTGTCATTCTTCGCGCAAGCTAGGGGCTTCCGGGATCCCACTAATACCTTTATGATACGTAAGGCTTTAAGGGGATGGCGCCGTATTCAGGGACACCAGAAGGATAAGAGGAAACCCATTGGAATGGCCCGGCTAACAGCCTTACTGGGCACACTGGAGACTGTTTGTAACTCGGAGTGGGAGGTGCTTCTTTTTAAGGCGGCATTCTCCCTGGCATTCTATGGGGCGCTGAGAATTAGCGAACTTGTGACAGGTTCCAAGTCAGACCTACTAGGCGGCTTGCAAAAGGCTGGGGTGTTGATAAGGGGGGACACCATGTGGGTGACTATCCAGAAATCAAAAACCGACCAAGAAGCTAGGGGTCACACCATAGTTCTGCAAAGGGCCCCCGCCAACCCGTGCTGCCCGGTGAGGCACGTAGAATCACTCCACGGACTATTGGTAGGTTCAGCGGGCAGGGCATTGCTCTGTCACGCTGACGGGAGCCCCTTGACCAGGTATCAATTCAGGAGAGTGTTCGAAATGGGGGTTAGGAAAGCAGGTCTTGACCCTAAAGAGTTTGGCTCTCATTCCTTCAGGATTGGGGCAGCAACTGAGGCTGTGGCGGGGGGCCTCCCGGTGGAAAGAGTGAAGACAATTGGGAGATGGTCTTCAGAATGTTATAAACGTTATGTTCGGATTGACATGCTATGATTACTTGTCACTCACGCCTGGTCTCTTTCCGCTCTCTTACAGTTTCTCAGACCTGTTACGCAGGGGAGGAATTTGTCGTCGGGCACCGCCAATATTCATCGGCACGGAGCGGCGACCAGGAAATTATGAAGAACAATGTCTGGATTGTTGGTCATTCATATGTGAAGCGAGCAGAATGTGTCTTCCTGTCAGGTGATAAGAGGAAAAGGGCGGCACAACTAGGGTTGGACATCACGTTCTTTGGCAGAGGGGGGTTATGTCTTCACGAGTTTAGGGGATTCTTCCAAGGGCTGTTAGCACGCCAGCAGTCTCCACCGTCAGTGGTGATACTTCACCTTGGGGAGAATGATTTGGCAACACTGGGCAGGCGCATCTTGATTGAGGAGATTATCTCAACGGCGGGTTGGATAGCTAGGACCTGCCCCGGGTGCACACTAGTATGGTCACAACTCATACCCCGACTACAGTGGCGGGGGGGTCATTCGGTCAGGGCGTTGAATCACTCGGTAAAGAGGATCAACACACGATTGGATAGGTTGTTTCGAACCCCCTTGTTACAGTCAATACCTCATGGGTGCATCTGGGGTCACAAGTATTACTTGAAGGACGGGGTTCATTTGACAGAGGAGGGTAATGTCCTATGGTCTGACAATATCTGGGCTTGGCTAGAGGGCTTTGAGAGGAGGAGGGTGTCCTTAGGCAGGGGCTAGAGGGGGAGGCCAGATCGTCGGTTAACAATGCTGGCCTGTGGCGGTAAGGTCATTATCGGTGAGCACATATTTGAGGTCTGAGGGGGCGGGCATCATCCTATGGAGGTTCCCGCCCGGGGGGAGGGGCCTGCGGGCCACTCCCAGTACTCCAGGGGCAAGGTAATATGCAAAGGAGCGCGGGTAGGAGTAGTTCACGCTTTCCTTAGGCTGGTAGCCACCCCGCGCGCGTGGACTCATGACGCCACCGGCGCAGAGTAAGGGCCCTCCTTTAGTGGGTAAATGGAGTTTAGGGCGTAGACCGGGCAACTCCCGGGGTAACACTGCGCATGCGCACTTCTAGGGGGGAGGCGCAGCTTGTAGGACCTGACACCGGTAGTGACCCTGCCATATGGCCAGAAATGTACAAAAACCAAGTGTAGGATGTTTAGTTTAAGCTAGGAACAACATGTATTAGAGTTTTGTTAAGGTCAGGCTCTCAAACTTGTTGATAACAATTGTATAACTGAATGTCCTGCTGATTTTTGTATTCATTGTTGATTATGCAATTAAAACCTTTTTTAATTTCATACTTTAATAAATACGGCCGGGCGACTAGCGCCCGCCTTCCAAAAAGTAAAACACGTCTCGTGTCCACGTTCCTGGGTGTTGGGTGCCGGATTGGGGGGAGGCGGCAGCTAGTCGCTGACCATGTGAAAAGGGGGGGCCCTCGGCCCCCCCGCACGCATGGCGGCGCGGCGACCATCTCCCCCCCTCTCCCCGCGTGTCATTCGACGGTGGGGGCGTGCCCTGGGGGTGCGGCCCACCGCCGATTGGCCGGCGGCCCTCCTGACCCGGATTCAATGGAGTGGTTCCGGGTCGGGGGGGGGCGGGCGATAGGAGGGGCCATCCGGCCCCTCGGGAATAAGAGGTAGGGAGCGCCCAGGAGACCCCCTTGTCCCTGGACGCTCCCTCGCTGAACGTTGTGCCCCGCGTTCGGGGCCTCTTTGTTTTCCCACCCACCATCCCTTGGTACAAAGTTTTAAGCAGTGTTATGTCCGGTTTAATGATAAGTTTCGAAGGTACGGACCACGGGAGAGAGTGGGCTGTTGGTGTATTTTGTGATCTGTTGTTTAGGAATTTTTTCCCCTTTGTAGCAAAAAGATGTGTGAAGTGAACTGTATTTGAAGCTATGTGTCTTTAGGCCTTTTTTCCCTTTATAGCTAGACGTTGATATTGTGATTTTGAGAAACATGAGTGAACCAAATTGTAATTTAATGCCATGTGTCGTTAGGCCTTTTTTCCCTTTTAGCTATACGTTGATACTGTTATTTATTAGCCAGTGTAGTTGTCCTTTAGAATTTTTTCCATAGGTCGTCGTATTTATTAGGTATGGGGCATGCGGTAAGGTCATTATCGGTGAGCACATATTTGAGGTCTGAGGGGGCGGGCATCATCCTATGGAGGTTCCCGCCCGGGGGGAGGGGCCTGCGGGCCACTCCCAGTACTCCAGGGGCAAGGTAATATGCAAAGGAGCGCGGGTAGGAGTAGTTCACGCTTTCCTTAGGCTGGTAGCCACCCCGCGCGCGTGGACTCATGACGCCACCGGCGCAGAGTAAGGGCCCTCCTTTAGTGGGTAAATGGAGTTTAGGGCGTAGACCGGGCAACTCCCGGGGTAACACTTCGCATGCGCACTTCTAGGGGGGAGGCGCAGCTTGTAGGACCTGACACCGGTAGTGACCCTGCCATATGGCCAGAAATGTACAAAAACCAAGTGTAGGATGTTTAGTTTAAGCTAGGAACAACATGTATTAGAGTTTTGTTAAGGCCAGGCTCTCAAACTTGTTGATAACAATTGTATAACTGAATGTCCTGCTGATTTTTGTATTCATTGTTGATTATGCAATTAAAACCTTTTTTAATTTCATACTTTAATAAATACGGCCGGGCGACTAGCGCCCGCCTTCCAAAAAGTAAAACACGTCTCGTGTCCACGTTCCTGGGTGTTGGGTGCCGGATTGGGGGGGAGGCGGCAGCTAGTCGCTGACCATGTGACTCGTTAAAAGGAAGATAATGCGTTTAAAACAAATGTTACAAAAACTAGAGAAAAGATGTTTGACAGAACAAGAGTGTTCAATTTGTCGTATTTTCATTGGAAAATATTACTCTATTGACCCATTGTAAGCGGGAGACAACCTTTACAACGCAACTTTTACTACGCAGTGCCATTACGACGCAACTTTTACAACGCAAACCATTACAACGCATTGCGCTGGGGGGCGCTCTAGGATAGGGAATAGCTTTAATTTACTATCCAACACCTTCGCTACTATCCACGGGGACTGGAGTTGGAATAGTAAATTAAACTATTCACTATCCAGCGCCCCAAAGCACTATGCGTTGTAATGGTATGCGTTGTAAAAGTTGCGTCGTAATGGCATGCGTTGTGAAAGTATGCGTTGTGATGTCATACATCCTTGTAAGCACCGAAAGTCACCTGTTCCCTAAGCTGGACATTAAATTAAGTGGGATATTTCCAAGGAGCTTGCGCCGCCACTGGGTCATTTTTTTGATGCAGGGGCTAAATATTTATAAGGTGATGCATCTAGGCAGATGCGTCACTTTTCCTCGGCCTGCATTGGTTTTTACCTTTGTCGGAATCGGCTGCGTTGCGTCAGTTTTATTATATGCAAGGTAGGCACTCTCACCTAAAATACCCCATAAAACTGACACAGAGGTATTTAAGACATTTTGCAAAAGTGATGCATCTTATGGAGGTGAGCCGCTGAGCTTGAGATGTGTCACATTCCTGCCCCTTTAGGGCCTTATTTGCAAGGAATTATGCATTGCTGCGTCAAGGCAGTGATGCATCAAATTTTCTTGCGTCTGCATCAAAAAACCTTACGACGCCATGGATGTGCCATATTTACAATACAGGGCTTCATGGCGCAAGGTCACAAGGATGCATCAGAAATTCTTACTCATCCGTCGGTAGGATGCCTCAAGGCATCTGGCCCTAAAGTGGTGCATTGCTGTAGTTGATCATAAGACTGACGCAACTACAGCAACGCACCTGAAAACAGAGGCAATGTGTCAGTTTGTGTGGGGACCAATGTAATGGAATGTGAACAGGTGAAACACTCACCTTTCTCTCTATTATATTGGTCCTGGATTTCAGGCATGCAAGTGGGCATAGTGTACTTATGTGTATCACAATGCCTACGTATTTGTGAAATATTATGTTAAAGTACAGTGTGAATGCATACAAGTCTGTGTGTGTGATGTGATATTTGCTGTGTTACCTACCCTATGTGCGCACTTACCTGTTGAGTGGTTGTGACTTGATTGCAGATTACACTGTTTCAAGTCATTTCAGCTTGTCAGACACCTTTGCCACAGCTAATTCTGGGTATGTGTGGAATGTGTGCAAGTAGGACCATAGCTGAACAGAGGTGTCTGGAAGGCTTCTGAAAAGAGATGCACCTGTTAAGGTAGGCAGGTAGTGCTTTTGAAGGTGTGAGTGAGGAGTTTCAACCATGCACATGTGTGTATTTAGAGCCAGTGGAGCTCCTTCAGGGATGGTGTGATGCGACTATTACATGGGTGGTTTAGGGTGATTGAAGTTGTTACGATATATCATGATGTTTGAATGCACTGGTGTAACATAGGCCTCCGCATCCCTGTGGTCAGGGTCGTGCTGAGCTCTAGGGGGCCTCCTCAGCACGGTCCCCTGTCCTGAGAGCTCTTGAGTGAGTCCGGAGGGGGCCCCTCCATGTACTTTGCAGGGAAGGCCCCCTCAAGTTTCTTTATGCCACTGTCTGGATGATGCCATGCTGGTTCAGATCAAACCTGTTATTTAAGTTCTCACAGCTATTGGTAACATACACTGATCATGCAGGAGGATCACTATGTAAATGCCCAAATGGGGAGATGGGGACACTGTAAGAGCATTATTCATTATAAAAAGATGTGTTTTGGATTATTCGGTGTCTCAGTAATACACCAAATGATGGATTAATGAAATTAAGCAACTAAACATATATGGTGTTGATTAATAGATTTTTCAGTTCTCTATCTATAGGACCCACTGAGGTACAACATTGGACAAGATCATATATCATTAGTAATTGGCATATTAAGCATTAAGAATGTTCTGTATATATGCATGGCCACTATATAAAATTATAAAAATGCAAAACTATACAGTTATTATTATTACTCATAACACACATTATTATTGATTATGGTGGCTGTATTTGTGTCACTTTTTGAAAACTTAAATAATGATTTCAGAGTAAATAACTTTTGTGAAGGTTTTGATGTACATTTTTTGCTGTCTCCATGGATGTTGATTTACCAGAATGCCAGACATAGTGGAATTGGCATCACATGCCCTTTAACACCAAATCACAACAAAGCAAGTGACTTTATTTGACATCATCAAAATTCCAGAGGTGGCAGAAGTGATATCACAAATTCTTTGACATAATGACATCACAGGAAGTGACATCATATGTCCTTTGACTCTGAATCATTATAGGAGGAGATGTCAAGTGACCTTAATCCTGAGGGCATCACAATATTTGACATCACTGACTTTCCATAATAACTGAAAGATTCACATGAATATACAATACCACACTGTTTTAGATGCCACCTATATTATGGTGTTGATATGATCTTAAAAAATGGTGGGAAATAATACTTGCTCTGAATTGAAGCAAGTGAAGGAACTGAGCCAGACTTCCTCTACGGAGTGTAGAGAGAGGTTCCAAAACTGAGAAAATACTGGGTCAAATAATGCATTGCAAAGCATATTTGTCACATAGTCTAGCTAAAAATCATAGGCTCTTAATGGCCTCTCATTAAATATTCATGTATTTTCAGGGTGTGCCAAACCAATCAACCCCATTGTTTCAAAATGTGATCTGGGGCCCCATGTGTTAAAATGTATCTCTTGCATGCCAGGACCAGCATTTTATCATGGCTGCTCCCCTCCATAAGCCTGGTATTACCTCCGGTGCACTAATGCATGCATTTTGCCATGGCTTCCTCTTCTGCCAATACATTCCTCAAGTATGCCAGCACCAGAATTTGTTCTGGGGTGCCCCATATGTAAAAAATTACTTCTAGTATGCCAACAACAATATTTTACCATGGACCAAGTATGCCAAGGTTTTCCTATAATATGCCAATACAAGAACATTATCAAAGGTGTCTGTAGTAATCAGAATTGTTTTCAGTACACCAGCATAAGTATTTTGCCATGGGTGTCTCTCTGAGCTAAGAAGTTTGGGTATGCTTGGGCAAATTCAAGACTCACAAGCATAACACTATATTCCTAGTCTCCCTTATTTAAAGTCCCTCACTCACACGCATTCTCACTCATTTGCACTTGCTCTCAATTATCTGCACTCATTCATTCTCACTTTCTTGCCTCGTTACTTTCACTCATTTTCACTCACTCTCCCCAGTCTTACTCCGATTAATTCATATTCACACTCAAACTCTCTTTTACTCTCAATCCTTATTCTAAGTAAGTCTCACTTATTCTCTCTCAATGATTCACTGAATCTCACTTGTGTTTACACTCACTCACTGTCACGGTCACTCACTAATTCTCACTCACAAACTCTAACACTCCCCCACTTGTAATCTTGATAATACATTCTCACTCAACCAATCTCACTCATCCGCAGTCACTCTTACTCTGACTCAATTAGTAACATTCAGTGTCACTCATGCTCACAAACTATCTGTCAGTGAGTCTCACTCACACACACACACACAAATGTCCACACATACACACATTTTCGCTCTCATGGTCACATTCTTACCCACAAGCAGATGCACAACCTACATTTAGAAGCATTTTTATCACCTCAGCTGCCAGTACAGGTTCATTTTCTTTCAAAAATGGAGGATGGCAACATGATGCCCAAAAGAGCAAGCTACACCTGTGTTCTTGGCATTGCATGTTCCAACTCTGAGTAACCTAAAGCAGTTCTGGAAAATGATGGCATACCAGCCACCATATTGTCCTGAGTGAGCTCAGTGAGTTATCCCAACAAGTAAACGGCGAACTTAGGGAGAATTCTCATCAGAGTGTTGGAATTATATAAAATGTGGAAAATGGTGCATTATACCACACCCATTTCAGCATAAACTAATGTCCCATCTCCTTTTCCGATCATTCCTCTTTTGCTCTCTCATTCTTTTTCTGAACCCTAACCATAACACCTCCTTTTACTTCTTCTATAACCTTTCTTTGTTCTTCTCTTTCCTTCTTACTACCACTCTCTTGTTTTTACTTCAAAGCTCTTCATTCTCTTTCTTGATGTCCATGTCATTGCTCCCATCACTTTCTCTCCTCATTCCCTTTTCAACACAATTTATTCTCTTTCTTTCATTACTCTTCATCCATCCCTTTTCTCTCTTTTTCTGGATACCTTCCCCCTCTCTACCTCCCTCCTCATGTCCCTTTCAGATCTTACCTCCACTTTTTCTTCTACTTGCTGTTTCTATCTCCCATTACTTCTTTCTCCTTCCTAAACCATTAAAGGCCCTGGAAATTAGCAACAAGGGTAGTCCTTGTCAGACCTGCTCTCCAGTAA
The DNA here is from genome assembly GCF_964261635.1 of Lissotriton helveticus. Taxonomy (NCBI): domain Eukaryota; kingdom Metazoa; phylum Chordata; class Amphibia; order Caudata; family Salamandridae; genus Lissotriton; species Lissotriton helveticus. The sequence goes on along the minus strand of NC_136061.1, from coordinate 1,690,037,980 downwards.
GGAAGGGTTGATTTTAAGATCATATAGAATTTGCCAATATGAACAGGCTGTCCACTGGAAGGCCATAATTCGCATGGGATGAAGTGTTTTGGAAAACTGCATAGGTAAATCTGGAGACAACATCAAATTTGTGAGTAAATAATGGCAATTGATAGAGAGGTGAGCCATAATTCCTGTGGCAAATGTTTAATGGCAGGCAGAAAAGTAGAAGACAAGTTATGCTTTCTAAATTAAAATGCTGCAGCAACAAATGATGGATGGAATGCTCAATAAATCAAACATTCGCCCTAAGTCAAGATGATCTGGGTTTTATTCCGCCGCTCTTTTGCTCACTACACCACCCCAGTTTGGACCAGCCATATGCAAATCAGTATTGACCTACTCCTCATGGGAACAGTCCAGCCCGAATTGCCAAGCCAGGTTCTCCCTGGACTAGAAACAAGCATTCTTAGATCGTTTTTGAGGTATCACCCCAGATCAGCCTGGCAAGCTTGAGTCCAGTGATTCAAGTAATATAGATAGAGTTAATAAGCAATGACAGCCATTTAAATAAAATTAGACACAAATTCCAACTGCACTGAGAGGTTAAAGTTTCCACAAAAATACCAATACCTCACCATGCAATACTAAGCTTCTGCCTTTTTACCTCCAGATTCTGAGTACTGTAGTTCAGAACAAGTGATAACATGTGGTATTCTTTGTAGTGCCTTTGAGCAGATTGACGTATGCAGGCAAGCAACCTAGACTGAAATGGGTAATATTGGCATTCCCTTCAAACAGGGAGGCCTCCTTGTGCCTGATTTTGAACTTTGCTACTACTGTGCTCAGGCTCACTATGCACATTACTGGCACTATCTGGCTTCACTCCAGCTCAACACTGTTGTCAAAACTGCTACTGCACACCCATGCCAACTTAATACAATAGTTTACTCTCCTGACAGGATCCCAAAGGTGAAATTAATACTATTAAATGTGTGATCTGGTATTTGGGCAACCTCTTTAGCTGACTCACCTAAACCAATTTTATGCAGCAAATGTGCAACTTGCATAGAGTCCCTTGCTCCCCTTGACTACAGACCAAGGTATGCATGAAACTCAAACTCATGCAATCTCTACAGCTGCAAAAACAAGGTGACCTATTCCCTAAAGGCAATTTCATACAGTCCATTGCCATTCAAGAACCCCTTTTTTGCATTCCCCTTGACATGCTTCTGTGTTATAGACTTTGCACCATCAGTGAGGGACTTTACACCACCTTTCCAGCTATGTCTCCATTACTTTTGTCATTGAAAACACAATTCTGTTTACTCCCAAGGAGAGATTTAAGTGGTTGGTAGATCTAGCAGGCTTCCCTACTGAGGTGCAATAGCAATTCTTCTGCCGCCTAAGAAGTGTGCTCTTATCAAACTATAGACTGCATTTAATATATCTGAATCCTCCATTGGATATTCCACACCTCAGTCTTTCTACGCAATACAGACCTTCAAGACACTTCAAACTGCATTCACTTTGGGACACAAGATGCAGATATTCACCAACTGGCATGGACATGCTTAGTTGTAGCAGACTTCTGGTTGTCAGTGATGCATGTATTGACTGATATATATATATTTTTTAAGAGTTTTATTGTGTAGTCCACAAGTTACACAGCTGTTTGCCTACAACCCTGAATCCGGCAGCAATATGCATATGTAATCCATATCAACCCATACACAGCTTGCATGCCTACAACCCAACGGGCCGGCAGCGAAGTACAATATTTATGAAGCACGTTTGTTAATACCACTCTTGATCCAATGAGTACTGATATTGTAATGATAATATGTCGTGGACCATAACTATATACCAACAAGAAACCCAAACCCCCTCCCCACCTGCCTATCCCAAAGTACCAGTACAGCATCTTACATGGCGTGTGTTTGCTTGGTTGTTGTCTCGACCAGATGGAGCTACTAGGTCCTTTCTTCACTCTTTTCAGCGATTGCCCTCCGACTGCCACCTTGTACGTGAAAGTAGATATCATTTAGTGTGGATAGGCACCTACTTATTGTGATATGCAACATGTCACATGGTTCAGCCATCCCTGAGGTCTGACCTGCCCGAACCCAGCCAGGTTACAAAGGGTTCCCAAATATCAACTGGTCTAGATCTACAAGGCATAAGTTCCCAATAATGGGACAGCTGGTCCTTACAATAAATGGCTGCATTCAACCAAGCAGCTATCGTGGGGGGCTGTTGCTTCTTCCAGTGTATCGCCCCCTGACGCTTAGCTAAAAGTAACAACATGGCTGTCAGTTTACGTGAGCTCTTCGAGATGTTAAAAACTAAACCCAACAGTGCCACCAATGGAGTAGCTGGTGTCAAGTTATTAGTAATTTGTCCAATATGTCTTAAGACGTCCTTCCAGGACAGAGCGATCGGTCCGCAGTTCCAAGATAAGTGCGCAAACGAGGTGCCCTGAGTCCCACATCTCCAGCATCATGGAAGGAGTATATAATTCCTTGTGGTGTGCCCTCTTAGCAGTCCCTCTCCATGCCTAACGCGTCGTTTCTACAGTGTCTATTTCCAAGTGTGGTCTCTTATAAGTCTGATATACAGCTGTATTAAGTGAAATGGGAGCAACCTTATCAATTTCTATTGCCACATGAGGTTGATAGGGTGTTGGGTGCTGCCAGAAGTGTAAGTATTGTGCCTGTGCGCTGTAGGCGTATAGTTCGAAATTCGGGACCCCCAATCCACCCTGGGTAAAGGGAAGCGTCAATAAGTTCCATGAGACTCTAGGTTGTTACCCTGCCCATTCAATATTGTGAGAGCGGAGTTTTCTGAAGAAATGGGTGTTCAGTGGCATCGGGATATTGACAAACAGGTAAAGCAGTTTGGGCAGCAGAACCATTTTAGTAATGGCTAAGCGCCCTATCAAGGATAGCGGTAACTTTTTCCATCTCTGTATTTTGCTTCCTATCCAGTCAATCACTGTACCGTAATTGGCTAGCCATATTTCCTGCAGTGATCTGCTTACCCATATTCCCAAATATTTGACTTCTCCACTAACCCATTGTATTGGTAATTCTGTTTCAAATGGGGTTGTGGAATCAGTGAGCGGAGCTATCGTGGATTCAGACCAGTTTATTTGAATTCCAGTTAACCCACCATATCAAATTAGTTCTCTCATAATTATTACAAAGTTTTCCTTGGGATTCATCAAATACACTATCATGTCATCTGCGTACATCAAGATCAGTAGGCCTCGTGATGTAAAACCTATACTCCTTTGTGTGTGGTGTTGTCTGAGTCTAGCAGCCAATGGTTCCATGGCAATTGCAAACAATAAAGGTGACAGAGGACAACCCTGCCGTGTCCCTCTCGTAATGGCAAAGGTTTCCGACACCTGCCCATTTATTATAACTCTAGCCATTGGACTTGTGTATATAAGTTGAATTTGTTGAATAAATAAAGGACTTAGTCCCAAACTAGTCAGCAACGTGAAAAGAAAGATCCATTCTAAGGATTCAAACGCTTTTCGTGGCGTCTAATAATATGGCTGCTGCCTGTACATGGGGGGGCCAGATAGTGCAGGAGACCAAACACTGTTCTAAAATTGTGAGATGTTGAGCGACCTGGTATAAAACCAGATTGATTCAGCAGTTCTATCTGCGGGAGCATCGGTTGTAATTGGTTTGCAAGTAACTTGGCATATATCTTAGCATCCAAATTGATTAGGGACAATGGGCGATACGAATCAGGCTTGGTTGGATCTTTATCAGGCTTCAGCAAGGTGATTATGGTTGCCTCACGCAGTGTGGGGGGCAGAATGCCAGTGTCCATAGCCTCCAAATACATCTGTAGCAGAGGTGGGGCTAGGATATCGACATACTCCTTGTAAAATGCTGCAGTCAGCCCATCTGAGCCCAGAGCCTTACCAGCTGGCATACTGCTGATCACCTGCCCGATGTCATGTAATAGGGAGTTCCATGTATTCTCTGGCACCATTGTTAAACCAATCCAGAGCCATTGTATCCAAATACTCCACAATATCAGTTTGGGACGGGATGGTTTGAGACGTATATAGTTTTTTGTAGAATAGGGACATAGTCTTTAGGATTCCCCGTGGCGTTCTAACTACCTCTCCTCCATCCGCATGCAGTTCGGTGACATACTCCGCTCCCCTAGGTGAACTAAGTAGGCCTGCCAGTGTTTTCCCAGCTCTTTCACCCTCACCATAGCGCCTCCCCTGAGTGTATTTGTGAAAATATGTTGTTTCCCTCTCTGCCTCTATCTGAAAATCTGTCAGCTTGGATCTAATCTGTGCCGCAGTATCAGGGATATCAGGGGAAGAGCACTGAATTTGTGATCTTTCCAGCTCCCCCAACTCTCGCTCTAATTTATGCAGTGTGTTGCGTATTTCCCTCAGGACTCCCGTTTTAAGCGCTATGCATTCTCCCCTCACCACAAATTTAAACGCTTCCCAAAGCGTACCAGGGGACTCCATCGAGTCTTTGTTTAGTGCAAAATAATCGTCAATTTTCCCTCATAACTCTTCTTGGAAAACTTGGTCCAGCAGTGCACCTGATGGGAATCTCCAGCTAAAAGGAGGTACATATGGATCTGGGACCTTAAATATCAACTGAGTGGGCGAGTGATTGGAGAGAATGCGCGGGTGATGTGTGGCGTTTGTTACCCAAGTATGAAGGTCTTTTTAAACCAACCACAAGTCCAGTCTCGACCACACATTACGATGGTGTGTCACACATGTTCCCGCCCTGACAGTTGGGTGCAATGCTCTCCAGGCATCAACTAAGTGGAGGTCTGCTATAATATCTGTCAACAATGCTGGAGCTTTTGGATGATGTTCTCGGGACGCTTACTGCCTGTCAGCCACATCTGAAAGGACTACATTAAAATTCCCTCCCCATAAAGACTGCTGTGTTGTTCATTGCTTGAATTTTCTGCCAAATATATCAAAACAATTCTGGATCGTCCGTGTTTGGGCCTATCACCATGGGTGTGTTGTATAGAGTGCCTTGAAGCAGGATAAGCCTACCTTCCCTATCTACACTCTTGGGATGCGTCTTCCATTGGAGCCCTTTGCGTATCAATATAGCGACTCCTCTGTAGTAGTTAGAGTACCCGGCATCTACCACCTCTCCCCATCTATTTTTTTTAAGCATACCCGCTGTCGCAGTCATTAGGTGAGTTTTCTGTAATAAAAAGAAGTCCACCCCATGCCCCATCAGGTAAGAGTGAATTAATCTTGATTTTCTGCGATAATTCAAACCCTTAACATTCCAGGTAAGACATGTCAGATGTGTCATATTGGAGGTACTTAACAAATGTATTTGTGACCAATCAGTGATCCATAGTCATTAAGAGAATATGTAGGCCTAAATGAATTACAGGTGTGGTAAAGGGTGACAACTTTCGTGTTGTGACACATAGTGCCGAACATACTAGTAGGTGTTAACCACCTCTGTCATTGACGACTTTGTACATAACAGGGCAGGTCCCCAAAGTAGCACTCCCACCCTCCTCCCCCCCACACCAACCCCCCAATCAGGTTGTGAAATTCCCACCCCAACTCCCCACAACTGTAAACAACTAATCCACAGTAGTGAATACAAGGGATTCATCCCATGGGGGTACATGGGACCACCAGCAAACACCCCTGTACTCATAACAGGGTAGCCAAGCACATTTCTTGCTACCACAAATTGGAGAACCATACGAAGCTCTGTGGATCCGACCAGCACGTCGGGGGACTTATAGCATTAAATTCTAACACTATAAACATACATGTATAATCGTGAAGTTGCCTTCCACTGGCACTGGTAGCCTATTGGCCTTTGACACAATATCAGAGTTATGTTACTTTTGACAGGCTCATACTTACTTTGACAGCAGATTACAGCTTTATACATATTTTGCTGTCAAACTTCACTAGTTTGCAAAGGCAGTGTACACTGCAGTGCCCATTCTACACCAAGGTGCTATAAAAAGGCAGAAAATGAAGAAGGCCTACTCATGTCAATAAAAGCACCAGTAGAAAGAGGTGTTCAGTATTACACGCTAAAGGAGGAATACAGGCCTAAGGTGTCTTTAGTAGCAGGATAGAAAAAGGAGCACAGGTGGAGACAGGACCCTGGGGAAGGGAAGTAGATATGAGCTTCAGGAGGATAGGCAAATATAATTAGGCATAGTACAAATGGAAGGTCACAAGCCCGCATTGCAAGAATACACATCTGAGAAAATATGTAGATTAGGCAGCAGAGAGGTGCAGAATACATGGGAGGTTAGGCTTTGCCAGGCAGCAGATGTGTAGGGAGTATAGCATTTTTAGGCTTCAAGTACGAGACTAGTCGAGGACACCTGTAGTGATGCCTTGGTGTGTAAGTGTAACTAATGGTAACATGTGCACCAGAGTGGCATTAGTAAACATGTGGCTAGCTCTTTTTGCAGAAAGTATAACCTTTTGAGAACAATTTTGTGCTCCAGAAGATGGTCATTTACCAAGCAAATTTATGATGTATTTACGTAAAACATTTACCGCGAAGACCGCCTCTGTCACCAGCGTGGCGATTTGGTTTCACCATGTCGCAAAAATCACCAAACGGTCAGGCTACTTTGTCAGACTCTCCGTCTTTCCAGGTCGCACAATTCCCGGCAGGTTGATCCGCTGTATTCCACACTCCCAAGGGACCTCTTCGCAGGGCGGTCCGCCTATTGCAGCTCCTTATGTCAGCCAAGTGGCTCCGACCAGCACCAACACATACAGCTGTCCATTAAGGTGAAGAGCTCCCATTGTCACTTTACTCTTCCCACACAGTAGCATCACGTCTGCTCAAATGACTTCAAGTGGTTCCGTCTATCCCCGCCGATGCAAGCAGGAACAGTACATCTATATTGATCTTGTGAGCCTACACCCTTTCCGCAACCAAATCCAGTGTCTAAGTTGCTGTTTCGGCTAACAAAGCTGCACCTTTCCCAGTGCTCTAGGTTGTTGCGCGCTGACAGTAACCATCTATATGGCGCCCTTTCTCTGTGCCTACCGTTTCGCTAGTGCCGGCCTGAGAGTGCCAATTAAGTATACAACTCGACTCCGCAGTTGGACCTCAGTTGTCCTTCAATTGCCCTGAATGTTCCGTGTGCGGGGTCGGGTGATCAATGTGGGCCGCAACACAAACTCCACTGCGCGAAGTCTCTGCATAAATTAAAATGGCGCCTCCGGAAAAGGCCTCCCTGTGTACTTCTCTTGGAATGCGGGAAACGTCTGTGCCAGCATTTTAGGGCATGAGTATACAGCGTTGTACCCTTGGACCTGAGGAATTTCGTGCAGGTCGCCCCTCCGAGCTCCTGTCCCTGCCCCCGCAGTCAGTGGTGCAATCTGTGTCCATACGCTTACAGCCGCCACCAGCCTCCGTGCCGTAGCACCTCTCTGTTATCTTTCGGGCACATCACATACACTCCAATACCTTACTGGTGTGGATAATAAGGGAGCGTGGTACGGCCGATTCCATCTCCACGCGGCCAATGCACCTGCTTTGTCCTCCGCTCACCCAGTTTTCTCGCAGCCCACACCGCAGAGTGTCTCCTCCTTTTTCGCCACGGCAGCGAAACTCGCCCCCCGGACTGCCGACGTATACTCAGTCCGTTTCTGTTCAGTAGGCCTCCTGATTTCAGGTATACAAAACAGATCTTTAGCGGATTAATCGGGCTTGGCCGGTGGAGCCGGTCTAACGTGCGGCCATCTCGCTACACAGCGAAGCCACGCCCCCCATGTAATGACTGATATGACCGGTTTCATCATTCATAGGGAAATGCTTACCGGGCTTTTGGGACAAGTAAAGGATGTTCCTGTAGTGGTCCGGATGCTGACTACCATGATGCTTTTCCTAGCAATGTTTAGAGTGGCAATGCATTGGGGACAGTAACCCATACTAAGATTGATGGTTGACTGCAAGATGTGGAGTACTGCCAATATCAACTTGGAGCTTTCTGTGATCTGATGCAAATTAAACTCAGACCTAAAAAAAAGCAGAGTACCTTTAGAGCCTACTTGATGCATCAGAATGACTTGGATTATTCTGCACCTAATACTAGCTATGTGCTTGACCAATCCACAATGTCTACTTGAGTGAACATGCTGCAACTCCAGCAATGCGCCGCCTTTACGGCACAGATTCGTCACGCATCTGTGCCGTTTTTGCCCCATGGTGCGCCGCATTGTAAATGCGGCGCACCATGGGTGGCAGAGCTGTGGCGCACTGTGGCGCACATTAACTGGCGCATCCCTGGGGATGCGCCAGTTAACATAAATCTACCCCATAGATGCTAAGAAAACCATTCTGGAAGTTGAATCCCTGCCTACAGCCCCACCAATCCGGCGGAGTGTATTACGTTATAAATCAATCAATCAATCAATCAATCACAGACATTTATATAGCGCACTACTCACCCGGTGGATCGATCAATATTTTCTAAAACAAAACCCTTCAGATAAGGCAATATTATTGTGTGCACCCCACAGCCAAAGTTAAATTCATCTGGATTTCTGCTTTAGATGAGTGCTGCTAAGTAGATCATGTGGCAAACAATCAGGAATTTTTGCTAACTCTCCTTGACTTTATCACTACAATATAAACGGGTTATGAATATTGAGCATCATTAGAATACTGTACCACACTATTGATGTGTACCTTGGATTGTTTGTCCATTTGAACTCACATCACAAGTTAAAAGCAACATTTTGGCTTCTGATGCGCACTGGCAGTGCAAATTTAAAGCATGGTCTCTGCCACAGCTTGGTCTGACTCTTAAATAGCGCTGGAGCAGCAGTACTTTACCACATTAGGTAGTTGTAAATGGTTGTTTGTCTCTGAATCTTCAAAGGAAAGTATGCCCTTTGACTGTAAATGTCGCAGAATTAGCTGACATCAAAGAGACACACAACACAATAACACGACACAAAGCAAAACACAAACTCAGCAAATTCATAGCCAGACACAGTGGATTACAACAGAATAAACCAGAATGCAAAGTTACGAACACAATACAACACAACAACAATCCAGCAAAATAAGGCAAGGTAAAACACAATAACATAATCTCCACAACAAATTACCTTTTAACAAAGTGCAACACAATTACACAAAACAACAATCCATCACTACGAGAATACAGCAACACAAAAACTCAACGCAACAATGTAGCATAATAACACAATGGCACAACACAAAATACCACATTAGCACACTTTAAAAACTGACAGTCCACACAACGGAACACAGGAAAACTATAAAGTATTGTAGGGTTGTGGTGTTAAAGCACTTGAACCTTGGAGTGTCCTTAAATTGTAGAAATACTCATGTTACCCAACACTCAAAAGCTGTTTCATTAATTTGGTGGTTTGCACCAGAAACATCCTGACTTACAGCGAAGGACATGAAGTAGCACCCGGCCAAAAATGTTTTTGTGATCCACCCTCCACATTTCTTCAGTACTTTTAAATAGTCAATTCCTGGAAGTGACTGCCAATGCTCTCAGAGGGCTTCTGCTCAAAATCCAGACCTTACAAGCCCACACATTCTTTGTGTCATAATCTTCCCTGTTGGGTCTAACTTAAAAGTAGATCGAACAACATGTACATAGAGAGAGCGCTTTGGCTCATCACTGGAGGAGTATTACCCTTTCAGCTCATGTTATTTGCTGTTTGAATAGTTCCACCTTCTATGGGGTGCTGACATTATTGTAGCTACTAGACTATATTAAATCACAAAAGTACCCTAAATCATCACAAATGAAATTGTTTGTTCCATTCTTGCATTTACATTTTTAGTTTGCAGTCTTTTTATCTTATTTAATCAAAGTTTTCCCATGCAACCCCATGGAATTTGACGCAGCCCCAGATTTACAAAGTGATGTAAACCTGGGGAAGCTCCAAGACCCTCTTTTAAGGGAATATGACGCAGGGTTTCACTGCACTATGCCAAAGTAAAAGGGCAGGAATGACCCTTATGTATGCAATACAGTGCATTTGTGTCCTTTCCCTCTGCTCTGGTGCCATTTCTGTAGCCTAGCGTTAGTGCAGGCACCCTTGTACCATGATGCAAGGGTGCCTGTGCTGCATTAAGGATTGTTTTTGTGCAGAAAGGGGCACTTTCCTGCACAGAAACAATTGTAGGAGGCATTTTTCCTCTTGCTATGTGTGCTGCAGAATACAGCACACATACAAAGAGGAAAGAAATGAGGAGAAATAAAGTTATTTCTCCTCATTAAGCCTCACCTCGGGAGGCGTAACGTTTTTACCGCTTTTCGATCTTATGTGCTCTCATGAATCTGGGGAAGTGTAAAAAATGCATGGGTGTTGCGTTGGAAAACCCACTGCAATGCCCATGGAACATCTTCTTAGCGCAGAGTAAGTAAGCACAGCAATATATGCACTGCCTTGCCTTACTCCATGTATATGAGGCCATTCAATGCCATGCATAGTGGCTTTGTGTGGCCTCATAGATATGATTCTGTGATTTGTGCCACCAGGGCATCACAAAAAGTGATGCTCCATCAGTGCAAGGGGCTCGTAAATATTCCCCCAAATTCGTACGCCTCTCAGGTGATGGGTCAGATCAGAGATATATTTATGTATCCTCATTTTTCCTCTTTCTCTCTGTAGAAAAAGAAAAATGACTCTTAGGATTGCTTTTGTGCAGGAAGGTGCTCCTTCCTGCACAAAAACAATCCTGCATGGAACGGAGGCACCCTTGCACCATCGTGCAAGGTTCCTACTGTGGCGCTAGGCTGCCAAAACAGCACCAGTGCAGGGGAAAAGGAGAGAAAGGCATTGTATTGCTTAAATATGCTATATTCCTAGGGGCAGATTTATGAAGGCCTTGCGCCGCCGGTGCGTCATTTTTAACATGGGAAAAAGTGACGCACCGGCGGCGCAAGGCCTTCATAAATAAGGCCCCTAGCCTTTTATTTTGGCGTAGGGCAGCCTAGCAAGATGTCTTGCTGTGCTGCCCTTCGCCAAAATGCCATAAAGGAGGCCATGAGTATGTTACCTTTTGTTTTGTTTTAACATTGCATTTCCTACACGTCTCGAAATCCACTTTAGAAATGAGAGTACATGAGACAATATGTATCCAGCTGGCTCCACTTGCTTGTTTTAGAAATTATTGTCTTCACTTACATCTCATTCACTAAACTGAAATACCATGCACTGAATTCCCTTCTTCTTTCCATTTTAAGACCAGGAAAAAAATTAAAATTGGAAACACTGCTGGAAAGAGACCTCTTCTGAATGAATAAAGCAGGTCTGAGGAGATCCAAGTCAGTCAATCATAAATAAAGACTGCTTAAATTGAGACAAAACCATTCAAAAGGCTTTACCAGAGGAATGTTCCTGAAAACCTATCAAACCTTTCTGTATGCCGAAAAAAGTAAAATGTAGGATCAGTGTTGAAAAGAAGCAAAATTCGCTCGGCTTTTGTTCTATCTTGCAAACCTGAAATGAAACCACCCTATTCATGTGTTAAATGTTTTCATGAAACTCGTCGGGTCTTTTATTACAGTCTTCCATGGGTGAGCAGTGCAACTGTAAAGCACAACATCACAAGCTCAGTATCGCACACGTGCTGATTAAGATAGAATAATTGATTGAAATCCCTCTGCCTTTTTGAATAGTACAAAAACCGGCAGAGCAGCATCATATTTTTATGGCTTCTGAGCCATTGAAAACAGTTTTCCAGCTTTATATATTATTAGACATATTGCACGAGGCATAATTTGAGTGTTGTTGTCTTAACTTAGTTATTTTTATTCCATATGCCATCACTTGTTTCTCTGATTCATATGAACATTGACCCCTAACATAAAAGTACATTTCATATTGATCAATAACTTTATGTTTCTAAAAGAAACATTAGCCTCTTCCGAATTGGTTTCGTGGTTTGCTTTGTGTGTGTGCGTGTTTAAACCTGGAATTGTACTTAAAATGCAATGTGCATATCGCTTAAATGTGTAAATTGACAAGTAAATAGAGCATTACCCATCTGAAAACATGCGACCTATTAAACTCTGAAGTGTTTAGTAACGTCACCATTCAGAAAAATAAATACAAATGGGCTGTTTGTAAATTCTATACAGAATTCACGTCAGGGTTGGGGTGCATCAATGGCTTATAAGAGTCCTGGGGCCAGATGATCAAAATCGGGATTTTATGATTACCAAATAGGGAATTTTTGTTATTCGCTATTTTACATTGTTTGCCATTCCCAGTGACTCACAAGTAGACCAACCTTATTAGTATTCATGATCTAGGTCGCAGTTTGCGACCCACTGGGAATCGTTAAAATCATAGGGATGGTGGCCTGCTGGACCACCATGTGTCAGTAGACCACCATGTCTGTGATTGCTTTTACATATAGCAATGTTTTCTTTTTTTAAATTCAGCCTGTTTTGCACAAAGGAAAATTGGATGCATTTCAAAAAACCGAAATGAAAAGTTTTCTTTACATTTTTTAAAGGGTAGGTAATGGTCCGTGGGATCATTGCCTGCTCTTAAAAAACATTTACAAAGGAGAGGAGTGCCTTGTTTGCGAATGGGTTAACACCAACTCAGAGCTGGAGTAAAATGTGAACGTTTTGTGATCGCATTTCGGTCGCTAAATATTTGCACATACCACTCTGAGTCGCTATTAGGAAGGGACACCTTAAACACGCCCCTTCCTAATACCAAATCGCAAAACCCAGTTTGAGATCGGGTAATAGCTTACTGAATCGCAATATAGGGTTTGGTACGTGGGAAAATGCAATTTTCCAGTCTCAAATGGCCCGATTCTACGAATCAAGCTGTTTGTGACCTGAAAAATGCTTCGTACATCTGGCCCCTAGTGCTGTTATATGATTGTGTGGCGGGGCTCTGGTATGTGGAAGGGATCTGCGTTGCGTCTGTAGATTTAGCAGATCAGGGCTGGCTCTAGGGCGGTGTGACCGGTGCCACTGGGCGCCGACTACGAGATGCACCCTACTTCCACAATATATTGTGGATGTAAATGCACCTAATGCAGCTTCTTTGCCTCCAGCAATTCAAAGGCAACAGTTAAAATGTTACGATAACTATGATGGTTAATGGGTCTGCTGGGGAGAGATTGAAGTTTTTATCTAGTGGAAGTTTTAATTCCTCATATGGTAGTGCAGAGGGTTAATTTGCCTGCTGCAAAGAACAACACCATGCATATCACAGTAGAGCCTATAATTTAAATAGTTCAGTGGGTTACTGATCTTTTCAGAGAAATCATTTTGTTATAAGTTAAAATCCTAATATAGAACAGTGGCCTACAAACTGTCATCAAAGAGGTGCATGCAGACTGCAATGTATAGGTTAGAACGTTATGTTTTCTTAGCTAGTCTTTCATTATCCTAATGTTGCAAAAATTAGGATTAATTTAGGGTTAAAGTTAATTTAGGTAGAAATCAATTCTTATAAGTGAAGACAACCGCCAACCATGATGTTACATTTTAAATATGAAGTTTGTGCTTCTCCAAATCAAGCACTCTTAAACTATACTACCAGTATGGATGACATGTTACTCCTACACCTTGTAGTCCTCTGTCTTATGTAACATTTCCTGTACACACATATGATACATTGTCTTTGTGTAAAGTGTGTGAGATGCAAAGTACCCTGGCATGGGCAATGGCATGAGCACTGCTATAAAACAAAAGAAATGCATGTGGGAGAGAGTGGTTATGTAGACTTGATGAGCACTGTTAAAGGATGGTAAGAATGGAATCTGAAGGGAAGGAGGTCATTGGGGGCACCAACAATCATTGTCACACTGGGTGCCACCAGCGCTACAATGGCCCTGTAGTGGATACAGATAGGACTGCAGGAGCTGCATTAGCAGGTCTGTATGGAGGTTCAGCATTGTAATCTTAGGGTGAGCTACATACAGTTATTGAGAATTGCTAAATTGAGTAATCTTCTAAGCTGGACTTCTAGTGGGTGCTTTGCGTTAAGCTTGAGGGCATCAACAAGACCATATAGGTTCAAGTATGCCTTAATAAATGGATATAGATGTCCTGAGTCATTTTTTGCATTGCCACATAAAAGTACAGGGCTATATTGCTTCTTCTTGCTTGAATAGATGAATAGTATTTTGATGCTGATTTTTCAATTATTGCATTTTCTATTGTACCTCTCTAAAAAGGGGTCAGGGTCCTGTTCATGTACTAAACTGCTTAAACTAACAACAGGGAACTGATGACTTACACATGTCACAGACACCTCTTATGATCAGTTGTAAAAAAAACTGCTTCCATATGACAGATGCATTCTCATGAGGCTGTTCGCAGGGTCACATGCCCAAACTATGATGACTAAGATCATTTGCCACTGATGTCATAGGGTCTGTCCTACTATGGCTCTACAAAGTGGGCCACCTATTCCCCTTCTGCGTCTGATTCTCTGGGTAAAAATGTGGAGGATTAGAACTCAAAACTCAACACTGAATAATATATCAGGACAGTGCTTATCTTTTGAATAAATGCATATTTTATTCACACAGCATAATACAGTACTATACAGTGCGATTGTCGGATTGTCACTCTAGGTACCCTCCCCCACTAACAGAGTTCCCCAACGTGTGCTATCCCTAGAATCTAATCGGGGATATAATGCTGCTCAGGCACAGGTGCAGTTCATTTAATCCGCCTCAAGGCGTATATGCACTCAATAGTTTACTTTACGCCTCTTGTGGTTATAAGCAAAATATGTTTTAGATCCTTTTGCAGACCACAGTTTGCTACTTAGTCTCTCATTGTTTCACATTCTTAAGCCCAGCAGTTACCTGCATTTTAGGATTGCAGACTGGGCAGGTATGGAACAGGCATGTGCAGCAGTCCTGGTCCAGCAGCAGCTGATTTTGAGCTGCTTGGATTGCAGCATTGCTCAAAACTGGCAGAACGAAGATATCACCAAGGGAGCAGTTCTCATTTTCAGCAACTGTGGCCTCAGGATGATCTTGATGAAGGGTTTGGAAGATGCAGCTTCTGGAAGATCTGGGAGCTCACCGTTGACAGAGTAACTGGCTCAAATGTCAGGAGACTTACATTTTTTGCATGCTTCAATGTTATGCCCTAACTGCCCAGATGTGCTCACTGTGCCACTGGAACCAAGCTGCTTCCAACTGAAGAGCCCCAACTAGGGTGATACTGGCCTTGGGTCATGAAGACCTTGGAAGTGGAGCAAAGTGGGGTGGATCCTACTTTTATACCCATTTCCCAGAATGGGAATGTGTCTCCACTGTCTAAGGATTCAGAACAAGTTTTGGTTCATTCTTTTTCGAAATAGCATATTCTGGCTGCTCCTCAGACAGCTTTTGTGCCAGGTGATGGCTGTCACCGCAGGAAGCAAAGATGTTGGCTACAGGCAGGAGTATCCAAA
This sequence comes from Lissotriton helveticus, assembly GCF_964261635.1. Lineage (NCBI taxonomy): Eukaryota > Metazoa > Chordata > Amphibia > Caudata > Salamandridae > Lissotriton > Lissotriton helveticus. The sequence continues at coordinate 1,690,022,544 of NC_136061.1, read as the reverse complement.
ACAATGGCACAATGAAGTGTGAGAAATCCTCTCCTGGCTGTCATCAATCTTCCTGAAGCAGTCATCAAAGACACACTAAAGAACAGAACATGCTTCAAAGTGTTAGACCTAGCATCCTTGACGTGGTTTTCCCTGACTTTTTGCCTCTACCTTCTGTGTTTTAGATGCTGTGCTGGATTTCGTTTTTGCTGGCCTAGATGCTTTGGGCCTTTGCCACTGCTGATCAGTTTCAAAGTGCAAGTGCTCCAGGTGTAAATTGTTATTGTGATTGGTTCTCCCTGATTGACATATTTATTTCACAAGTAGGCCCCTAGTAAAGTGCAAAAAGTGTGCCAGGGCAGGTAAATCAAATGCTACTAGTAGGCTTGCAGCACTGATTGTGCCACCCACATGAGTAGCCCTGAAAAGAGGTCTCAGGCCTGCCACCACAGTGCCTGAGCGCAGTTTTTTAACTGCTGTGTCGAATTGGCAAGTGCCAGGCCTCACACTTCCCTTTTCTTACACGTAGGACACCCCTATGGCAGGCCCAAGGTACCCCCCTGGGCAGGGTACACTGTATGTGAAAGGAAGGACATGTACTGGTGGGTGTAACATGTGCTGATAGTGAAATACTGCCAATTTTGTTTTTCACTATTGAAAGACAACTTGCCCATAGGACAGAATGGGGAATGTTTTGTAACATTTTACAAGCATATCTTCCCATAGGTATAAGATCGAAAAATGGAGTTTAGTACCCCAGAACTCAGAATTTAATAACACATCGATTTAGTAAAGATGTTTTCAAATTATGTGTTTGAAAATAGCACTTTTAGAAAGTGGCTAATTTCTTGTTCAACCTTCCTGTATGCCTCTGCCTGTTTGTGGATTGAGTGTCTGGCTTTGGAGTGACAGGGGCTGGGGAGATCCAGTGGCTCCAGGAGTCTGGATGAGTCAGCACTAGGCTGGATAGGCCTTATCTGCATTCAGAGTGTTAGGAGGAGGAGCACCTGTACCTGAATAGTGCTGTGCCTGCCTTCCACAATGCTCGCTCCGCCCCCCTCAGTGATTTGTCCGGGACCAAGGCCCATAGTAACAAGGGATGTTGTTGTGCACTAGCAGAGTGCCCCCAGAAGTGGTTTGAACTCGGCTCAGAGCCACTTGCACAAGGAGAACAAAGACATTTTGAGATATAAGTATTAGACCTAAAACCCCAGAACTTTACATCATTCCAGGAATTCAAGTGCAACCTTTGCCAAGGAGAAGAGCTGGAGAGACTGAGGAAAAGTACTGCCCTTGCTGTCTGTCTGGGGTTGGCCCGGAGTTGCTGTTTCTGCCAAGGAAAGGAGAAGGACTTTGCTGTGTGCTGTGTCCCCTGCTTGAAGGAGATCTCGAAGGGCCTGAAGTGAGCTGGCCTCCTTTTCAGGAGTCTCAGGGACAGAAAGACCTCATCCCCAGCTCCGTTAAACCCCGCTGTCATGAGTTCTGATCTGCGTTGAGGTGCCTGTGCCAGTTTTGGGCCTCTGGAGGTTGTTGCTGCTGTTTGGCAGATGGAAGAGAGATGAAATTCAAAGAACTACAGAAACTGATGCATCGCTCTTCTTGCGGCTGTTTTTCTGATGCATCTCCACGGCGCGAGAAGAATTTCCACCCATTGCCACGCTACTGCGAAAACCGTCGCAGCACCTGTCATCGCTGCAAGAATCGATGCATCGAGGGATTGCGGCTGAAGAGGACCTACATAGTGTAGTGCAACACCACCGCATCAATTGCCGATGCATCCGGAAGAGTCACCTGTGTGACACACTTTACAGACAGTCAAGTCAAGTCAAGTCAATAAATTTATATAGCGCGCTACATACCCAGAGGGTCTCAAGGCGCTTGGAGAAGGGTGGGGAATTACTTGTCAAATATCCACGTTTTAAGTTGCTTTCTGAATGCTAGGTGGTTCTGAGTAAGGCGAAGGTGAGTGGGAAGTGAGTTCCAGGTTTTAGCTGCCAGGTAGGAGAAGGATCTACCTCCCATGGTGGTTTTGTTGATGCGAGGAACAGTGGCAAGGGCTAGGTTGGCGGATCGTAGCTGGCGGGAGGGGGTGTAGAAGGACAGTCTTGTGTTGAGGCATTCGGGTCCGATTTCGTAGAGCGCTTTGTGTGCGTGGGTTAGGAGCCGGAAAGTAATCCTCTTATTGACGGGGAGCCAGTGGAGGTTTTTCAGGTGTCCAGAGATGTGATCTTTACGCGGGATGTCTAGTATGAGCCTGGCTGAAGCGTTCTGGATGCGTTGGAGTTTTTTCTGGAGTTTTGCGGTGGTACCGGCGTAGAGGGTGTTTCCGTAGTCCAGACGGCTCGTGACCAGAGCGTGGGTGACTGTTTTTCTAGTTTCGGTGGGGATCCAGCGAAATGTTTTTTTGAGCATGCGAAGAATGTTGAAGCAAGATGAAGAAACGGCGTTGACTTGTCTGTTCATCGAGAGTGAGGAATCCAGGATGACGCCCAGGTTCCGTGCGTGGTCCGTCGGGATGGGTGCTTTTCCAAGGGCCTCTGGCCACCAAGAGTCATCCCAGGCGGAGGGGGAGGTGCCTAGGATGAGGACTTCTGTTTTGTCTGAGTTCAGTTTCAGACGGCTGTGCTTCATCCATTCGGCTACTTCTTTCATTCCTTCATGTAGGTTGGTTTTGGCGGTGTTAGGGTCTTTGGTGAGTGAGAGGATCAGTTGAGTGTCATCAGCGTAGGAGATGATGTTGAGGTTATGTTGGCGTGCGATGACCACGAGGGGGCTCATGTATACGTTGAAGAGGGTGGGGCTGGGTGAAGATCCTTGTGGTACGCCGCAGATGACTTCAGTGGCCTCTGACTTGAATGGTGGAAGGCGGAGTCTCTGGGTTCTTCCGGTGAGGAACGAGGTGATCCATTCCAGTGCTTTTCCTTGGATTCCGACGTTTCTGAGGCGTTGTAAAAGGGTGTTATGACAGACCGTGTCGAAGGCTGCGGAGAGGTCGAGGAGGATGAGGGCGACTGTGTCTCCATTGTCCAGTAGAGTTCGAATGTCGTCTGTTGCTGCGATGAGGGCGGTTTCAGTGCTGTGCTTGGCTCGGAAGCCGGATTGTGAGGAGTCGAGGGATTTGTTGGTTTCGAGGAATGCGGCGAGCTGGATGTTGACCGCTTTCTCGATGACTTTGGCCGGGAATGGAAGGAGTGAGATAGGGCGGTAGTTTTTGAGTTCGGTGGGGTCAGCTGTGGGTTTCTTCAGGAGGGCGCTGAGTTCGGCATGTTTCCAGCTTTCCGGGAAGGTTGCAGAGTTGAGGGAGCAGTTGATGACGTCTCGGAGGTGCGGTGCTATAATGGAGTCTGCTTTGTTAAAGACGTGGTGAGGGCATGGGTCTGTGGGGGATCCTGAGTGGATAGAGTTCATCAGACGGATGGTGTCCTCAGTGGAGATTGGCTTCCAGTCATTGAGGATGTTCAGGGGGGGTGGGGGTCCTGCAGGGGGTTGGGTGGGTTTGTCTTCGGGTCGGTTGTCGAAGCTGTTGTGGATGTCAGCAATTTTGTTGTGGAAGTATGAGGCTAGGGAGTCGCAGAGGGCTTGAGAGGGGGTAATGTCGTTGGAGTTGGCTGAGGGGTTGGTGAATTTCTTGACGATGTTGAATAATTCCTTGCTGTTGTGGGCGTTGTTATCTAGTCGGTCCTTGAAGGCGGCTTTCTTGGCATTCCGGATCAGTCGGTGGTGTATGCGGGTGGCGTTTTTGAAGGCGTCCTTGGTGCTGGTGGTTGGGTCTTTTTTCCAGGCCTTCTCCAGGGAGCGACAGAGTTTCTTGGATTTCTTAAGATCATCGTTGAACCAGGAGGCCTTCTTGCTGCCTGGTTTGATTTGTCGTTTTTTCAGTGGTGCTAGGATGTCGGCGCTGTTGGATAACCATTGGGTGAGGCTGGTGGCTGCTTGGTCTGGGTTTGAGGAGTGGGCTGGGGGGTTTTGAAGAAGCGATGAGGAGATCTGGTCGATGGTGATTTTGTTCCAGTTTCTTTGCAGAGTGGGTTGGGGGTGGTTGTTGGATGTGGGTTTGTTGTAGGTGAAGTGAACGCAGCTGTGGTCAGTCCAAAGGAGAGCTGTGGTGTGGCTGAAGGAGACATTTTTGCTGGAGGTGAAGATAGGGTCGAGTGTGTGACCTGCGATGTGGGTGGGGGAAGTGACAAGTTGTTTAAGTCCGAGGTTGGCGAGGTTGTCCAGAAGGGAGGTGGTGTTGCGGTCGTTGTTCTTTTCAAGGTGAAAGTTGAGGTCTCCCAGAAGGATGTAGTCCTCGGAGGGGAGCGCGTGTGGAGTGATGAAGTCCGTGATGTCTTCACTAAATTGTGCACGGGGTCCTGGTAGCCTGTAAAGGAGGGTGCCTCTGAGTGTGGTCTTGGGGTCGGTGTGGATCTGGAAGTGGAGGTGTTCAGAGTTGGCGAGATTGACGTCTGAGCTGGTTGAGATGCGGATGGATTTCTTATGGACGATAGCGATGCCTCCTCCTGTGTGGCCGGTACGGTCCTTGCGGATGATCTTATAGCCTTCCGGGATGGCAATGGTGATGTCTGGGGCTGATGTGGCGTTCATCCATGTTTCTGTTAGGAAGGCGACGTCCGGAGAGATGGTGTCTAGTAGATTCCAGAGGTCAATGGCGTGCCTGTGGACCGAGCGGGTGTTGAGCAGGATGCATTGTAGGTGGTTGGGGTCGGATATCTGTTGTGTGTTCGTAGATGAAGAGTTGTTCTTGGTGCCGTCGAACTTGCAGGAGTTGCAGGAGAAGGGTCCATGGGTATGTCCAGGAGCGGCTTGGACGCAGTTGGGGGAACGGCCGGGGTTAAGGGCTAGGAGGGTGGTGGCATCGTACGTAATGCGAGAGGGGTGGACAATACGAGGACCAGGGGCTCTGGCGCTGGGCGCGGTCCAGGCGTGGACGGGCGTAGACGGGCTTACCTTTGGCGCACCTTCGGCGCGCATGGGGCGCGACCGCTGCGAGTGAACGCTGCGCGGGAAAGCATCTGTCATATATGGTTAGTGAGAAGGGGAGGGGCGAGGGAGGATCCGATGGGAGGCGGTTGCGTGGTGGAGGGGGCGGTCTCAGGGCAACAACAACAACACAGCAAATGGCGGCGGGAATAACAACACGCAAGCAGATCGAGTATGAGGAAACTTGGAGCGTAATTGAATAAGCACGATCCCAACAGTGACCAAATGCAGCTTTCAGGCACAAGGGTTGCACAACATTAAAATTTGCATGAAAAGTAGCGCACAATCAGGCAGGCACGTTCGAGCGCTAAGCGAGGGCAGCAGCGCTATGTCAGGTGAATGTGGAAGTGAGGAGAGCAGCGTTAGAAGGCTCAGCAGCGCAGTGATAACGATACCAGGCAGCTCTGGGTCAGCGAGGGCAGGAGGGAGCGACCGTTCTCAACCAGGTCGAGGCGGTCACAGCGTTATGGCGAGCAGGGGAGAGCCTAAATGCAAAGTGGGAGGGAGGATCCGATGGGAGGCGGTTGCGTGGTGGAGGGGGCGGTCTCAGGGCAACAACAACAACACAGCAAATGGCGGCGGGAATAACAACACGCAAGCAGATCGAGTGTGAGGAAACTTGGAGCGTAATTGAATAAGCACGATCCCAACAGTGACCAAATGCAGCTTTAAGGCACAAGGGTTGCACAACATTAAAATTTGCATGAAAAGTAGCGCACAATCAGGCAGGCACGTTCGGGCGCTAAGCGAGGGCAGCAGCGCTATGTCAGGTGAATGTGGAAGTGAGGAGAGCAGCGTTAGAAGGCTCAGCAGCGCAGTGATAACGATACCAGGCAGCTCTGGGTTAGCGAGGGCAGGAGGGAGCGACCGTTCTCAACCAGGTCGAGGCGGTCATCATCACTTGCGTACCGGAACCGGCGCGAAGAATCAACGCATCACTCCCTATACAGATCGGAATGAACGCAACCCTTCCTCTGTGTGCAGCAGGACTGTTGCATCGCTTCCTCATGGTCTCAGGAGTTTCGCATCTTTTTGTTTCCGATGCTGCGGCTGTTTGGCTTGGTGAACTTTGACGCAACTACAGGTACTTTGGTGAAAAGTCATGCATCCATCATTTTCTATGGTACAAGTTCTTGAAACCTTTTGAAAGTCATATTTTTAACTGTGTATGCTGGACTTTTGTTGCTTTAGTCTTGTTTAGTTTTGATAAAGATATTTTATTTTTCTAAACTGATGTGGTGTCCTTTTGTGGTGTTTTCACTTTGTTACTGTGAGTGTTGGTGCACATACTTTACACATTGCCTTTGGGATAGGCCTGTCTGCTCGTGTCAAGCTACCAAGGGTGTGGGCAGGGGCTATCCAAAGTGTGTATCCCCCTTACCCTGACTAGAAGCAAGGGTCCCAATTTGGACAAAGGTATCTACCTCTGCCAACTAGAGACCCCCATTTTTAACAAACAGAAACTTTAGTCTCACCCTTCACCCCTACCATATACCGCTCATGAGGAAATAATCAGCAGCCCATTGCTACCAAAGTCCCACTGAATTTTCTTGCAGAGCCCAGGCTCCTCCTTCACCCCAGTGTCTAAGCCTACAACCGCAAAAATGCAGTCAATATACTTCCAGTGTTTTGGGGAAGCAGTATACTTTCTCCATTTTGTGTCATGTTAAACCTGAGACCCTCCGCAATCGATGCAGGGGCCAGGTATTGTGGGCACTTCAGGTGGCAGAACAGGTTCTGGGCCTTGCATTAACAGTGACAGACCGAGGCCAATGTGCACATAATCGATTAGTGTGGTTTCAGGGCCAAATAAAAAGCCAAGATACAAATCTTACTAGCAGTTGGGCAGCCAGTGCAGGGAAACTTTCATATTTTCCATACAGTGAACATTCTCATCTCAATAACGTCTGTATAGCAGCATGCCTTCTGCAGGTTCTAAATGAGTATTAGTGCATTCCATCTTGTAAAAAAAGAAAAGTTCAGACAAGCACATTCATCTGTATTGTGTAACTGGGTGACTTGTTGGGCACAGATATCATATGGCCAATGCTACTTTAATAAAAAATACTTACACAAATGGATACAGCAGAGAGGCTGAGTCATAATTATAATAGATGGTAGCATATCATACAGGTATATACTCCCATATTTTATTTTCCTATTACATCCATTATCTGACGTAAGAGCGCACCTACATTTACATCACAAATTGGATGTAATGGCTTACTTCTTTCTCACAAACTCTGATGAGACATTTGCAAACACGATGAGTATTTTCACAGGCTCGCCTTGAACTGACTGAAGCTGCAGTTCACTGAGCTGAGATAAGCTGCAGCTGACAGCAGGGAGGTCACTTTTTTCATTTAACACAAGCTTCCAGCAATTATTCAAACAGGAGTAAGTAATCTAAATAATTCACATGGCAACACTTGTCTCCTTGATCTCAGGACACCAGAGAACTGTGAATAGAGTCGATGCACATGAGTGTCCACATTTGTTGAAAGTGGAAAGAAAGTGTGGCAAAACTTGACTGTTCTGTAGTTTGTAGCAGGTCAAGTTATAGAGACGGGTAGCTTCCCCATAGTTCTGCAAATTGACTTCTGCAAGTCTAATGATTATTACTTGTTTTTGATGTCCAATAAATTGATATGCCAGTGCCGGTTTATGAAGGTGATTGTCATTATTGCTCTAATCGCAACATTCATTTGTTCTGAAAGAAGTCACTCTATTGATAGGTATTACCTTTGACTGAATACTCTTTATTCAGCAGATAAAACAACTATTTAATGTAATTCACAAGAGGAGGTAGAGATGACGAGGTCAGTGCGAAAATAGGAAAGCCATGATGGAAGTGAGGAATGTTATATCATGATGAGTTTGAGGAAATTTACCAAGCGCAGCTATACCCAAATGTAGTGCTAAAAAATGCCTAAAAAGCAAGACAGAGGACATTGTCAGGAAAATACAAGGAAAAGAGAAACGTTTTCAGTCTTTTCCCAAAAACAATGATATAAGACGATATGTCTTAACTAAAGTGGAAGCTGGTTCCAGTTTTCAGAAGCGTGATTTACCCCTAGTTACGGCGTCATTGAAACCACAGGGTAGTATGGGAGGAAATCAGTGCTTAATTTGTAAAAAAAGAAGTGCAGGTGCTGAAAATGTTGCCAATGAGGCCATCGCACACGTCTTCCTCCGGTGAGCCCCACTTTCAACACTCTCACTGCCTCAGTCTCTATCTTCTAACCTTGATCTGTTGTCTGTCCCCTAAGTCTGTGCTCTAAGAGTCTATCCTCTCACCTCTCTAATTGTTTTCTATCACCTTTGTCACACCCTGTATTTCTGATTTGGCCTCTATTCATTTTAGCCCTACCCTTTTTTCTCTTCGCTTTTATCCATGCTCTGCTCTCTCTCCCCTCGATCTTGGCTCTTTATTATCACTCTCTAGCAGTGCTTAGCTGTGTCTCCATTTTATCATTTGTCTGCTTTTTTCCTCGGTCGCGTCCGCCAGATCCTTTCATTCTATCTTCTCTCTTCTTAATGCTCCCTTCTTCACATCATGGCTGCTTTCTCTTTGTATCTGATTTGCTCTCCTCCTTTGCTCCGTTTTATCTCTCTCCTCTTGCTGTTTCTTCCCCTCTTTACTCTCGCTGACTCTCATCTCTAACACTGCTGCTGCCTGTGACCCCTGTCGTCAGCCTGTACCATCCCTGCTATTTTGAACTCTGTGTTTTCCTGTTGTCATTCCTAAAGAAGCAGAAGATGTTTTACTTTCGTACCTACACTGAGTGCAAAAACAAAATGTACACCAAATGAAAATGCATATATTAATCAGTGTGGTATGACTGGGTTTATTGCAGAACATGCGACTGCTTGAGCACAGCAGGTCATGTCACTGCTAGTTCTGCCTGCAATCAGTAGGTTCAGGGATGGCGACTGCATCGGCATCCACTGCTCAGCTTGCTGTGATCCTGCCTGCTACAGCACAGGCATTGGCCCCAGCAGTAATGCTGCCTATGCCGGTAAGTATGGCCGTGGTGCCTACTGGACTCACTCACGCTCAGCAATTACCATGCTGGGGTGCAACGCACAGATTCTACTGGTGATGCAATGGCGCACAAAAGTTTTGTTGGGCCACAGCCTTATCGAGCACTTTGAGGATAGCAGCAATGCAGGGCTGCCGGTTATGCTACTCTGGCTACGCAACAAGTCCACACTTACTTTCATTTATTCTTCCTCAAGAGCCCTCACTCCCAAGTTCCAAATGCGCTCTTGCAGCTTCCTTGCCACAGCTCTGTCATGAGCCAGCACCCAGCTACAATTATCCAATGGGAGGTTTAGGCTCAGGCTCAGACAGTGGCAGGGTGCAGCAGACTAGGGGAATAGAATGCAAGCCATAGTTTGCCGATGACTTATTGGATTTGGGATCAGCTTGATGACATCATCACTAATGTGGTGATACACAATCATGCCTGCCTGGACAGGCGTATGCCGGCCTGCCTATGAACATTTACCAGCCAGTCACCATGCAATGTATGTTATTCTTTTTATTTTGAATTGAACAATTAATATTGAGACCACCACCTGCAGGTTCAGAAATTGTACTTTTTGTCATATGTGAGCCTGCATTATACTCTAGCTAATGTAGATGATTTCCCTTTAAATTCTCAAATATCATAGGTTCCAAGTGGCAGCACATCACCTGAAACACTCAGCCTTCTCTGTCTTTTTAAACAGAACATCTATTTCTTTTTAATGGTGGATATGTTGGCATAAATATAGCAGCATGTTAACTGCGTACAAAGCTAATACTAGCTGAAATTGTCAAAAGCATCAATGGATCAATTGACAGCTACCGCCAAAGTGGTAGAAAAAAGCCTACTAAGTAAGGAATAATATAGCTCAATGCATATATTTGCAGGATATTGCAAGTCTATTCTAAGACTTTTTAAAGACACTTGACCTGGGATTTGTGTCTTTATATGGGATCAGAGAACTTCTTGGTGATTTCCAATGTCCTTTTAACATATGGTTTTGAGAACATGAAACTATACATAACTATAGGGAAGTTAGTTGAAGAACGACGCGATGAAGCACCTTGCCCACCCAATGCTTTGTTTGCTCGCCTAATTTAAATACTAGCAGATCATAAGTATTCCATAGATGGAGTACCCATTGTCTCATTGACAGAATACTTCCTTTGGCAGCTCCTACTCCGTCCGTTGATGGCCGTCAAAAAAAGGACATTGAAATGTCTGCCCTGGAAGGTGTAATGTCTGTTTTTTCCGATTCCCTCACTTCTAGAAAAGACCTGGCTGTGAGGAACGGGACAAAAATATTCATGATCCCCACACCCAGGGAGGTTTTCTCAGGATGTGGGGTCATTAGGTTTTTGTTTTTCATAAACAAACTCCCACTTTGAGATATTGTTATTAAAAAATAAAAAAGAAATATTACGGCTGGCCACCATAGCTGACGGCAGGGGCTGTTAAGTTTGTCCTACACTGACAAGAAAAACTATGACGATGGTTCCTGGCAATTTAAAGAGGTAAACTTGGGGCCTGTGGACTTTTCTACATTTGATAGACAGGATGTCCGTCAGAGTGCAGGAGCAAAGTATTGTACTCTGTGCCACTGGTGCATTTTATGAACCTTTCACCATGATCTTGCTTGGAAGTTAAATAGATGAAGACAATTCCTGGCACATGTTTTAGGGGAAAAGAACATACACTTATGAGCAGTTGCTAAAGCCAGAAAACCACTATAAAAACTCTTTCCTTTCTTGAATGTAAGGAATACAAACCATTAGGTTTCCTTCTCAATACATTTCAGTAGTTTTCGAATTAGTTTTCTCACTAGGTTTGCTGTTAAATATTAAACGCAGTAGGTGGCGAGGAGGTTATTTTCCCACTGTTTCTTTTCTTGCTGCTATTTCTGTGTGTGACTTTCTCCAGGATGGCATCCTTCTTAGAGCTATAGGAATTTTGTGCAAAATATGTTTTGTACGTTTTAAATCGCTGTGACCTTCACTGTGAGCCTGCACTGATGTATGCCTTAGAGTATACTTTTCCAGCAGGAATACTTTCCTCAAGTTCTTTGATTATTACTAATGAGACTATTTTTTTGTTTTTCTTTGAAATTGTCAATGTATAATGCACATCTGCTTTGAATTGCATATTTTGGTTCCTTTCTGCAACAGCATAGCATTATTTAGAGGATGTGTATTTCGGATTGTCTCTATTGCTATTGCATGCAGATGTGTGACAAAATGTACTTAGTATTTGCATTTTCATATGTCTGGTTTTAACACAGACATTCATGTCATGCACTGTAAACAAATACACACAATTTATTAAGACTCCCAGAAGAGGAAAAAAAGGGATCGAAGGGGCATATTATCATGGAACGGCGTTATAATTATCTCCGCTTTAGCAGCAGAAAACTGCCGCTAAAGCGGCGATAATGGGCTTGATAATATGCCCTTGTGAATGCCCATAGAAGCCCATGTTCTGGTGTGAACATGGGCTTCTATGGGAATTCTCTACGGCATATTTTCAAGCCCATTATCGCTGCTGCTAAAGTGGCAATAATTATAACGCCATGCTTGATAATATGCCCCATAGTTTTGTGAGAGCTACAACTCTCAGCACCCTCCAACAGAAATCACATGGGTTATCATGTAGACAAACAGGAATTGAGACAGGTCTTGGTCTAAAGGCGGAGCATTTCAAAAAATCCCACTGGACCAAAAGAGGAGGTTGTTGTGTGATTAGCCGGCCCTGCTCAGGTGTCTCCGCACTTAGGAACGTAGTGATGGAGAAACACACCCTCAATTACGGGTGTTTAACAGCAGGATACAAATGCAGTTATTTTCCCTTGATCTTCCTACAAGACGACTGTGCTCGGGGCCAGGTTGGGAATACAGAGGGTGAATCTCCTTGATGAATTAAGTGACAACGTGCTGCATAATAGGAAACCAGTTTACTGGTTTGGCTAGGTACCACTCTTAGATACTTTAAAAATAACTTATCACAGATCCCACTAATGCATTTTGAAGTATGGACCAGTTAAAGGAGGTCAGTCTTTCATTTTTAGACTGCACAATGAAGCACAACACAGCTTACTAAGCAAGCGCGAGTTGTTTTCTCACTATGAGGATTCTGAACCCCACTAGGAATGATAGTCTCTTTTTCACTGCATTGCGGCATGTATCGAATATGTATGTTCCTCAGACTGGGACAATAGGAGCCGCCACGAGGCACTGCATCTCTCTGGACTAGGTAATATAGCAGAGTCAGCACTGTAAATTAGAATGGTGTTATCCTCACATGTCGTGTTTTTCGTGTAGTGTCACATGTGCCACGATTTTGTGATAGTTTTTGATACTATTTAAGCTTACCACAAGATATGAATGTGGTTTATAAATATAATAAAATGTTTGTCTACTCTAATGCCACTACTTTGCCTCACTCATATCAGGAAATGTACCTTTTGAATTTTCAAGGAGGTAGCTCATCTCAATATTTCTTTATATTATCACACAAATTAGTGTAGGGATCCTTAGATAAGCCCTGATGAATGTCCAAGACCAAGTTAGGGTATACAAGGGTAGAAACATGTCGGCACCACAGAGGTACATAAGGGCCATGGTACCCAATAACTTCCTCTGAGTATACTTTGTTGTATTTGTATATATACCAAGGGTACCACCTACAACAGGATTCCTTCTGGTTTACCCTGATGTATTTTGTAGCTATAATAACTGGATCCCAGATAAGTATCCAGATTAAGTAAAGTCTAAGCACTCCCTCGAGAAAGTCCCTACTTGAGGTTGAGCCTGCCCAGGTAGTACCATCTTACCAGGGTGGGGATGAGATAGCCTAGATAAATCATGTCACATTACCCAAGTAAGATCCACCTCATACAATTCTTAGAATTGCCCAGAACTATATTTGGAAAATAGGACAGTTAGACAGATCTCAGAAGAAGCTAAAGAAATGCACGAGGGCCTATCTTACAGGCTACTGGGTCAATGTGTGATTTGATATACTACTGGAAGTGGGCCTGATTTCAGCCTCCTTTTCACTCTTGGGGTTAAGAATACACACAATTGGCACATTCAATTTACTTTCAAGTCAATCATAAACCTATGAAAATCATACTACATATACCCAGGCCTCTCAAATAAGTGCTACACGTGTGATGCAGAAGTAACATTGTAAAACATGTCTCACCCAGCCACTGAATCCTGTAGTGCATTTTCTAACTGCCATGTCGACCTGACAAAATAAGCCTTTTGCCAGCTCTGCTCCGCTGCCCTCGCCCTCGCCACAGTCCCCCGCTTCCGAAGAGCGACCTCCGGTGGCAAATCGTTCTCCCACCTCGCCGCCAAGACCTGGAACACCCTCCCCTCCACCTACGGCAGACCCAAGACCTGCTGACCTTTAGAAAAGTCCTCAAGACCTGGCTTTTTGAGCAGTAGCAGCATTCCCCACCCCAGTGCTTTGAGACCCTCAAAGGTGAGTAATGCGCTTTACAAATGATATGATATGATTGATTGATTCCAGTACAGTTAGAGTCCTAAAGTTTCCTAACATAGGACAATATACGTACAGCTCATCTTTCCATTGGACAATTCATACCACTTTAATGAGTATTCTTTCTACTCTAAGCTGAAACTACCTTATCATAGATACCCAAGCCCATAAGACAATATTGGGTTGCCCATTTGTGTACTACCAGATATAAACGTGGCACCATGTGCAATTCTCATTAGAACACTCCTGGACCTGTTTAGAATTTAGAAAAAAAGGACTGCCCTGCTGTCTGAAGAAGGAATACTGGACCTGCTTGCCTTAAATCAATGATCCCCAGATGTGACTCCAACCTCCTTTTTAAGCTAGAGGCTTTCCAGAGGCCTTCAATGCAACTGCCCAGCTGACCAGCAGTAACCGAGCGCTGCTACTGGCCTCTTCTGTAATGAGTCTTGATCCCTAAGGGTTGCCCTTAGGTCCTGGACCTTTGGCTGGCATCAGAGTGTACACCTTTAGCTTCACATTTATCGACATCTGCACTACAGGTGAAACTCCAGAAATGTGGGGTTCTTTGCTACCACACACGACCAGCTTGTGCTAGAAACTTTTCACTGGGTCTCCTGCCAGCATAAAGATTCCACAGTGACTTGCTCTTCATGACAAACTGCATCCACCGGCCTTGACCACCAATGCAAAGTCTCAACCTGACTGCTCCTCACACCAACATTGACCTCCTCGCAGCACCTGCCAGCTAGAAGCTCCAGCTCTGGCTCCTCACGCCAAATTGCCCTCGCTGAAACCCTGCGCTTTCGCAGAGCCAGAACGGGTGGAAGAGCCTTCTCCTACATCGCGGAAAAGACCTGGAATGAGCTCCCGTTCAACATCAGATGCTCCCCCACTCTTCACATCTTCAAGACCTGGCTCCTCAACTGACCAGAGCTGTCCCTCCCCCCCTGCAGCTTGAGACCCTTACGGGTGAGTAGTGCGCTTCACAATTCCATGATTGATTGATTGATTGATTGACTTAGGCTCTGAGAGTGTAAATTCTTCACAGTACAAACCTGGTTCTTCTACTCGACCCATGCTCTATCACATTCACCGGAACTTGTGACTTTGACCAGGTCCAGCGAAACCAGATTCCACAAGAGTGGCACTTTATGCTTTTTGGTGCTATTTTCACCTAAAAATATGAAAATTCATTATTCCGTTCTGCTGCTCGGAGTTTTTGTATTTTTGGTGTCAATTTTCTTATAAAAAATGTACTCAATGTGCCTTAAATATTCTATACATTGTCTCTAAGTTAAGCCTGACTACTTTTCTTCCAATATATTGAAGGGTTAAGCTCAGGTTTATTTAGTAACTTTTTTGGTTCACTCTGAGAAGTAGTGTGTTAAAACTGCTATTATTAATCACCAATTTCCTTACATTGTATACATCAGTTGTGTCCCACATTCTGAAATGTAGTTTGAAAAATGGATTCTCTGGTTTTGTGTGCAGGGGCTGGGTGTGTACAAAGCACATACCGGGAGAAAATGTGAATCATGATACTTGAATCTACAATGAAGATTTTCAGCATTTATGTCTGTAATTCTGAATGTGTGTGGATGGATATTTGTCTTTGTTTCGTATTATGGCTATCACTACACATCATTTGAGGAACAGCAGACTGCATTTCTCTCTGGTGCTGCACATATTTTTGGGTCGGGCTAAGGAGAGGCCCATGGACACTCCAGCACACACAATAAAATGCCACATTAACGTACTGCATCGTCCAGAAGATGCAGTCTCTTTCTAAAGCCAGGTGAGCGCCTGTGGGATCTAATGATGCTGAGTGGGGTCACGTCTTGAGGACATGAGTTTCTCCTCCCACACAATCGAGTGGTGCCCTAAAAGATTAGTGCCAGAAACAGACAATGAGTTGATATGAACCTTGTATGCGGAGTCTCATACACATGCAGATGTGTGCACGTGCTCTAGAGTCTGAAATCCACATGTTGTAAAAACTTAAACCGAATTTCAATAACTAAGGCGAAGGGGTATTTCCTTTCACCATAAACACTATTTCAAGGGAGGCAGCGCTTTATAGTCAGTCCATACCTTATTAGATTATTACTATCAATGTAATTCAAAGGACTGTCATAAACAATTATGTCGACACATATTTAATCCAATGGATACAGTGATGCTGTTCAGTTACACATGCATTCTTGTAATAATGGCGACCTATCAAAAACTTGATCACCAAGCTGACGAATATTTTTTGGCAACATGGTATCATCTTTATGAATGCTACCAGAATTAAATACTCCATTTCAGTTTAGGTAGTTATGTCAGTGTCTCTGCCACCATGATGTATGTCTTTGGCAAGGGTTGATTATATTACATGATGCTATATTACGTTTGTTTTGCACTTTGTTCTTGAGCATAAGATAAATGTTTCTATGTTCTTGATGCAAAATATTCTTTCTTGCCATTACAAATATAAATGATGCCCTAATGGGCAATGCTTTGTGTTTTCACATAATGATAAACGAATCATATCACCAACTTGTTTTGATTGTTGCCCTAGAAGAACAAATATTTGTTTGAAAATGTTTTCCTTGTGATACTCCACCCATGAAGGTCCATAAAGATAGTAACATTCAGGTAACCTTATCATAAATTCAAACACTGCAAAATCAGTCTTGAAAAGGGACCTGTCTCACTTGTTACAAAGAAAGTTCAGTCAAGAATCACACTCGACTGCTCTGTAGATGGTATTAAATATGTTGCCAATTATATATATATATATATATATATATATATATATATATATATATATATATATATATATATATATATATATATATGGTATAATACTTTTTAATAAGCTGTCACAGATGTATGCTTTTGAAGAACCTATGGATGTGTTTATGTGCGTTACCTTTCAGGAAAGTTACTAAATACTGTAACTACGTACACCGAATTCTTATTTGCACACTTATAAGAATTATGTAAATTAGGAAAACGCATTTCTTAAATTAGTATGCTATCCCTTCACATTTAAAATGTGCTGAAAGTATGCTTACATCTGCAATTGAGAATTTGCAATATGAGGTATACGCAAACCGAGCTTTTTACCGAACTATTGGTTAGCAATATTTTAGAAATACCCCTTGGCTCTCTGTAAATAGACGTCCCCTGACATGCAAAAGACAGGCCCGACGAGGGATTTAATATTTACTTGCCATATCACTAAAACAATTGTATATATGTAGTAATTTTTATTGTATGATTAATACAAATATTTACAATAGCGATAAAACAAGTGAGCATAACATCCATAAAACCCCTTAAAGTCAGCTAAAAGAGAACAACAGACTCAGTCTAGATGGAGAGCTAAGATCAAAGTGTAATAGGAGCCTCTGAGAATAAGTCCAGATCAATATCTCTAAAAAAAAAACGAGCAGCATGACGACTTAAATCTTTGAGTTTTTAGCAACTGATAGCAGTTCATAATTAGCTGGGCAGGTTTCATGATTTCCATGTATTTGCTGTGCCCACCTGTTCTGTCATGTTGAATACCAAATGTAATGCCTTGTTGCAGGTTTTGGCACCGTGAGCTATAAACAGTAGCCTTAACAGTCTGCAGCGTGGTGGTATAAGTTCAGGGCAACAACAAAGTAGATGGATAAAAGATGTATTTTTATAGTGGCACAGTTGGCAACTTCTATTGCCATGAGAGATCGCCATCTTGGGTGAAATTCCGTGATTTGTATACCGGGCAAAAAGGACTTGTTTTAAGCAGCATTTACATAGTGCACTCGACAGATAGGACTGTGGCCTGAGGAAATCTAATTGGGCGCTATAGGACGACTTCTCCACGGTTTGCTGAGCTCTTGAGTTTTTAAGTTGGTTCATATAATTTTGCTTGAATAGCCTTCTAGATAGTTTTTTCAGGCCATACTTAAACTTGGCATATGAGAGCTGCAGAACATTTTGCCAATTTGTAGGGTATCAATTGCAAGTTGCAAGTGTTCTGGCCAGGGGTTCCCACAGCGGCTAAAGATTTGGTCAGATAGCTGCTTTCATTGTGTTGGGCGATGCCTTGGTTATTTTGTGGTAGTAGCTTACAAAGGACGCCATACTCACTCACTTTTGAGCCACCAGACCAAATACCAGCATTATCAGGCAGTTTCGTGAATACGGAGGAAGGCAAAATACTTTTTTATATGCTTTGATCTGTTATTTGTCCGATATACGTACTACCTGACCTGGTTAAGTCTTGTCTCTATAAGTAGAAGGCAAACAGATGATGGACGGAATGCAGAGCAAATCAAACATTCACCCCTAGTCAATAGATCTGGGTTAAATTCTTTGTTCTTTTGATGGCCATACCACCCCAGTTTAAACCCAGCCACATGCAAATCTGTCTTGACCCTGTGCCGCATGGGAACAGTTCAGCCCGGACTGCCAAGCCAGGTCCTTCCTGGACCATAAACAAGCATCCTGGCACCGGTTTCGGGGCATCACCCTCATCAGCCAAGATAGCTTGAATCCAGAAATACAGCTAGCCGATTCTCGAGTGGTCAAGAAGGACGATGACGTTGGCACATTGCATTATAGGAATCTTAATACTCCCTAACTTCGGAGGGATGAGATTAGCGTATTTGAGCTCTGCTCCCATGTCGGCAGTATAGAGATTAGATAGAAGGGACGCAAGCATGCAGCCCTGCTTGAGGCCATTGTCTGTCGTGATCTTCTTGAGATGGTCATAGGTGTTCACTTGACTGTAAGCCAGTTGGAGGTTTATAAAAATGTTATTTCTAGAAGTAAGAGGTTCGGGATGCCTATCCTTGTAACTTTTTCCATAAAATGTTCCTGATAAAAGGCTGCAGAATAGCCCACAAAACAGGCAAAGAGTGGGAATTGGTTCTTACTCTTTGCTGTTTGAGACAGGTAAGAATGGGCCACAATGTTGTCCTGCATTGAGGGGTTTTCCCTTAAACCTGATTGCTTAAATGGCATTATATCGTTAGTTTCTGCCCAGCCTTCAAGTTCTTTAAGTAGGATGGTTATGTAGACTTTAGCTTCAATGTCCAGGAGAGCAAGCAGGCGGTAGTTTGACGTGTCTGACCTGTCACCCTTTTTATGAATGGGATTTAAAATTACAGGTTTGGAAAAGGGGGGCATTGTCGTGAACCACAGCTCAAAATCCCTTTTAAAGAATGCTGTGGGTATCCCATTTTGGATGGGAGCCCCTGAAGCTCTTTTGCAGGGTTCTGGAGATATCTAACCCCAATAGCAGTGTTTCCTGGTACCCTGTTTCAGGTCGGTAGGCTTGGGGTGTCAAATCCACTTTTGCTGCATATAAACTTCGTACATGAACATACCACTTAAAATTCATGGACAGCGTCTACTCTTGTTGTTAGGGGCAGTTTATTTTTCTCTAAATACCTCCACAGATCCACTTGTCCTGGTTTGCGACAGGCAGAGCTGTGGATATAACTAAGGTGTATTGGAAACCAATGTTCTGTGAAGAATAACATGGGACTGGCATAATTTCATGTGAAAGTGGGTGCCAAAATGACACCTGGCAGCGGGCACACACCATCAAAGCCAAAACACTTCTTGATTGGACCAGTTTATTTAGAACATTTGTAGAACATGGTGCGTGAGGTGTCATAGAGATATATGTCTGTATTAGTATTTATGAGACTTCAATGTTTTAATGATGATGAACCCTTTTATTAGTGGCTAAACTTGTATAAATGAAGCTGTTTTGTCCATTGAGATGGCACTGAATACACAAGGCTACAGCTAAGCATTTGAAGCAATACCAATGCTTATAAAACTTAGCTGCACATAACAATTTAGAAGAGATGTGGTCAAGTGATGAAGGTGAACACATTGAAAATTTGGGAATTGACTTCTAATTCTGTTTTAATCCTGGCTACTACTAAATAGCGTGTGATTATGAGAAATTCAGAACATCTTCCTATTACTGAACAAGTGAATGTACTATGAAAACAAAACAGCTTTGAATATGCATAATTTCCAATAAATTGATAACACATTAACTGCGCTCCACTTGTCTATCCTCAGAATCACTAAGCCCCGAGACACCCCAGGGTAATTGCGCGCTATACAAGATGCCAAAACAAAAACATAAACATAAACGATCACCATCACCAATGATCTAGTTAAGGATTGTGCAACCTAGAATCTAAAATGGATTATTGATACCATGCATTGCTGTTTTTGTAGCCATTCTTCGAAATAATAAAAGTTTAATATCAATTAATCAATGTAAATATTTTTTATAGAAATTCGGTATTTGAGCCTGTGCATGGACTAACATGGTTATTCTTGAGAATACTGTAGCTTTTTCATGGCAAACTGTGTCCGCTCCTGGACATCTAAAGCTATGCGTTTGCCTCAAATTAATTAATTATGTATCTAATTTTGTAATTCCGTGTTTAAAGATGTATCTATGCATTTTCAATAGCATATTATGGTTTTAACTGGGTAGGTAATGACCCACTTCTACAGCTGGGGTTGTGCCTCAAAGTTGGAGGCTGTGTTAAGCTTGTGTGTATCAGGATATTACGAAAGTGCTGCCTAAATATGTGACCCCCCCCTTATAACATGTGAATACTTTAATTCATATATAGCACTTGAAAACATATAATTGCTTCTGCTTCTCCTTTTTGATGTTATCTTTCAGCTTGCACTTATTGAATTTCTTTAATTCTATTATTTAACTTGATGGCATCTAATTAGTTTAAGCAAAGACCTTTAGGAATTCGTTTAGTGTAGATGGTTATTGATGCCACTTTCTTGTATGTGATTGGAGAAAAGGTGATACAAAGGAATACATGATAAGACAGAGACAACTATATTCATTTTTGTGAATCAATGTCATTCTGTGCTGCCACTCAATATGGTTTGGTGGACTTCTCCTTGAACTAACCCATGCTGACACACAAAACCCAATGTTCCTGTGATCTTTCTTGAAGTTGGCATACGATCCTTCTGCAGTATCCCCAGTGTGCAACATATCAAAATAAAGACTATCATAGTTTAGTTTTGGGTAAAATTTCTAGGATGAAAGAGTTTTTAGGCCCAACCCATTGCACAACCAAGTTAAATGGAGGCCAAACATTCTTCCAAGTTTTCCCTTCAATCATCCCTTTCAACAGCCTTTCTTCTCTATTATATTTATGAGTTTCATTTTTTGAGTCTAGAAATATCTTTGTTCTGACAACTGTTTGATTGTATTGAGACTATCACTCACTCTATTTTCTTCTGTCAGATACTTGAGCAGCAGGACAAGGCACCCTTTCAGATTGCCTTGTTCTGTTATGTAACAGTTATTTTAAGCTAAAAGTTGATGATTATATGAGTGGGTGAGGTGACAACTATATCACACCCACCACAACGATTAGCCACTACTTTGCACAGTGGCTGTAATGTAAGTGAATGTTGAATTAGGAGTAGTAAATATACACTTGCCTTGACGATGTGGGGATAGGCAATGTAATGGTTGCAATATTTATGTACGTTAACATTAATGTTCTTGATAGGGAGTCACACATACCATGAGTCCTTTCCCGTGGAATACATCGTAGGTCATTAGTTCAGCTATGAAAGATAGAACAATCTGCTAACATTTTCACATCTAAATTGGAAAATTTCCTTCAAACACAATTCCTCTGCATCAGCACACCGACACATGGCATGGATAAAAGTGTTTTTGGTAAAATGATTCACATTTTGTTCTCCAAAGATTTTGGGCCAGATGTAGCTCGCCAATTACCTGTCGGTAACGGCCGATATCGTCCGTTAACGACAGGTATTTGGGAATTGACGTGTAGGGGGCATGTTATTTACAGAATCGTATATTTACCGATTCGGTAAATTTACCGAATCGGTAAAATACCGAATCGGTAAATATACGATTCTGTAAATCAATATGTCGGTGGCACTGTAATCAGTGCCACAGGCCCTTACCGAATCGTTATTTACCATGGAATACTATTCCATGGTAAATAACGAATTACAGTGTACATGCACATCTGTGCATGTACACCTGTGCCATGTGACACACAGACATGCCCTAAGGGCATGTCTGTGTGTCTCATGGCACACAAGCCCGAAACAGGGGTGCAACAGGGTGTCAGAGTGACACCCTGTCCCCCTTGTAAAATCGGTAATTTTACCGATTCGGTAATTACCGAATCGGTATTTGCTATTGAATCCTATGGGCTTCAAGGCCCATAGAAATCAATGGCAAATACCGATTCGATAATTACCGAATCAGTAATTACCGAATCTTACAGATTCGGTATTTTTACCGAATTATTTACCTACATAGCAATTACCGAATGGTAAATACCGAATCGGTAAAATTCGATATTAACCATTCGGTAAATTGCTATTACCTACATCTGGGCCTTTGTCTTTGCTGCAGGTGAATGTTGCAATGGTTCTCTAGACAGTTTTACCCGGGAAAGATTCTTCTTCCTCGCAAAGCCCTAGCAAAAGAACTTCGGCATTCTTTTAGCCCTTAACAGCACTGTTCAACAAGCCGCGGCCCGTGGAGGGAGTTCGGGTGGGCCAGAAAGGCATGGCGGGGAGGGGGAGGGGGAGGGGGGTGCTAAAAACCGGAATATGGATAATTGGAGGTAAGTAAACAATTTAATTAATAAAACGAATTTCGTAGCGCGCGCTGCATCGCATTTTGCAATGCAGGGCTCGCTACGAAATTCATTTTATTTATTAAATTGTTTACTTACTTCCAATTATTCCAATTATCCATATTCCAGTTTTTAGCACCCCCCCACCTTGCCCCTCCCCGCTCCGCTTTCTTCTCCACTGCAACTCCCTCCACGGGCCGTGGCTGTGTTCAACTATTGCAATCAATGGCTTCTGACATTGAAAGACTGTCAGAAGATTGCAGATTTTCTTTGCAGCACTTAGTGTTTTCTGCACAAATGGAAATGGAGGATCAGAGCATTTCCTAAACTTATAAGAACACTAATCAGAAATGTACCTTTTCACTCAGTTAAGAAACTGAAAGAAGCAAAAGAGGTAAAGTTCCATAGGGTATGATGTGGTTTCTCAAAGCTCAAGCTTCCTGTCTGTTCTAAATGCTCAGGAAGGGATCAGGAGGATTTTTTTTCTGGCCATAGATTCCCACCCTTGGGCAAAACCCAACTGTGGCTACTAGGCTGCCAATTTATAGGGCACGTATGAGGGGGAGGAAATGTGAACACATAGTACCAATGTTCCTGAGTACCTTTTTTTGACCTCAATACCTTTTTTTGACCCCAATATGTGGAGAACGCACAGCCTGGCATGCTAGCACACAAATCACCCAGATGCATTGTGGAAAATGCTGTGCATAATAACCCTCAATTTTTCAATAGTCTTTAGTTTTATACCATTTTGGTGCTGCCAGGGCCATGTATCTCTAGACAAATGTTTTTAGGATAGTTGCCCTTCTTCAGTGGAGAGTAGGAAGGTAAATTTAGGAGTGCTAGAAATACTGCTGTCAGTCTTATCAAAAACAATAGTTGATGGACAGAATGCAGAACTATGTCATACATTCACCCCAGTATAGAGATCTGGCCTAAATCCATCGTTTATTTGCTCACCATACCATTCCAGCTTGAATCTAGCCATATGGAAATCAGTCCTGACTCTGTGCCCCTTGAGAACAGTCCAGCCCGAACTGCCAAGCCAGGTCCTCCCTGGACTGGAAACACGATTAGCCAGAAACCGGTCCCAGGATGCTTGTTTCCGGTCCAGGGAAGACATGGCTTGGCAGTTCGGGCTGGACTGTTCCCATGAGGCACAGGGTCAGACTGTGGTGGAGTGAGCTAAGGAATTATGATGGATTAAACCCAGATCAGTTGACTGGGGGTGAGTGTTTGATTTGCTCCAACGCTCCGTCTATCATCCCCTTTGGTATCGCTTTCTTCGCCCTAAGTTGGCAGGGTATGCCCAGACGGGGGTCCCTTGCTCACTTTGCCACTGGATTCAAGCTAGCCTCGCTGATGATGGCTTATTAGCCAGAAACTGGTCCCAGCATACTTGTTTCCGGTCCAGAGAAGACATGGCTTGGCAGTTCGGGCTGGACTGTTCCAATGAGGCACACGGTCAGACTGATTGCATATGGCCATGTCTGAACTGGGGTGGTGGAGTTAGCTAAAGAATGATGATGGATTAAACCCAGATCAGTTGACTGGGGTTGAGTGTTTGATTTGCTCCAATGCTCCGTCCATCATCCCAATTGGTATGACAGTCTTCTCAGGCTTTGATACGATATCCAGAGTGCAGGTGCATCCCAGAGCTTTTCAGCCCAACAACTCAACAAGGAGCCAATCACAAAAGAGGAAGGACCCCATTCACTCTTTTCCACTGGAACCAAGCTACACCTGGTTGATAAGCCCTAACAAGTACAACATTGGTCCTGGGTTGCTTGTGTTCGGTTCATGGATGACCTGGCCTGGCAGCTAATCTAAGTCAAAATCTTTGAGTGATTTATAGCAAATATTAAAATGGTAAAAATGTCCACAACCTCAGCAAACTGAAAAGTACTGCAAAAGAAACACAGCAAGCAAAGGATTCATGCACCAACTGACACATCGTAAAGGAAACATAATTCAATAAAAAAAGACCTAGCAAGAACGAAATAAAATCATATAGACAAATGGAAAAAGGGCCTTTCTATTCACGCTATTTCTGCATAATGAACGGATGTTGTGCAACTGAGTAGGAAGACCACACAATTGCAGAAACTTACACAGTAGGTACACATCCATCTGTAACACTGGTACATTCTTAAAGAAAATTAATGATTTTCTCCCAAATATAGACATTAGCATCATGCACCAAAGCAATGATTGTATGAGTCACTTATTACACACCTCTCTTTACCCGCTGAAAATTTTAAATATTATAGCATTGCTGTTGCATTGCATCTTCATCTTGAGAATTGAAACCGCAAGAATATTTTATAACTGATACTGCGTTTTCAATATATGCAATTAAGTGTCAATTTAATTAACAGTAAATGTTTAGAGAGTAGCAGATGGCGCTCACAGTAATCAAGGCATGTTAATTTTTTCTATCACGTGAATAGCTTCTTAGAAATGTGCTTTTTCGCATAAGCAGAAGGCAAACACAACTACGACAGTAATTTATGCTAGCAAAAGTAACATTAAATTATATAGACGCAAGATGCAAATCCAGGGCTGGGAAAATTAAGGGCCTGGGGAGAATTGTTAGGCATTATTCCCAGATTCGTCTTGGAACGCCACCTAAGCGACAGACAAAGGCTACAGCCCTTGAATACAGACAACCGATTTACAAAACACTTTAAATAAATTATAAACTCACAATCACAAGTTTGCTGTTGTGTCAAATGCCAGGCCAGTGGGCATGGGTGGATGGAAGCATTAGCCGTAATACCACCTAGTACATTTGGAACAACAGTGGATTTTAGAACCTCAGTCATGGAGTAACTAGGGAACCAGAAATGCTCAAACTGGGAAACGGCCACTACAACGAGGCCGTTTCAACTAAAACCATAACCACGCATGCATTACAACGCATGCGTGGTTACAACGACAGCCTTTACCACGCATACTTTTACTACGAAGTACGTAGTAAAGGCATGTGTGGTAAAGGGTACAAATAAAAAAAGGGGGGGTTGGGGGGGCTAGCCCCCCCAAAAAACATAACACTAACCTTTAAAGAAGATGTGCAGGAAATCGGCGGCGCAGGGGAAGGAAACGGCCGTTTTTTTTTTTTATTTATGACGTCACCACGGAAAAAACGTGGAGAAGGAATAGCGTGAAAATAGTGTTCCGTTGTAACGCATGCGTGGTAAAGGCATGCGTTACAACGGAGTTCGTTGTAATATCATACAACCGCTCAAACTAGCTCTGCTTTCTTTGTCTCCTAGCGCAAAATGTTTCTTTCCATCTAGCTATTGTCTTTCTCGTTCTTTTCTCTTTCTTTTATCTCGCTATCTGATAACATTCTCTTAGTCGCGGCCGGCATTTATCGTGGATGGGGGTCACGCTGGGAGGAGGGGGGGTAATTTAATAGTAAAGGAAAAACGTAACAGTCCGCCGGCCAGGTCCTACATTTTCTCCAGCAGGAACAGGGAGCAGCCAGCCCCCCTTCCCTCCCCTAAGCCAATCAAAATGCTGCAATGGTAGCGTTGTGATTGGTGGGGACGTCGTCCAGCCAGAGGCTTACGGGGAGGCCATTTTCTCCATGTAGGCTGCACTGCAGCCTGCATGGAGAAAGGGCAGAGTGCGCATGACTGGTTTGGGCGGCCGCAGAGGGCCGACTAAACAGTCATTGCGTGCTCAGGAGTTGGCACACCACCCCTCCCATACTCCGCCCACCCACCCGCCTGCAACTAAACATAAAACAGTAATAACAAGACGTTATTACCATTTTATGTTCCTGCTTCTTGCACTGCAAGAAAGCAGTGGGGCAGTGCTCCAACGCCCTAGTGGAAGAGCCACCCCTGCATTCTATCTACCTTCCCCCCCACACTCACTCACTCACTCACTAACTCTCTTTCTCTTTCATTTTGTTTTTGTTTTGAAGCCTTCTGTGGCTTTGGTGAGCCAAGGAAAGTGACAGAGGCATCTGGAGTAGCCCTGTGATTTCAAAACCAGCCTGCAAGAGTACCAGCCCACCAGGGAAAGGTCTAGTGCAATACAGGCCTGTCCAGCCCTGACATCAGTCCCTAGCAGAGTTTGGAAACCCAAAGAGATAACGGCAAATCAGTAAATGTGGCTATTATTTTCTCACAATTAACAATCATACCTCACCTATTGGTAAAGCATTTTGGACCACTAAGTAGTACCCCTGTTGTTCTTTTTTACATACTCTTTCATGCATTTGTGAATAGACTCCAAAACATCCATCATGTGAATAAAATAATAATGTGTAAATAGAAAAGAATGTGCCCTTTTTGCACTTTAAATTATAAGGAGTTGGACGTTGCGGGCCCAATACATGAACACATTTGAGGATGTAAAAGGGAACTATAGGCTTCATGAAAGGGTTTCAATGCTTTTGCATTTGACTCGTGAAGGAAATCTATTAACGACTAGTGGAACTGCAGGTTGATGTAATAATTTCAATACTTTTGCATTTGACTCATGAGAGACACCTAGAAACGAAAGAGTTGAACTGCAGATCTTTGTAGAATTATTCTGATATTGAATACTATAACATTCACTGCCCACTGCGAATCTCGTCCCATAATGCTTTGCAGGGCCTTTGGTTAGGATTGTATTTTTGCCCATAATAAATGTGCTTTGGGTGGTCCTAAGAGGATGGGACCACCACTGAATCGTTCGGCAAGATGTGCTCTTTGTTTTCAAGGCATCTGCTTGGTTTTCTTCCTAGTTTAGGGGGGATCCCAGAATCATCACCTCTCTCACTGCTTGCAAAATTTTCATTTTAACCTTTGTAAAATTACTATATGCATTCTAGACAGAGATACTTGTTATTTTACCAAAAGTATCTGAGGTCTCTGTTGATGAAGTGAATTAGCGGAGTTCACTGAGTTTTTGTTCAACTTTGTGGATTTCCAAATAGCAGTACTCCGCTAACTATGCCCACCCTTACTATGAATCCTATTCCTGACTCGCTCATAGTGCCTTACCTTCCCTCCTAACCGTACCAGAGTAACAGGTAAGTTAGCACTCCAGAACCCAACACTCTAGTCCCCTCAGGGACCCATGGAAGGTGATTGTCAGCTTTCATTTTCTCACTCATACACGTCCATAATAAACACAACAAAAACACAAGAATAGTTTATAATATTTATTGAAACTACTCTGCTTTATAATAAGACAACTGCACTGCAACTAGAAAGCATCTACATGCCAATAGAGTGAGTAGCATCACAAATAAAATACATACAATGAGAAGCCATACCATGTTTAAGGATACTTCAGCCTCAGCCTATCCTCACTACCGGGCACAGTGATGTATTATAGATCTCTGGGAATAGAACTGCACCTCATACCTGTATTATTGTTAGGTAATCTGCATCTCAGGTTGTGCAAGGCTGGTGCATTCGTCGAAAGACCTCTCCTCTGTAGGAATTCCCTCTCTGTTTTCAAATGGCACGTCTCAGCTTATATGATACAATATGTCTTTTTAAAAACAGCAGATGTGAATGTATGTTGTGTCTAAATGCCAAACTATGTTGCTAACCGAGCACAGAAGACAGGGCACAGTGTTGTTTGACCTTGTACAAGATGTTCAGACATAGTCCCAGAGAGAAGAACTAATAACAAAAACATGTACAGTGTTTTGCTAAAATATTATTATAGTACAAACATGCTGAGTATAACATGTGCAAAGCAAATAGCCTACAACTTGTAGTTAGGGTCAAATAAGGGAGAACTGAGTGGCTCCTAAAGGGAACTCACAACAATATTGATGTGCCGCTATCACCCAGCAGGTTGGTACTAACCATTTCTATTAAGGACTAGCGTATTCACTACAAAAAGAACTACTTACACATCAGTCTGAATCTCCATTTTACATTTAGGCAACCTATCAATTGCATTGGGGATTTTTGACAATCAAGTAAAGCTCTTAAGGAAATGTGTTTGTCATTACTGGAAGAGCTCAGACTATCTACAGAAATTGTGAAGCCAACAGTAAGGCAAATCAGATTATTTTAACAACATATAGTATCCAGCCTTATCTTGAAACTGTTCAAGGGAGCTATGGTAGATTTCTGCTGATCAGATTTAGATTGGGAATCTTACATAGATTGATAATTTTCCCAATAATTAATGATTGGTCGAGAGTTATGAATAAATGCCCTTGTGATGATGTGTCTGAACAGTCAACATTACATGTTGTTTTATTCTGCACATTTTATTCTGTGCAAAGAAAGAGATGGGTCCTACCGATTTTAAAATTACTTGGTTTTAGGCAATGCGGCCCTGCACTTATAACCCTACAACTTTTAGAAAATGAATATTGCATAAGGAACTTATCTCAGTTTTTAAAAAGTGTACTAAAGTGCAGAAAAAGTATTTTAATATAAACACGTAATTCAAACACAATTTAGTATTAATTTATCTGTACAGATCTTTTTCGTGATGTTTTTGAACTAATATACGTTGCTCTGTGATAATAATGGTATTACACTGTATGCTTTTATGATTATCTAAAAAGAAATCAAATAAAGCTGTATTTGATTTGATTTGACAATCTACAGTAGTAACTATTTGCTGGAAGAATGCTATGTTTACATGTTATACTTTACATCAGGACTTTTGGATTTGGAAATAATAGTAGACACGAGGGAGGACTCTGCTTGGATTAAATCAACCAACTTTTCATGAAAATTTACCACTGGAGTATTTCTATGTATCAATCAGGAAATGTACAGAATTGTTTGGCTACATGTGGGACATTCAGTAGGTTTGCTTCCGGGATCCTTTTCTTTAAACTTTATATATACATAATTTGGATAATATTCTGAGAAACAGAGGGCAGAACACACCCAGGCTGTGCAAAGCGTATTTTCTCATATTGCGTTATGCAGATGCTGCTTTGCTTCTATTGAGAACTGGTAATAATCTACAAAAGCTAATCAGATGTTATTTGACCTGTATGAAGAACTTGCAGTTAGCAACACATTTAGTACAATTATCTGTTATAGAATTAGGTTAAAAAAATAATAAATCTAGGACCTTGAATGTTAGGAATAGAAAGATTTGTAGTGTATATTTTTTCCTTCCAGTACCTTGACATAATTTTTTAATCTGGATTTAACTGGAAAGACCGTTTTATCAATAGAAAAACCTATTTCTTGCAAACTCATGGGGTTGTATTTGACTTGTATCAAGGCTAGGACAAAAACCATTGACTCAAAGGTACAGCTCATACAAAGGCAAATGCATACCGTTAGTGACTTATAGGGCAGGGATCTGGGGTTATGCATATGCAAATGGTATTCAGATAGTAACAAATAAATCCCTTAAAACTTGCTGTAGGTACCCTAAACAACTCATTTATTAGCTTTACACCAGGATTTGGGCCTGGAGCATTTTGAGGGTTCAATTAAATAGTACTGATTTACTCGTGGTTATCCCTGGGTTGTAACCGATCCACAGCTGTAAATAGGGACGTTTTATCTGATTGTCTCTCATGACACCAGAAGAGTAGGATCCGATAGTTAAAATACATTAGAGCTATAAGCCTTGACCTTATACATTAGCTCTTAAAGATTGTGAACGTGCAGAAGAAATGGGCATTAGGTATCTTCTAAGAATGGGGTTTGATGAAAAGAGATAGTCCTGTATTCAAGGAAAGCTTAATTTGAACTTATTTCCCCTTGAGACGGTAAGAAGAATGGACCAATTCTTCACTGAGGAAAATAGCACTAAAAGTTATATCATCTGACACGATTCAGGTTGGCTCTATCCACTTGCAAAACAAAAGAAGGAGTATGCTCCGGCGTGTCAGGTGGGGGTCAACACTAGGAAAGGAGAAATGTTCCTTTTCTTTAATAAACCCCTCACTCACCACCTAGTGGTGACATGCTTCATCATCGGGGTCCACCCTGGTGGCCTAGCGTCACCAGGGTGTGCTTCGACACCTGAAATACAGTGGAGCGGGTTTGTGAAGTGTAAGTGCAAAAAAGGTGATGTTAAAAAATGTCCTGGTTTGTCTTTCAAAATTGAGTTTTATTAAAAAGCAACTGGACAATATTAAAACAAAATGCGAGATACTGGAAGGGGGAAGTTACGACCTACGTATCTCTCTATGTGTTGGTGGTGTTTTTAGGTCAACATGTTTCTACCATATGGGAAAGTTCCCGGTATTCTTCAGGACCAAAGGAGATGGACGGTATGAGCCTCCTAAAGGACTCACCCTATCCTAAATCCTTGTGCAACCTAGGGCACAGTGTGTCTAGGTAAAAATGCTCACAACGTTGTGGAGCAAAAATTAAAACAAAAACTATTTTCGTTTTTGTTTGATGCCTCGTCGGGCAGGGGGTAGGTACATCACGCGATACAACGTACTAGTTGTCTGGCATGGAGTATGGCCCGTTACCTACATCTACCGTCCGCTGCTCGGCTGCTGGCTCTATCCACTACCTCTTGTCAGCTTCGGGGTATATTAGGCATATGGGGGAGCCCTGTCCACCTGACAACCATCTGGCAAACCTCAGTGCAATGCAGACGGCTGCTGAGTGGGTCAGCAGCTCTCCTACCTTTCTGGGACTACAGCAGTGTAGAGCAGTGAGCGGGTCCCTTTAGGTGGAGGCAACGTCACAGGGCTGAAAGGACTCTGGAGGTACGCTTGAAGCCTCCAGTCCAATGCGCATGCAGTGACAGGCAGCAGCATGCAAGAGGAAGTCTGGGCGGCCGTGGGCGTTCTCTTCCAATACGGAGCCGAAGTGTGGGTGGAAGCAGCTGGGAGTCTATCCTGCCTCGACTCGGATTTGCTTCTGAGAGGTTCTAGGCAGTGGCGTTCAGCCAGGGAGCATTTCGAGTGGTGGTAGGGAGACACAATTTATTAAACCAACACTGGATACACAAAAGGAAGATCCACATTATATGACTCCCACAAAGATGAAACGCGGGAGGAGATCTGCAGGAGTTGCTACTAGGTCCGCGGTATCAGGGGAAATAACAGACAAACCAGGAGTAATAAAGCCTAACACATAGGTAAGAAGGGTGGAGAGAGCTTCATAGGGGCAGGTAAATAGATATGACTTATGGAATAAGCAAATTCTAGAGATTTCTGTTGCGTTAGACCAAACCCTAAAAGCACAGTTACAACAGGATTCCCCTATTTTACTCCCTCCAACAACTGGATAACTGGCAGGAATAGTGAAAGAGGGAGGGCAGAAAGGACAAAAAACAGTAGAACAAGTTAAAATCACTCCCTCCTTGTGGTCTTACTTCAAAGACTAATCTCGGGGGGGGGGCATTCTAATACATTACCACCATCAGACATACAAGTTCATAAATGTAAAGACCAGCACTGGCTAGGCATGGCAAATACAGTGGGAAGTGAGTCTGGCTTACACACAACAGGAAACCAGGGAAACCTGGAGACCTCAAATAGATTTCAGGTGTTGGCAAAGAGTTGGAGAAACAATCACAGGATAAGGGTCCAGTGCTGCAAGCAGAAAAGGGCACACATCTGGAGCTAGAAAAAATGATAACCTCCCTATTTAGTGAAATAAAAGTGCAATTTAATGCATTGGAAAAGAATCAGGAGAAGGTACATGATGTGTGCGAGAGCTTGGAGATCAAGATGAACTCTTTAGTGGAAAGATTGGAAACAATTGAAGTCTCTGTGGAGAAGCTAAATAGGGAGGTTGAAACAAATCAAAGAGAAATTTCTTCCCCTAGAGCAGGTGAAAAGGAATTAAGAGAAAAGATTGAGGCCCTTGAAAATAAAGCACAAAGAAACAAGATGAGGATTTTAAATGTCCCAGAAGGTTCTGAAGGGGATAACATAAAGAGATCTATGATAGGTTTACTAAAAGAGTTTATGTCAAATCTTGAGATTAGCATGCTTGAGGAAGACATGCAACATATCCACGAGACCCCTTTCACAAATCTACAGCTAGAAAGGTGCCCAGGAAGGTTCTAATACATTTTAAACATACGCTCTTAGAGAGAGAATACTAACAGAAGCCATCAAACCGGGCACTTACATAAAGGGAGAATGGTCTTTCAAAACCAGATCAGATATATCTGGAGCTACTCAAGATGGGCAATGGGAGTTGGGTACATTTACTCATGAATTAAGTACACGTCGAGCCACTGCCCAGATGTGTTTCCCTGCCACATTAGGGATAATTGGAATAATAAAATGCATAATATTAAGGACCCAAAAGAAGTGGAATTCCTGCTTGACCAAATCAAAGCACACCAAAAATAATTTAGTTTAATAAATACATGAAGGATAGAAGAACTTGAAAGGGTTTCCTCCAAGAAGGCTACCTGATGACAAATGGGAGAGTTCCCCAGCGTAAGAAGGGGGGTACAGTAACACACAAACCTTTGTTTCATTTTTAGCACTGGGTGAGGAAGCATGTGGGGATTTTTTTTTAAAAAGGTCTTCATTGACAAAGCAAATGGCAGACCCTACAGAGATTTGAGCTTTTTCTGCTCCCTTATATGCACCAAGATGGGAAAATTACAGATGCCCTCAAAGATAGAACCATAGGAATTTTAATTTGGAATGTCAACAGCGTTAGGGTTGTTAGCAGGTGAAGGAAAATGTTGGCGTTCCTGAGAATAACGAGCAGTGAGATAATAATGAATACAAGAGACACATCTGTTGGAGTGAGAATGGATGAACATTTTGAAAAAACTAAAATGGGTTGAACACTATGGGTTCAATTACGATGTCAGGTGGAAATCCTCCCCCCAATCGCATCTTGTGTTTGGCTGTTCTGCCCGCCACATTTCAATGTGACTGAACACTGTTCAGTCGGATTTCCTATGGGAGCTCATGTTACGCCCGTCAACCGGCCGTAACACAGGCTCCTACGGGAAAGGGGCTGTGTGTGGAAAACCCTGTACCCTGTTGCGGTGCCTGCCACACAGTGCAGAGTTTTACAGGGGAGTCCCTTAGGTACCCCCTCTGCCCCCAACCTGAGGACGCAAGATGAAGCAGGCCCTGCAAATGGCCCTAAAAGTCACTTTCCAACAGCTTTTTTGTGTCGGACAGACCGAATCAGAAAGGCTGTAGGAAATCGACATTGTAATCCCGAGGACTGAAACGCTGTCCATAATGGTGTATGATATGGTTCCGCCTGACACACATACTCCGCGAGTCGCTCAGAAAAGATTCGCAATGACCGCGTGGTTTACATTCCCGATGCGAACATTGTAGTTGGGCGGTCAAAATGTAAACTGATTGAGTCGGTTGGAATTGCTCCGACGCAGTCGTGGAGATTCCGACTATCGTTTGGAGGCTTTTCGCCTGATATTGTAATCGGCCCCTATGTGTGTACAAATCAGGAGTGTTGTATGAAAGGCGTGGCTATTCTTTAAAAAAATCTATTAGTGTATTTTTGGGGAATGAATGATAGACAAAAGGGGATGATGGGCTATGACCAAAGTTATCGCAGGATATCATGGCCCCAATACTGCTAATCCAGTGCCTCTTCAGGAGCTTTATAACCTTACATTATTTTTGGGTGATTTTAATCGACCTATTCCTAGACAAATCCTTCTCCAGAAATACATCCACTACCCCAAAGATGAAAGCTTTCGTGAAACAAATGATGGAAGCTCTTGGATTGATAGATTTTTGGAAGGAAAAAGGCAGCAAGGATGACAGATTTACATTAAAAACAAGAAATATGGGCATTCCTCGAGAATAGACTTCTTTCTAGTAAACAGTAGGCAACAATGTTTCAAAAGTAGAGCACATAGTAGAACATAGACCATTCAGCGGTGAGCCTGGAGTTTAGCTTAACTCTATTCTTTACACAAAAAAGATGGATTTTAAATCGTGTTCTACTATTGTATGCTGAATTAAATTAGATATTAAAGAAATAAAGAAATCAATTATTATTATTAAGCTCTCAGCCCCGTTGTATATAATTTAGGACAGATACAAAGCTTTTTTAAGGGGCCGACTAATCAACATTTCCAATGGCCAGAATAGGGAGCGAACAGCTAAGATTGAGAAACTTGAGTTTAATATAACTAAGCTTACTAAGGTGCTAGAGTACTCTCTGAATCTACATCGCCAGGCTTGAAAACAGGGAAACTTGCAGGAAGCTAAATATAGCTTATCAAGTTTCCTGAAAGAGGGAATTAAGAATAAATGGGAGGCTAGTAAGCTATCTCACTATGAATATGGGGTGGACTGTGGAAAATTGCTGGCATGGAATACTAAATCAGAACTCAATAGAAAATATATTGCTGAAATTTTAGACCCAGAGATGGGTAAATCATGCAAAGAGGATAAAGAACTGGAGGAGGCTTTTGTACAGCTTTTTAAACATTTGTATAATGAAGCTACAGTAGTAACTAGGGAACAGCTGCAAAACTACTTTGACAAAATAAATCTCCCTATAATGCCTGCAACTTCAAATGAATTCCTCCATTCGGTGATAGGCTTAGAAGAAATAAGAGCAGGAATGGGAAAAATGAAAAAAGGGTGAGCAGCAGCTCCAGACAGCCTCCCCAATGAATTATATAGAGTTCTTAAAGAAGAATCGCCCAGTGGTACAGCGAAATGATAAAGGCTGTGTTTTTAGAAGGAAAAGAACTTCCCCGTTCTTGGGAGGAAGCTATAATTAGCATCATTTTAAAACCAAATAAGAACCCAAAGTTTTGTGAATCATTTAGACTGCTATCTCTCTTAATTTATGATTGTAAGATTTATACCCAGATCTTGGCAAAATGGTCTGAGAGTGTTATTGGGCAGCTAATTCACTCTGATCAAAAGGGTTATATTAAAGGGAGACAACTACATGATTTAACACAAGTTGATTGGGAACATAGACTTAGCTATGGGAAGTAAAATTCATTTGACGGTTTGAAACGGTTCGAAACTTTGATGCAGCTAAAGCATTTGTCAGGGTTAATTGGCCTTTCCTACAATGGACAATTAGGCAACATGACCTGGGGAGGAATTTTCTAGAGCAGTGTCAGCGATTTATTGTAACCTTACTGCTAGGATTCTGGTAAATGGAAATATCACAGATCAAATAATAATCAGCTGAGGGACACATCATGGTTGCCCTATGTCCCCCTTATTTTTTAATATACATATTGAGCCTTTGGCAAATAAAATAAGATCAAACTTAAAGATAAATCCTTTTAACCCCTTGACAGCGGCGCAATTTTTGCTGCGGTGCTGGGAAAATAATGAGTGGACGGGGTTCGGATGGTGCCCGGCAACACTCACTGTGGAGTCCAGACTGATTCAAGACACCCCCACCCCAGCTAGCTCACAGTGCCACTATGAACCCCTCCCACCAAGGAGCTAATAGTTTCCGACACAGATTGAACATGACAACCCTGCCCCCTCAGAGATCGTGGAAACAGTACAGTACTTTTTACTCAGTCACTCGTGCTAACTTTGGGGGTGATTACGATGGCAGGCAGACTCGAGTCCCCCCAAAATCGTAGCAGTGCCTGAGACTGGCCACCTGTAAGGCAGTGGTCCCACACAACGTATTATCATCATGCTAGGTTAACATTGCAGTGGGTGGTACTGGCTACAGTACCCACCGCAATGCCAAAACAGCAGGTCATGCGTTTCCCTGCACTACGTGGTAGGCACTGCGCGGTGCCTGCAACTTAGTGCAGGGCAGTGGGGTACTATTGGTACCCCCCAGAGCACCACCACCTCCCCCCAACACAAGGGGGACCCACAACTTGCCCCAAAACAAATCCCCACCATGGAAAGGCTGGCTGCAGCCAGCATTTTACAGATGCTGACCACTCCGCCAGGCAATCGGTACAATTGCCTGTGGTGGAAGCATGGCGGGCAGTCTTTGCGACTGCCCCGGTCCAAAAGTGATTCCCCCGCCATCATAAATTATTGGGGGGAAAATTGCTGTCTGATGGTGAAGGTTGGCAGTGGCAGGCCTTCGTCATCGTAATCACCCCCTTTGTCTCAGAGAGATGCACAGAATAAATGACGGGGACGTTTTCAATAAGCATTTATTGAACCAGCGTCATTCTAGTGTAAAATATGTGTGCTGTAACAACCATAGGACAGAAGCACCTGTATACTGTTGTATGCACAAATAGAGTAAATAGATGGTAGAATTCTACCATAATGCTAAAACAAGGAATATATGCAGGCATATAAATACATGACAGGAATAATGCATACTCCTACAATGCTTACCCTAACTAGATGTCCCTAGATGTACCTAGCATGTATGTAGATGTATAGCCAAGAATCTCCCTAGGATAAAGCCAACTCCATTACCTGAAGTGAGAGAATGAAGGACCTTGTCTGGGTCTCAAGATGGACCCCCCCACGAGGGAAGTCAGACCACTGCGTCTTTTCTCCTCTGCCTGCCACAGCAAAGATATGGTGTTTATATACCCGAAGGGTACACTCAGAGGTTCTACCTTGCTGTGTCATGTCTGCCAAGGATGACAATAGTGATGAACCTTGTAGATAGTAATTATGCAGAATATGGTGATCCTGCTGTGATTCTAAGAATCCTCATGCATAATAGATGAGGCTAGTTTTAGGGGAAAATCACACAACACCAGCACCTAACTAGGTAAAAGGTCAGCACCAAAACCGTTATGTAGTACAATGGCAGGGAAAATGTAGGTGAAAGGTTAGGTGACTACTCAGGCCTATACTGGGGTACATGACAATCTGGCCCAGATAGATTCTACAAAGATAAAAGCTGAAACTGAAAGACTATTGAAGGCCTGGAGTTACGTCGGAGGACGATATGTGGGAGAATCGCTAGTCCCGACCTTCTAACATACTGTTGGGCCTTTCAGTTCAAGACTTTTAGATTTCTTTTGGAAAATGAGTTATCTACCCCACTTTTCAAGGCCGTAGCAAGGGATCATACAAAGATG
This sequence comes from Lissotriton helveticus, assembly GCF_964261635.1. Classification (NCBI taxonomy): domain Eukaryota; kingdom Metazoa; phylum Chordata; class Amphibia; order Caudata; family Salamandridae; genus Lissotriton; species Lissotriton helveticus. Next base: position 1,689,985,460 of record NC_136061.1, on the reverse strand, counting down.
GCAGATTTTTTTCGGTATAAATTCGGCCATCCTAAATATTTTACAACGGTGAGGCTAAATATCCTGATGGCCGCATGTAAGATATGGTATCAGATAAGCGGTCCCAGGCAATATCCTATTACTGTTCCTCAGACCCAATTTGGAATATCCCAGGCACTCCCAGTTGTCTTTTAGATAAATTGGCAGTTCCGTTGGTTCAAGCAGGAATAAATAAATGTGGTCAACTTCTCAGGAAAAATGGTTAGTTTCCTGGAAAAACGTTCGAAAGACCAATGGTAGGACGATTTTCCAAGTTCAAGTATTATCAATTGTCGAGTTGGGCAAGTGAACTGGGGAAAGTAGGGGAAGGAAGGACTATGAGATAGAACATCAATTAAGATCCCCTCCAAGGAAACAAGTTGCAAAATGGTATTGGATGGGGATGGAGGTGGGGGAAGAACCCTATTTTATGCTGGGCGATATCTGGAAGAGGAACCTGCCAAGCCTACATACGGAAGATTTATGGCAAATATGGATGGCTATCTTTTGGTCAACTATAAAGCCCACACCCCTCAGAAAAAAATCATCTCTTTTAAGTACACAGGGCATACCGGACACAGAAGAAGCTGTCCAAGTTAGGGAAGAGTTGTAAAGGGGTTGGCCCTTGTAACTCATGGACCTGGGTCAGTAGATAAGTACAAAATGAAGGTGGTCCGAGTTAAATAAACAACATTGAATTATTTCATACTAATATACATTCGAATTTGTATTACACCACAATTTCTGTATGGCGCAGTGGAAATAGAAAACCTGCCGATTTTCAAAAAACCTTATTCGATTTTGAATTTATTTCATACATAGGTGCAGTCATTTTACTCATATCTGCATGCCATTTTTTCGAAATACCATTAAACACAATTTATACAAATATTTAAGCAAGTGGTGCTCTCAGTGAGGATGGAAGGGAGGGAGTGAAAGGTGTTTGGGACGTGGTAAAGGTGGTGTGACAGTGTTGCATCGCATTCAAATAACAACGCCTTTAGAAATATGTTATTTACAGTGTTCCCAAAGTTCATCACGCATAGGTAAACATTAATCATTAAATTATTCCTATGGTGTGTCGGGTTTGGGCGCGGTCTACGTTTCGACCCCCAGTTGGAAGGGTTATTCTTCCCTCATGTTGGGGTCTTCATCAGGACGAAGTGGAGAGCCTAAAGAAAAACAGGACATGGCCTTGTTTTAATTATCTATTGTGGTGGCGTAACATTGGGAATGTAGGTTAAACTGGAGAGTTACCTACATGTTGTCAAGCGTAGACCGAATCATACGTCTCGTCTTGGGCTTGGGTGGGCTCCAGATTGATTCAAAATCTAAAAGACATTATGGAAAGGGAGGAGTGTAGGCGGGAATGCTCGCCTTAGCAGTAAACCACTTAAACATATAGCACAGCTCATATGATGCACTTACTGTAGTTCAGCTTCTTTAGTCTGATACAGGTTACTTCATATGGTGAGCATCGGCGCAGCTGATCTTCATTCTGGGGGATCATGGAACAAAGAGTCGGGTAAGGTAGTTGCTCAACCCGTAGTCATTTGTAAAAAGTTTCATTGTGATACGTTAACTTTCGGGAGAGTAAAGTCTAACGGGTACGCCCGTTAAGACCGCATTGTTGTTTTCAGAAACTAGATGGCACGTGTAGTGTGCATCCTCCTCTATGCTGTGCCTATTTAATTAGTATCAGGGCGGTGGGATCTAAAGCCTACCTTTTTATTCCTGCAGAGCTGCGGCGATCAGCACTCGAGGGCATCACCGTGATTCTGGCTGCTCGCGGTGCAGCCGCTAGATACTGATGTAAAAGGGTCTCGGTTCAATTGGCCAATCCGCAGTCACCTCGCCGAGGTGCTCTGACATTACCTCAGTTTGTCAGGGGACTGTCTAAAAAGGATTTCTTCTAACTTGCGTGAGGTTTTTCAAGGGGCCATCCTGATGTAGTCTTTAATAGGCGCATTGAATGGAGACATCTAGCATTTGAAAGATACCGAATATCTGCCAGTGTTGCTGATAAATTCAGTATTCTGAAAAAGTATTAGTACAAAACCGACTAGCATTGATTATATATCATCTTACCGTCCCACTGGGCTTCTATTGGTAATTAAATATGAAACAGATGCTATATGTTCATTACATACAATTGTTATCATGCATCATTAATAGTGTGATTTTGACCGACAGGTCTGCCAAGTCTTCAAATCAACATGATTATACATTTGACCACGTATTGTACATTGTCATATTGGCACCTTACTGATTGTGTGCATGGACTGTGATCGTGGCTCTGGATGGAAAGAAATGCTAATCAGCAGTCTTACTGGGATTGGTATAAGTCTGTTAAGAAGACCTCATAACATTTATTCCGGGTCTAGTCCTGACATTTGCACAAAGTTAGCGTCCAGTTCATTCAGGCCTTTATGTATTGTATTGAATTTGTACATCCATTTGCACTCTCTGATATTTAGTACATTATTGAGATTACCACCACGTGGTCCCAGGGTGATCTTTTCAAGTACAGTCCATTTTAAGGATTCAGGAGTGTGAGTCATTTCCATACAATGTTCAACCAGTGGCGCCCCTATTGTCTTACATCGGATCCTACTGCAATGTTGGAAGATCCGATTTTTGACCTTTTGTTTAGTTTGTCCTATATACATAAGATCGCATGGGCAGATGATTGCATATATCACTCCACTTGAGTTGCAATTGGTGAAGGATTTCAAGTCTACTGTTACATTGTTGTTCGTGATTTGTTTCGTCTCCCAACATGTCGGACAGGCTTTACATGTTGTGCACCGGAAATGGCCTACAACTGCCGGTAGATTCCAGAGTCCCTGTAGTGTTGGTGCCTGCGGTGTTTCCAGCAGGGAGCGAACCATGTGATCTCTTATGTTTCTAGCCTTTTTGAAGGCATGCATTGGTGGTCCTGGGCTGTCTATAACGTCTGCTACCAGCCCCCAGTGTTTGTTCATCACTCTTTGAATCTCATTGCTTTTGTTGCAAAATGTAGTGACACAGATCATCCTTTCTTGTGATTGATGACGTTCTTTAGTTTCCAAAAGGGTGCTCCGGTCCTGGAACCAGGCTCTTTTTCGGGATCTTTTAACCAATCTCTTAGGGTATCCTCTCTCAATAAGGCGAAGGATTAGATCATCAGATTCTCTGAAATAATCCTCCTTGCGAGAGCAGTTTCTCCTAATGCGAAGGAATTGCCCGAAGGGCAGGTTGTCTCGAAGACCTCTGGTGTGGTGGCTTGTGTATCTCAGCAAAGTATTCCTCTCAGCCGGTTTTCTGTAGAGGGTGGTGTATAGTCTACCTTCATTTTCTTTGATACTAATATCGAGGAAGTCAATAGAGTCTTTGCTACTATGCATTGTGAATTTTATATCATCTGACTGGTTATTGAGCCATTCATAAAAACCTTGCAGTTCACCAAACTACCAACAACAAGACCAATGGTATCAACCCCCACAAGGACACGCGAGTGGCCCTCAAACGCTAGTCGGTTTTGTACTAATACTTTTTCAGAATACTGAATTTATCAGCAACACTGGCAGATATTCGGTATCTTTCAAATGCTAGATGTCTCCATTCAATGCGCCTATTAAAGACTACATCAGGATGGCCCCTTGAAAAACCTCACGCAAGTTAGAAGAAATCCTTTTTAGACAGTCCCCTGACAAACTGAGGTAATGTCAGAGCACCTCGGCGAGGTGACTGCGGATTGGCCAATTGAACCGAGACCCTTTTACATCAGTATCTAGCGGCTGCACCGCGAGCAGCCAGAATCACGGTGATGCCCTCGAGTGCTGATCGCCGCAGCTCTGCAGGAATAAAAAGGTAGGCTTTAGATCCCACCGCCCTGATACTAATTAAATAGGCACAGCATAGAGGAGGATGCACACTACACGTGCCATATAGTTTCTGAAAACAACAATGCGGTCTTAACGGGCGTACCCGTTAGACTTTTCTCTCCCGAAAGTTAACGTATCACAATGAAACTTTTTACAAATGACTACGGGTTGAGCAACTACCTTACCCGACTCTTTGTTCCATGATCCCCCAGAATGAAGATCAGCAGCGCCGATGCTCACCATATGAAGTAACCTGTATCAGACTAAAGAAGCTGAACTACAGTAAGTGCATCATATGAGCTGTGCTATATGTTTAAGTGGTTTACTGCTAAGGCGAGCATTCCCGCCTACACTCCTCCCTTTCCATAATGTCTTTTAGATTTTGAATCAATCTGGAGCCCACCCAAGCCCAAGACGAGACGTATGATTCGGTCTACGCTTGACAACATGTAGGTAACTCTCCAGTTTAACCTACATTCCCAATGTTACGCCACCACAATAGATAATTAAAACAAGGCCATGTCCTGTTTTTCTTTAGGCTCTCCACTTCGTCCTGATGAAGACCCCAACATGAAGGAAGAATAACCCTTCCAACTGGGGGTCGAAACGTAGACTGCGCCAAAACCCGACACACCATAGGAATAATTTAATGATTAATGTTTACCTATGCGTGATGAACTTTGGGAACACTGTAAATAACGTATTTGTGAAGGCGTTATTATTTGAATGTGATGCAACACTGTCACACCACCTTTACCACGTCCCAAACACCTTTCACTCCCTCCCTTCCATCCTCACTGAGAGCACCACTTGCTTAAATATTTGTATAAATTGTGTTTAATGGTATTTCGAAAAAATGGCATGCAGATATGAGTAAAATGACTGCACCTATGTATGAAATAAATTCAAAATCGAATAAGGTTTTTTGAAAATCGGCAGGTTTTCTGTTTCCACTGCGCCATACAGAAATTGTGGTGTAATACAAATTCGAATGTATATTAGTATGAAATAATTCAATGTTGTTTATTTAACTCGGACCACCTTCATTTTGTACTTGTCCAAGTTAGGGAGGCAAGAGGTGAGAAATGTCCCGAATGCAGAGAAGAGAAGGCTGACGATAGCCATATGTTTTGGCAGTGCCTTCTGATAGTGACCTTCTGGCAGGATGTGCGTAAAATGGTCAATGAGATTATAGATTAAGACATTAAGGTAAGCCTAGCAATGGTAATATTTGGGGTTGAAGAGAGAAGTCATATATCAGTGAAGTTACTTAAGAAACAAAAATCTTCATTGTTTGTGCTAATGTTGCTGGCAAGAATGGAGATATGCATAAAGTGGGTATTGCCTACTCCTCCAACAAAAATGTAATGGGTACTATCAATTCAGAGGATAAAATCTCTAGATCAATAGAGTTCTTTGGAAAAAAGAGCAAGTTTTTGGGAGATATGCGAAAATTGGGAAATGAAAACTAAAGACCACGGAGGGGGGAGATAGTTGAACAAATGTGAAACCGGTCCTATGATTAAGATATCAATAGCTAAATCTCTGGGAGGCGGACATTCACCCTGGATAAACAACTAAAGTGGCTGTCGAGCTGGTTTAGAGTGTAACATGGACGATACTCGTGTCCCTGATCTTTTAAGGGAGACGAAATCGGAGTTGCCTGCTTGATCTGCCTAACCAAACCCCTATAAACCTATTGATGTTATGTGAGGAATATAAAAAAGGTATAAATTATCACAGGCCAAAAGGAGACCGAAACAGAATTAATATGCTTTCCATAGAGTTGCTAATACAATAGGACAGTTTTTTGTTAAGGCCGGCAGAATGAGAAAGCAAATTTAAATCAAGACCTTAGAAATCTTGTAAGTAGATTATGATGACTTGATTTAAAATGGTTTAATAATATTAATGATTTCTGATCTAATTTTAACTCAATGCTCTTATTAAGGGATTGTACTTGTTATAATAAGATTGAATTTGATAAAATAAATTCTGTATGCTATTGATTAAAATATTTTAAAATAGCTAATGAAATGTTGCTACCTAGCAAACCTAGAAAATTATTTTGATTTGGAATTTGGTGTTTCCTGAATTTCTGGAAGGATTATTGGGTGCTTTTTAGGTCTCGCCCTGGAATTAGCATCCAAAGGATGCTTCCAGGGACGGAGACGTATAGTCAGCTGTCTCGAGGGAAGGACGGACGAGAAGGTGCACGAGCGCAGATTGCACCTCGTGGGCGCGCAAGGCGCCGTGCCCCTCTCCTGCCTCGGAAGCAAGCACCAACACGCATGCGCATACCCAGAGACACACACACACACACGAGCAACCATGCACGCACCCATACATACAGAGAACCCACCCTTGCCGTCGCATACACACACATGCGCGCACACACACTGCATACACAGACGCTCCCCTCTTACCTCACCAGAGACACACACACGAGCGCACATACACACACGCACGCATACAGAGAACCCGCCGTCGCATACACACACACACACTGCATACACACACACACTGTCCCCCCCCCTTACCTCACCTCACCAGGCTCTCTTCTCGTCCTGTTTTCATGTGGGCTCCTTCTGCCCGGCTCCCGATGGATGGGCGGGCGGGCGGGCGGGTGCCGGAGAAGCGACCAAGAACACTCTGCGCCTGCGCGGAAGTGCACGCGCCCGCCTGACGTCACTTGTTTTGCTTGTAAGGATCCTGCGCCCCACCCGGCACTATTTCCCATAAGTAGTTACAATTACCTGAAACCTCGCTGAATTTCTAAATATCAACCACGCCGAACGGAAATATTAGGACTGTCGTGCACCTACATAGAAGTCTCAAATCGTCGTGAATTTCAGAAAGTACCTGCCCTCCCGACCCGCACCGTACGTGTCACACTAAAAAGCACATCTGGTCCTTAAAATAAACGTCCACGTACCTATAAAACACTGCCGTAAATGGAATAGATGCAAGTAATGTCTGAATAAAAGACGAAACGTACTCACTTGTGCATGAAACATCTAAAAATAAAGCTGCTCCTTACATCACATGAGTCTGCCCTCTGTTTTTTGAGCGAACTCCATAGTGCACAAATTGCTCCCGTGTGCTGTTTACAACGAGAAGTGCATGCTGGGATGTCTACATTCTGACTGTAATTCAGGCAGTAAGTTAACCCTTCGGTGTCACATTCGCCTTAGAATTTCAGTGAAGCGCGCTGCTAGGCGCGGTGCTGTCATGAAGCACAGGCGGCCCGTTGTTGTGCGGGCTCCAGAGCGAGTTACCTGCGCAGGTCTGGAAGCACAGGGCTGGGCTCGAAGCTCCACATGGCAGAGCAGAGGGAGGAGACCTGCAGGACATGCCTTTACCACACCTGCCGCCAACATCATGACAGGGTTCATAGCTCCGGGAGTTCCCGTGGTTGCGCTTCAGCCAAGAGACGGGGCTTATGGGCTGTGCCTGGTGCCGACAGGAGGACGGCGGAGGGCGCGACGAGCTTAGCAAGGGCACCCGCAACTACAAGCGGCCGCTGCTGTTGAGGCACCACCTTTCGGCCGAGCACCGACTCAAGGATCCCGACTCGCAGGTAGGTGCGGGGTATTGTTTCCTCCATTGTGATGCAGGGTTCAGTCCCCCAGTCCTCCTTTTAGGGGGCTGTCCTGCTATGTAAATATCCAGCTGTCATCTGTCTTACCTCCAGGCGCCCGCCCCATACACAGCTGCCTCCTGTCACACTGGCTCTGTAAGTTACCAACGGTGTTTTGCGGCCCTTCCACGCAACCCGAGGAGTTTCCCTAACTTTGTTACACGTCTTACTTTCACTCAAGGATGTGTGCATAGCATTACCACGTATGTCTCACATCCTTTAAGTTGCGTAGCCCAAGAGGTCAGCTACGATCCTGTTCCCCCCTCCATCCTTACATCAACGCCCAATAGACCTACTTGACAGCCATCAATAAAGCTTTCGTTTGTCTTGTCTAGCCAATATGTATGTGGTATTTAAGTACTACCCGTTGAGACATAGTTGCTTGTTACTTAATTTGTCTCCAAAGCATGAACGCCTACAAGGCCTATGTGACCATAAGCAAGGGTCCAGCAGGTACGGCACCACCAGCATGGAACATTAAAATGTGCTGTGTTCCAGCTGTGAGTGGTCAATATGTTCCTTTTTATGAATGACTAAATTAAGGAACTAAAGCGCAACGTACACCTGGGGGCATCTTGGTGCTAAAGTGAACAAGATCAGTGAGGCCCAGAAAGTTCCATATTGCATTGCAAATGCTATAGGTGTCACATTTGTGAAAGTTAAAACTATTGGCATTGTAAATGACAAAGCTATTACTTTAGCTATTACTATAGCTATGTTCACAACCAACACATAAATAAAAAAAATGTAATTCGCAATACCAATGGCTCAAACTTTCCTAATGCGAGACCTATTGCATTGCAAATGCTTGTTACATTTGTAAGCAGTCTCATGTTCCCTTATCCTCTCCTCACAGAGGATAAAAGATGTCTCGACTACTCACTGTGATAACACATCCGTTCAAGTCACATAGCTTGAATCAACCTGTCACACCCGTTGATCAAACTTAGTGAATAGGATTTTGTATATCTTGTTCATGTTAATATTCTGCCATTTTCCCCACCTGCTCAGCCAGTGTGAATGTGCTGTGTGCTGTATGGAATGTTGGATTGATGATGCGTTTTGGAATGTTGGGTGCCTATGAGGTGAAGTTGACAGTTGAGAATGGGCTGAGCAGGAGGCAGGGTGCTACTGGTGGGGCTGTTTCACAAGAACTTATCAACCTGCTTGACAACGACACCTCTACATGTAACTTACTTCAATAAATCATCTTAAGCTACATCCTACCTGTGTGGACCTCGTTACTACAGATTTCCTTGAGGATCACGAAAATGGAGTTAAACTTATGACAAATAAATGGCCTCAGTGTATATCGGGCTGGGAAGTATTTGCCATGATTAAATACAACCCTGAGAAAGTAATTTACTAATAAATCCGATAGAACTCCATAGAAAACCGTAATTTAGCACCTTATATAGCATTAGACTGTGTATTTAATGCGATGTATGACCCAAGTGTATGCACACAGTTTTCTTTCAGTTCTTGATGCAGACCAAAAATACAATTATTTCCAGTGAACGCACGCAACAGACAGCACAGAGGTAAAGTAAAAATCAAGAGATAAAAAGAGTGAAATGTTTTGGCCTGCAGGAGAAACTACTTCGGCTGTTTAGGTCAAGTGTGTGCATTTCAGATATGGGTTGGCATGTATACATTACGGAGTGTCTCTAACTGGAGGTACCGGGGGAACTTTAGGAACAATCACTCCAAAAGCAAGGAGGTACAGGGGCACTTCCTAAGGCAACCTTTTACATCTAATTTCTTCGTTTGCTAATCCACACATTAAAACAAATATGATTTCATACACTTTTCCATTGTGATCCACGGCAATTTGTAATAATAAGTTCATGCATAAACACCCTAAAGCACAAACAATGTCGACAACAATTAGCGTATTTGTATAAAAGTCTGGAACATTATATTTTTCGAGCAAAACAACAGTCATGATTTTCCTATCAAGATGTCAGTTAAATGTTACTCTGAACCAACTTCTTTCCTCAAAAAGATTGAAGCATTTTAAAATATACAAATCTAGATTTTTGTTTTTGATTTTTTACATCTTATTTCACTTATCATTCAACTTGAATTCCTACATTGCTGTGTATTCTTTAGACATTTATGAATCGCTAAATGTAGTACTTTTAAACCCTATAACAACTACTCGTAGGGGAGGGTCAGAGGGAAATTATTTAACGACAAAACAGGTAAATACCCCCAGTATGAATGCACAAACAACAAGAAACCTGTAAGTCGAAAAGTACAGAGAAAGATACGCTGGCATTGGAAGAATTGCACAGAGAGAGTGAATTAAACTAACTATCAACAAAAGCTGTTAAAGTCCTATCAGACCACCCAAATGGCGGAGCCTCATCACGTAGGACTCCTAGACCTTGGTTTGTGTGCAAGTGCCCAGACGTATTTTGGCATTGCATCACTCAGCCATGGTCTAGACACCAAAGTTGTTCATGTGGATGGTGTGTCTGACATGTGCAGTGCAAAAAATCAAGTGGTGTGTATAAAATGGCTGAACAGGCAAACAAATAAACTTTATTGGCGTTTGCCTGAACGTCAGGTTAAAAATTAGTGAGGTGACAGTGTGACAAAATCACTGTCTAACTTGCTTGGTAAAGATCAAAAATTAGGGCCAACATGTTTCTGCCATAACGTGAAAGTCCACTGGCATTCTTCAGGGCCAAGCTGGAATGCTACTGCAAGTACACTACTAATTGTGTTCTAAATAATTGTGTAAAAGAAAATTTTTCTACCAAAATCAAATCAAATTGGTCATACAAGACCGTCCTACCGCATCTTCTTATGTACTCCACAAGATGCAGTTGGTCTTCCCTAAAAAAATATATATAAAAGGAGAAACCATGTAAATACTATACACAGGTACTGTCTGCACAAAACATAAATATTGCTGTCACTCTAATCAGCACTTAGGAGATAAGTGCTGCTACTGTGCAGAAACCAATGCCAGCTCACTAAACACTGAAACACGTCCATCACCATTTAGCGATGGCCCCATAGGGGGTGCGCAACCTGGCGTCACCAACAGATAATCTGTGTGTCATTTGACATAAGTATGAACACTTACCCATCAATTTTTGGGAAGTGGGCCTCACCTCACCCGGCAACTGCTCGGAATGATAAGGCCCCGCTCTAAACATGTAAATAGAGACAGTTCCAGGTTAGATATCTGTCGCTAAGATGTTACTTCTACATCTTGTTAAAACCCAGTCATTTTCTTTTCTGTCTGAAAAAGGTCCCCCACCAAGGCAGAACCGGTGGACGCATAGGGCGACCGACACATCCAACCCTTGGAGACATATGCTCAATTATGATGTATATAAATGTAAATACTAACCCATGGTGCTATGCTGACCTTGGCCACCATTTTATGCAAGTGGTCAGTCCATAATGTTAGGTAGTAGTCTTAATCAAGGGTATTGTTCTCAAATACACTAGTAAAAACGAACTCACTAGTTGGCAAACATAGGACAAGGAACTACCTTAATACCTATCTGCCCTTGGATTCCCAGTTCGACTGTACATAAGCAGCCAGCAAAGCCCCAGTGGTCTGGACACCCAACCATGACTCAACCAAGGCCCCTGCTCCTACCTTACCTGTCCGTCGGTACCTCACGGCGGAAACTCGAGCCGAAGGGGAGGCACCGACGGACAGATCAAGCACGCTTTTATACTCCCGTTGTATATCCAGTAACGAGTCTGAATCGACTCAGCTGTGCTCAAGCATACTCAGCAGCGCGTGCGCGTCTCGCACACACTATACCTCGCGCCTGCGCAATGCAGTCAAAGAGACCCTCTGCACAAACATTACCGACGGCCACTTAACTGCGGCGCATGCGTTATCATTAAACAAGGAAGCGGCTTAGCGTCACACTCCCCAAGTGTAAAACGCGCATGCCCGGTGACGCAGGCGCTGCCAAACACACCCACGCATGCGCATCAGGCGTCTTGGACTCACGCTTAGCTGTGCGCATGCGCAAAGACCGGAACGCGCGTTGACCTCATTCGTGATCACAGTTGAACGACCCCTGCCGGTTAGCCAAATATTTACATAATAATGAAGAACAGCAGTAAAATATGTCGTTCAGGGTCATGCCTGCATACTAATCTATTTACTTAACGCAATTTGATTTATGCAATTTGGAGAATTGTACCTGGCCCAACAGTGAACTGCAGTGTCTGTATAAATACTATTCAAGCAAGGCTGTCAATGTCGGCACAGTCCGCATCCAACAACATGGTGTGTTGTGATGGAGGATATAAACCCAGTAAGTGTCAAATAAAACGAATGTGCCCACCCAAACTAGGGACTTAGCAAATATTGGGGAAATACCTCCCTTTCATCTGCACAAAACCCCATCAAGAAGATCATCATGTCCAGGGGCTCCCTAGCAGATAATCTCTGGCTTGGTCCAGAGGGCATCCTTTGGATGTTTTCATTTCCACAGATCATTACTGTGGGTTTATTAACAATGGGACCTGCCGCCTCCTTCCATCACTTGGGTCAGATATCACGTCCATACGCAGTATTCAGTTACTGTACTCTACTCCACGACATGATGATCTTCTTGATGGGGTTTTGTGCAGATGAAAGGGAGGTATTTCCCCAATATTTGCTAAGTCCCTAGTTTGGGTGGGCACATTCGTTTTATTTGACACTTACTGGGTTTATATCCTCCATCACAACACACCATGTTGTTGGATGCGGACTGTGCCGACATTGACAGCCTTGCTTGAATAGTATTTATACAGACACTGCAGTTCACTGTTGGGCCAGGTACAATTCTCCAAATTGCATAAATCAAATTGCGTTAAGTAAATAGATTAGTATGCAGGCATGACCCTGAACGACATATTTTACTGCTGTTCTTCATTATTATGTAAATATTTGGCTAACCGGCAGGGGTCGTTCAACTGTGATCACGAATGAGGTCAACGCGCGTTCCGGTCTTTGCGCATGCGCACAGCTAAGCGTGAGTCCAAGACGCCTGATGCGCATGCGTGGGTGTGTTTGGCAGCGCCTGCGTCACCGGGCATGCGCGTTTTACACTTGGGGAGTGTGACGCTAAGCCGCTTCCTTGTTTAATGATAACGCATGCGCCGCAGTTAAGTGGCCGTCGGTAATGTTTGTGCAGAGGGTCTCTTTGACTGCATTGCGCAGGCGCGAGGTATAGTGTGTGCGAGACGCGCACGCGCTGCTGAGTATGCTTGAGCACAGCTGAGTCGATTCAGACTCGTTACTGGATATACAACGGGAGTATAAAAGCGTGCTTGATCTGTCCGTCGGTGCCTCCCCTTCGGCTCGAGTTTCCGCCGTGAGGTACCGACGGACAGGTAAGGTAGGAGCAGGGGCCTTGGTTGAGTCATGGTTGGGTGTCCAGACCACTGGGGCTTTGCTGGCTGCTTATGTACAGTCGAACTGGGAATCCAAGGGCAGATAGGTATTAAGGTAGTTCCTTGTCCTATGTTTGCCAACTAGTGAGTTCGTTTTTACTAGTGTATTTGAGAACAATACCCTTGATTAAGACTACTACCTAACATTATGGACTGACCACTTGCATAAAATGGTGGCCAAGGTCAGCATAGCACCATGGGTTAGTATTTACATTTATATACATCATAATTGAGCATATGTCTCCAAGGGTTGGATGTGTCGGTCGCCCTATGCGTCCACCGGTTCTGCCTTGGTGGGGGACCTTTTTCAGACAGAAAAGAAAATGACTGGGTTTTAACAAGATGTAGAAGTAACATCTTAGCGACAGATATCTAACCTGGAACTGTCTCTATTTACATGTTTAGAGCGGGGCCTTATCATTCCGAGCAGTTGCCGGGTGAGGTGAGGCCCACTTCCCAAAAATTGATGGGTAAGTGTTCATACTTATGTCAAATGACACACAGATTATCTGTTGGTGACGCCAGGTTGCGCACCCCCTATGGGGCCATCGCTAAATGGTGATGGACGTGTTTCAGTGTTTAGTGAGCTGGCATTGGTTTCTGCACAGTAGCAGCACTTATCTCCTAAGTGCTGATTAGAGTGACAGCAATATTTATGTTTTGTGCAGACAGTACCTGTGTATAGTATTTACATGGTTTCTCCTTTTATATATTTTTTTTAGGGAAGACCAACTGCATCTTGTGGAGTACATAAGAAGATGCGGTAGGACGGTCTTGTATGACCAATTTGATTTTGGTAGAAAAATTTTCTTTTACACAATTATTTAGAACACAATTAGTAGTGTACTTGCAGTAGCATTCCAGCTTGGCCCTGAAGAATGCCAGTGGACTTTCACGTTATGGCAGAAACATGTTGGCCCTAATTTTTGATCTTTACCAAGCAAGTTAGACAGTGATTTTGTCACACTGTCACCTCACTAATTTTTAACCTGACGTTCAGGCAAACGCCAATAAAGTTTATTTGTTTGCCTGTTCAGCCATTTTATACACACCACTTGATTTTTTGCACTGCACATGTCAGACACACCATCCACATGAACAACTTTGGTGTCTAGACCATGGCTGAGTGATGCAATGCCAAAATACGTCTGGGCACTTGCACACAAACCAAGGTCTAGGAGTCCTACGTGATGAGGCTCCGCCATTTGGGTGGTCTGATAGGACTTTAACAGCTTTTGTTGATAGTTAGTTTAATTCACTCTCTCTGTGCAATTCTTCCAATGCCAGCGTATCTTTCTCTGTACTTTTCGACTTACAGGTTTCTTGTTGTTTGTACTTTTAAACCCTTCACCAGAGCGTGAAGGGAAATCTATTGCTGCTGCAAGGCAGAATCATTTTCAGGCAGAAACAGCAAACAAACAATGGATGAAAAGCTGTGTGTATGATATGGTTCCGTAAAATTATTCATAACTTTCCCCTTGTGAAATGTAGCATGTAGATGCGAACTTTTAATTGGCATTATGCCTAATTGTATTCCACCAGGGCATGAACGGTTTATGTTTACAGAAAACCTATTCTTATGCTAACGAATCTACATTGATATAACATAAATTGTTTTGCTTGCTTTTGGGCAAAATACATATGGTAAATACATACAGTGGTTGGAGTTTCCTCTGAAAGCCAAGCTGCTTCGCTGATTACAAGTATTCAGTTTCAAAAATTTGAACATGGTTATCATAAGATCCTAAAAGTATAACATTTTCCAAGTGGCAATGATAAAAATGTTTAGAGGCCGTAATAACGCCCATCGTACAAGTCGGGTGTATTTTCATGAAGCGTTTCCTAGAGGACTGAATTACCTTTATTAACTGCGTTTTCTGCATGGAATACCACCTATTATGAGTTAAATTATTAAAAATGTGGAATAACTGTCTGGACTCAGACTTTCACATGGTATTCACTATTCAGAGTCTCTCAGATGTCATTGGTGTTATTGGTGGGGAAGTCTATGCACTGCTATCTTGGCCTAGGCCCGATTATGAGTTGCAAGGGATTGGCTGTGTGGTAAATCGGTGTGCAAAATTAACATTGCCATTCAGTAACACCGCACCATTAACTTGCAAATACGAATTAAACCTCATGGAGTATGAATTTACAGTGGGGGATAGGTTTACCAACTGAAAAACCACATAGAATTCCCATTTCTATGGGAGGGGCATTGGGTGTATAGAAGTGAAGTGGAAGCTATTTTCTAGAAGGGTAGAGAACTGTGTGTCCCCCACCCCCGCCAGGGAGAAAGGGAAGAGTAGAGGAAAGAGGCTTGGCTTCTACTACTATCAAAGCCTCATGCAATTTTATTTTTCAAGGTTAAATTTCCACCTAGAAAAACTAGGTGGGGGAGAGACAATCCACTCAGAATCTGCTGGAGCAGAATCTGATGCAAAAATGTCACTCTGCTTGAAACATAATCAAGACCTGAGAGTTACTAGCCTTCCGAGTAACACGAATATGCTCTGCATATAAATTCAAGGGGCATGATTCACAAAGGAATTTTCAGCCGAAAACATACCTTTATATCAAAACCTACCTCCACTTAGACCTGCCAGAAATTAACAAAATGTTTCCCAACAGACGTCTCCACAATATTTCCTCAACCTTTCGTAGAAACGTGAAGTAGTAAATCACAATCAAGGTGTGGCAAGTGGGTGTTAAAAGTGTGGTTGTGTTGTAAGTTTGTGAATGCCCACAAACACGTAGGTTGTGTATGTTCACTGATCCCATTCCACCCTTTTGAACCCTTCAACTTCACTCCACAACTCTCTTTTCAGAAAAAGAAGAAGAAAAGATCACCTCCATATTTGGAAGGTCTTTGTCGATTGAATAACATATTTTCCCTGTGGAAATGTAATATTTATAAAACGTGAGTTTGTGTACTGTGAGTTCTAGCCCCTGGTGTTTAAATCTACACTCGATAGATACCCACATATTAGGAATAGGAGCCTATACCATGTGACATTCTAAGTAATATGCTTTGAAAGTGCGCTGCCACAAATGTTATGGGATACTGTTGGGAATGTATGTGATGTGAAAAAAATCATAAATTTAAGCTTGCCAATCTCCACATGTCCTTTCACATTTTTGTGAACTGGGCTAATTATTACTGTTTCCGCGCTAATAATTATCGTTTCCCCCATTTTTGTTTCTTCTCAGATTGGGAAAAACCCTTTTTTGTCTTGTGCTACTTCACAAACAAAGTTTATACATGCACCAGATGTATCTGTATTTACCCTATGCAAATGTTTGTGTTTAGTCCTGCCCTGTGTGCATGAGTGCTTATGTGCTTTTGTGTGTATGGTGTAAGTTTCTCAGTGTATGTTTGTGGAAGTGCCCTGGACATGCACACTGCACATTAGGTGAGTGTGTTCCCAGGCTCTGTGGTCTTCCCCTGAGCCCATCGCCCTGCTAGGCTTCTGGTTTGACATACCTCTTGAGCAATGGTACCTGCAATGTAGGCACAGGTCAGACATGTCTCGTGAAATGCCTAACAATGGAACACCAATTGCAATATTTGCTTGTTGTCATTCTGGAATGCAAACCACACTTAGAGTACTATTTAGAAGGTATTGACTACTGACCATTTTCTCTGGTGGTTCAACCAAAGAAACATGCTCCCTGTATCATGTACCTGGATTAGAGAAAACTGTTAACGTGAGAGACCCTTGCCCCTTCCCTGAGAATGTCATGGAACCTAGCAAAGGCTCAGCACAAACTATTCATGTTGTTCTTGGTATAACACAGTTAAAAGAGGGATAAAGTAGAGAGTTCATTTAATTATAACGGTGCATGCTTTTGACCAATTCCCATGAAGTTCGTCTTCAGTGGGTATACCAAATGTTGTGCAGCTCCGTAAGGGGGCAAAGGCGTACAGTAAAAAAAGTGTTCATGTGCTAATGACTTTGGTGTTGTGTAATGAATCTTAATGAAATTTGGTATACCGTTAGTAACAGTGCCGGAATATCAGGGGTCAAACAAATCAAACATGGGGTGAACGATAACGGATGGAGGGTGTTATTGATTGCTTATTCCAATGGTGCAGTTTCATGGAAATGCATGATACTTGACAGGACCGAAATATGTTTAGCTTACTCTTAATATTTTGAGTTTCATGCACATCCATTAAGGGGAACAGTTAACAGGGAGGTGACAAAACATTTTCTTGTGCTAATATCTTTACTGCATTTTCATTAATGGGTATGACATTGTGCAGGCTCTTAGCAAGTAAAGTCCAGTGCATTTATTTAAAATGTGAGTGCCATCCAATAAGGGAGACAAAGTTAAATGGAGCTAATAGCTTTGGTGTCACTTCATAGAACATGTGTAACACCTTATCCTCACAAATTACAACAAATTGCTACATATAAAGAGATTTACCTATCTTTACTGTGATCCGTCTACTCTAAAAGATTATTATTGGAATCTGTAGATATCCTGGATATTTGTAAGATCCTCGACCAGGCAATTAGTGGGATCCTAGCATATCTTAGATATTTTTGTAGGATCCTCACTAACAGTTCCCACTAGTGGCATGCTTCATCATTGGATCCTCACTTACTGCACCTAGTGTGAGTGGTTGGGCTCAATGCAGTCTGTTAGCAGATCACTTAACTAAGAATGAGGGATTTATGTGAGAATTAAAATTGACTTCTGGATCCTCTCCTTATTTACTCGAGGTCCTTTGGCAAGGTCAGAAACAGTGAGATGTATCTGTTTGTGATTAACTTCTGTGTGCCACTAATGGTCAATATATATATATATTTAATCCCTACAAACTGTTGTATGGTATTACCAAAATCTAACAACATTTTTACGCATACCAGTACAAAACATGCATGCAAAATACAGACCAGTGTGAGAATTTTCCTATGTATTTTATGTAGTGTGGACTGTTTAAGCTCCAGAAGGCAAATGGGGGTGAACTACCCCTGTAGTCACACATTCATCAAGGAAAATCGTACTGCCGTCTGACCTACTTGGTTCCCTCTCACGCCTTGCATGTGCAAGTACTTCGTACTTATATTTGTAACAATTGATGAGCTTGATTGAGAGGGATCACAATAAAGAAGGTTAACCCGTAATTATCCCGAGTTGCCACTTGATATTTTTCCGCCACTTTTTTATTAAAAACTCCATTGATTTTAGCCTTAACCTTAAGTACTTTTAACTCCAAACTAATTTGCTGTTCTTCCTGCTTTTGTGCTATGGCAACCATATGTTGTCGCTCAATTGAACTAAGTTGTTCTGTCAATGCCTGAATTTCATCCCCTACTTGATTCTGATGAAAAAACCCAAAGCTCGTTATTTTGCCCCTAAGCCCTGCCTTATATGCGTCCCAGACAGTCTCTCTGGATGCACTGTATCTATTCATATCGAAGAACTGTTTGGTCCACCCCCTGATATGATCTATAAATCCTTCAATCACAAATAATTTTTTATCGAACGTCCATTTCATTGGATCCTTTAAGTACTCCGGAGCCACTATGCTCATTATCAGTGGGTTATGGTCCGATAGAACGTTAGGAAGTCTTTTAATCTGCGCTCCCTCCAAAAGAGACGGTGGAACCAAGAAATAGTCCAATCTAACATATTTCCTATGCGGGCATGAAAAATACGTAAACCCTGGGTTCCCCCTTTTTGTACATGTCCACATGTCAACCAACCCATGGCTTTTTGTAAGAGCTTTTAGTGCTTTAAAAACCTGTGGTTTCCTCCCTGAATACCCACCCCTACCCCACTCCCCGTATCTATATGGATATTCAAATCCCCACATATAATTATAGGTGTCGGCCAAGATGCTAATTCCATCTCCAGCTTTACCCATAGTTCAGCATCGTCAAAATTAGAGCCGTATACTGTACATATAGTACAGTTATTAGGCATAAAAGCAATGGCCCATTGTCCCCATTTATCTGCCTTTACTCGATTAATAGGTAAAAGTCGTGAGGAGACATGTATCGCCACGCCACGGGTGTTAGTAGATTGAGAGGAGCAGACAACTTGGGAATACCCTGGTATAATATTGAGTCCTCTTTTCTGCCAAGGGATATGGGTCTCCTGCTGGCATATAATATCAGCCCTAAGTGCTCGAAGCATTTCCCCAGCCCTATTCCTTTTCCCCCTATCATTTAGTCCCCCTACATTAATAGTATATATTGTCAGACTACCCATTTTTACGGCTTCCCTGCTTCCTACCTTGTACCTTCAGCTTTCCTCTTACCCTCCTTCCAGTGTAGCTTCTACCACTAGTTCATCTTATCTCCTGTCCATCAAGTTTGCTTTCCTGGATTTTCTGTTTCCCTCCCTCTCCCCTTTCCCACCTCTCCTCCCTTGCCCCCCTCTCCCTCAGTGACCCCCTGAAAACCCCCCACCCCGCTACGTGTGGCTTCAGACCTCTCTAGGTCTGTCCTGATGAGTGATGGCGACTTCCCTTCCCTAGTGATAGCAAACTGTGCGTACCGTGCATCTCTATATTTCTATATACTTAGTTAACAACCCTGAACCCAGACCTTCACCCCACCCCCTACCCACATAGATAAATAGATACATATGTTTATTCACATTTTCTAATCATTATTTTCTGCATTCTTTCGTTCTGACCATTCAGTCCATTAGTCCAACCGCGATAAAAAAAATTAAATGAAAAAGGAGAAAGTGGCAACTCGGGATAATTACGAATACAGGGAGATGTTAGGGACACATCTGGCATTACGAATGAAACAGAGGGCAGTGGCTAATAATATCTCACAGTTAAGAGGGAAGGATGGAATAATAGCTACAGATATAATAGGTATATTAAGAATACTTGTTGATTTTTATCAGGAACTCTTCTGCTCCAGGGACCCCATAGTGGATGGACTGGGGGCAGAACTGGGGAATGAAGCTCCTCAGCTCCTCGAGCTTGAGGAAGATATTACATTAAATGAGGTTCTGGAGGCCTTAGGGTTGATGGCGTCAGGAAAGGCATCAGGGCCGGACGGGATACCGATGGAGATCTATAAAGCCTTACAGACAGAATTAACTCCAATATTGCTGGATCTGTTTTTACCTGTACAATATAAAGGGGTACCGCCACGGTCATGACAGGAAACGAATATTGTAATATTCTTGAAGAAGGGTAAAGACCCGGAAGATCCAGCTGCCTACAGGCCATTATCTTTAATTAATACAGATGAGAAATTATATTAAAAAATATTGGCCCTGAGACTGTTTAGGGTAATCGAGACCTTAGTGAGTCCATGGCAGCATGGCTTTATCACGGACAGAAGCACTTCAGATCATGTTCGTAGGGTTATCTCTTTGTTTGATATTTCTGCAGCCACAGGGGCACAGGTGTCTCTTATATTGCTAGATGCTCAGAAAGCATTTGATCAAGATGAGTGGGGGTATCTGTGGCGTAATCTAAGAACTAAGGGATTTGGTAAAAGAATATTACCTGCCATGCAGGCCATTATGTGGGGGCACATGCTAAAATTCAACTAATTGTTTGAAGAGAATATGGTACATATATTTTCTCTCAGGCTAAGATGATCTATGTTAGTGTTTCCCCCAAAAAGGAGTAGACTATAACATTCTAGCTTTCTTGTTCATTGTTTTCACCAAGAATAATGGATGAACCCCTTTTCTGAGTCTCTATGACACAAAAATGCGGTTTAAATAACACATGTGTAGGTCTCACTGACAGGAGCCTTTTGAAACCTCCAGGAGTCCACAAGATTTTGGAGAAATCCCCTCACCCACATCTTGCTGTAGCATGCTCCATCATAGTCCATCTACCCACACCAAGGTAGGTAAACTCCACCTTGGTGAATTCAATCAGCCATGGAAGTTGGTATATAGATTCATACTGGATTAGTGCAGGGATCTAGATGAATCATAAAAAGTTCTTGAGGTATTACCAAGAAATATCCTTTACTTATTGGGTACCTTAGATATGATTAAAAATCATATAGTTCCGATAATTGATTAATTTTAATGATTACTTTTCAGTATCCACGGGGTCCGGAGCAGGAGAAGCTAGGTGCCGAGCGGGTGCTAGGCGTTGCGGGCGGTGTGCCATAGTCGCCTCCACCCCCCTCCCGAGACCCATGGGGCGTGGATCTTTTAGAACACAAACTACACAGGTTCCTCTGAGTGGAGGTAATTCCCACAACTTGTGGTTTGTGTTGTTTTCTTGCACTTTTTTACACATAGAGCAATTTTTTACTTTCAGGTCCTCTGGTTAGGGTGGGCCTTAGCGTGCCCATACCGCCGAGGTACACGCCACACGGTCCTGATGAATGCCCATGTAAATCTTACACTTATAAGGGCAGAAACATGTTGACCCCACTTTAAGTGGAAACTCCCATCATAATCTGTGGTAGTTCTCCCACACATACCTTTTAACTGTGTCTAAACTGACCAGTGAATAAAATATTTTTGGCTGGTACAGTTTTAGACACTTTTAACATCACTTTTCACATCACTGTCACAAAATCCTGCTCCGCAGTAATCTGGCGTTGTAGCACACCAGGGAGGCATTTGGCTTCTCCTGGTGGGCCCGATGATGAAGCATGTCACCAACCAGGTTGATGAGTGAGGGCATCCAATAAATCCCTTGAAGGTTTCCACTGTGTCCATGAGAGGGTATTTCTTTACAGTCTTTGCCTCTGTGCTTTCACACAGACCCCTTTGCGCATGACACTCTTCCTTTGTTTGACATACTCAACCCGGGGGACTGAGAGTGCTTCCTACCCTCTCTCTCTAATTGTTTCATGATACTTTTCAGTTATGCCAAAATTATTAAGATGCAAATATAGACCAAAGGGCCACCTGCTTTCATCAGGGCTTCTGATACCCCTTGCTGGCTGCACACTTGGGCCATGAACTTACATGAGGACTAATGCTTTCACTCTTGTTTCTTCCTTTTACTAAAAGACACCTACAGAATGTTTTTGGTTGGACAGAATACATTTGTTATATATATATTACATCATTAAAACAAATCTGGTACACTCACCCCAACACTCTGCATATCTCAAGGCAATATAATGGGGTAATGGTGAACTGAGAGCTTTATTTCCTTGCGAAGAAACACACTACACTTGTGAACATGCAGGTGTATTCTTATATACATGTGTATATGACTTATCCTATCTTTAGGGCGGGTCAGACTTGCTGGTCCTGTCAAGGAGGCACTCCCCTATAATCACACAGTTCAAATTTAAAAGCGTTAGTAAGGTTAGAGTTAATATAATCCTTTGGCTTGGCACCAATACATAAATCTTTTCTGATATCAAGTGGGCATCAGTTGGTAAAGCAATGAATTAGTAAGAGAAGACAAACAAACATGAATGGTGTAAGCGATTTATAGTCTGAAAGGCTTCTCAATTTGATAGTTATCTCTCAACATACTTGGTGCTGCCGACATCTGCTCCATTGCTGTGAGCCTGCAATTGTGTCTGGGTTCCGATCAACTGCAAACTATTATTTTATAATGGCTCTTTACATTTTCTAGGAACATTTTTGTTTTAAAGCGTTAAAGAAAACATGTCTCAGTTTCCCTTTATCTGATTTCAATGATGGTGGTGTATGTATATGTGTTAAAGGTTCCCACTCTCTCTATTTTGTATTGGGAATGCTACCATGTTGTGCTTTTAATTTAATGAACACATGGGTACTGTCTGATTCAACACACATTCCCCCCTGATCTTTGCCTGGTGCTTTTGCTTTAGCTACTAGATGCTGAGTAACATTTATCTAAAACTTATGTTGAGACCTTACCAGGGTGTGCTTATTGAGTTGTCACGGGTTTCCCTCCCACTATTTAATACTACATTTTCTGACAATTCATTTTCCAGGTTTGGGGATTTACTTATAGGCATTTACTTTTCATGCAAAGAAAATGCAGGTAAAATGGACAGGTAACAATGATGTTCAGGAAGCATGTTTTATAACAATATTACTAAATATTTAGTGTTACAGCAATGAAAATACTTTAGAGTAAGAATAATAAAAATACATTATATTGCCTTAATAATAACAGCGTCTGAATTTCAAAATGATGCCTTCTCAAATTGTCCTAAATTTATTTTGCAGGTAGTTGTGAGATCAGGACCAGGGACCTTCCTCAGTCTCGCAATTCATGATGAATACATCTTTTGGTCAGATTGGGTCAGACGTGCAATTCTACGGTCCAATAAATACACAGGAGGAGATACTAAAATTTTGCGATCTGATATACCACATCAACCCATGGGCATTATAGCTGTTGCCAATGATACTAACAGTTGTAAGTTAAGAATGATGTAAACTTGTGATCATTGATAAAGAAGAAATGTGTGTTATTGGAAATCCTTATATTTTTACTTGAGTTATTTGGAAAATTATGTGAGTATATATGCTGGTTTAAAAACTGACTACAGAAGACACAATTAGCTATGTAGCATTGCCTTTCTTATCATTAACACTACTTTCATTACCTCTACTACCCTTACTTCAACATTATTTACTCAGCTTACAAAAGCTCCTATGATTGTGACCCCATCTCTTCAATATAAACTTAAGCGTATCAATAAGGACTAACCAAAATACAATTACTTGACGATAATATAGTTTTAGTTTTCAATGTCAAAATAATATTGTTTTCATAAGTGTAAATCAATTCAATCATTCAATGCAGTTTAAATTATGTATTTGAAAAATCATACACTTATTTTAACATTATTTAAATCTTAATCCTACACACTGCCAATTGTGGTACACAAAGTGTCGATTAAAGTATCCATTATTGCATAATGTAATCATCTATATATTTGTATATATTGCTGACATACATCTACTTCCTTATCCTAATATTGGTGTGTAGATTGTACACTGCATACAGAGCATATTTTGGGGGATTTTAGATCATTTGATTTGTCTTTTTTCCTAAATTAAAATAGTTTATCATTGTAACCTTTTTCGTATTTAACACAATTACAGAAAATGAGAAATAGTTTTGGTGTATTCTGTATTCTGCACACGTCTTATAGTTAAAACAGCCAGTTGTAAGTTATGTGCTACCCTCTCTGTTTGTAAATACACAAAATGCTAATGCTTTTAAGTGCTTCCTTACTTGTACTCTATTTCCCTGGCTACTTCCCTGTTGGTTCACACTGTCCATTCTAAGTACATCTCTACATGGTTGTGATGTATCCATAAGAAGCACACATCACATACATAGAGCCTACATTTCCACATATGTTGGTCATTCATGAATCAAGCATACTTGACTAATGCATTAAGAACATTATACACCTCTGAAATTGTTTGGCAGCCATACCTTATTCTTTCATGTGGTTTTGATTTTATATGCAAAAAACACAATATTGTAGGCTTGTGAAATGATTTTGGATCTCAATGATCTTGCAAACTTCAAATGCCCTTTCTTCCTTTTGTTGTTCTTTTTAAAACATCCAAATTATGCATTTAATGACACTTACCTATAAAAATATTTTATTTAGGTGAACTATCTCCATGCACTCTGCTAAATGGCGGCTGCCAAGACTTATGCCTTCTGACACCTGATGGTCGCGTGAACTGCTCCTGTAGAGGGGATCGCATATTGCTTGATGACAACAGATGTGTGAGTAAGTAAAACAAGAAGGAATATAAATGAATAAAGTTCTGTTCCTCATAGAATAGGAAATGATGTGGAATAGAGATAAGATAATAGACATTTTATCATACATCAATTGAGATTCAATTATGAATGTAAACTATTAAAATTACTCGGTGTCAATTTAAAACAGTATATTATTAATTTGATAATTTAAGTTAAAAGAACTCACAGAAAGCTAAGCAAACATAACATACGAAAATAACGTAAATCAGATGTAATAAAATAAAATGAATCTCAGGTCTCATATATGTTCACAATTAACACACACAATTAAAATCAAGAATTACAAGTTACAATATGATGTTAAATACTTAGAAATATGCTATTGACTCATTCTCCTAATCTAGCATAGATTGGAATGAGTGGGCATTTCCCTGATTTGCACGTGTTTTTAAAAGAAGCTAGCTCACAAAGTAATTTTCAAGGATTTGGTACAATATAAAACAGTGATATAATTTTCAAATACATTTGGATAGGACACATGGTTTATAGTAATAGCAGAGTAGAATTGTTCTCCTTGATGTAAAACAACTTCATCAGATATTTGAGTTCCATTTATAAATGAGGTTTTTGGTCACATATTTCTATTTTGTGATGTTTTTCTTGTTTATTTTTTATTGCCTTTAATTCTGTATAATGAGTCATGGCTTTCATGCAATGCTTCAGCTAAAACAGTTTTAAAAAGGCACAGGTCAAACAAATACTCATTCCTTTTTCTAGCTAAAAATTCTTCATGCAATATGTTCACGGAATTTGAATGTGGCAATGGGGAGTGTATTGACTACACCTTGACATGTGATGGAATTGTCCATTGCAAGGATAAATCAGATGAAAAACAACTGTACTGTGGTAAGTACTGATATGTGCTAATATTCCTTGCAACATCAATACATGATTTTTTTTCATCCAGCATTTTACATTTCTTAAATCCAGAACTAATTTTCCTGTAGTTAGTCCTAATCATTCTTTGAAAGAGAATAACATTTTATCACCATACATTCAAAGTTGACCGAATACCCAAAATATTAATAATTATGTGCCAAATGTGAATGTACCAGTTTCTTCTGTATCACTCTGTACAAGAAACAAGTCAAACTGTTATCACTTATGCTCACAACAAATTTCCTTTTTCACTTTTTATTGAGCATCACCAAGGCTCATGCTTAATTTTGATTTCGAAAAAGGTGTCTGGATAAGATGCAAACATGAATCTGTCAAACTAAATTCCTTAACAAATAATTAGAATACATTTGTCTTCTATCCTACCCTTATATGTTTGAAACTGCAAGTGGTTTCATCAATTTGGTAGATATTGTTTGACATAATTACAAATTTGTAATTCAATTACACCTGGCTTTTGTTTTCTTACAATAAGGGTGCATTTAAGTTTCATCTTATGCTAAAGAAGTGACACATTTTTGTTCATTTTCTAAAAGTTTCTCTCTGCTAATCATGCGTATAATATACATTGCAGTTGAAATGTTCTTTTGTGCTGTCTTTATAATGCTGATGTAGAGGATTTATAGTTACAAGTAACGTATTAGCAAACTAAGTTGCCCATTTGAAAACAGGTCTTTTATTATATAATCCTTTGATCAGTTATGCAAGAAAACAGTTATGTGAGAAAACAGTCCAATCTATTCTCTAATTTAGCTGCAATATTTATAACATATGTAAGAAATTGGATTACAGGTTGAGGTCAGTGAAAGCCTACCCTGGCAGCAACCATAATCCTTGACAGAGTAGAGTCACAAGCAACCCCAAATTAGCCTGTGCTCAACCCTCGAATAGCTTGGCACAGAACATTGAGGCTAGTCTCTCAGAGGCAAAGTGTGGAGTATTTGTGCAGCACATCAAACAGTAACAGCCTTGAAAAGAATTCCACACAAGCTTAAAAACATAGAGTCAATAGTAATTAATAAAACAAGACCAAAATTGCAACTATCCAATAAGTAGAACCAGAGATATGCAAGATTTAGGTGAAAAAAGTTCTATAAAGCACAAAACTCCAATTGTGGCTATCTGGGCCTGCTGAACAAGAGTACCTTAAATCCTTGCTGTGGAGCATTAAGGATGTGTCATGCAGCTGAGGCATGTGAGGTCCTTGTTGGGGATGCATCAATTGCAAGACTGTGATGAGAGGTCCTGCATTGTCATCGAAGAGGCTGCCGATTTTGGCTGCTAGCCTAGCAATGCAGAACCTTGCATCGTGGATGATTCGTGCACTGGTTGATTCTGAAGAGACTGTGGGGTTTGTGATGCAAAGTCCTACATCGTCGTCTGCCTGCTGTCAAAAAGAGGTTTCCGATGAGAGGGCCTGCTACAGAAATACGTTGCACTGTGGCAATTCCGATGAAGCTGTGGGCTGAGGGTATGCTGTGGAGACCTTATGCTGAAAGAATCCTCACAGTAGAGGCAATATATTGGTTCTGCTCAGGGCTGTGCTGCGCTATGCAGGAAAGGATATACGTCAGTTGTTCTGGGTCCACAGATGGGCTGGCAGGGCAACTTTAGGCCCACTTCCAAGGGTTCAGGACTGGCGTGGAACCCCTGGGCAGGGTAGTACTCACAGTTGCAGAGTCCAGGTGCTGATTACAAGAGACTAGCCATTGGAGTCACTCTCGGGCCCCTGTGTACAGGTTGCAGGTCCAGTCCTTTACACCCAGTGTGAGGGCAGCAGGGCAGCACAGCAGGCAGCTGTTCTGCAGGGTTGTAGTCCAGCAAACTGGCAGTCCTTTCAGCAGCAGAGCAGTCCTTCTTTCTGGTAGATTCTTCACCATTTCCAGATGTGTATTGAAAGGTTGGTGTTGGAGGGACAATACTTATACTTGGTACCTTCTTTGAAGTTAGAGCAACTTCTAAATGTTTACTTTTGAAGTGCTAGTTAGTTTGCTATTCGCCCTTACACTCAATTTCACAGATAATTGCTTTGTGCCTCCACTAGCTGATTAAATAAATGAGATCACAATCTCTGCTCATTGAAACCTTTATACACTCTTGGAACTACATATGTACACACATTTCCTACATTGCTTTAGTCTCATATCTCATCTTCATATTTTGCCATGTTTTGTTTATCATAGAAACAATACAAAACCAGTATTTTGAAAGCTGTGAAACATCCCATAAATCTGTAGATTTATGGGATGAATTACAACATGTGAAAAGTAAACTGGAGTCTATAAGCCCAAAATGAAAGAGTAAATATGCAGTAGATCACTGAAGGATATAAGCACATTATGCAGCTACTAAACTGGATAGGCCTTGTAGGAAAATATTTAATTAAGGGAAATCCATATTGGGACTGACTTTTGGTAGCCATAATGGAAATGTCTAAACTAACATAACAGAAAATGTGAGCATTACTTCAATTAAAAACTGATAAAACCCAGTTGCCACTATGGTTTATGTTGAGAGCCAAGCTAAGCTGATAGCTGAATTCATGGTAAAGTGTTGTCATTTGTCAGTATTGATTTATTAGCTTTTCTGAAAACAGCTTTCAAGCCAATAACACAAGGACTTTTTGAGTTGTGCTATAGTCATCAGCTTATAGTGATGTGTTGGGTTCCTAATAAATGTCCAATTGTATTTCCCATTACAGGAGTACAAATGTAGCTGAGGTGTCAATCTTAGGGGTATTCAGCTGAAGGTTGCCCTTTAGTAGAATTATTAATACTCATTGTTCAATAATTGATTTAATATAGTTCCTCAGTAAGTTACCACCCTTAATGTGGAAAATTGCATGAAGGCCCCAAGAAGATGGTAAAAAATCTTTTGAAGCTAACCTTAAGGCATTTATCTTAACTATGATAATGCAGAACACTAAAAGATTTAACCAGTGTTAAATTAGGTTTATGAACTAATTCATTCTGAAATTTAGTATGTAGATAGATACTTCCAGTGAGGCACCACCTCTGAAAAAGAGATTACATTATATTAGTGTTTTAAACTTTTAGAGAAATTTTAAAGTAGAAGAGGAAATGTTGCAGGTGAAAGAAAAGATTGATAAACATATGCAATGTTTTAACATTTTCATCAGGAATGACAATATAAGTAGATTGTTTTTCTTTTGAAGACATGAGGAGGCAAATTGAGATAAAGAAACATTAAGAATTGAAGGCCATAAAGGCAAGGTGCCAGTGCTGTTTACAGATTGCCCTTTGCTAAAGACTTTTTTGGCTATTCAGGGACTGCCACAGTTTGATCTAATCTGTGTTAAAGTGCATGTGGTGCTTCTCCCCTAAACATAGTAACATTGGTGTATACCTACTTGGTATATTTAGATAACCTGTAAGTCCTTTGTAAATTGGTATACAGGAAATGTACTCAAAATGCTACTAGTGGGATTGCAGCACTGCTTGTTTCCACCCACACATGTAGCCTTTCAAACCTTTCTCAGGTCTTCCTTTAAAGGACCAGCATGTGCAGTTCATTGCCACTTCGTCGTAGCATTTAAATCCGCTTGCCAGGGCTTAAACTCCTCTTTTATGATACATAGGTCACCCCTAAGATAGGCCCTAGACATTCCCAGGGTGAGCGTGCTATGTAAGTAAAAGGTAGGACATGTACTTTAAAGTTTCACATGTCCTGGTAGAGAAAAAGAGCTAAATTTGCTTTTCACTACTGTGAGGACTACTCCTCTCATAGGCTAGCATTAATAATTTCCTAAACATTTTAATCTGTAATTACTTATTAGAAAGGAGTAGCTGGATCACATTTCATATCCTTGGAATGGTAATGATAAATCATCTCATTAATGTTAAAGTTGGATTCAACATTACTATTTCAGAAATGCCACTTTTAGAAAGTGTTTACTCTCAAAAGGGGTTGGCCCTGATAAAGATAGCTAGATAAGGCCTCTATACAGGAAAGAATGAAGCAACTACAAATGTTCAAGCTCGTAAGGTATATGGACTTTCAATCTAGTTCCTTAGAGCGGATCCTATTTCCACACAAGTGTTTCCCAAATGGTGAAAAGTGCCGCGCATTTCAAATCCCAATATTATTCTTGGGATTTTGCTTGGGGCTATGACTGGATGTGATATGCCATGACCTTAATCTGTATGTATTTCTCTTATTGAATGAAAGTGAAATGCTCATCCAGTTTCCCCGTGCTTTTGAAAGGAATTACAAAAGGGGAACTCCTTGTCTTCGTCAATTAACGTGGGTTTTTCCTCAATTCAGATCCACATGAATGGCAGTTATAGTCAAAGTTTCTTTAGCAGTGCTTCCTTTGGCATCATTTTTGTGTCTCCTCCAACTGAGTCAATGTGTTCCCTTTGGTCAAAAATGTACAGAGGATTCATAACCTAACAAAAAATGTGTTTATTGTTGCTGCGAAAATAATAACTGAAATTCATTTTGGAATCACATTATTTTAACGTTTAATTCATTTGTTGTGTGTTTGTAATGTTAGTTGTACTGTTGCAATTTGTTTGCATGTGTAATTGTCAAAACAAAACGTGTTATCTTGTCTCTGCTTCAAAAGACAAAATGAAATGGTCTTTTCAAAACAATGATTGATAAATAAGTAAATAAACCATGAACAACAATGCAATCAGTGTTTGGTCGCAGTCTGTTTAAGTAAAAAACAACATGTGAATATGTCAGCTAGGTGCTTTGTTCTTTTCTACTTTTAGAAAGTGGGCATTTCTCTGCTCTTTATGCAAGTCCCTGTCACACCAAACATAAAGTAATTTCACAGTACAATATTATCCATTCAAGGTACACAATATTTCTTCCAGAGTTTTTTAATGTGTGGTAATTCGGAATGATTCCCGCCAACACGTGTTTCGTCGTATAGGATTACCCACAACTTCCTCAGGGCTTGCAAATATAAGTACTTCTCGGTTAGCCTTCTGACTGGTTGTATTTCCGTCTCAGCCTAAGGTTTGGCTGAGTTGAGAAAGAAAAAATATCCAAGCGTCGATATTGCACATAACATTGTCTCAAAATTGAGTGCACCAATGCGTACACCAATTGGAAATAGTATTTCTATTTGCACATAGTGAGTGCAATCCCAACGGACAATATTAGTGTCCGTCCGACAGTACTTAATCTTAGCACTGCCAGTAGTCCTCTTGCCGTAACAGCGTTCCCTGTATCTGTCAGGGTAGGTCAGATACAGGGAACGCTGTTACGGCAAGAGAACTACTGGCGGTGCTAAGATTACGCATCGGTGCACTCAATTTTGAGGCAATTTTATGTGCAATATCGACGCTTAGATATTTTCTTTTTCTTAACCCAGAGAAACCTTAGGCTGGGACGGAAATACAACCAGTCAGAAGGCTAACCGAGAAGTACTTATATTCGCAAGCCCTGATGAAGTCGTGGGTAATCCTATACGACGAAACACTTGTTGGCGGGAATCATTCCGTATTACCACACATTAAAGACTTCTGGAAGATATATTGTGTACCTTGAATGGATAAAATTGTACTTTGAAATTACTTTATGTTTGGTGTGACAGGGACTTGCATAACTTGTTAGGGATCTATGATCCTATTTTGGGTAATTTGGATGATTGACCCTTCCCTAGGCACCCAATACCAATATAACGTAAATCAGATAACCTTACCGAAATCAAGAAGCACCATTAACTGTCCAGGAAATAATCATCCCATTTCATACCATTTCTCTGCTCTTACTGCCCTATGTGCCTTGCATCCTGTCTCCAATACCGTCTGGGCTGGGTGACAGCTACAGTTTGTGCATACCCTCTAGACAGCCACGAGACACAGGAAGGGTGGGTGTTAGAGAGAACTCATTTGCATTCCTCTACCTTCTGATAGGCTTCCTGGGCAGGAAGGGGGAGTGATATCTGACTCCTCTGAATAGGCAGTGTCCTGTGTCCCTCACAAAGGACAGATTACCCCCCACAGATAGCCTGCCAGACAGGGCTGGGATGAAAGGGGACCTGTGCACTTTAAGCAGCTGCTTTGAAGTCACCCCCACTTCAAAGACACATTTTGTTACAAGTACTGAAGCTCTGACCCTACTAAGACAATACATTACTGGACCTGTGAAGAAGTTGTCCGGGAGTAATGACTGCTGTGCTACAGGTACTGCCACTCTGCTGGGATGCCCATGGGTAGCCATGCGCTATATAAGTGCTTATTCTATTCTATTCTATTCTATTCTGCTTGACTGACTGTTCTAAGGAAATGCTCCAATGCAGTGATGAGGAGCCCTGCTGCCTCTTGAACTCGGCCTTGCTGAGGACAAGGACTGGACCCATCTCACTTGAACCCAGAGTGTCTCAAAGGGCTTGCTGGCTTGCCTCATGTTTTCTGAAGTCTTAGGGTCATAAAAAAGTTCTTGCAACCCAGCTGGTGCTGCTGGACACTGCCATATGTGTGTCCTACCCTTGCCTGAGGTTCCCCCTTCAGTCCTGGGCCTCAGAAATCGGTTCTGCAGCTGTTTTGCTACAAAATTGACGCACCATTACCACTGCTTCAATCAGAACCAATGCAGGGCCCCTCGATGTCGATGCAGATCTGATCCAAAGCCATATCTGTGTGGCTCGATGACAATGCAGAAACTTGCTGAGAGGTTCAAGCAGCACCCCGAGGTCCCATCTGTAAGGCTAGACTTTGTTACATCGACCTGACTGCATGAATTGGAACAGAGGCATCATACTCCCAATTGCATTGCTTTGTTCATCCATGGAACTTTGACAGCAGGCCTGTTTGAGTCCTTTAGCCAGCCAATCCTCCAGCATGGTTGATCAGAACTTTGGATTTATTCTGGTCCAGTTGGACCTCAAGTAACCTTTGAGCGTTTTTAACTTTTAACCACTATTGTTGGTTTCTTCTTTAGAAGTTTATAACTCCGCTTCTAATTATTGGATTTTTGTTGTTTTGGTCTTGGTTTTCTCATAAATATATTCTCCATTTTTCTAAACCGGTGTGGAACCTTTTTGTGGTCTTTTCATTGTGTTACCGTGTATGTTGCACAAATACTTTACACATTGCCTCTTTAGATAAGCCTGACTGGCCTGTAACAAGCTACCATAGGGTGTATCTAGCTTACCCTGACTAGGATTGGGGTTTCTGCTTGGATAGGGTGCATATCTCTGCCAACTAGAAACACAGGGGCTCATTTCTAAGAGCCCTGCATCACTTTTGCACCACGCAAAGTGGTACATGCATGACACAGTTTTCTGAATCATATTTATTGAGCCACACAAAGGCCCTCTGGGTGGCTTTGATTGATTTAATAAATTTGAGTAAGGCAACACAGTGCAAATTGCTGCACCACCTTACTATGTGCCCGGGAGTCATTCCATGGGCATTGCAGGTGCTTTTCCCACGCAGCACCCATAGATTTTGATGCTGCCCCAGATTTCCCAAATCAATTAAACCTGAGGAAGCACCAAATGCTTATGTCTTCCGAGGTGAGATGTAACGTGGAGAAATATCTTTATTTGTCCTTGTTTCTTTTTAATTTCTATGTGTGCTACATTCTGCGGCATGCATGAAAAGAGGAAAACACATCTTAGGTTTGTATTTGTGCAGGAATGAGCCCATTCCTGCACAAAAACAATACTGCCTGCAGTGGAACGGCACCATGCACAGGGAGAAAGGACTTGAATGCACCGTGTTGCATAAATACAATGATTCAATCCCTTTCATTTTGGCATAGGGAAGCAGAGCAAGACACCTTGCTTAACTGCCCTAAGCCAATATTTCATAAATGAGGGTCCCCATTTCTTTTTTCAGTTCAAAATAAGTTTATTAAAGAAAATACAAGATAATAGTTCAAAATAGGAACATAATAATACGGGGAAAAACAAAAGAAGGAAAAGGGAAGCAGATGATGATTAATTGAGAAGAAGGAAGGAAACAATGCAATACAATATTAACAATATAGAACAGAATGGATTAATCATGGGTATCAATAGGAAAAAAGTAAATATTATAATATATGAATAATGGAAACAAATGCAACTAGAGTTGTGCAGTAAAACAGTTTAGCTGAACATGAGGGAATGGAAAGGGAATCAAGGAGGTTTAGAAACCTCCTGCTGATCAGGTCGTGGACGGAAGGAACGGGTTTTACAATTATCCAAATATAACGTAATAGGAAGCCATAACTCAGCACGTTTAGCTGCCAACTGTGCAGGAAAAACAAAAGCAGTATCAAGTCTGTGGTTGTGGCAGACATTATACCACCAAGCTTTGAAAGTGATGCTGGACGTAGACTTCCAGTTAACAGTAATTTGTTGAAAAGCAACTGCTAATAATAAGTCAACAATACGAACATTTAGGTCTATCTGATCCCAACAAGGGGCGAGGCTTCCCAGAAAGATTCGTGCAGGTGAAAATGGAAAGCTAGTGGAGAAGATAACGTTAATTTGAGCCCAAACTTGCAACCAGAAGGCATGTACCTTTTTGCAAAGAAACAGCATGTGAAACAAAGTAGCATTAGGGGAAGAGCATGACCAACATGTGTCTGGTGTAGTAGGGAAGCGTTTGTGAAGGGTGGAAGGAGTATGCAATAAACAATTATAAATAAAGAATATAGTTTGCGTCAAAGAAGCAGATCTGGAGGTTTTACGAACCTTCGTCCAGATCTTATCCCATAATGAGGTCGGCCAAGATAAGGAAAGATCATTTTCCCAGTGTTCCTCCACTGTACTTTTAAGTCTGGGATGAGTGTGTGTGTGGAGGCGTTTGTATAGGACAGAAGCTTTTGGGAGAGTAAGTAAAGTAGAATGGAGTTGAGTAGTAGGGTCAGGGGAAGATGGAGAGGGGTGTGATTTGGGGAGTTTATTGTAGATCTCCATAACCGATTCTTTGAGGAGGAGATATTGGGGAGCAGTAGAGAGGGATACGCCAAAAGTGGAGCGGAGGGCATGAAAAGGTAAGAAAGTGGATTGTGCAAACAATTGTGAAATCCAAAGCAAACCCTTGACTCTCCAGGATTTCCAGAAAATAGGTTTGCCTCGGATTAAGAGGTATTTATTATGCCAGATGGTGGAGGAAAGGAAATCAGTAGCGCAAACAGGAGGAGGAGGGTGAGAGGATAAGAGAAGTTTGAGAGTAAATTTATGTGTAGGAGTAAAAAGTGAGGAGGGTTTACGTGAAAAGGATATACACTCAGCAAAAGAGAAAGGTGATAGAAAAAGGCGCTCCACCTTAGTCCACAATGGGCAAGAGGAATCAGGATCTTGTAACCAAAAGGAGGATTGACGCAGCAAAAAGGCTCTGTGATATGCTAGGAAATTCGGAAAATTAACACCACCTTCAGAAGCCGGACGGGTAAGTCTAGCAAGGGACATTCTGGGTTTACTCTTATGCCACAAAAAGGAAGATAAAACGGAGTTTATTTTTTTGATGTACTTAGCCGGAATGGCGATGGGGATATTGGAGAGGGTGTAGAGAACAACAGGGGATAGCATCATTTTAATAGTATCTAAGCGACCCCACCAGGACAGATAAAGAGGGTGCCACTGAGCCGTGAGGTCAGATAGTTTCTGAATACACTTGGTTAGGCATAAGGAAACAGTGTCAGGGATGGAGGGGGTAATGTGCAATCCCAAATATTTGATATGGGACGAACTCCAGGTGAAATTAGAGGCACTAAAGTCATTCTTAAAAGTGAACTCAATGGCAAAATCTCACACTTATCATGGTTTAGTTTATAACCAGATATGGAGGATTAATGCTGTACTTCTGCTAAAAAAGCAGGAATAGAAACAGTGGGGTTGGAGATAAAAAGTAAAATGTCATCTGCATACGCAGCAAGCTTGATGGAAAGATCCTTGGTCTGAAATCCGTGAATATTAGGATTTTGGCGAAGTTTGGACAAAAAGGGTTCTAGGGCCAAGTTAAATAAAAAAGGTGAAAGAGGACATCCTTGACGGACACCTCTGCCAAGATTGAAATAAGGAGATGTTTGGCCATTGGCAAAAACTGCAGCTCGTGGACGGGAGTACAATAAGGAAACTAAGGAGACAAATTTAGGGCCAACCCCAAACCAATTAAGGGTATGGAAGAGGTAAGGCCATTCGACCCTATCAAACGCCTTCTCAGCGTCTAAGGCAATTGCTGCGAGGGGGTGTTGGAGACGTGAGGATTTTGTTAAAATGTTAAATAAGAGTCTTGTATTATCAGTAATGTAACGCCCCTTAACAAAGCCTGATTGTTCATCTCCTAATAGGTCAGGAAGCATGTGATCTAATCTAATCGCCAGTGATTTAGCAAAAATTTTGTAGTCTATATTGACTAGGGAAATAGGTCTGTAATTTTTACAATACTGGGCGTCTTTCCCAGGCTTAGGAATTAAACAAATATGTGCATCTGAGAAGGTACCAGAGGAAGAGCCAAATTCAGCAAAGGAGTGGAGGAGGGAGTGGAGTTTTGGAATGAGTAACTTTGAAAAATGAAGGTAAAACTCAACAGTAAAACCATCTGGGCCGTGAGCCTTATTGAGTTTTAAGCGTTGGAGAGCAGCAAGCAATTCTGTTTGTGAAACATCGGATTCTAAGGAAGAGAGGTCAAGAGGGAAAGAGGGGGGGGATTGAATGGTAGAGAAAAAGTGAGCAAGAGTTTGAGGAGAGGAGGAGGTGTCTGAGGTGTATAGGGTCTCATAGAAATGGGAAAAAGTGTTAAGAATGTCAGCATCCTTGTGTTGTAGATGTGCATCATCATCATAAATCGACTCAATGTTCACTTTGTTATGTTTGACCTTCAAGTAATTAGCAAGAATTTTTCCGGCCTTATTCCTACCACCATAGAATTTAGCACTGGATTTAAGCAAATATAAAGAAGCATCTTCAGTAGACTTTTCATTAAATTTGATTTTGGCAGCGACCAGAGATGTCAAACTATCTGAGGAATGTGAGGTAAAGTAGGCGTGTTCCAATCGTTTAATGTCATGAAGGAGGTTCTTGGTAAAAAGGCGAGCAGCTTTACGTTTGTTAGCAACATAACTGATGATAAAATCACGTGCAGCCGATTTAAAGGTGTCCCAAAGGGTATGTCGTGAAATAGGTGGGATATCATTGAAAAGAAAAAATTCATCAAAAAAGTTAGAAAAAGAAGCAGAAAATTTGGGGTCTAGAAGGAGGGCATTGTTAAAACGCCACCTTTTAGGACCATCAATTTTGGGTAAAACCTCAAGACTAACCACCACAGGGGCATGATCGGAAAGCAAAATCGGACCAATTTCTGCCGCCTGAAGCGTTTGAGAGAGTGCATGGGAAACAAAAATATAATCAAGACGTGATTGGGAGCGGTGATGGGGTGAATAAAAAGAAAACTCTCGTAGGGTCGGGTTACATAAGCGCCATGAGTCAACAAGCTTATGTTGCGAAATGGCTTGAGTAAATAGTTTGTGTGGTTTTGTGGGAATATAGGAGGCATCAGACTTTCTGTCCAGAAAGGGATCAAGAGGGTGATTACAGTCTCCTGCAAGAATAAAGTTATCATCCATGAATTGGGTAATGCGGGGAGAAAATTCGGCCCAAAAAAGGGGTTCACCATTTGTGGGACCATAGACATTAAGAAGGGAGATTGGAACACCTCTAAGTGATAATTTGACATGATTCCATCTGCCGTTAGTATCTGAGGTTTGCGAAATGAGTGTGAGAGGGAGTGACTTGCG
The DNA here is from genome assembly GCF_964261635.1 of Lissotriton helveticus. Taxonomy (NCBI): domain Eukaryota; kingdom Metazoa; phylum Chordata; class Amphibia; order Caudata; family Salamandridae; genus Lissotriton; species Lissotriton helveticus. The sequence continues at coordinate 1,689,948,208 of NC_136061.1, read as the reverse complement.
ACATAAAATAGCAACACCATTCCGTTTACCATCACCCTGCGAGTAAAAGACATCACCCACCCAGCCTTTCTTAAGTTTCTCAGACTCCGTGTCTGTGAGGTGAGTTTCTTGAAGAAATGCGATGTCAATATTTAATTTGGCTAGGTGAGATAAAATGCGCTGTCTTTTAACCGGGGAGTTAATACCCTTAACATTCCAGGAAACGATATTTAAAGACATAATTTACATGATAAAGCAATAACTTGTTGCATTAAGAAATCCAAAATATAAAATCTAAAAAAGAGGAAAGCAGAGAAAGAGAAGGGAAAAATCCAAAGTGAAAGGAGAGGAAGAAGAACGAATTGAACATGAGAGAAGCAATATGTAAGGAAAAGAAATACAAGAACAAGGAGGAAACCCAAGATTAAAGCGTAAGAAGTGAAGAAAGGAAAAGCAATGTAGATAGATGGAAAGAAGAGTGAAGAGTATATATGCTTGGTTTTGAGGAGAGAAAAAATACAACCTGAAAAAAGAAAATCATCATCATCGTGCATGAATAGGAAATGGTTAGTCAGGGGAGGGGAAGGGGACAAGATCAAAAAATAAAGGAGGTACAAACAAAAAAGAAACAGAAAACGTGAGGAAAACATACCTACAAAAGAGAAACACGAGAAGAAATGGAGGGGAGGAAGGGGCCAGGTAGGCAAGGCGACACAACTGAGGTCAGCTGGGCAGGGAACCGGGAAGACGTCATTAGACAACGAAGGGTTTCTGTGGAGACAAAGGTGGGGAAAAAGAATAACATATTACATAAGACCATAATCTTTAAAAGGACTGTGAAACACATCTTGTAGGAGAGCAACAAAGAATAAAAACAATCAAAACAGGTAGGGAAGTTCAGAAAGGGAAGAACCATTACAACAACTCGTAAGACAAGCATCGAGGCTAGCTAATGCAAACAGCTATCAGCCAGAGGCAAAGGGCAAACAGCAACATTGCAATGCAAACAATGGAACATTCAAACAGGCAATATGAAGAGCATTAAGAAGGTATTAAAAGTCAGCCAGGAGAAGAGGACAAAGGACCAGAGGCATCCATGGCAGAGGTGCTGTGTGCATTGATGAAGCTTTGCAATCTCACTGGGTCTTCATAGGTGGTGGTTTTGTTATTGTAAGTGACTTTGAACAAACAAGGATGGTACAAGCCATAATGAGCACCCATAGAGCGAAGGACCTCTCTCATGCTTAGGAAGGCTTTCCTACGGTTGGCAGTTGCTTTGGCATAGTCCTGAGCGAAGAACAACGGAGAATCAGACATGTCAGTTTAGGAAGAGCTTTGGCAGCAGCTAAAACTTTCAAGAGTTCAGTGTACTCCAGGAAATAAAGAATAACACCTCTTGGTCTTTGTGACATGGAGAGGGACGTAGGTAAGCGACCTAATCGATGTGCACGTTGGATGTTGAGGGATGTATCCTCTGGTAAGTGGAGCAATTTAGGAAGGAAGGATTTGAAGAAAGCAAGTGGATCAGACCCTTCAAGACCTTCCACCAGGCCGTAAATGCGAAGATTATTACGCCTTCCTCTGTTTTCTAACTCCTCCACTTGCTTCTGAAGAGCACCCACCTGCGAAGACAGATGCATAACTGTGGTTTGAGATTCTTGAAAAGATGCGACAGACTGCTCCACCGAAGAAACCCTTGTTTCAATTTGGGACCAATTGTCTGTTAGAACCTGAAGTTTGGCATTAGTTTCCTCCATGAAAGGGCGCAGCGTCCCAATTTCCTCGAGAAAAGGATGAAATGATCGGATTTCTTCCAATAAAAGCTCCATGGATACTGGGGACGATGACTTGGGTGGTGAAGGGGGATGTTTCTTTAGTCGTTTAACAGTTGTCGTACCTGAGGATGGTTAAGAAGATGAGTCCATGGCTGCTTCCGAACCCGATGAAGCAAGGGAGTCTTCCAACTGGGAGAAAGCTGAGAAAACTTTAGAGTTCTTAACATAAGCCACCCTTGTAGTCGATTTGGAGGAGAAGCGAGACATGTGTTTTTGTCGTCCCATACAAAAAGGCTGAGAGACGCACAGGAAAAGCAATGCAATAACACTGGGCAACAAAAAGAAAAAGACACCTTGTATAGGAACTGTAGCTGCTTGTGGATCAGTTCAGTGATGAGGCGTCAAGCAGAAGTAATATGAGAGAGGGGTGTAAGCAAGAACATCCAAGAAGAACGTTAAGAGGCGAAATCAGCCAAGGCAGTGCTGCCAGTAGGGAAAGAGTACATTTTTAGGTTGCTTTTATATAGCCAGTTGTGTCAGAGAAGAAGTGCGACCAGCTGCTGTAGAGAGAGCAGGCAATGAGCTAAGCCTGCAATGAATTGCGACAAAACTCCAAGAAAATGAAAAATAGCCAAGAAAAGAGCCTCTACAACATCAAGGTAATGCGCATGGAAAGTTATCTGCTAGTAGGGGCAATAAGTAATCTACTGCCTCCACTCTTCAAGAAAACGCTGGCGTAGAGTAATGAGAAAATTCCAAAAGGTAACCAAAAGATATCACATTGCGCCAAGTAAAGCCATAAAGGACAAGGAGAGCGAAATCAGCATACCAGCATGCAGGCAGAAGAACTCTGAGGTGCACAAAATGGCGGTCTCTCTGCGGAGGCAAATAGTCATTCAGAAAACTGCATGGCCATTTAAGCAGTGTAGCAGGCGTCGACCTCGAGGAGGATGTAGAGGCAATTCAAGGGGTGCAATGACTGGCAAGTGGAGAAATGCAAACGAAACGCACTCGCCTTTGGGAGACGGACGCTCCGCGTCGGGACCCACAAAATGGCGGCCGCGAGCACCGGAGCGTCCTCAGATGCAGAACTTCGAATATCTCCGTCTTCCGCCCCTACTGGGACATTTCAAGAGTCCTGGAGCATAGCGGAGGTATTCCGACGGCAGTATCTAGCTGTCAACACAGGAACCGAAGGTGTGTGGAGGTGAGTCACCCGGTGCCGCAGCGGAGCTTCACCCAGGCGCCGCCATCACCCACGGCGCCAAGCCACGCCCCGAGGGTCCCCATTTCTAACAGACACCCCTAAATTATTGTCTGTGGAGCAATATATTATTTAACTCAAAATACATGGAGATAGTAAATATAAAGGTCCTAATTACAATGATTCATTCCCTTTCATTTTGGCATAGGGAAGCGGAGCAAGACACCTTGCTTAACTGCCCTAAGCCAATATTTCATAAATGAGGGCCTCCATTTCTAACAGACACCCCTAAATTATTGTCTGTGGAGCAATATATTATTTAACTCAAAATACATGGAGATAGTAAATATAAAGGTCCTAATTACGATGTCGGGCGGACTTAAGTCCGACCGACACTGTCTTGGTCCTGGGACCGGCCAAACCTCTGGTCGACAGTCCCGACCACCTAATTAGGAGGTGACCGATCACTGTTCGGTCGCATTCCTACATTTCCCTATTGGAGCATGCATTACGGCTGTAAACCAACCAAAGTACATGCTCCTATAGGGAAATGGGAGGTGCTGTTTATCTCTGCACCTCATGGCACGCACCTTGCGAGTTGTAAGGATCAAGCCCACTCGGCCCCCAACTGGAAGCAGCACACACAAGGGAGCCCTGATGGGGGCCCCCCAAACACACTTTGTGACATTGTGTACATGTCGGACAGGCTGGCAAGGAAACCATGCTGGAAACCGTGCATCATAATCCCAAGGGAGAATGGCCCACCCTTTCGGATTACGAGCCAGTTCCGTCTTGCTGATGGGCTCCTTGAAGCCAGCCATAATGAATGGCCGGTTCTGTTTCCAACCACCAGCATTGTAATGCTATTGACCGGCAGTCAGAGCCTCTCTGGGATGCATCGTAATCGGCCCTGTAATGTAAAAATACACTTATTTGTCTAATGTATTTGAACATGTAGGCAGGCAGACTATGTGCATAAACTGAAAATTACAGGTCCAAAATAATCAATTCAGGTTGAAAGTGATTTTGAATCAGTTTTTGTTTTTCTCTTTTTTTCTGCCATGTACAATATTTTATTGATGCAATAGATTATGCGAGTGATGTATTACGTATGTTGTTGTTGTTAGAATGGAATAGAAATTGGTCTAAGTGCAGTGGTATAATTTCGAACAGTTTAGAAGTGGACGAGCTTTGGAACCTGTTATATTGTCTGGTTATCCAATTATTGTGTGAAAGGTATTATTCAAAGATTATTGAATGACTTTACACTGACACAAATAACTTCATGTTAATTATTTTAAGGATTTGTGACAACACCCTGTTCTGCACTTTCTACCTTTTGCTACCATTTCCCAGCCTAGGACAGACTTTTATTAGAATTCGTGTTTTAATCTTATAAAATTCAAAAAGGTGTTGCTGCTTTGTAGACCATAATAAAATAAATCCAAAGATCTGATGTTATCATTGAAAGAAAATGTGACTGTTTGGCATGAATACCCCAATTCTTTTGGACTTGTTCTGCTGGTTTATTGACTCTGTGACTACTACCCAGGTCCGAGTGCAGGTGCTGTGGTCTCTAAAACATGCTTAATTTTGCTATACTCCTAATTGCCTTCTCTAACTTAGCTATAAGTATCTAGTATATGGTATCAAGTGTGCACACAACCTGTAGATTAAGCCTCACTGGTGGACTGAAGCACATATTGTGCCAATACTACAGTGAAAATGTAAAATATAACTGCAGGCCTGTCACTAGCAGCCCATCTGTGCAAGTTGAAACTGCAAATTCAATCTGTTAAATAAATACCCTTTTTACAGGCCTAACCCTTCTTTTTTAATGTTAATAGGCCAGCCCTAAGTTAGCCTTAAGTACCCAAAAGGCAGGGAGCCTGGTATTTAGGAGCTTAGAGTAAAACATATACTTACAGTGCAAAGGACTGAAAGACTATTTCCACTGTAGCAAGGTTAGCTGTTCCATAGGAAAGCATTGCCAGTTAATAATAAATATAAATACCTAGGGACTAGTTTAGAAAATATTCTACAAAAGTTACTTATTAAAAGTTACCTTTTAGCTTGCCTAAAGCCTATGGAATCCCACTTGTCTGAGCTTCGAACTTTTCACCCAGGAGCTGAATAGTTCCTTTATTAGACATGAATTGGCCCCCAGGTCTGAGACAAAGGCCTTGGGTTTGGGTAGAAGTTGACGTTCCCCTGACAGGATGTGCTGAGCGCCGTGCTCAGCCCCTTGAATAGCTTCAAATAATTCCTGCGCTGTCACTGACAGATGTAGCTCACACCTTGGCCTGCCTCACTTTTGTCTAACCAACTAGCCAGGCACCAATCCCAATGACAGAGGAGCTGCCCTCAGAACCAGTTCCGAGTGACCGTAGTGGAGAGCCTATTCATTTTCCACACCACAGCTCTAGGGGGGCACAGGAGCTCTGCACAAGGAAGGAAAGGTCCTGGTATCCTGATTTTAGGTAGAGAGGAGCACTGTTGGATTGTTGTCAGTAGGCCACACAATCAACCTTTCATCCTTCTGGGGTTGATAAAGTGAGAATTATTGAATTGGATAACAATGACGTAACTTATCATGTACTAAACCATGCTGGTCCTTCATATGTGCATTGTAAATGAAGAATCCCACATTCCCTTAATACCCTCAACAAGCGAGCTAAACATATAATGGACTACCCTAGTCTTACTGACCTTTCAAGGTCACTAGACAGTCAGACAATTGTTGAAAAGTTGATAGTGAATGTTATCAGTGTTGCACACTAAAAAAGGGTCTTTCCTAGTCAAATGAAACTAAGAACAGGTTGCAGTAAGGTATTCAGACTTGCTGTTGTTCAACTTGTGCCTCAAAACATAACTCGCATGATAGCATATTAACAATTTTTGGACTTAATAATATCTTTACACCAGATGTCTTCTAAGTGCTTGATTTTCGTAATCAAACAAGACAAAACAATAGCATTATTTTAAAGCAATACAACATACTCAACCTTAAAAATACATGCATTGACAGTGCCCAGGTAATTTATCTAGGCCTTGGTCTGCCCACTCTCTTGCCTGTATACTGTTGAATATTGGCACTTCACAGGGCTTTCCAGGATAGCAACTATGAGTGATGAAATACACGGTCTGATTCTGGGCTTCAGGGCATCATCATGCAAAGAAGCCACAGTAAGGCATTTGTGAAATCTGCACTGTGTGTGACCTAGAAATGACTAACACAAGTTGCAGTCAGCCTAGTTTTCCCTACATCTTTCTGCCTTGGCTAACTTGAGACCTCAATGGACTCACATCCTTATTCCTGTATAGTTAACTGCAATGTACTGACGCAGATGGGGATTATAGATTATATTAAATAATGTGCTTTACTGAACCTACCTAACATGTGGAAGTTGACCTGAGACTCGCAGTGCAGACACCCACTGCAGCAGGCATCAAATGAAGAGTCAGTCTTCTCTACAGTAACACTACATCAATACTACAGTAATACTTTACATTAAATCAACGTAACAAGGCTGGATAACAAGCCCTCATGGAGTGTGTTCGCAGTCTGGGTGCAGTGCAGTCTCACAAGAGCAGACCCAGCGCATGTGCATGCACAGCAAGTAACTGTTTACGAACAGGCAGGCACTGTGACATCCGATAAGATACGCATTTCACTGATGGTGCGTGTAACTCCCACCAGCACAGCACTTAGACTCTAGTCATTGCTCTAGGGGTCTTCCCCATTTTCTGTGGTGAGAGCTACTTCAATGAAATACATTGAAAGCTACCATTAATATTAGTGTTGCATAATTTCTATTTGTATATGTGTATTAATTCAACCAAGAAACATTTTTCTAGTTTATTATGCCAGGCTCCACACTGGTGAGCTAGCAGGAGAACTACAGTAGCTAACGAGCAATTTGTTGGCGACCCTGTTGTCTAATTCTATGAATTGGCCAATGAAAATGACCCCACAGGCCAAAAGTAAAGCTTAACAGGAACCTACATAGAAGGACGCACTCACTTTATAAGCATAAACATTTCAGGAATGTTAACGACTTACTGAGCGCTAGAATGGCAGAAGACAGCAGCAGTTTAAGGACAAGAGGAATACATACATTTTAAGTAACAGAACATGCAAGCAAATCTGTGTATTCATAACGTATGTGCACTGCACTCCCAGAAGTCCATCTGCTAGGGGACTGCTCCAGAGAGCCCTTTGCATAATCCAACAAGCAAACAAAATGCAAAAGGTGGGTGGAGCTCAGTCTCCCCACCCAGCCTAGAACCACTGTCTCCCACCTTGACTGCTCTGGGCTTCCCTGCCCTAGCTCATTGAGTCTATGGAGAGTTGATAACTCTGCTCTGCCTCACTTATGCACACGGGTGGGTTGTATCAGTTTCATGGAAGGCAGGTCACGCCCAGCATCTGACACGAGTGCTCTCTCTGGCTCTGCCTCAAGGGCGAGGGAGACCTTTTCTGGCACTTGAGTGGTTGCACCACAATCCAACTGCAAAAATATAAATAAAAAGCACAATCTAACTAGAGCCTTACTGAGCAGCTCATACTTATATACGTAAAAATATCTCCTCTCCTCATCCATGAATAGTGGGGCAATGCCCCTTGCACTCATATGTTAGAGGTTAGAGTATATGCATTGCTTTGCAGCAGAGAGTTGCAGCAGAGAGTTAAAAATATTTGGGCACAATCAAAAAAACTATAGAGACTGCCTCTTATTTCTGTTTGATGTCTCTAGATGAATAATTGACTTTCTTCGGAGAGTGGGAGCACTACATAGTATGCGCAGATCGTGCCATTCACTCCTCCCATACTCCCTCACTTTTCCTTCCCGCTCCTCTGTGCCCAAGAACTCAAAACCATAAACCAATATGAAAGTACAAGTATCCTCCTTGTATAAAGAGAAAAATGTACAACATCACACTTTAACGGCATCAACATGTCAAAGGCAGTAAGGCAATTAGGCACGACATTAAATTTGATCTTGAACTTGCCCCTCTCGGCCCACCAAGCACCCACTCTGCTGCACACATTATGCCAGCAGGTCACAACTCACCACAGTAAACTGTTGTACTACTTGAAATCCAGGGCACAGCCTAGTGCACTGGCCGACCGGGGAATCTGAACCCAGGCAGTCTCCCAAAGGTTCCAATCAATCCATACATTGTGGGTTACGGCTGGAGAGTACAGGATGACCAGCAGATCAGTCCCCCCTCCTACCCATTGTACATGCCAATCCTACCCCCTGCTGGGTTCCATCCAGTCACTGAGCCTCCATTGTTGTGCATCTCCATTTGTTGTTAACTATAAGTGCTCCGCCACAGGGTGAGAAGCTCCATGGCGCTCTCACCCTTCCCACCTGGCAATGAGCGTGCCCTGCAATTGCCCCAGTATCAACTGGATAAAGATCTCCTGCCCTTTGCCCGAAAGATGCACCCCGTCCTGATGGAACAGGTCCCTTTCCCTAGCTGGAGCAAATTGTGCCCAAGGTGGAACCTGCTAAGATTCTTTAGACTGAATGGTTCAGCTTCTTTACCGACTCGTTCATGGCCCTAACCGGAAACAGTACGCGGCTGCCTCCGCATACTGGGGCAGCTGTATCCACACAGTATATGCTACACACCAGGGCTCCCTCCTTACCATGCAAAATGCACCAGCCGCCGACCGGAATCCTCGTTCCTTAAAGACGTGCCAATGCTGCTTGCTTCCGGGCCACGGGGACAAAGAGGCCAGAAACCCTGGCGCGCAGCCTTAAATGGCCGTCCTGGTTCCTACTATGCCCCCTGATGATGTCACCAACCTGACCCCTATGCTCGGGCCGGTAGTGTGACTAAGGGAGATGATATATGTACATTGACCTTCCAGCAGAGGGCTCATAAATATTTGTCTTGATAATTCATCATCCACAACATTGTTCTTGTTCTGGGATGTAAAGCCCACCTCTGTTATTAATTCTAACATTGCTTATATTATATACATAGATCTACAGTGTGATCGTATTACTGCATTAGTCTGATGTTTGTAACTAGTGATGGATTCCTCACTCAATCTGTTCTATGTTTTTATATTTACAGAAAATAGACGCTGCCAAAGAGGTTTTAAGCCATGCTACAATCAAAAGTGTGTTTCAAATAATAAAGTGTGTGATGGAGAAGATGATTGTGGTGATAACTCAGATGAAATGATTTGCAAGAGTAAGCATTTTTAACATATTTAAATAATATTGTACAGTATATTTAATAAAATGGAATTGGTCTACTGTAATGTATTATTGCCTTATTTCACGTTTAGCAGTCTTTCTCCCATTTAAAAGGAGAGATTTTTCTCTGTAACATCACATACATTTTGGTTTAAACAGGCCAATAGCCACAAGCATATATGAAGTAAAATCGACTATGACTGCACAGTTTTGCATGACCAAGGCTAATAAATTATTACATGCAGTACAAAAAAACAAAGAGAGTTGAATGTGAGAAAGGAAATTGGTTAACCTGGAGATCAAAGCTGCTTGCAGTAACGTGGCTGCTCGGGTTCAAGATGCGCCTGGCTAAACAGGAACAGTTTTGTCTGAGGATGATATCAACTCATACTAGGTTTGTGTTGCTTTTTCATACATTGTTACATCAAACCATAAACGTATCCGGCGTACCATATATGGTGAGGAATGTTGGTTGCTGGATTAAAGTCAAACACTTATACAGGTGGGTATCCACCTTGGTTGGACACAGTGCGGCCAGTGGCAGTAGCGGTCGGCAGTAGGAGTTACTGCAGGGCGGTGACGTGGGCAGAGGGAGGGGACGGGTGGGGGGTAGTAATGTATGGATTACAGAGTTTTACAGGTAAGTAAACATTTAAATAAATAGAACGAATTTCGTTGCGTGCACTGCATCACATTTGGTGATGCAGTGCGCGCAACGAAATTCGTTTTATTTATTTAAATGTTTACTTACCTGTAAAACTCCGTAATCCATACATTTCTACCCCCCACCCTGCCCACGTCACCGCCCTGCAGTAACTCCTACTGCCGACCGCTACTGGCCAGTGGTAAATGTGTCTAGATGTCCGGCGTGGGGAGTACATGAACACTACGTGTGCTAAGTCCTAATTGGCTATGTGTTCCTAACTCATGTGGCATTTCACTTTACGGTGTTGTTCGAAGTGCTTACCCCATTGGAACATGTGTGCTTTTTTGATGGCAATGGGCTAGATGTAGGTAGCTTCAATTTACCGACTCATAAATACCGAATTTTACCGATTCGGTATTTATGAATCGGTAAATTAGAAGGAGGGAGATGTAGGTAAAATCTTTTTTTGATTTACCGAATCTGTAAAAATCGGTATTTACCGAATCGGTAATTACCGATTCGGTAAATACCGAATACTGCAAGGGTGCAGGGGGTGTCACTTTGACACCCTCTATCACCCCAAATACAGGCACGTGTAACATGTGGCACACAGACATGCCCTAAGGGCATGTCTGTGTGTCACATGGCACAGGTGTGCATGCACAGATGTGCATGCACACCTGTATTCAGTATTTTACCACCCAATAGGAATGGGTGGTAAAATACCGACTCTTAAGGGCCTGTGGCACTCTGTGAAGTGCCACCTACATTCTCATTTACATAATCGGTAAATTTACCGATTCGGTATTTTACCGATTCTGTATATTTACATAATCGGTAAATTTACCGATTCTGTAAATGAGATTGGCCCCTACATGCCAAATCCTAAATACCGGTCGGTAACGGCCGAAATCGGCCGTTACCGACCGGTATTTGGACTCCTACATCTGGCCCAATATCCCTTAACCATTGTGATGTTGCTGCGCTTATCTGTAGGATTGATCAACAGTTTCCTGCCTGCGTGTTTGCCCATCAGTTATTCACCCTCCCACCTGTGACCTATCAATCAGTGAACCTGTGCCTGGGTTGCAGGTCTTGACTGACTACATACTTGCGTGTGGCGGTAGATGTGGAGTTCGGAACGGGGGATTTTATTGATAAGGACTTTATTTCATTTTTGTTGACAAACGGATCGATATCCATATTAACCAGGGAAACATGAGGGATATGGAAAAAGATTTATGTAGGTGAAAAGGGAGTTGGACACATGCAATTGAATTCTCTGCAAAATTGACAAATCTAAATATTTATCTCCTATGCTTGCATGCCCCTATGACCAGTGTTCTGGTAGTACCTTTCAGTCTCCTTCAGGAAGAGATGTAATTAATAAATATGCCATGCTATTTTCTCCTTAAATGCTAGAATGAGTGGACTACGTGGAGCAGCTCTATCAACTTATCCATTCAGTGAGAATGAGTAGTGGTCATAATAGACCAAGGTATTTCATTCTTGATAAAACTGGTGAATTCTTCTTCCACAATGAACCCTTGTCTGTCCTTGACTTTGAAAATACATTTTTACAGTAGAAATACATTTTTGGTGTCTAATAATAGCTACTTGTTTATTTAGGAGAAAGTCCTTCTACCTCAAGCTAACAGTGTTTAACTCACAGTAAAAAATGGTCACCCTGCTCCACCGTGCCATCAAGTTACTGCCACTTTTAAAAATCCCAGCTACTAAAAATGAATGGTCCATCAGCAATTCCAATAAATTACTGACTACATAATATATTAAGTTTTATAATAAAAGAGTGCTGATAACTCATGATTGTATATGAATGAATTATATAGGGCCTGATTCAGAGTTTGGCTGGCAGATTACTCTGTTCTAAACATGGTAGAGTACCCTGCCCAATAAACCCTCTTCCACCTCCCTCATCGACAGACAGGAGGCCATTAATAATTCTGATGATAGAAACCCATTGGCTCCTTGGATGGAATACTTCCTCTGGTGGCTTAACGGAGTAGCTGCCTGCTCTACTCAGAGGAGTGTGGTGTATTGCCATTTTTCCTCTTCATCAACACCAGGTAAAATGTGGCTGTGAAGGACGGGAAGAAACCCAAAATGACCTCCACAACCTGGGAGAAAGCTATTTTTTTAAACAAACTTTTAATTAGGTATACTTATTGCACAAACAGAAGATTCATCAAGGATATTCAGACAGCTTTTGTTATGTCTCTCTTCTAAAATTCTATCTGAAAGAGAAATCACTTTCACTCAATCTAAAAATCTAAAGTGGCTCCAAAACCTAGAATAGGAAACAAATATGGTATTTTGTTTAAATTGTTAATAATAGGGTATTTCTCCACTTAACACAAAAATGTATTTTAGGAAACTATTATAGCGCACTTCCTATAAGACCACAGCGAAATACAAGGACCATCTTATTTCAACAATCGCCGACAGAGGTTTACGTATTTACCCAATCAGATTCAGAAGTTCATAATAATTATAAAGAATTAAGGGGCATATTATCAAGGACAGGCGATACATTATCGCCGCTTTTATCGGCAGGAAACTGCCGATAAAGTGGCGATAATGGCCTTGATAATATGCTCTATGAATTCCAATCGAAGCCCATGTTAGATGTGTTCACATCTAACATGGGCTTCGATTGGAATTCATTGAGCATATTATCAAGGCCATTATCGCCACTTTATCGGCAGTTTCTATCGCCGCTTTTATCGGCAGGAAACTGCCGATAAAGTGGCGATAATGGCCTTGATAATATGCTCTATGAATTCCAATCGAAGCCCATGTTAGATGTGTTCACATCTAACATGGGCTTCGTTAGGAATTCATAGAGCATATTATCAAGGCCATTATCGCCACTTTATCGGCAGTTTCCTGCCGATAAAAGCGGCGATAATGTATCACCTGTCCTTGATAATATGCCCCTAAGACTTTTTTGTTTACAGTTTTTGGCTCTTCTGGTATATAAGCAGAAACCCTCATCAATGCTTGTTATAGCTGTTCAGAAGCCTGCCTACGGATTGTTTTCCTCCCCTGTCAACGGAATGATCCTCTCTAATAATAATCCTCAAAGAAGATTGTCAGGTTACATCTGGAAGCAAAATTGAGTTATAGTTCACTTTTTGTGTATAGAAATTATGCATGCTCAGTGACATGATGATTGGAAAATGACAGTTTTGAAGACTGCTTTGATCTTTGATTATCAGTGATACAACTGGGACTCAGACTTCAGGACTCACTTATGAAGATATACACTGTGAACTATTTCATGATTACGTTCTTTATTTGATTTTTATTTGTGTTTATGGTCTACTCAGTTCACTTTTTGGAGCCCCTGATTCACTTGAGTGAAATGCAGAACCCATTTATGAGAGGCATCAGAGTGCAACACTCACAACCCTCTGAGTTTATTTGATGCCACCAGCACCTACAACCTCTTGCTGATGCTAAATATTGATTTGTGTCATCCATTGTGCTGTTATTCTTTGCATAACATGAGGATTCTATTTTCAAGTAAAACATTCATGGTCAGACCATGCATTCTTCAAAAGGGCTACTGTGATTCTGAGGTAAATTGATAGACATGTAAAGCTAGATTTTATTCAGTAGTTTCACTCTGAAATGATCAGCGATGGTACTTAAAATACCTACAATCTATAGTGATCTATATACTGGCATTCATGGATCCCAATGTCATAACCTAAACTATATACTAGCTTATGTCCCAAAATTTGTAATTTAATTAATATACTGGGGGGCCCTGGTTTACAGTTATAATCACTTCGTTGTGATTGGTCTGCACCCTTGTTAAGAATTTCTGGGGCATATTATCAAGCAGAGCATTAAAAATTATCGCTGGTTTAGCGGCAGAAAACTGCTGCTAATGCGATGATAATGGGCTTGATAATATGCCCTTGAGAATTCCAATAGAAACCCATGTTCTGGTGTGAACATGGGCTTCTATTGGAATTCTCCAGACCATATTATCAAACCCATTATCGCCGCTTAAGCGACAGTTTTCTGACCATAAAACGGCAATAATTTTAAAGCCCTGCTTGATAATATGCCCATCTATTCCTTAATCAAGTCTAGAACTGAGTTTTCGGACAAAGAAGTCAATGATGCTCTTCCTAATGACCAATCTGTGTGTACATTTATCTCAAGTGTATCATATGTATATCAATAATTTCTCAGCTTTAATAAGTTTGCAGTGTATTCAACATGGTTTTCTCTATCTTATTTGCTTTTAATTTACAAAGGTTGATCTTAAGGATTCCTCCTGTACTATGCTGCCACGTTAAACTAATCATAAATCAACATGCTAAGGGATAAAAATCCCCTCTTGAATGTTAAATCAATTAATTCATTTGCCTTTAGTAGTATGAGTGATGTTATCTAAATAATACGCCACGGCCTCTGGTGTAATAACAGTCTGTATGAACCAGATTTTTGAATATTAATAATTTTCAATTTTAATACATTGGATACTAATATTGCTAAACTATTTGATTTGCATCCACTCAGATATTGTTTCAGCTTGCATTGAAAAGGAACTGATATAATCAAGTATCTGTTCATCACCAGACCAGATGTTATAGAGAATGCAGATGGCACATTTGATTATAAAACAAAGAGATTGTATTTTTATTCCTACCCAGTTACATACAATACATAGTGATATCATTTATTCTGCAGTGATAACACAAACATCAAAAGGGAATTTTAGGCCAAACATTTTAATGGCAATATGCATAATGACACACACTTATCACTCCACTTTACAAAGTCGCTGTTCCTGTGCCCATTGTAGTCAAATTAGCATTTTCTATATAAAACTGAACTTCATTAACAATTAACATTTTCATGAGTTATTTGTCAGAAATATGTATAACCACAAGTCAACTGTAAACTGTGTTATGAGTAATGCGATTCCCAAGGATATTGAAAGCATTAATGCTATGTTGAGAGTTAAATAGTAATATCCTTAAACTCCCTAAATGAATTGGGACTGGAGACTTGAAAATATCTTCGCAATTTAAAGGTTTTGTAAGCAGCATCAGAAACGTGGTCACCCTTTCCTAATGTAAAACAGGAAATTCCATGTTGCTCAAGAGATACTCATTGTGTGAAAAATGTCCATTTGAGGATCCCATCGGGAGCTTAAAATAATTTAGGGCATGGATAAATATATGGGAAAATATATTAACTATCATCTTCAGCCTTAGCTAGGAGTCTTTTCCATTAGATTTTTCATTGTGTGCTTAATAGGGAAACAATTTTCAATTAATATTCCTTTAATTTCAACACAAATATATGCAAAACTGTTTCAAAGAGAGCATCTAGTGAAATTATATACTAAAATAAGGATTGTCAAAATAAATACTATGGAAAAAAACTGGAACTTTTTAATTATTTATAAAAAGTAAAGTAACTTTTTAACCGTACATGTGACATCTGTAATTGTCATTATCTCCTAGTTTCTGTACATCCTGACCTTGGACTAGTAGTTACAGAAGACTCCTGATATCAAAAATGTGATGGCGAGAATCAGCCGATGATATGAAAAGCAATTCACTGAGCAGAATACAAACTCATTTAAACAATTAAAAAGGTGTCTGAACTTCCATATGCCTTTCCTCTGGCTGAAAATCATAGTCATCATCATCAGCATGAAATTATTTCGGTCTCATAAATTGAGCCATAAATAACATTGCACAGTAAATTACCCATTATCATCCTTTTTTGATTGCACCTTTTTAAAATCAATAAGGTGAATGCAGATACGTTTAGGTGATTGCATTTGTAAGTAGATATGGGCTGGCCTGACCTGGGTACATTTCATCCCAGGAATGATAAAGTAAAAATTTACAATGTAAGTCAGCATAAAAACCACAGAACAAATTTTCGATCAGCTGGGCCCGTGCGCGAGGAGCAGAGCAGGCTGTGAACGGCTGTGAACGCCGCTGAGAAATGCCGCTGCAGCTGCTGAGAAAGGCCTCCGAAAGGCTGCCGAGTTGTGGACTGGGACTGGATTGGCCCCCCGCTCTCGTTTTCTGCTGAGGTTGGTGGCGGCGGAGCGGACAACAGGTGACAGGTGAGGCAATCCATGGCACATGAAGGAATCCTGGGAGAGCGCTACAGCAGAGGTGAGCGGGGAGCAGAGAGCGCGGCCATCACTGTTGGCGGCTACTGAGTGTAGTGCCCAGCAAGACTGCGGAAGCGGCCCAACTAGGTTTGGTGTGGCTTGCAGTCTGCCAGTGTGCCCTGCTCTCTGCCCCGACCCTCTACACGCCTCTCACTCCCCGTAACCTGGTGCTTGGTGCCTATAGTGCCCACTCGGCCTCACTTAAATTGTATTGTTCCAAACTACCCTCCATTGTCCAGCATTTTCCTTCATTGGTCAGCTTCTTCCAGCATAGTTCAAGCATTATTCTGCATTGTTCTGCACTTGCATCTGCATCTGTACCGTCTGTCCCCTCTGAGACCAAGAGTAGTACTAGACCTAAAGGAGCTGGTCGCTGTCTGCTGCTGGCTGCAGTTGGTTGCTGTTCACCTCAAGTGTACGGCATGTGTACAACAAATGCATCACCCATCCATAGCTTGCCTCCCACCTTGCTCCTCGGTCTCAGCCCTAAACCTGCTTCCCTGCCATTTGCTATCATCTTGCTCTTTGACACAGCAGGAACAAGGACAAGCGACAGGAGCGGAGGGAGCAACAGTGGCGAGAGCTAGAGGCAGTTAAGAGCCTTGAGTGTTGAGCGCTGGTGATCCAGCGACTCATCAGCAACGGATACTCCGATATCATATACTTACCTGGGCCCATAAAGACACCTACACATACACAGCCTGGCAATAAACGCTGGAGTCAAAGTTCATAATTTTCTACCATTTCAAGATTAGTCACCTCTTATTCTCAACTAATCTTTCACTGCTCAAAAAGTTCTTTCCTCTGTTCAATAGACCATTAGTTGAACTAGTTGATTTTGAAATGCCATAAATATTCTTCTTACATTGATGAAATGACAACAGACTTGGGAAATGTTTTAAAGCTTTATCTCAAATTAATTTCATGTGAACCACTTACAAAGTACAGTACAGTGTCCGTCATTCATTGGAAGGAAGATTCAATTAATCAATCATCAAACACATACTCTATTTCTTGCAATGACTTTTGCTCAGAAAGGAGAGGATATAGATAAAAGTAGATCTGCACATTCACGGAAATGATAATTACCTAGGATGATGTGAAAACCAACCCCCTGGCCAAGGAGCTGGGAAGGGTCCCCCAGGAAAGTTCAATAGACAAAGGCTTCAGGACAGGAATCAGGACAGGGTAGATGACCTCTCTAACACCGACGCTTGTGTAGCACCCCTCTCTGACACTCCATTCCTCCTCAACATTCTTCCGCGATCTTCTTCTAAGTCAATTAATTTAAGAAAGATGTTTCTGTATTTGATTCTTCATCAGCAAATCTCTCGTCACTCCGACAGCATCCTGAGCTCTGCAGCATTCCGCAAAGCTCCATCTAGCTAACTAACTAAGACTACCTCAGTTATACTCTTCAATATTCATGTCCCACCCATTAATGTTTCAATATCAAAAAAATACTAACTCTGATTGGACAGGCAAGGAGGGAAGATCATCACTCAATGCATATTTTTCATTTTAGTTCATCAGTCTATTGTTCATAAATCCAACTCCTTAACTTGTATTCAAAATGTGTATTCCCACCCATAGTCACATCTTATTAGAAACAAATGTTAAATGTTTCACCGGGAGTCTTCGATGCTAGTTCCCAGGGTATGTATCTTTTGTGTCCTTGGATGGCATTCAAGAGTCTCGTCACTCTTCCGGCTCAATTTCACTAGACATGCGCAGAGGTCAGGTGGTTAACAGACTCTGGACTCGAAAGGCCCAAAATACGCACTAATAAGAGAGTCACAAGGACAAATGTTAATTAAAAAAAATAAATGGTTTCAGTGTATACCACCTACTTCTACTCTAATCCCATTTAATTTATTAATGCTTTCACCACATTAGCATTAGTAAAATAGCTTGTGTTAGTTTCAACAAAGCAGATGCCAAGCATGAGAGCTTCCAAGCCGCCATCTTAATAGCATCTGCTCATGTGCAAGAAATTCCCTCCAAGCGACAGCTCGTCACACTGCGTAGATGCAGCTGACGCATGCACAATAAAGATTTCCCATTAGCAGCCATTTTAGAATTTCGCTCGAGTTACTTATTAGTAAACATGCAGTCAAGCTTCTCTGTATTTCATGTTCAATGCGGTGCATATTAGTTTTACACAATATGTAATTAATACACTATTAGAAATTAAATGAGAGGATTGCTTCTGAGCAAGTCTCTTTTCTACAAGTCCATGCTCCATCACTGGGGAGTTGACTGTCGGAGAGTGTTGGAGAGCGGAAAATAACATCATTGCATTGGGCAACAAGTAGTGTCATGAGATCTGGCAGAGTACGGCAATCTCCTACTGGACTAAAGCCCAAATCAAAAAAAAGAAAAGTTGACTGCAAGGTAGTTCCGGAACCAGAGCTGGTCCATGACAAAGTAAGCTCAAACGGTGTTGTAGCAAATGCCGTAGCAAAGGTCAGAAGAGGTACCCCTACAAGTTCTGCTGTTGAAGGGGGTAGCACCTTTAAATTGCAAAAAACACAGTTGATTGACAGAATGTAGAACAATGTCATACATTCACCCCAGTACAAGGATCTGGGCCTAAACCCATCGTTTTTTTGCACTCCACACCACCCTGGGTTAGATACTGGCTATATGCAAATCAGCTCTGACCCTGTGCCTCATGGGAACAGTCCAGTCCCAACTACCAAGCCATGTCTTTCCAGACCGGAATCAAACATCCAAGGACCGGTTTCTGGCTATCAGCCTTCATCAGCCTGGATAGCTTGACTCCAGTGGTGTGGAGAGCCTGGGACTCACGTCTGAGCATACTCAGCCCACTTGGGGTGAAAATTGCAAAAAACACAGTTGATGGACAGAATGTAGAACAATGTCATACATTCACCCCAGTACAAGGATCTGGGCCTAAATCCATCGTTTTTTTGCACTCCACACCACCCTGGGTTAGACACTGGCTATATGCAAATCAGCTCTGACCCTGTGCCTCATGGGAACAGTCCAATCCGAACTACCAAGCCATGTCTTTCCCAGACCGGAATCAAGCATCCATGGACCGGTTTCTGGCTATCAGCCTTCATCAGCCTGGATAGCTTGACTCCAGTGGTGTGGAGAGCCTGGGACTCACGTCTGAGCATACCCAGCCCAAACCCTGGCTGACTCCATCTCAGGGATTGATGTGAAATTATCAGAGCTCAATGGCCTTATAAAGCGAGGGCAGGAAGAGGTTCATGTACTTCAATTGGCAAAACCAGAATTCTCTTGTGTACAAAAATATTGGACAAACTACAAATATTACAATCAGTGATAGGAGACCTAATATTAGACTGAAAAATAACTGTCTCACCAAGTATCCATTCAAGTAACGGACCTCTTAGAACAATAAAAACAATATTGGAGAATCCAAAAGCGGGGCTGATATCAAACAGCCCGCATTATCCCTCTGTTGGCAGTGCAGCAACAGCAACAATAATAGAGAGTGCAGTATCTAAAGACCACTAACCCCTGAAAGCTCGCGGGTAGCAAAAAAGGAAGGGAAGAAATAGGAAGTTAGCAGGCCAGGGTTTATGCATTAAGTACCAGCCCCATGCAACTCTAACAGCTTCTGAATTCAACCTTCAGGCCATTAAGCAGACCCCCACTTCCACCTCGGCTGACAGGCCTGAGCACTCTTCCACGGTACCAAAATCTGTCCCGCCATCTGATCCGGGCCTATTCTCAAGAGTATAAATGCAGAATGTTTGACTGAAGATAACAAGCAGAAGTCAACCCAAATAAGAGAAGGGCCAGTTACATCAAATTCAGAACTAAAGAAAGACAACTAAAAAGGACCAAAATTTAAGGTCACCTCGAGATAACACTCAGATTAATAATATGGAGTTACCACAACAGCTAACAAGCAGAAATGCAAACACAACCAGGGTGTCAGGGAATACAAGGACGCAATGTGACCACCAGCAGAACCCCCATGAGGGATAATCCAGGAGCTACCATAACTCAACCTAGGCCCTCTGGACACGAGGGATCTCTCACCGAGCAAAAGGTGGTTCGACATGAGGATGGTACGACTACCATCATATTCATCCCAGAGTATGAATCTCAGGGCACATATTAAACAGACAGAATATATTGCGGCGCCTATGCTCTATTATGAGCTTTGATAGCATTAGCTCTGCAGATCTCCTCACTATTGAGTTTCAACCTACCAACAACCTGCAATGTCCAGAAGCAACAAACAACTTGGAATTCTAGCGAGGTAGTTAATAAAATTATGAATGTTTAAATATTGGGGGATAAAGTTGTAAGTCGAACTAACACCACCTTATCCGACACCTTTTTTACACACCTGTACGGATGGTCCACCTAAGAATACTACCTCAGTACTAAAAGGAGCCAGGAGCAGGACCCCTGGAGTGCAAGCCATTCCCTCAAAGCTAATTGCCTCGAATTTAGATTGTAGACAAAATTGGAGGCAAATACAGCGTACAATTACAATGGAGCATACAAACTGACAAGGGGAGAGCAGTTTACAGATGGTCCCGGCTGAGACCAACAAAATCAGTATATGTATTTGCAACATCAATGGCTTAGCCAGCAAAATCGAGGACCATGAGATACAGCGTTACCTAAAAACATTTAATATGATACTGCTCCAAGAAACCTGGGAGGACAAGGCCTTTGAGCTTCAGGGATACACCTCCCATTGTGTTCCAGCAACAAAGGATTCTCTCTTTGGTCGCCATTCGGGGAGCCTAATGATTATGGCGTCAATATCTAATATAGGAAGAATCACACCTATAGAGGCTCAAATCACACCTCCAAGTTTCATTCAAGCAGTAACGACAACACTCGAGTTTATCAACGTACGTCAGGAAGTAATAATAATTAACACCTATATCCACCCTAAACAAAAGTTGAAAGCAGCTAATGAGCTAAGTGTAGCAATAAAAAGGATTATGGATGAGCAGGTGATTTCAATATGTACCTCATTGGCTCGGGAACAGACGAAGCCCTCATGAAAGACCTTACTGTCACATGGGAAATACCGAACAAGGGCTTCCCAAAACTCAACAAATCCACAAGATGTTCAAAACACCTGCTCCAGCAACTTGAATATCTCAATTTAAGAGCATTGAACAGCCGCTTTCAGGGGGATAATCCACCAGCCCCCACGTTCCGTTCATCAAAAACATCTTCCCACTTAGACTTCACGTTTACAACTTTAACCATACTTGGCAAAGTCGCCCCTTTTGGAATAGGCCACAAGGATCATAGCGATCACTTGCCTCAGGAAATTATGCTAAAGGCCAATAGAGTCTTCCCGTTAGAGTCATGCAATGTAGAAGGAGCCTCAAATCTCAAGCGATTAAGGTGTAAATTCAGTAACATTGATGCAATATCATTTACAGCTAAAACATTGTACATCCAAGGAATAAGCTCCAATATAACAGAAGAAGTTTGAGCTGGAAACCTCTTCAACCATTTTAACAACACAGCTGGAAACAAAGGTGTGGCAGACAGCGAAATGGGGAATATAATAGAGAACAGGGGGGACACTAACAGGGCAAAGACAGGGTATAGCCAAATTACAGTCAAGCAGTATGATCCACAAGGCAGTAAAAAACATCTCCGGGAGGGGGACCCAGCGGAATGCTCAAATACTTTATCCTCCGTCAAAGGAGAATATTATGGTCCAACGCCAACTGACATAATTATCATGCTGGATGCGGGACATAAGGTTTAGGGAAAGGGAATTGGAGCAGAGGTGTCTGTTGGGCTAATAAAGGTCAGGTGGTAATTCAAGAAGGAGGTACTTACAAGCTTAAGACAATTAAGGCCTTAGTAAGATACAGTATGGATAACTCCTGCCTACAGAAATTTTGGATTAATATTCAGGAGAAGAATGGGTGTATCCTTGCCCGTTTCTTTTTTACTTTATAAATTAATCACCTGGAGGTCTACCTGTTAAGCACAGATTGCAACATGCCACATACGGGGAAGAGTTTAATTCCTGCCCTCTTTATGCGGATGACACGGTGTTGTTAAATGGGCGTTTCATGGAGCGCAATAATTACTGGATTCCTTTGACACTTTTATGCCATCACTTGATCTTAGTATGAATTGTAGTAAGTTCCACAGCATGATTATGGGTCCAAGGTCCATGAAGACCAGAAGACATAAGGTCCAAGATTGTGAGATCTCTATGCTAATGTCCTGACCTTTATTATCCCAACAGACACCTCTGCTCCAATTCCCTTTCCCTAACCCTTATGCCCCGCATCCAGCACAGCAGATGCAGAGGAGGGTCCTTCTCCTATATAGCAGTTAAGACATAGAACAAATTACCCTTTCATCTCAGGACCTTTCCATCTCATCCAGAGTTGCTAAAGTCCCTGGAGACCTGGCTATTTGCCTGATCCCCTGGACCACATGAGCTCCTGAATGCTCTCACAGGTGACAAGCTGTGCTTTAAAAATCGAATGATCAATTGATTGATTGATTGTTTGAAGTAAACTAAATATGCTTTAATACCCTTTGAGATCATCAAAGGCCAAATATTATTCCTGTTTATTCTATCAAAAGGTGACGAAAGGTTCATGAAGTGCGTGCTTATGCTAGTTCTCCTTGCCTCTGCTGAATTATTTACACATAGGTACAAGTTTAAGCACTGAGCAATAGTTCCCCTTCCAGGTCAAAAGCCATATTGTAGGTCGAAGAATGCATGTTCTGCTCTGCCCAACCCATTATCTGGATAAGATCATGTACCCAAGTGCTATTACCTTGACATGTATAAGCAAAGTCATATGCTAACAACGAGGATCGCTCTTCTTCCCTTTCTTGAATATTGCAATGATAATAGCCTGTGACCAGAACAAGGCATCTTAACCTTGACTGTGTCATTCAAAGTCAGTTGAGTAAAGGGGCCCATAGACCAGGTTCTAATTTAAAGAGATCAGCTGGAACCCCCTCCGAGTCTGGAGCCTTATTCTTAGTCAGCCAACTGATTGCTTCCGTGACCTCTTCAAACTCAAAAAGAAAGTTTGAAGGCCTCTGAGAAACAAAGGGCTTCATTGTTGACAAAGCTGGCTCATTGAGGCCTAAATTTCTTTAAAATGCACAATCCATTAATCCAGGGCAATGAGGGACCGGCGAACGAACCCATCATCTTTAGCAGAAATTGGTTGATTCACTATTTCCCAAACAGTGCACTTTGCTTAGAGATGAAAGTCTGTGTAAGTTCATGCCAGGCTTCAGATCATAAAATGTTCTCCCTCTCAGTTAAGACAACTTTGTAGTGTCATCAAAAGGATACTACCAAGCTTATTTTCATGGGGGTTGCCTTCAGTACCAAGAGTAGGTCATGATGAGCCACAGAGCAATTGTGGTCAAACCACCTACAATGCTGTGTTGAGAGGTCAAATTAGTGTTAGTCTCCTTACCTGTATTCCCGAATGCAGTCAAAATTGCTGCACAACTTGACTCCTCTGATAAGCAGACCTAAAAATCTTAATCACATTTAAAAACCATGGGGTCATCATTTTCAATTTAAGCCTACACTCTTGATTAGTTAAGGCCAAACAGTTACTACTTAGGAGCCAATTACGATGTTGTTTGGAAAGGCTCCAAATGGGATTTGGTACTGCAGGTTCCGATTCGATGCCCCTGTTTCCGAACGATCATACACATTTCCAAACAACCGATTATGATGCCCAGATAACATTCAGGCAGTCCAAATCAAAAAGGCATTCAGACAGCCTGAATATTTCAGAGCCAAATCTTATAGCTCTATGGACATAGTTTCTGACCGAGCGATTACAATGACCGATTCGGACAGCCGTCCGATTCGTTCTGCCCGACACAAAATGAGTGTCGGAATATGTTGTTGGGGGCCTATTGCGGCCCCCCCTTCACCCAGAAGCATCTGATTGGGGCCCGTAGGGGTACCCAAGGAACCCCTCCTCCCAACCATTCACAATGTGGCAGTCAACATGGCGTGCCCACCACAAGGTGAAGGGTTTTCTCCAACCACCCCTTTTTTCAATGGAAGCATGTGTTTTAATTTGGAACACAGGCTCCCATTGAAGTCAATGCGAGTCCAACTGAACGATGTTGGGAAGCATCATAATTGGTGGTTCAGACTAGCAGGACCCGATTTGTTCGGAAACAATTCTGAGACCGATTTGTTCAGAACAGTTTCTGAATGACATCATAATCAGCCCCTAGTTTGGAATGTATTTTATGAACATTTGCCTTGAACCAGCTCAGAGAAATCTTGATTGGTTTGTGATCACGGTGTTCCCGCCATGCAACTTAATATAAGCAAAACAAGGGAGGTAAACACAAAAACTTAATCAATGATTATGATGGCCCCTCTACCAATAAAAGTTGGATGTGAAACTCAGAATCAAATGTGCTGCAGTGATTCTAGCCGAATCATTATGAAAATCACATAAACGTTCATTTCAAAATTCCCCTTTTAAATTTTGTTCAGTGTGACAAGAACTACCCACTTGTTAATGATCCCTGTCCTCCAGGAAATAATGATCAATTTACAAATGCAAGTTAAAATATCCCATAACAACCATGGGTGCAAACAATTTTAAATCCTGTCTACAACATTCCAAAAAGGACATCACCACTACAAGATGGTCAGAAAACCTTAACAAAGCTTAAAAGTTAAGCAACATTAAGCTGTTCTTTTTGGGGAATAAAAAAAGTACACAGAGCAGATTGAGTGACTCATTTTCAGAGAGTGAAGCTTTCATCATCTATATTAAAGGAGACCAAAGTAAATAATCTTGCCATATCCTGACCTCTGGAGATCGCTATGGCTAGACAAAAAGAGCTAAATCCATCCACAAAAAGTGAGTTGATCAGCTTAAGCTTCCTGGAGATACATAATACAAAACCTTTTGATACAATCTAACTGAATGGTGTCAGTTTGTTTGCCAGCTAACCGGGCAGCATTCCATCTTAAAATGTCTAATTTGGAGGGAAGATCCTCCACAATAATAATAGGATCCCACCCCCACAGAATCTATATTGACAAAGAAAGGAGGACCAAAGCTAGTATTGTTTTTTATATTAAATAGGCCTGCTTTCACCTTGGGCTGCCAAGGTTTGGCATTCAAATCTAATTTTCAAGGGTGAGAATACACAGATGGATAAATAAAAATGGTGTGAGATAACTGGTAGAAAAGCCTATCAGAAAACCTATCCTGGTCAGAATTGACTACCACACAAATCCCCTCTAGAGTTTTCTGACCTTTCTGACCTTTCTGACCCAATCAACCTACCTTACCATGTTTAAATACCAAGAAACCTCCGACAACCTTCACACTACACAAGTGAACCACCTTATTTTTTTACCTGTATAAAAAATTCAGTAAGCCCCCTCTTGGAGCATTTGTACTTTGCCCGAAAGCATAACATAAGAACTGGAGTAGCAGTGGCAAATTACAAGTGTTAAATGGTAAAGGATCCTTTTCTTGTTACCATGTGGTGTGCCTGACCGATCCGGAAGGAAGCCTTCATTATAGTTAAGCTGGATTTGGGTTGCTCTATTAGCAGTGGTGTTCATGGTGGACAATAATGTTATACTAGTGCCAGGCACAACTCCCTTATGCAAATCAATAGGATTACTGGAAGTGCACCCTAACGCCCAAAGCATACCAGCTCTTCACCTATCTCTTAAGGTCTTGTATGGCACAAGGTATGGCACAAGGAGGCCTGCAGGGTGATGGTTGAACAAAAGCTGTATGAGAACAAGATGTGCAATCTGTGGCTACATATTTCATTATCGGGTTGGTAATTCTTTTTTCAGTTAATGATAACTTTTGATTACCTGCATCAACCGTATTTTTCATCAGTGACTCAACCTTACAATAAAGTTGATTTAAGAGACACTCTAACAAGTTGGAATCACACTATTTACAAGCCCTTCGGGCTATTATTGCCTCATCCAAGTGCCTCTTCACTGTAGAAATTTCGCCCTCGAGTGCACCCACCGCTGAAGTTAAGAGACATAATTGCTTTTATGAGGAGCCTTAGATGTACAAAATGTGGAAACAGCGAGGGTCTTTCACTTACCCATAATGAGTTGGGGAGTGAAAATAGCCGAAAGATGGAGTTGTGACCCCGGTCTTCATAAAGCTGCTGATGAGAGTAGTTGGCCGTGGTCTTGGACTGTCTGTACGTAAGAATGCACCCAGGCATGCTGCAGGAGTCTACTTCACTCTATAAAGTTCATTAGTACCCCACCTCCAGGCAAATGCGAGGGGCTTCTGGATGTTACACTCTTTCCTCAGATCCCATGCTGTTTAAAGAGTCCTGCGCTGCTGTAGTTCTTTGCACTCTATGTAGAGCTTTTGCACCCAGCCTCCAGGCAAGCATGAGGGGATTCTGGGTGTTACAGTCCTTTCTCAGAGCCTATGCTGTGCCAAGTCTTATATGCTGCTGGAGTAAATTACGATTTCTAAAGAGCATTAGCGATCCTCCTACAGGCAAGCGTGAGGGGTTTCTGGGGGTTGCAGTACTTCCTCAGAGCCCCTGCAGTGTCAATCGTCATAGTAATTTTTAGAGGTATTTTCAAACACAGAATGTTAAAACTAACTTCACTAAACGATGTATTTCATCATTCTGAGTTCAGGCATACTAAACTCGAATTTCTACCTAGTTTCCTGAGTCAGTTAGGATTATAAAATGTAATAATCTAACTGCCCATTCTGGCCTATGGGGAATGGGTAGCCTTGCAATAGTGAAAAACGAAAATGGCTGTAATTCACTATTAGGACATACCACACACATCAGGGCTTGTCCTACTTTATACTTACAATGCACCCAGATCGTGGGCCTACCATAGGGGTGTCTGATATGAAGAAAAGGGAAGGTTTGGGGACTGGCAAGTGCGTGCATGTGCCCAGTCAACACACCAGTACCATACTGCACACAGGCTCTGCAATGGCTGAGACACACTTTTTACAGGCTGCTTCTGTGGGTGGCACAACCAGTGCTGCAAGCCCTCCAGCAGCATTTGGTTTACAAGCCCTGGGCATATTCAATGCACTGTACTAGGGTCTGACCAGTAAACCAAATCAGTCAATCATGGAATCAATAATCCATACATCAATTTACAATAGAGAGAGCATATGCACTTTAGCACTGATCAGCAGTGGTAAAGTGCCCCGAGTCATAAAACCAACAAAAACAGGTCAGACAAAATACAGGAGGAAGGCAAAACGTTCAGGGATGACCCTGCCAAAAGGGCCAAGTCAAACAATTATAAAGGTGTGTATTTTTACAGTCAATATTGAGTCATAACTTTGAATATGCATGTTGATGCAGAAGGCCTTAGCAGTATCATTATGAGAATACTTGGGACCATATCAGCGAATGTGACCCGAGGGTTCGATGGGCATGTGCGCCCACTTTCTGCACCCAGGTCACTTTGGTGTCACAGAAGAAAGTCACACATGTTTGTGCAGCCCATTCTGTAATGAAGATAGTACCAGCCTGCAGAGAGGTCTTGGCCCCCATAAAAGTGCAGCCAGGGTGCTGCCTACTGTGTGAAAGGCAGACCGTCTGTATTAATGAGCTAGGACATCTTTCACTATTAGGCTTCCCCCAGGACAGCACAAGTTTGCAGCCAGCCTGGAGGCAGCACATTATCAGTAATAGGGCACAGTTTTCCTGTTTGCAAATGCCCCATCTAGTTGAAGACATGGTGCAGCACAAACAGGAACATTGGGCCTGATGCATCGCCAAATGCGATGCAGTGTGCACAACAAAATTCATTTTATTTATTTATATGTTTACTTACCTGTAATCAGCCGTAATCCATAGTTTACTACCCCCCACCCTGCCCCTCCTCCTCCCCACGTCAATGCCTGGCAGCACTCCCACGACCGACGGCTACTGCCTATTTTGGAAATCGGTAATAGGTTACCGACTGGCAAAATAGCGTTACTACATTGCAAACTGCATTTTCGCAGTGGCAAACGGCCCTATTCTCCGATTTCGATGGCTAAAAAAGTTCATACACCTGGCCCTTTGTGCCTTATCTATAATAAGAGTACAGGTAAACAAAACTGTTATTAATCGGTCAAAAATGACAAATGATAATTTCTTCTTTAAATACTAAGCTAGTGCATTGTCTCATGTTCACAAAGCTAGCAATAATAACCATTAACCCGCACACAGCAAAAAAATACTTGGTAAACAGTAATTTTATCATCCTGTTACTGATACATTATTTCCTTAACAAAATATGGATGTGAAGATGCAATTTTAATGAGCATCTAAAAAAATGGCATGTCTGTGAAACCCCAGAGCCTATTTTAGTCGGAATGTACAGAATATGGTATGAACTTGTTCAATGGCTGAGGTTGCTTGTACAGACGTATTGCTTGCTACATGCTTTAATAGATCTGAACAAATATACAACGAATACAAAGTACATGTAAACAGGATTTTCACTGCTAGTCATCAAAATGCTAAACATTTCTTTTCTTGTCTGTGAATATGTGTTTTTGCTTTTTTTTCGTGTAGCGTCAACATGCGCTTCTACAGAGTTCCTTTGTAAAGACGGGACGTGCATTGCAAAATCAGCCCAGTGCAACCAAGTCATCGACTGCTCCGATGCGTCGGATGAGAAGGACTGCAGTAAGCTGTTTGTTCCGATTTTAGCTTCTTGACCCTATCTGCTCTTCTGCACTAACCCATCATTTTATTAGTCCTTGATTTATAGTTCCTGTGCCTTGTGTTCCTGGAACCATAATTATAATTGTCATTCGCGTTAACCTGACTGTTGTTATGGATCTGCCTCCTTTAAATGTTAATGTTTGGATAGAACCCAGCTGCCATCCGTAGTTTATGAAGATCGTGGCCTGTTGAGATGATACTGCATGTGACATAATTTCGCAAGACGTATTGGAAGTAAAACAAATATTTGTAATCTTTTAATTGCAGATATCACAGATTGCAGCAATTTCTACAAACTTGGTATAAAAACGAAAGGCTTCGTCAGCTGCAATTCCACTTCACTGTGTATTCTACCTGAATGGATATGTGATGGAGCAAATGACTGTGGGGATTTTACAGACGAATTAAAATGCCCAGGTAATCACCAAAGTTTATTTGCAGTTAACGATAAAAAGCTCCAAAGATGAGATGGAGGGCGAAGTCAAGTTCAAACGTAGAACCTGCTCTGTGTGTAGTCTTCACCCAAGTGCATAAATCATGTTGTGCACAATTTCTTTAGTCTGCAGGTGGTTTGCCATAGTTAGGATAGCAAAAGTAAACAGCAAACACAAATTGCTTTGTCTTTGACTTAAAATGTATTCTGCAAAGAATTCTGAAACAACTTCAATTATTCCTAGTGCAAATATTGAAACTTTAGCCAGAACCATGAAATAGAGTCTCTCCAAGTCCGTTTGGACTTTCAAACTAAAATCCATTTAAAAAACATGATTGTTCGGAAGAAAAATTACTAAGTTATGTCACACCCAACCAATTTTTGAAACATTTACATTGTATGTTATAGTAATAGACACATGAAACGACCTTTAATTGTTCAATTGTATGAAAACAAACACACAAAGATGGCGGCAGGAACGCTTACAAATAGTCTAACCACTAGAAAAGTCATTCCAACTATATACAGCTCAGTGATGAGCCTTCTTCTCAGGTTAACATGATAATGTAGAGGCATGAATAGTCTACCAGACATTGCAGAACTAGCAGAAGAAGAGATACCACTGTATTCCAGTAAGGATTCCACTGTAGAAGAACCACAGGAATTACAAGCCCCCATCATAGTGGCAAATCCACTAACTTGTTACAATCGCGCATGCATAGATGAATAGTATCAAATTGTAATAATAATGACAATAGGAACCAATGAGACGCTGGCGGACTAAAGAAAGGGAATGAGTTATTTCTTCCGTAGAGATTGGCTAGTTGTGCCACGAGTGCTCATCAGTCAGTAATAATGGCAGAGAACTAGATCTAACTAAAACTGCAGGTTCCGCTGAAGCCAAATCCAGTAGTCAGCTATCAGTCAGAATTTCCAACAGCCAGGAAATAAAACATTGCTTGTTCCTATGAGCTCCAATGCAACACCACACTGATGCAACAGAAGTCACCACATAGAGCAGTGCTGGAATGTAGAAGTAGAAGTGGGGTGCGGACTCAAAGGAATAGGCTGTGGTGACAGTGTAGCTGTTGCTTCTGGTGGCTGGATGGAGAAAATATTGGAGGCAAGTCAGGAGTGGGGCATTAGATAGTTCCACTCAATCAGTACACCCGCCTCCTCACTGACAGATACATTGGGTCACACAAAGATAAGGATATAGATAATGGAGAGATGCACAGCTGTGCACGCTGGCCCTTTGATGTGGCTCACTTACATTGGATTATTGTCAAAATTAAACGGGTCGTAATCTCCACCATGGCCGCTACCACGCTGGTACTACTTTAGAGGCACAAGTCACATGGATCCAGACACCAATACATGAAACCGCAGTGGAAGGGTAAGATCACATAGATGCTTACAACTGCTACCGCCTCATGTCTAATGTGCTGTGCCATGCACACCACTTAGTGCGTGCTTCTAGCTCAGCTCTCTTCCCTATTCTTGCCATGAATATTTATAATTTTCATTTTATTTGCATCACAGCTTGAGAACTAGCACTCTGACAATCTTAACTGAAAAGTAGGCGGATGTAGTTGTTAGATAAAGTATGAGGACATCAATACAATGTTGAACAGTTACCTATTTTCAATTTAAATTAATCTGTATATGGAAGGGTGGAGCTGTTCTGTATGGCGAAGTGATGCAAACTTTACCGGGAGTTAACCTGATTTGATGCATAGCATAAATGATCAATATTTTTTTCAAATTACCATTCTCTAGTTAATGTATGAAAATATTTTGACGTGTAATAATGGGAAATTAATGGAATATTCTACGAGTTTGTTTTTGATAGTGTTTCTTTTTTGGAAAAATAAATATATTGATGGATCTGTAACTCTAGCAGCACCACAAGCAGAGTCGTTTCTATTCAAAGGAAACAAAGTTTGCTGTCAATTGCATCACCAATGGGGGGGAATGGGGTGGGGGAGCACTGTTAACACCAACATGATGCCTTGCCGTGGTTTGCATATTATATTGTGTGGCGCACACAAAGAAAGGCGGCAAGTGATGCACAAAACATGGAGTCAGCCTAGTGCTCCAAAAATAGGGATGTCCCTGTTTAGTTCTACATGTTTTCGCTCATACATGTGTGTACTCTTCTGTCTCCTTTTAGTTCGAAACAGACACAGATGTAAAGAAAACTATTTTTCCTGCCCCAGTGGAAGATGCATATTGAACACCTCACTATGTGATGGGCAAAAAGACTGCGAGGATGGAGCAGATGAGCTACACTGTGGTAAGCAATTCTGACTGGAAAAGTCATCATTTGATTAAAACAAAAGTGGCACCAGTCCTATACACATCTACCACATATTAATTCGGGGAAAGTCGCACAGGTATTACGCTGCAATCATCAAAATGTAGGTAAATATTGTTCTGTGGTTTAAGATATTTTTTAGCTACTCAGCAGTGGAAGTAAAGAAAATCTCAAATGGTACAACTGAGGAGCAAAAAGCTGGCATTTCAAATTCTGCTAGCCCTTTGCCAAGACTAAAATGTTCTGTGGTGGGTGGGCACTGGTATCTATGAATAAAAAATAATCTCATATGAAATGTCAAACTGTACAAAAGCAAATGTCAATGTGCATATGAAGGCATATCATGTTGGTTTAACAGGCTCTTTGTCTTTAAATTAAAGCAGAGAAGTAGGGATGACTAATGTAGAGGGCTATTGATTACCGTTTTGTGCAGTATAGCGGGAAAACTCATGATTGTTTATTTACTCATCCCATTCTCATAATGTTCTCCTTGTAAGCAAGGTTATATAAATAAAAGTAAGGACGCGATTTGAATCAAAGAAAATTCCAATATATGCTAATGCAGTCTAGTTTTGCATGTCATAATACTACCTGAAGAGCATGAATTCTCTGCTAGGCCCTGACCAAAAGTGCAGCATTATTCTGAAGTGGTAAACCTGGCAGGATTCATTTTCTCATTGGTATGGCTCAACCTACTTATTAGGAGCCCTGCATGTGAGAATGAGGAATAGCCTGATAATACCTTACGCATCCCAGTGTTTGGAAGTGCTGCGGCGTAGCTAGATATTTTGTGGCCCGTGGCGATCCTTGCATTTGCTGCCCTGAGACGGCCACAGGTAAGAGCGGAGGGGG
This sequence comes from Lissotriton helveticus, assembly GCF_964261635.1. NCBI lineage: Eukaryota > Metazoa > Chordata > Amphibia > Caudata > Salamandridae > Lissotriton > Lissotriton helveticus. The sequence continues at coordinate 1,689,915,898 of NC_136061.1, read as the reverse complement.
GGAGGGAAGGGCGGGGTGCTGGGGATCCCCTGCATTTGGCGCCCAGCAATGGCCGCAGGTAAGGTGGGAGGCCTTCGCACCGAAAATTCAGGACCCCCGCTGCAACCCGCCTTGCTACACCACTGCGGAACTGTGCAGTTTTCTCTGAGCAGAACGAGACCCTTTATGTCCATATTAATACAACTTTATTGCTTGATTATTAAAACCATTGACACACTGTACACAATAAATACATTAAAAAGAGACATAAAACGAGCTCCTGACACCATCAGCATTGTCACTGAAAAACATAAACCCATCTAGATCAGTGTTTTGAAGAAAGATTTGACAAAAGTACTCACTTTCTGCCCTGATTATTAAGGTGGAAAGGCTGTGTATGCCAGGTAGCTCTGCAGCAGAGATGTGTAAATAAGGTACACCAGTAGATTGAAGCCGATTTTCTGGGCATGCCACCCTCCCCCAATGGGCTGCGGTTTTGCACATATAATCAATTGTTATAATCTATGATACCTTAAAAGTGCAGGTGCAGCCGATAAAGAGAAATAAACATTGTGAATTATCTGACTAGTTGTGCCTGTATGCTGGTATGCAATGAGTCGACCAAAATTTAAACAGATTCTGGGCGCAGTGTAAATAGGGTGCAAAGGAGGTCATCAATGAAAAGTGCAAGTGCAGCAGTCTAGGCATATAAATGAATGATCCGGCTAGTGAGCCTTCGTGCATGTAATAAGTCAAGGGGGGAGGTTTTGTTGATGTTCCAATTAGTGATACCTTTGTGCTGGTGATGGAAGAGACTGCAACATATAAAAAAAAGCAACCAACGATAGGGTAAGTAGGGTGCAGTTGACGTTAGCAGTGAAAAGTGCAAGTGCAGCAGACTTGGCATCTGAATACTTTAGCAGGCTACTAAAGCCTACATACACGTAATGAGTCTTGGGCAAGGGTAAAGGACAGCCGCCCTGCGTAAGCAGTGAGCTAGGTCCGACTAGTGATGCCTATGTACCGATATAAGGTGAAGGGTGGTATAAAGTGCAATGTGGTTTAACATGTTTAAGCTATATTGAGCCATGGGTTAGCTAATCATCCCACTCCCCTAGATCTGCTGGGACCCTGGCCTCATCCTTTTTCGGAAATCTCTGGACAAATGTCTCCAGTACACAGTTTAACCTCATGTCTGATGGTTTAAAGCATGCCTTCACAGTCTCCTTGCAGGACTTAATTTCTCGGTCATTCCATGTTTTGTGCAGGAGCTCCCTTAATGCCCACATTCCCTAGCCACCTAAACAACCTCTGGATGCCATTCTGCTTATTTCATTTATTAATACTTACCACAGCTTCAGAGGTTATTGTGCCCCTGCCGATGAAGGCCCATTTCATCACCATTCGTATGATGGTGAAGGTCAGGCAGAAATGGTTTCAACTGGGTACAATTACAGCTTTGGGGCTTTTATCCTCTGTCTACGTGGACAATGACAGGAATGAGGAGAATTCTAGGGTTATTGTAAACTACCCAAAAAAAGGACTGATGCCATCAAACATTTATCAAATTAAAATGTACTCGCATTGGCAAACTTAAGTGTTTTCAACTACCCGATTCTTTATTTATGGCCATTGCTTGAAATTTTATTTCTTCATTCCGCAAAAACGATTGCCTATTTATATATCCTTGCTTTAAGAATCCCATTTCTCTTGACATTATGTTTTTTTGTTATGCTAAAACTGTTTTCTAACTCATCTGATTTGGCTATCAAACATTTCAATCTTGAGCTCGTTTGAGAGATATGGTTTATTTATGGGTCTGAAAAATCTGTGAGCTGGCCAGGTGTGACTGGAGCTTGGAAAATGTTGTAAGATTATTTTTTGTCTTTTCCTCTCCAACACAAATTAGCAAATATGCAAAGGGAAGATCAAAGCCATACCACTAAGCACATTGACATGCAGCATTTATGTATTTTTAGCATCTTGGTTTTAAAGCCACTTTATGGTTTATGTTTTAACCTCATCACTGCGGCACGAATTCCGATGCAGTGCTGAACATTCCGATCGCGGGCGTGGTCATGACGGCTCCCGGCCGTCATCAGCACATGCCCACCGTGACTCATGACGACCGGGAGCCGTCATAAGCATGGAAAAGGTTAAGGGACAAAAATTTTGAATATTAATATTATTGGCCAACTTAAATTTTTTTTTTACCTTTCTGCAAGTGCTATAGCATGACAGTATTCTAAAAAAAAAAAGCCAGCTGTGGGAAAGAATTTTCAAACAAAAACTGTACAATTTCATTGTAAGACTTTTTTTAGCTGAAATCTCCTCCCACCTCTCTTTCATTTTGGTCTTCTCTGACTTTGTTATATATGAAGTGACGTAATGAGCAACAACAATAGAATTTTCTGCAACAAACTGTAGATCCATGTTTGCATTCCACATCTTCAGAATGACAGGTTTGTAGTCGTTAACGTACTTGGAGGCCTCTGTTCTTCTTAGGTTGAATGTATTTTTCTGTGATTTCCTGTGTAAGTCTATGTTTGACTGCAGACTGGGTGCTGTTAACTCTTCCTTGTGAGATGACAGGTCGTGGGATTTCAAACGACTTCTTGTGTAAAATTTCCCTTTGGATCTGTATTTTTGACAACAGTATTTTCCCCACCTATGATTTTGGAATTGTAGAACGTGTTGTCTTAAAATCTTATCACCAGTATCCTTTGGGATAGCACAATTTACATACTGCTCTATGAATGACAACAGAGATTCATCAGTATCTGTTCCAAACCTTAGAGCATCCTTTACCCATAGCAGCATGTGAATATGTAGTACTCCTTGTCCCAAAATAAATCAGTTACTTCAGCAAGTGAAGGATTATTCTTGTTGCAAATAAAAGCCATCAAGGCTTGAAATCTGTGGTTGAAATATCTGCAAACATTTGCTGGTTCTAAGGCGCAGAGTTCTCCTGGTGTCTTGAGATTGATGTATTTTATACTTGAATTTGTCTCTCGCAAGAATTGAAGCAGGTCATCCCATCCACACTCAGCACACCTGGGTGTTAGAAACCATGTAGGTGCTCCTAAATTTCTCATTTCAGCTCACCTTGAAGACTATGCCAATATTTGTTAGTCCCACATTGACATTCCATGAGAGTAATCAAGTTGTATTCCAGCTGTTCATCTTTTCCGGGAATTTTCCCAACAAATTATCTTGCAGATAGATTTTGCTGATATACTTCTGTTTTCAAAATGTGATCTACAGCATAAGGCGATGCAGACAAATCACTTTCAAAAAGTAGATGAAACCTATAATACATTGACAAAATCTTCGGTCCTCTGAATAAAGTCTAGTAGATCTGTACTCGCCCGCTGGTATTTGTACAGGCCAGTCATCATACCTACCACCTACTCCAGTAGGAAAAAGATGAGGGAACATAAAGCTTCTGAACTTTTCCCATACACCTAAGGGAGTTCATTTTGTTTCTTTTAGTTGATATAAATCAATAGTATCACCAACAATTTGTAGAGGATTGATTCTATAATGTTCATAAATTTCTTCTACTCTGGTTTGATGCACTTTTTCTATCTGACCTGTCATTGATGATGTATTGTCCTCCTGATACGTGATGTCTTGAAGAATTTCTGCAGTATTTTATAATATATGTTATTTTGTACCAGGTATCAAGTTGCATTTTTATCTTTACTAACTTCCACTGGCTCTTGACATATCTTTTACGCTTAGTCAGGACATCATTTACTAGAATTACAAGTTTCCTCTTCTAAATTTCTCTGTACCTCTATAGTTTCAATATTTTTCCTAAAATCTAATGGCAAGTACACAACTCTACCTTTGAGACCTTTTTGGAACTCAGTTGGAGGTAACTACCCTCTCTTTGGCTCTATGCGAACTATAGCGTGAAATGTATGTATAGACTGTATTAACAGGGATTCATAAACATTCAAAACTTTAAGTACTTCTGGAACAGATATTATTTCTAAGGTGTTGTGTACTGATATAGCAGGCATTTTGTTTTCCTCTAACATATTATAGCAGTACTTACATATAACTTATTGGATGGACAATTCAAATTGTTCCTCTACAAATAAGTAAACAGCACATTCACACCACTTATCATTACTCTCTTTTTCACTTTAAATGCACAAAAAACATTACGAGTTTGACTTTTGTAGGGAGTGCATTGACAAAATATATAAACACAGTTTAGTTTTTCTGAACAAACTGCGTTAAAGTTTATAATCTCTTTTTAAAAATTAGCAACACTAATACCTTTATTCTATTCCGCAACTTACCAAAATTAGTGATGCAATGGTGGCGTAGGCCTCTCATAAATATGCTCCATATTATACCAAAGAAATCCCTCTCACATACTTTCATCAGATTTATTATTATGTTTCACAAGCAATTATTCTTTTATGTCCTGGAGTTTTGTCTTTGAGAATACCTGTCTGGTTCATTCATTCCATCCTAAGTCAACCTAAGAGAGACATCTTAATAAGCACATTTAATGTATCTTTGTCTAATACATTAAGAGTAATAACTTGGATTTCATTGTGAGTATTGATTTGTATGATGTCATGTTTTGCCTTTGCGTATGATGCTTTGTTAGGCATCTGATGAAGCAAGAAATAAAATGTGACAGCACTGTAATTTGATGTGACATACGTGTTTTCAGTTCTTTGTGTGGAAAATGTTAACAAAAGTTTGATATTGTGTGAATCTTAAATAATAATAGTTTTTAAGGGATTAGGTATTCTCCTTTGATTTAAGAATGGACTAAGCAGTATCAATTTAGAAGGATGCATGATTCTCTATCACATAATACTTCATCGGCCATGACAATTGGCTATTAATATGAGGAAAACTATAAGTACTATTCAAATACTTTCAACTCAATTTAGAATACTTTTAAGGACTAAAAACACTCATGCCTAGAAAGTGTGAAATGGGTGCACATGTACATTATTAATGATTATGAAAACAGATCAATTTTGGGTCACATTCATGTAAGTGTATAATTGGATAATGAAAATAGTACAAGCCTACCTTACTCCTAGTTACATTGCAACTAAAGATATAAAGATGTGTATACTACACATACTCTTAGAGGAATAACCAGGGCTTAGCAATTCAAAATAGTTTAACACATGAAACATACTAATGGTTTGGATAGTCAGGACTTTTATGCATGTGTTTATGTATATCTGTATGTATGTATGTATGTATGTGTAAATATATATATATATATATATATTTATATATATATATATATATATATATCTCACAAGTTTGCCGAGCAACCCAAGACTGAACCTTGCAGGGCGGCCAGTGAGCCTGGTGCACGGCTTCCAGGTAAAATGCAAACACTCCCTCCTTTCACCTTAAAGAAGGTTCACTGACACTGGCTGAGTTGCTGTAGAAATCGCTTTAATGGTGAACAGCACGAAGCAAGACGTTACCACAGCCCAACGTTTCTGCCATTACAAGCCTTGATCACGGGCGGTAACTTTCTGTATCAGCAGCCCACGTGACATTTTATCTTCAGCGCGGGCCGTATTACCCACAGAAGTGCGCGCAGGGAAAAGTACATAATTAAATGTGGGCGCCAGCGTTTCCATGTCCGAATGCTGTACTGCATGCCACGTCATTGCATAGTTCGTTTTATCATCTTTCACTCACTGATTTCTTGGAGCTTTCAGCCTGCAGGTACGGAAATTCATCCTACTGCTCCCAACTTGCCTCACTCCATAACAGTCTTGGGTTGCTCGGCAAACTTGTGAGATTTGAATTGGTTGGAGTCTGACCTGCTTGCCCCCTGTGACGGAGTTATGGAGTGAGGCAAGTTGGGAGCAGTAGGATGAACTTTACCTGAAATAATTTGCGCTAAGGGAGAAATGTTATTTAGAAATGTGGCATGCAGTACAGCATTCGGACATGGAAACGCTGGCGCCCACATTTAATTATGTACTTTTCCCTGTCTTGCTTCGTGCTGTTCACCATTAAAGCGATTTCTACAGCAACTCAGCCAGTGTCAGTGAACCTTCTTTAAGGTGAAAGGAGGGAGTGTTTGCATATATATATATATATATATATGTATATATATATATATATATATATATATATATATATATATATATATACATATATATATATATGTATATATATATATATATATATATATATATATTCACTGAAAAAACCATAGGTTATAGACCATATATAGTTAGGAATTAGCATTTAAAAAACCTTATTTTACTCACACAAAACCATTGAAATTCCATATATAGTTAGTTGCACTAACTATATATCGCGCACCCGCAATCCACTGCTGATCATGTCACATATTACATCATTCATGACATGGTCAGTGACATCACTGATGACATCACTGATGACATCACTGATGACATCACTGATGACAACATCCAGTGACTGTATGTTTCTGTAAAGTTAAAATATGTCTTACATATTGAAGAATGAGTGGATGTATAAGTGTCTGGATGAAGGATTTAGTAGGTGCGTGACTGACTGTATGAGTGAGTGATTAAATGTGTCTCACTGAATGCATGGGTTAGTAACTAAACTGTCTTAATTTGTGCATCATTATGTCTGTTGTTCTGTAAACTGCTGCATGTGTTGATCATTAGCTATACGAGAGGCTATATGTGTTATTAATTGGTTGCCCAAGTATTTCTATGGGAGATTGAGTTTGTGTGGGGGTGGCTGGAAGGTGTGTGACTCTATGCATAGATGTGTGAGCAGTTTATTCACTAGGTGTATGAGTTCAAGAGTGCATGTGGAAACAGCTACATGGGCAGTTGACTGTGTGCATGAGTGTATTGATGAGTGAATGGATATCTCAATGCTACATGTCATAGTAAGTACATATGTAAAACACAGTACATGTGAGAGTTGGCATATATAAATAACTGTGCATGAGAGCCACTGAATGAGTGAGTGGTTGTATCGATCATTGTGAACTTGTATCAGGGATTGTATAAGAGAGTAAATATGTGTTAGTATATGTTTCAATAAGTAAGGTGTGTTTAACTGTATAGTTGAAGAAATGGAGGTGAGATTGTTTCTTTGCATGACTGACTGGGTGTGTGAGTAACTCCATGGATGAGTGGCAGTGTGTGAGTGTCTGTATACACTGAGTGTATCTAAGGTTATATTAGAGTCTGAAGAGGTTTATCGTATTAGCACAAGAATGATGTCAAATGAGATGTCATCAGTGATGTCATTTGAGATGTCATCAGTGATGTCATCAGTGATGTCACTGACCATGTCATGAATGATGTAATATGTGACATGATCAGCAGTGGATTGCGGGTGCGCGATATATAGTTAGTGCAACTAACTATATATGGAATTTCAATGGTTTTGTGTGAGTAAAATAAGGTTTTTTAAATGCTAATTCCTAACTATATATGGTCTATAACCTATGGTTTTTTCAGTGAATTTTCAAGGTTTTGTAAATGCTAATTCCTAACTATATATGGTCTATAACCTATGGTTTTTTCAGTGAATTTCAATGGTTTTTTAATAGCAAATATCATAAGCTGTCGAATGTCAAGTACGTGGTAAGTGAAAACATTTTCGTGTTTATGCACACTGATCTGCTTTGAATGGTGCCCCCCCCCCTCATTTCTATTAGGAGTACTCTCTCTTTGCAGATAGTGAAAGGTAGTTAACGCAGGCCTTTGCCCCCGTTGTAATCCGTCGTGCCTGCTTCTCTCTCCATTTGATTGATTGTTATCCAAGTATTTACTGTTTTAGAATTAGTTCTCTTTGGTTCATTCTCTATTTACAAACAAACACAGAGTCGCAATACTCTGTTTAGTCTTTGCAGATAACGAAAAATCGTGTAAAAAAAAAGAAAAGGAATCGAGCAAAATCAGTAGGCCACTAATGGGATCTCTTTTTGACCTCGCTAAAATAGAAACATTAGGAACAACCCCTCATGACAAATACAAAACTAGTGAGATGAACTGAACTCCACACAATGATGGCTGCAAAACAGCTCGGCTCCGCCACCCACCCCGCCCAAAATAACGATAAAGAACGGCTGCCATGATTGGTTGCGGAATGACCACGACGGAGCTACGAAATGGTGCTGCTCTCATGCTAACCCCAGCTTCAGTCTGAAACATCCAGAAACACTGTAGACTACCAATTCGATCAGTTCCGGTAGCGCCCCAATGTAACCCGGTAGAGAAGAACTAGCCCTCCCCTCTTTGACTGATGGTTCTTGTTGCCTGTCCCTTCTGTTGTCATTTAACAGAACTATTTAGCCTGCTGAAAGGGGTTGTGTTCCGACCGCTGGTTGGTGGAGACATTTTGACTATATTCTGTACCTGCGTTGTCGCGTAATGCGTCATATGACGCGCCGCGTTAGCGCATCCGGAAGTCATCCGGGGCGCGCAGCGCGTAACGTAAGCATAACAAGTCATGTGACTTGTTAATAAAACTTTTCATTGGTTCATTTTACTTTTCTTATTGTAATGATGAAAGGCTTGGTCATATGACCTAAAAATTACGCTTTTCATTACTTCCGAACATTATTTTTTCTTAAATATATGTTATAATGTTCCAGGCTAATGTACTTTCCCGGAAATTTTACAACTGTCCTGCAAGTAAAATATATTCTTTTTTCGAGAAAAAGAGCGTTTCTTCGTCCCATGACGGAGCCGTTGAGCAAAAGAGGGTCGACCTGCTGTCTTAGTCGCCGATACGCCTGAATATGAGATTCTTATCGATCACTTTATGTTGCAGGAATAGAAAACACAACAGCCCTTGACCATTTATCTTTACTGCGTTCCTTCGTATTATACCTTTTACCCTTCATGTAATTGGTCTGCTTTATTTCACTTGCCTTTTAATGATTCTAAAACAGTCACTATTATTAAAAACTTTACCAATGTATATACTACTACCATGTTTTCTTTTAAAAACCTTTATTGTGAAAATTTCATTATACAAATACGAGCCTATAACCACGTGGGCCTGCCACAGAGCAAACTGTAATCGTATATGATGAATAGACATTTACACTGTAGAGGAACGTAACGGGCGGGCCATTAGGTTGCAAGAACTAAGGTGTCTAACAGTTACGGAATCGGTGGACGTACATTTTATAATTAAAATACGACAGGGCCAGTTACAATAAAATTATCTAGATATACATTTGCGGGCAAGTACCATGGGTGACGTTAATTCGAACTTTCAACAGTACAGTAATCAATAACACATCAGAACTTAATATCAATAGGGATGTCGAAATAGTCAATCAATTCTCGTCCCCGCCCGCCATGTGCTTCAAAACTGCATACGTATCTCGTGATTTCAAGGTTCTGCAACCAGTACACAACAAGGAGTTACGAGTCCCATTTATTCCGGCGCCATTTTGGGCGAGGACGGGCAGGTCCAGGATATAGTCAAAATGTCTCTACCAACCATCGACTATGATGATGTTCATATGCTGTATTTATTAGAGTAACACTCATCTGTCCACATGAAATTAATTTGCCACAATCTAAACATGTCATTTTAATCTTTCCAAAGTTCTTCTAAATATTTGGGACCGTTTCCCTTGCCTCTGAAGCTCTCAGTGCCACTTCTTTGATGAATGTACTAGCAGGTCAGGGGTTCTCCTCCAAATCTCTCTTTTATGCAGCACTATAATTAATTGGTGCCACCTCTCCATATGACGATGCATGGTATAGTTACCACAACTATAGTTTTTTTTCGGTTCCTCTGGAGAGTTCATCGTGGCAGATGAAGCGTGTAACGTACCGGGCATTTACCTTTTTTTGCATGTACAGGAAAGGAAAAAAAATCGAGCGTCCGAGTTCTAAGGTGTCCCAGGGCCATTTTAGTGGACCAGGCCCAAATCCAAAGAACAGGCCGCCATTTTGAGAGTCCTCTTGCAGCCGCCTGTCGCTGTAGCATCAAGAGCAGCCGAAACTCAGCTGAATGGCAACTGAAACGGTAAAGGGGCGCCCCACTACAGCAGACGAGCCTCCACCTAGGAAGGCCCATTCACGCCGGCTCCCCCCCCCTTCGGGCACCCCACGCCGTTATTCGGAGCAGTATTGTAGGATGGCCACACCAGTGCGGCAACTTGCTAGACATCACCTCGGTGGTAACCGAATCTCAACGCCTTGTGGTGTCTTCTATTCAAAAAACATTGTTATGCTGCCTTCGACCTATTCGCCGCAAGTGCGCACACAACTCAACTTCATAGCTTGCTAGACACCACCTCGGTGCCATCCGGATCTTGGAATGTCAGCACCTTTTGGTGTCTTCTCTTCAGAAAATATTGTTGCGCTGCCTTTGGCCCCATTCGCACATCAGTCCGCTACTGACGCCATCTCACAGGCTAATGGGGCGCCCCACGCCGACTTTCAGCATTGTAGAATGACCACACCAGTACAGCAACTTGCTAGACATCACCTCGGTGCCATCCGGATCTCGGCGCCCCACTGCAGATGAAGTGCCTCTCAACTATGAAACCACCACGGTGACATCCGGATCTTGGCGCGTTGTGCTGCCTTCGGCCTATTCGCACATCGGTCCGCTACTGACGCCATCTCACAGGCTAATGGGGCGACCCACGCCGAGTTTCAGCATTGTAGGACGACCACACCAGTACAGCAACTTGCTAGACATCACCTCGGTGCCATCCGAATTTTGGCATCTCAACGCCTAGTGGTATCTTCCATACAAAAAATATTGTTACGCTGCCTTTGGCCCCATTCGCACATCAGTCCGCAACTTAGACATCACCTCGGTGCCATCCGGATCTTGGCATCTCAGCGCCTTGTGGTGTCAGTCAGAAAATATTGTTGCGCTGCCTTTGGCCCCATTCGCACATCGGTCCGCTACTGACGCCATCTCACAGGCCAACGGGGCGCCCCACGCCGACTTTCAACATTGTAGGATGGCCACAGAAGTGCGACAACTTACTAGACACCACCTCGGTGCCATCCGGATCTTGGCGCGTTGTGCTGCCTTCGGCCTATTCGCACATCGGTCCGCTACTGACGCCATCTCACAGGCCAACGGGGCGCCCCACGCCGACTTTCAGCATTGTTGGATGGCCACACCAGTGCGGCAACTTACTAGACACCACCTCGGTGCCATCCGGATCTTGGCGCGTTGTGCTGCCTTCCGCCTATTCGCACATCGGTCCGCTACTGACGCAAACTCACAGGCCAACGGGGCGCCCCACGCCGACTTTCAGCATTGTAGGATGGCCACACCAGTGCTGCAACTTGCTGGACACCACCTCGGTGCCATCCGGATCTTGGCGCGTTGTATTGCCTTCGGCCTATTCGCACATCGGTCCGCTACTGACGCCGCCTCACGTGCCAACGTATTTTCTCCGCATTTTATACCCTATGCCGCATAACAGGTCATGTGACTTGTTTATAAAACTTTTCATTGGTTCATTTTACTTTTGGTTTCCTAATGATGGAAGGCTTGATCATATGACCTAAAAACAACACTTTTCATTGGATGAAAACTTTTTTTTTTCCCAAACGATGAAAGCCCCACCTTGTTTCTGGATGTTTCAGACTAAACTGGCGTCAGCATGAGAGCACCACCATCTCGTAGCTCCGTCGTGGTCATTCCGCGAGCAATCATGGCAGCCGCTCCCCACCAGAAGCCTGCAGGAGTCGGGGCCCCCAAAACTTTTGATGAATACTCAAGGCGGAGGGGACGCTTTCGAGAATGGGGTCCAAGACCTAGCAGACAAGCGTCCGATTTCCAAGGTGTCCCAGGGCCATTTCAGTGGACCAGGCCCAAAAAGGAAAGAGCCTGCCGCCATTTTGAGAGTCCTGTGACAGCCGCCTATCGCTGCACCGCAAGAGTGGGCGCAACTCAGCTGAATTGCGGCTTTTGACACAGTGGACCAAAAACGGACGGAATGGCAACTGAAACGGTAAAGGGGCGCCCCACTACAACAGATGACACTCCACCTGGAGAGGCCCGTTCACGCCGCCTCCCCCGGGGCGCCCCACGCCGTTATTCGGAGCAGCATTGTAGGATACCAAAACCAGTGCGGCAACTTACTGGACATCACCTTGGTGCCATCGTTCTGCTGCCTTGGAACTATTCGCACAACAGTTTGCTACTGATGACCCACCCCCCGCGACGCCCCACGCCGTTATTTGCTGGGTGGCAACTTACTAGACATCACTTTCGTGTCATCTAGATTTCGGCGCGTTCTGCTGCCTTGGAACTATTCGCACAACAGTTTGCTACTGATGACCCACCCCCCGCGACGCCCCACGCCGGAAATCTGGACGTTGTGCTGCATTGGGACTATTCGCACAGCCGACCGCTACTTCGTTGTTTTTCCCTAAAAATGTTTATATGTTATTACTATTTTTGTTTTCTTGTATATATTTATAAATTATTAAAGTTTTATAATCTTACTACTTTGTCGGAGTGCTATATATTTTTAATGTGACACATAATTGTAAAAACTTTGATGTACAAAGAGTCATCCCTGGAATCTTCCGCTTCACGCTCGGTCCCCTCGCCAATCACAATACAGGATGGTTTTCAGATAATAGCAACGCTTCTGCTGTGACGGATCTCATCGAGTGTGGGCCTTGATCTACTATAACTCCTTTGAAGAGGGGTGATTCTTTACAGCTGTGGCCATAAACTACATCTGCAGGGCTAGCTGATAGCCTAGGACCGGCCTGGACAATCGGACACAGAGGAAAAGGAGTGTCAGAGGGTGCGGTAGTGAATAGGGCGAAAGGGAGGTGTCGGGCGGGCACAGGGTGTGATTCTCAGGGAAGAGCAGCGCAGATGGGGGGAGGTTTATTACCCATGCATAAGACAGAGAGCGGGGGTGACCACTGCCTGGGTGAGAGTGGGTCTGGTCAAGGCATCTAAAATGGCTGCCGTGCACGACAAAAGTGTGGCATTTGAAAAAAGACAAGATGGCGCAGACAATGTTTTTCAACACTTCCTGATTTCCTTCGAATCGAACGTTAACAGACGTTGGGGCATATTACCAAAGTTAAGCGATATTTATCCCTAACGATGCATTGCAAAGATTTTTTTACCGTCAGAAATTATCGCAGATAAACCTTGCTATTATCAAGGTTTATCGCAAATACGATAAAAAACGACCGCAATGCATTAATATCGCTGAAAACTCAGCAATATTCATGCATTACCGAGCTAATGCTCTTAGCCATGTTATCCACCTCCCATTGGATAACATGGCTAAGAACTGCTCAGGGCAGCTGTTACTTTTTGGAGATATTCGCGCTTATCTCGAATATTTCCAAAAGTTGATAATAGGAGATAGCGATGTTAGCGACTGTTTCCAGTCGCTAACATCTTGGCATGCCCACTTTGCATGTCATTAGTGATAAATATCACTCACATGCAAAGTGGGGCCCAAGATGGTCGCTATCTCCTACTAGCCGTCGCTAACTGGTGTTAGCAACAGCTAGGTAATACAGATATAATTTTATCTCCGCGAAGCGGAGCGCTGTTACAGATATATATCTTGTTTTTGAACGTTAATTTCTCAAAATGCACTGAAGCACATATATTGAGACCTAGCAAAGGCACATCGGGCTACCAGTCCCTAATATTTTACCAAGTTTCGTGCAAATCCATTCAGCCGTTCGATTATTATTATTATTTTTTTTTTTTGCCCCGCGGGGCCCTTTTAAAACCTCCACATCAAACCTAGGGGGTCAGCGAGGATCTACTATGCCCCCTTATGGTCATTTGCCCCTTCGCTTTGGCCTCCTCTTGTCTCTCGATCCTACCGAGAGACAAGATGGCGGCCGCTACGTACTGTTTGGAATGTTTACAGACACCGGAGAGCCAATCAGCTTCGCTTCGCAAAGCTCCGTAACGCGAAAAGTACGCGAAGCGGTGCGCTGTTACAGATATATATCTTTTTTTGAACGTTAATTTCTCAAAATCCACTGAAGCACATATATTGAGACCTAGCAAAGGCACATCGGGCTACCAGTCCCTACAATTTTGCCAAGTTTCGTGCAAATCCATTCAGCCGTTCGATTATTATTATTTTTTTTTTTTTGCCCCGCGGGGCCCTTTTAAAACCTCCACATCAAACCTAGGGGGTCAGCGAGGATCTACTATTCCCCCTTATGGTCATTTGCCCCTTCGCTTTGGCCTCCTCTTGTCTCTCGATCCTACCGAGAGACAAGATGGCGGCCGCTACGGACTGTTTGGAATGTTGACAGACGCCGGAGAACCAATCAGCTTCGCTTCACAAAGCTCCGTTGCGCGAAAAGTACGCGTCCTGGAGCGCTGCCCGGTCCGCTGTTACAGATATATATCTTTTTTTAAACGTTAATTTCTCAAAATCCACTGTAGCACATATATTGAGACCTACAAAAGGCACATCGGGCTACCAGTCCCTACAATTTTGCCAAGTTTCGTGCAAATCCATTCAGCCGTTCGGGCTAAAAGTGAGGCCAACCGCCCTATGGAAAACTCAATGTTAAAAACACGTTTTGGGACCCCCCTTTTTTCTCGACCCCCCTGGACGAACCCCCCCCAATTTTCAGGGGCTGCTCAGAAACAAAATGTGCCATTTTCCTGAAAATTACAGCCAATTCCGTCCACAAACGCCAAAGTTATTAGACATAGAATTTTCAAAAAACCCATAGAGAAAAAATCCTAACTATATATACCTACTGGCGACCGCCAGTAGGTAATATATATATATATTTATTCACTGAAAAAACCATAGGTTATAGACCATATATAGTTAGGAATTAGCATTTAAAAAACCTTATTTTACTCACACAAAACCATTGAAATTCCATATATAGTTAGTTGCACTAACTATATATCGCGCACCCGCAATCCACTGCTGATCATGTCACATATTACATCATTCATGACATGGTCAGTGACATCACTGATGACATCACTGATGACATCTCAAATGACATCACTGATGACATCACTGATGACAACATCCAGTGACTGTATGTTTCTGTAAAGTTAAAATATGTCTTACATATTGAAGAATGAGTGGATGTATAAGTGTCTGGATGAAGGATTTAGTAGGTGCGTGACTGACTGTATGAGTGAGTGATTAAATGTGTCTCACTGAATGCATGGGTTAGTGACTAAACTGTCTTAATTTGTGCATTATTATGTCTGTTGTGATGTAAACTGCTGCATGTGTTGATCATTAGCTATACGAGAGGCTATATGTGTTATTAATTGGTTGCCCAAGTATTTCTATGGGAGATTGAGTTTGTGTGGGGGTGGCTGGAAGGTGTGTGACTCTGTGCATAGATGTGTGAGCAGTTTATTCACTAGGTGTATGAGTTCAAGAGTGCATGTGGAAACAGCTACATGGGCAGTTGACTGTGTGCATGAGTGTATTGATGAGTGAATGGATATCTCAATGCTACATGACATAGTAAGTACATATGTAAAACACAGTACATGTGAGAGTTGGCATATATAAAGAACTGTGCATGAGAGCCACTGAATGAGTGAGTGGTTGTATCGATCATTGTGAACTTGTATCAGGGATTGTATAAGAGAGTAAATATGTGTTAGTATATGTTTCAATAAGTAAGGTGTGTATAACTGTATAGTTGAAGAAATGGAGGTGAGATTGTTTCTTTGCATGACTGACTGGGTGTGTGAGTAACTCCATGGATGAGTGGCAGTGTGTGAGTGTCTGTATACACTGAGTGTATCTAAGGTTATATTAGAGTCTGAAGAGGTTTATCGTATTAGCACAAGGATGATGTCAAATGAGATGTCATCAGTGATGTCATCAGTGATGTCATTTGAGATGTCATCAGTGATGTCATCAGTGATGTCACTGACCATGTCATGAATGATGTAATATGTGACATGATCAGCAGTGGATTGCGGGTGCGCGATATATAGTTAGTGCAACTAACTATATATGGAATTTCAATGGTTTTGTGTGAGTAAAATAAGGTTTTTTAAATGCTAATTCCTAACTATATATGGTCTATAACCTATGGTTTTTTCAGTGAATTTTCAAGGTTTTTTAAATGCTAATTCCTAACTATATATGGTCTATAACCTATGGTTTTTTCAGTGAATTTCAATGGTTTTTTAATAGCAAATATCATAAGCTGTCGAATGTCAAGTACGTGGTAAGTAGAAACATTTTCGTGTTTATGCACACTGATCTGCTTTGAATGCTGCCCCCCACCCCTCATTTCTATTAGGAGTACTCTCTCTTTGCAGATAGTGAAGGGTAGTTAACGCAGGCCTTTGCCCCCGTTGTAATCCGTCGTGCCTGCTTCTCTCTCCATTTGATTGATTGTTCTCTTTGGTTCATTCTCTATTTACAAACAAGCACAGAGTCGCAATACTCTGTTTAGTCTTTGCAGATAGCGAAAAATCGTGTAAAAAAACAAAAGGAATCGAGCAAAATCAGTAGGCCACTAATGGGATCTCTTTTTGACCTCCCTAAAATAGAAACATTAGGAACAACCTGTTGATAATACCAATGTGTATGTACATAAGCGGCGTTCATTTGTGTTCACAGTACCCCTTGTTGATTGTTTGAATCGAGCATTGAATTGTTCGAAGTTGGTTTTCTTAAGAATCTTCTCTGCCTGCAAACGAGGAAGAATAGGAATATTCTCTCTCCCTTTGCAGATAGTGAAGGGTAGGTAACGCAAACCTTTAACACGTCGTGCCTATTTCGTTCCTCATTGATTGATTGTTTCCCCAAACATTGACTGTTTGGGAATTGGTTCTTTTTGGAGGTATTCCCTGTTTGCAAATATACGTAGGAAAATCTTTGCAAATAGTGAAAGGGTACGTAATGCGGACCTTTCTCCCCCGTTGTAATCTGTCATGCCTATCTACTCCCCACTGATTGATGCACCTGTTTCACCCGGACCATTTACTAGAGATACGTCATCTGGCCCGACCAGAGAGCACCCCTAGTGAAAAGGACATATGCAATAATAACGAAGTGATCACTGTATCCTGTTAACAGAAACTTTAGCATGAAACAACCTGGAAAGAAAAGAATAGGAAAACGAAAATCAGTAGGCCACTGATGAACATGAACTTTTATTAAACAACGAACAAAGAAACGATAACATAACGTAATGATAAAACCTATTAATGTCCTAGAAACAAGAAAACGTTAGAAATATGCCAGTGGTGAGAGACCAGAAAAACAGTAAGAGAAACCAAATCACCCCTCGCTGTCCCACCGCCTGCCACGCCAAAAAAATCGATAGACTAGGGAAAATGCAAGTCAGTAGAACATCCGCCCCCACTATGGAAACTTCCAAGGTGGGGCAGGGTTGCGGCTACGCCCAGCCGGGAGCAGCCCATATAAGGCGGGTCCTGCTGCCACGCCTCGGCCAGGAGATCCTAACGTAGGGTGTAGCCGGAGGAGAGGCCGAGGCCAGCGGGACCCGGCCAGGGGATTGCCTTTACAACGCTGAAGAGTTGCAGGGGGGGGGAATGTCTCCTCGACCCTCCCCTCTCTCTCCCAGTCCGGCCGCGGTGGCCCTTGAGAGTTTCAGGTAGTCCCGCCACATGCTCTTCCGGTCCGGCCACCAACGGTCGGGGGGCCGAGGCCGACGGGATCCAGCTGCAGCCGATAAACCAAGGAACCCGTTCATGGGGCCAGAGCCAGGGGCGTCCGGCCGACATCCACCGGAAGCCCGGCCCAAAGACGGACGGGACATTTTTTCTTTTCTCCTTCGTAATAGCAGCGGCAACACGCCAGGCACCACTTCTTTCTTCAAAAATGGCTTTGACAACACTGGGGGGATGTCTTGCACATGCCTCCGACCCCCCCCCCCGTCCTCATCGCCACCGGCCATAACAAATGTCAAGCGGGGCGCCGTGGGGTGCACTGGGAGGGAGAGACGGTGCGAACAGGCCTCTCCCGCCTCCTCAGGTGAAGGCTTCCCAGCTGCACCCTCAGCGCTCCAGGCGCCCCGAAAAGGGTTCGTCCACTGTGGCGATGCTGCAACGTCTCGCCCGGCAGGGTGGAGCCCGTCCGCTCATGTGACCCCGCGATCGCCCGTAGCTGCCGAACTCTCAAAATGGCGATCGACCTGGCAAGAGCGGGCCCAGCATGAAGAAATGGCCTGGTCACTGGTTGACTCCACCACCGTAGTCCTCCACGACCTTGAAGATTCTAGAGGAGCCGCGGGAGTCTCCGACCCCCGATGGGGAATGACTGCCATGATCGCCCGTGGAGTGACGAAACTGTATCCGCGGGACGTCGGCGCTCCCATGCTGGCGCCAGCCTCACTTTGAATTACTAGAATCCTGCAGACCTCAGTTCCGGAGAAAGCACAGTGTGACCCGGTAGGAAAAATTGTTGCACCCCCTCCCCTTTTTGAGTGATAGTTCAAACCACCGATCCTTTCCTTTGCCCTTTTAACGGAACTTTGGACTGCCTCCCCCTCTTTTACATTTTCTAGAGAAAACAAAACATTAACCACTACATTACCATAGCAGTTGACACCAGAACTGTTTTCAAATTGAAAACCAACAACATCTTCAACAGAATCCTTTTTGTTTCTGCTGTGACCCTGCTACAGCACAGGCATTGTCCCCAGCAGTAATTCTGCAATGCCGGTAAGAATAGCTGTGGTGCCTACTGGACTCACTCACCCCCGCGGCGCCCCACGCCGTTATTTGCTGGGCGGCAACTTACTAGACATCACTTTCGTGCCATCTAGATTTCAGCGCGTTCTGCTGCCTTGGAACTATTCGCACAACAGACTGCTACTGACGACCCACCCCCAGGCAACATCTTCTGAATTTTCATAATTTGAAAGAACTAGTAACATGTCCTCATCAGGAATTCAAAAGAAATTGCCACGGTCTCTTCGTTGTTTAAATGTTTTTACTGTTTTTGTTTTGTTGTATATATTTATATGTTATTAAAGTTTTATATTCCTACTACTTTGTTGGAGTGCTATATATTTTTAATGTGACACATAATTGTAAAAACTTTGATGTACAAAGAGTCATTCCTGGAATCTTCCGCTTCAGGCTCGGTCCCCTCCCCAATCACAATACAGGATGGTTTTCAGATAGTAGGAACACGTGTGGTGTGACGGATCTCATCGGGTGTGGGCCTTGATCTACTATAACTCCTTTGAAGAGGGGTGATTCTTTACAGCTGGAGCCATAAACTACATCTGCAGGGCTAGCTGATAGCCTGGACAATCGGACACAGAGGAAGAGGAGTGTCAGAGGGTGCGGTAGTGAATAGGGCGAAAGGGAGGTGTCGGGCGGGCACAGAGTGTGATTCTCAGGGAAGAGCAGCGCAGATGGGGGGAGGTTTATTGCCCATGCATAAGACAGAGAGCGGGGGTGACCAGTGCCTGGGGAAGATGCTTGCGAGGGTGGGGAGCCATGCTACGAATCGACAGCGTGCAGAGAGTGGGTCTGGTCAAGGCATCTAAAATGGCTGCCGTGCACGACAAAAGTGTGGCATTTCAAAAAAGGCAAGATGGCGCAAACAATGTTTTTCAACACTTCCTCATTTCCTTCGAATCGAACGTTAACAGACGTTGGTGCATATTACCAAAGTTAAGCGATATTTATCGCTAACGATGCTTACCAACGAATTTTTTACCGCTAAGCATCGTCAGAAATTATCGAAGATAAACCTTGCTATTATCAAGGTTTATCGCAAATGCGATAAAAAACGGCCGCAATGCATGAATATCGCTAAAAAGTCAGCGATATTCATGCATTACCGAGCTAATGCTCTTAGCCATGTTATCCACCTCCCATTGGATAACATGGCTAAGAACTGCTCAGGGCAGGTGTTACTTTTTGGAGATATTCGCGCTTAGCGCGAATATCTCCAAAAGTTGCTAATAGGAGATATATATCTTGCATGTTGTAATGCAAATTATTGTGGCATATGGAACTCATACCATAATCTCTCAGGAAAGCAGAAACTGATCCTTTTGGGACCGCCTGAGAAGGCCTAGGGGGTGAGGGGTGCTCTACTTTGCCCCCTTTTCACGTTCCGAACTATTTTATTTTACTCTCTTCTGTAATTACACAAAATAGCAGCGATAAGATGCATCAGAGACACACAGTGAGAGAAAGGAGGCCGGAGATGAAGAAGAGATGTCAAATACACATTGGAGATAATATAGTGGGAGAAGGGAAGTAAATATGAGTAAACTTACCATGTAACATAAAAATGTTGCACTCTATACTATAAGTCTCATTTTATACTACAATCACTTCGCTACAACCTCATAAATTAAAAATAAAAATGAATAATGTCTCAAACAATTTTTGATTTCTAAATATAAATTTATTCTTCAGAATTTTCTAAATTTGAAAGAACTAGTAACATGTCCTCATCAGCAATTTCCTCTTCAATCATCTCATCTGGAATCTCCTCATTAAAAGTCTGCAATGATGATTCTTGTAACTCTATGGTCTCCAAACATTCGATAAATTCGCCATCAACAGATTGATCAAAAAAATCATTCAAGTCATCTCCTCCTTGTGACAATATTTCATTATTGGTGCTGTCAATTTCAATCAATGTAGTGGAATCATTCAAGTCATCTCCTCCTTGTGACAATATTTCATTATTGGTGCTGTCAATTTCAATCAATGTAGTGGAATCATTCAAGTCATCTCCTCGTGACAATATTTCATTATTGGTGCTCTCAATTTCAATCAATGTAGTGGAATCATTCAAGTCATCTCCTCCTTGTGACAATATTTCATTATTGGTGCTGTCAATTTCAATCAATGTAGTGGAATCATTCAAGTCATCTCCTCCTTGTGACAATATTTCATTATTGGTGCTCTCAATTTCAATCAATGTAGTGGACAATTCAAAAGAAATTGCCACGGTCTCTTCATTGTGAGCCATTTTATTTTGAAATTGCTTGCTGTAAATTGCAGAAAAAAATAATCACTTTCATTTATCGTTTTTAGTAATACATAATATAAAACTAACTTTATCAAGTATTTAGTATAACAGAAGGACTGCAAATAAATAACAGAAAACATTTTTCAAATTATCTTCAAGTGTACAACATAGTTCCCCTTACAAAGAAATTGCCACGGTCTCTTCATTGTGAGCCATTTTATTTTGAAATTGCTTGCTGTAAATTGCAGAAAAAAATAATCACTTTCATTTATCGTTTTTAGTAATACATAATATAAAACTAACTTTATCAAGTATTTAGTATAACAGAAGGACTGCAAATAAATAACAGAAAACATTTTTCAAATTATCTTCAAGTGTACAACATAGTTCCCCTTACAAATTAACAACTCACCTTTTTAAAAGTAGGAGAAGTGTTAGTACTGTGTAAATCAAACACCAGAAATTCACCACCAAAAATTCCTCACAAATGTACCTCAGACAGTAGTATCACAAAATGGCTGTGGTTTCCTCTCATTTGAGATATATACATAACCAATTAACTTTCATCACACACAAATACAAAACCAAAGTAACATTTTAATTGGTTCTAAATTTCAACACTTTCAAATGTGTTTTCCCCATGCAATTTTCCATAGAACATTTACATACGTCTACAGCCAGAATGGCTGAACGGAATTACACCAAACTTGGCAAAATGGTACATCAAAACTAAGAGGTCAGGAAGGATCTACTATGCCCCCTTATGGTCATTTGCCCCTTCGCTTTGGCCTCCTCTTGTCTCTCGATCCTACCGAGAGACAAGATGACGGCCGCTACGGACTGTTTGGAATGTTGACAGACGCCGGAGAACCAATCAGCTTCGCAAAGCTCCGTAACGCGAAAAGTACGCGAAGCGGAGCGCTGTTACAGATATATATCTTTTTTTGAACGTTAATTTCTCAAAATCCACTGGAGCACATATATTGAGACCTAGCAAAGGCACATCGGGCTACCAGTCCCTAATATTTTGCCAAGTTTCGTGCAAATCCATTCAGCCGTTCGATTATTGACATTTAGATACGTCTACAGCCTGAATGGCTGAACGGAATTACACCAAACTTGGCAAAATGGTACATCAAACCTAAGAGGTCAGGGAGGATCTACTATGCCCCCTTATGGTCATTTGCCCCTTCGCTTTGGCCTCCTCTTGTCTCTCGATCCTACCGAGAGACAAGATGGCGGCCGCTACGGACTGTTTGGAATGTTGACAGACGCCGGAGAACCAATCAGCTTCGCTTCACAAAGCTCCGTTGCGCGAAAAGTACGCGAACTGGAGCGCTGGCCGGTCCGCTGTTACAGATATATATCTTTTTTTAAACTTTAATTTCTCAAAATCCACTGGAGCACATATATTGAGACCTACAAAAGGCACATCGGGCTACCAGTCCCTACAATTTTGCCAAGTTTCGTGCAAATCCATTCAGCCGTTCGGGCTAAAAGTGAGGCCAACCGCCCTATGGAAAACTCAATGTTAAAAACACGTTTTGGGACCCCCCTTTTTTCTCGACCCCCCCTGGACGAACCCCCCCCCCCAATTTTCAGGGGCTGCTCAGAAACAAAATGTGCCATTTTCCTGAAAATTTCAGCCAATTCCGTCCACAAACGCCAAAGTTATTAG
This sequence comes from Lissotriton helveticus, assembly GCF_964261635.1. Lineage (NCBI taxonomy): Eukaryota > Metazoa > Chordata > Amphibia > Caudata > Salamandridae > Lissotriton > Lissotriton helveticus. The sequence continues at coordinate 1,689,893,306 of NC_136061.1, read as the reverse complement.
ACATAGAATTTTCAAAAATCCCATAGAGAAAAAATCCTAACTATATATACCTACTGGCGACCGCCAGTAGGTAATATATATATATATGTATGTATATATATATATATATATATATATGTCATACAAAAGAGGCGGCACAACCAGGATACTTTTTTAAGTCTGTTTATTAGACTTCACCCCACCACGGTCAGGGTCAGGATCCGACCCCTGGGCAGAGCACACACTGCAGAGCGCTCTCGACTGGCTTGGGGATCCCTTTGGATGTCGATATATATATATATGTATATATATATATATATATATATATATATATATATATATATATATATATATATATTATATAGTGAAAACCTAGGCAAAAGGCTGCAAATCACTGTACAGGGCAGCATACTGTCAGCAACTGATAAGGAAGCTGACTGGTTATGATAGTTTAAATGCCTTAAATCTTGCTACAAATGTCTCCAATTTTCTAATGTTCTGAATAAGCTCCCTAATTTGAATTACTGTGGTGCCATTCCACTCAGCTGGAGTACATTGGATCTCAGACAAAGATGGAACTGACAGTTTCCCTGGCAACATGCCAACTCCATTTCAGGCCACATTCTCAATTCTAGAAGAATCCCCCCATTTCAAAACAGCATGAACAATGAGTATTTCATATTTAGTACCACACAAAGCTCATTTGTTCAATTATTTATCTTTAGGAATTCTGTTGTTAGTTCAAAATATACCACATACAGCTGAGGCAACATAGAAAATGTTCTAGTTTGAAGACAACTGGCCTAACACTTTCTGATCTAAAACTAAAGGCTAGTTTCTTACAGTAACAGCAAGAAAAAATGTCTTATAAATTTGGCAGTTCCCCAAGATTGATCTAGGCTAGAGACTTTCAATCAATAAAATGTTTTACTCTGGGCAACAAGAAACAGAGCTTTTCCCAGACTACGATAAATTATAAAATGTGATAAGTTCTCAAATAACCTCATAAGTAAATCCAACAAGTGCACGTTAGTTGTAGGATATCTGAAAAATAGATTATTTCTATCTCATTGCATTCTTTGTATGTATTGCATTGAGGGGAGAAGCATCATGACTCACTTGAACTTCACTGCTCATAAAGCAAGGTTGCCTTTCGGTAGCTATATATTGGACCATGTTTCCATAGGAAACACATTTATTTGCTTTTCTAACACCTTCGGGGGGCCCTTTGACGAATCACCACAAAACTTTCCAATAAAAGCCTCATGCATCTCAGCTCCTTCATGAAAAGACTCAGTCTGATTTGTTGTGCAGGGGGGGTTAAGATTTAATTTTTTTCTGAATGCAATTTTCTATATGGAAATTGACACAGGTACAGACTAAATGGCTGAACGTAATGACACCAAATTTGGGAGGAATACAGATCTTGAGCCAGACAGTTGGCTTTTTGTGTTTGGTGTAAATCTGTTCAGTAGTTTTTCAGTAATTAAGGTGTAAATTGGAGGTATGTTTAATGCTGTAGAGGATCTGCAGACCGGACTGATCTACAGAGAAGATCTGAGTGGTTGCCACACCATCCACAAACATTTTAGGATTCAGACACCAAGTACCCTGTCCTGTAAAAAGAACAAAGAAAACATATAGGGGGCAGTGTAGGAATACCCTTAAATATGCTAATTTTCTGAAACAACTGAACATATCTACACCAAGGGGCTCATTACGATGTTGGGCGGTAAGCCTCCATCCAACAGTTCGAATCTTTGCATAAGCTTTGGAGCCCTTACGACCGACTTGACCAATTATAATGATGGCGGTCGCAACATAAGCCATCTGGTCTATCTGACTCTGTTCCCACTTACTCTGGGAGTATTCCTGTGGATCGGAGCCACTCCGTAACCCCCTATGGACGGCGCTACCGCAGTTGGGATTACGATGTTGCTTCCCAACAACCTTTCTGCATTGGCCTGTCCGACACGGAAGGGGTGCCGGAAAGTGACTTTGGCGGCCTCTGGCCCCCGCGGCTTACTGTTGCGTGTAAAACTCTGCACTGTGTGGCACGCACTGCAACCGGGTGCAGGGCTTTCCACATACACCCCATTTCCCCATAGCTGGCTGTGTTATGGCCAGTTATAGGGCATAACACGAGCTGCCACAGGAAACAATGGGAATCCAAATTAACAGTGTTTGGTTTCATCATGTAAATTGATACTTTTATAGCGCACTACTCACCCGCAAGGGTCTCAAGGCGCTTGTACGAATACCGCTGTGAAACCCATCCTGGCTTTCCCTGTGAGGTGTCCACTCCTGGGCACCCCCAAGGTGGAGGCCAGGCATCCTTAGCGTTGGGGGGGCTGTTGTGGATATTAAGCAAGCTATTGCCCAGAGTTGCAGAGTGGGACTCCATGATTGGAATAGGCACCGAGGCGAGAATGATCAATTCCGTGGAATTTTGAGCCCAAGACCCGCCGAAGCGGGGAATTGAACCCTGGTCCCGGGCTAGACCTCTGCATCAGGGTCTGCCGCTCTAACCATTGAGCCACACTTCTCCACCGGCGGTCAGAAAAATGCCACTTTTCCCAAACTCTGTAATTGTTGTTGTTTATTTGAGAAACTCGTGCAGCAGCAGATGTTCCAGCACCATCAGCAAATGTTCCTTGCTGCATGTGTAGTCTCGCAATTTCTGCACATGCTAAATGGGGGCCATGGATCATTTTAAGAGGCTTCTGCATACTGGATGTACCGCAGGAATATTTCTTTTCACTTCCTCATGAAATCGTTTTTGGCACAAATTGTTTGTGACTTATAATGCATTTACTTTCTTCTCTTCTGCTGGTATAGCAAAAAACTACCAGACAATATATCTTTATTTTTTTTAGGCGGTTTTGCTCTTTCTCCAAAAGATTCTCCTCATTCTGCTCCAGATAATCTGCTGCAGATGCCATCATCAACAGAATAAAACTCAGAAAAAGAACACCAATCTAAATGCAGCCTCTTGTCTCCCTAAAGTAAACTTTGAGAATTCACACCACACCCAATACATAAAAAAATGGAAAAAATGAAAGCCTATGCCTGGCCCCAAGATGGCCGAGGCCGAGGACATCTCCACCTAATAGTCTGCAACATCCACTAAGCTCTCCGTGTCACCGCCCACTGATTCACTCACTTGGATGTAGGCTCCCACCTCCACCTCAGACCTGCCCAAAGAAACCCCAAAAAGGAGCCTGACCACGCTTTGGACTAGCACGGAGTGCATGCCTGACCTTAAGACGACTGACACTATCCCTCACCTGCAAAAGAGAGTAAGGCACTTAACTCTCTTTAGGTCCCCTATGCACTGGAAGGTGATACCTAGGACGCCAAAGCTGTCTTGCAGCCGGAAGGACGGGGCTCAGAACATCGGTTCCATGGAAGATAACGCTCGCGAGCCCTGGGTTCCCCTTATCGACCCCCACACCCGAGATGAGCAGACCTCCAGAGGGGATATCGAGAGGAGCTACCTGTTTTGCGGCGAGGGGTTTGCCCGAAGAGGGTGCCTTTTGGTTGCCTGACTCTGCAATTACGGTGCCCGTGACCCAGCAGTGCTGCTAATTCTCACTGCTCACCGTGTGGACTCCTGAGGCATGGTTGCATGTGGAGAGCCCTGGGAGTGGCAGCGCGACTTTAACCACATGCCCCTGTTTGCTGCTGAGGAGCCCATCATGGCGGCGGATCGCAGACACGGAATCGAGCCTCCATTCATCAGACTTTGGGTCTCCCCAAAGTCTGCACGGCCCGCAAACTGTGCCACAGCACCCGCCTCCCCCCGCGACGACAAATTGGCAAGAGTAAAACACTGAGGTGACCAGAGCGACCCCATCATGGCCGAAAATGATGACTTCTTCCCCCTTCGCTGAACTTTGACTTACTCTTCCCGTCCAGGACTGCGCCTACCCTTATGCGAACATCTGCAATTCTTTCTTTCCTCCCCGCTCTACTCCTCTCTACTTACCTGCTACTGACCTCTGCCCTCACCTTGTCCTGGCCCTAGTCCCCACCCTGCTTACCCGTGAATTTTCCCTTGGCATGTGAGATCTAGCTATTTTGCCTGATGCCCGATGGAGCAACCTGGTTTAGCTATAGGGGAGAAAGGTCGGGGATTCCATCCTTGGACGTCACCTACCCAGTCGGTCTTCAGCCAGACTTCCTTTCATCTCTCCTGTCATCTCTTCCCCCATCCTCCCTCTATGTCTCTCCTCCTCCTTCTCCATGCTCGTTTTATGTTTCCCTTGAGACATAGCTATTTGGCCAAAGCCCAGTTGAGCTACCTGTTAGCTATAGAGGAGATTGTTTTTTGGGACTCCCCCTCGACCTTCACCTACGCAGCTGGACTTTGGGCAGACCTTCCTTCGTCTTTCTGCTGTATCTCCCCTTACCCCCTTCCCCTCTATACTCCACTTATCTCGTTCTCTATGATCTTGTAATTGTTTTTCTAGAAACTGTGGTATTTTGAAACGGATGTAATCTTGTAATTCTGTTGAACCTCATGTAAAGCGCTCTGATACCTCTGGGTCTAGCCAGCGCTATATAAAACTCTTTAAATAAATAAATCAAAAAATGGGGTGGAACCTTCCTATATTTATGATAGAAAGCTTTTACACCGATCAAATTCATTTCTTTCTGTGTCACATGGAATGCACAACTCCTACGCGGCTCCGCTGCTCTGAATATACGACGTTATAAAATGCATGAAATTGGCATTGAAAATGTATATCAAATATAAATATACTATTTTCTTAAGTCTATCAGTAAATCTGTTTACCTAAAGTAACACTTAAACTGTCTATGTATGTTTTACTACATGCCGGAGTCACGTCCCCTACACAACTCCATAGGTATGTGCCACAAGACAATGTCACAGCTCACGAAAATTTATTAAAATGACCATTAAAACGTTATCCATCAGTTGATATGCTACTTTCCATTCCGTAATATCATATCTCATACCTTAAAAAAACATTGTAAGTCTCAATATATGGGTTTTACTATAGCGAAAACTATGCTGGAGCTATGTACCCAGTGTGACAGGTTGTGAAAGGTGCACCACTCATAATTTTGTAGCAAAAAAATAAAAATAATTATGGAGTTTACAGAAGTGGCCTAGTTCATATTGGAACAGGTTGGTAACCCTTAAACTGCTTTTCTACTACATATAAGCCGCTACTGACATACGGTATAGCTAGGCCATATGACCAAGGAACGACAATCTTACAACAAGCCTTCTTCCAAGTTTCACTCTGCTACTTGCACACTACCAGAGACATATCTGCTTTCATACATCCACTTACCTATCCATACTAGGACTCACTATGCATAAAAAGATAGAACCAGCATTACACCCAGTACGACAGTGAGAGAGGCCCTTAAATATCCATTTAACACCTACAGTATTTATGCACTCACTCACCAACACACAAACACCTTCAGAGACCCTTGAAGCCACTCACAGACCCACTAATCTCTCTATACAGGCACTCATACACCCATTGTCATAAGTTACAGGTAGTTAGTAAATAAACTTTGAAAACCATGGAAATTCACTAAACAAACAAAGGTCAAAAGGACGTTATAGTTTGGAAATAGACCTTAAAAAACCTTAGAAATCCACTGAAAAAAAACAAAGGTTACAGGGACATTATAGTTAGGCTTAGATTTCATTTGTATAAAACCATAGAAATTCAGCAGTTGTAGTTACCTGAGCTCACTATAACTATCACCATGCAATGCACTGCTTATGACCTCACATATTACATCACCCTTGAAATGTTCAGTGACATCACTGATAACATCACAATGACATCTCAAATGACAACACTGATTACACCTCAACTGACCTCACTGTTGACATAATTGATTATATCATCCACAGAACCACTCACACACCCACGTACAACCCATACAACATCTCATACACCTACTCCACTCTCAACCACTGACACCTATTCATAGACCAATACAAACACTATGATACCTAGTCCCTAATTCATAGAGCCACTCACACATCAACTCACCAATAAAGCCTACTAATGTAACCAGTAACCCACATATACAGCCACTCCTGCACCTACCCACTGACCACTACAGAGACTCACAAATCCATTCATTCAGACATGCAGCCACTTACACACCAATTCATACACCCATACAGCCACTCAAATACTACATAAGTCACCCATACACCTACTCACACAGCTCCTTCTTACCAATACAGTCACTCACACACCACTCACTTCCTCACTCATACATCTACTAACACATGTACTCACTCACCTATACAGTCACTGAGACAAACACATACTGTCCCATACAACCTCTCACACTCACTTACTTACCCATACACCCATTCACAAACCCATCCACTTACTCATATATACACCCACACATCCACTTGCTCACCCATGCAACCACTCACATACTCATTCATGTACCTACACAGCCAGCCACCCATGTACCTTCTAATTGATCCATAAAACACCTATGCACCTGCTCAATGACTCATACGGTCACTCATGCACCCTCTTATTCAGCATTTACAGCCACTGGCAAACTTGTACACGCACCCTTCCAAACACTCATTCACCTCTCATTCACCATCACAGCCACTTACATACCCACTCACTCAGCCATGCAGCTACTCACACAGTCACACACTTCATCATACACCCACTGGCACAGCCACTCCATACCCATAGAAAAACTCACATACCACTCAGTCATGTATACATTCTGTCACATATACATTTACTCTTCTGTACCATACTTACAATCTCACTCACTCGCCCGGACACACACTCCCATAGCCACTTACCTTAATATTAAGAAACACTCTCATTCATAAAAGATGTCATCAAAGATATCATCAGTGATGTCATTTGAGATGTCAACAGTGAGGTCATTAGAGATGTCATTAGTGATGTCACTGACCATGTTATGAGAGATGTAATTTCTGAGGTCATAAGCAGTGCATTGTTGGGGCATAAGTTATAGTTAGCTCTGGTAACTCTAACTGCTGAATTTCTATGGTTTTGTACAAGTGAAATATAACTATAATGTCCCTGTAACCTTTGTTTTTCAGTGAACATATATATGTATATAAATTAAATGTAGATATCACATGAGTATGCATGAGGTGACCCCCATAAGTCGATATTATAGTGTTCTAAAAAAACTACCAAAAATAAATATTATATATGGGTGAGTGTGTTTGTTCATGTTATCAAAATGTAGTTTTATTCGTCACATGTAGCAGGACAAGGAGAGGCCTTGATGATGCTTCCAGGGTGGTTCCTGCTGAACAATTCAGGAAAGTTTGAAATGAATTATTCTGTTAGCCTCATCAAAGTATCAGTTTATTTTTCTGCTTTGATTACAAAAGGTAATATATAACCTCATTACACAAGCCATTTTTCTTAGGCACAGGAAGGTTAAGTGATTTGCCCAAATCACAGGGTGTTGTGCCAACCTGGTCCCCCAGTTGCAAAGGAAGCAGCTCAGACCATTAAATCACATCTCATCCTACATTTCCTCAAATCGTGAATTCTTACACAAATACAATACTCAATTAAGAATCGCAAAAAGTACACACAGGCATATATCACAACTTTATCTAAATGTTTCTATGCTTTACTTCTTCCTTTGTAGATGGCCACTGCATGCACATGTTCTTCTTAGTCATTTGATATTCCTTCAATAATGTTTCTCTGTATTTCAGACACATCCTGCTCCTGGACTCAGTTTGCTTGCTCCAAACATAAATGCATTTCCAAACAGTGGCTGTGCGATGGGCACGATGATTGTGGGGATGGATCTGATGAGAGTGACACTCTTTGTGGTAAGCAACTGAATCTTTCCAAATGCAAGCTAAGCAAAGTGTTCTTATCTAGTGAATTACGCCCGCACAGCGATGCTGGATCAGTTACATTATTATAGAAAGGTAAACTTTTTATCTGCTTGAATGAATAAATACTCATGTCATGCATTTATGGGACAGATGAGCAAAAATATGGATTTCGATTACATGGCAGTGACAATTGCATCTAACATGACTTTGAGCCCCTTCTGAAGAATAAAAGTGTAGTGTTTCTCTGATACACCCAGGTACTCCACATATTGGCTTGTCCTTTTTAATCAGTTTTCAGGCTCTCACGTTGGAACACTATCATGGTCATGGTCGGCCAATTTCACATCTGGTTGCTTCCTTGTGAGGTTGAATGTTACTTTCCTGGCCCATTGGGAAACACTACAAAACAAATAGTTCCTAACAAACCTGGAAATGTCTTTGCTGCTTTCTTTCTCATTTCCACCCATTACGCGGTCTGATCCCTTAATATTATATCTATGATTTCCAATTGGCTCAAAAGATGGAAGGGCCTAATGCTTTTCGGAATCCTCAGTTCCTTATTTTGCATTCCTGTTGAAAAAACATTTCTGTTTCTTTGTGTTGCCAAGGAGCTCTTTTGTCTTATCTGAAGAAATAAACTCAAAGGATAATCAAGAGTAGATACTTCAATTTTGTGAGATGAAAGAATGAGCCGAAGTTTGACTTATTAGTGAACATAAATTTACAGCTAAATAACTAACCCTGGGCGAAGCACTACGCTACACTCGCGTAGTTTGCGAAGTTTGCGCATCTTCACACTATGCGAGCTGCACGTAGCACAGTGCGAACACGCGTAGCGCAGTGTAGCGTAGTGCAGCGGTAATTTTTTGCATGTTCGCGGTCCTCAACGTCATGTTCCCGACCGATAACAAGCAAAATGACATCCCGGAGAGACTCTCAACGCGGGGAGGTCAGGTTTCTCATTGCGAGTGGTCGTGCATGCTCGCGTCCGCTCACGATGAGAAACTACCAGTTGACGTTGAGAAAGCTGCTGCTCGAGTAAAAATCTACCCGAGCAGCAGAAAACTACAGCTCGCACTGTGCAAGATGCCGTTTTCAATGATTGCACAGTGCCGGATGCTTGTTCGCACTGTGCAATCATTGAAAATGCATCTTGCACAGTGCAAACATGCTACTACGCAGCTCGCGTAGTGCTACGTGAAGTTCGCGTAGTGCGAAGTGCACTTCGCGTAGCTTTGCTTAGCGCTACTTCTCGAACTACGCCCACCCTTATAAATAACAAAGAAAAATATTCCGCAGTAATGTTAGGGAATGTCAGTCAGGTATAGCTTGGTTCCAGTGGCACAGTGTTCTCGGGGCCCGTCCCGGGAAGGATAGGTATGTGGCCTGAGTAATTACCAGTCTATCAATCAGTCAATCAGTCAGGATTTATAAAGTGTGGCTAATCACACAAGAGGCTATCCATGCACTTGCAGGTCCTGGAGGCTTATTTAACCAAAGAAAAACCAAAGGTGGTGATGGACGGAGCGTTGACAATACAAACACTCACCCCCAGTAAACTGATCCATCACCACCTTTGATTTTTCTTTGTTCGCCCTAAGTTGGTAGGGTATGCTCAGACGTGAGTCCCTTGCTCACTTTGCCACTGGAGTCAAGCAAGCCCGGCTGAAGACGGCTGGAATGCCAGAAACCGGTCCTGGGAAGCTTGATTCCGGTCCAGGGAAGACATGGCTTGGCAGTTCGGGCTGGACTGTTCCCATGAGGCACAGGGTCAGACTGATTTGCATATGGCCATGTCTGAACTGGGGTGGCGGAGTGAGCTAAAGAACGGTGATGGATTAAACCCAGATCAGTTGACTGGGGTGAGTGTTTGTATTGTCAACTCTCCGTCCATCACCACCTTTGGTTTTTCTTTGTTCGCCCTAAGTTGGCAGGGTATGCTCAGACGTGAGTCCCTTGCTCACTTTGCCACTGGAGTCAAGCAAGCCCGGCTGAAGACGGCTGGAATGCCAGAAACCGGTCCTGGGAAGCTTGATTCCGTTCCAGGGAAGACATGGCTTGGCAGTTCGGGCTGGACTGTTCCCATGAGGAACAGGGTCAGACTGATTTGGATATGGCCATGTCTGAACTGGGGCGGCGGAGTGAGCTAAAAAACGGTGATGGATTAAACCCAGATCAGTTGACTGGGGGTGAGTGTTTGTATTGTCAACTCTCCGTCCATCACCACCTTTGGTTTTTCTTTGTTCGCCCTAAGTTGGCAGGGTATGCTCAGACGTGAGTCCCTTGCTCACTTTGCCACTGGAGTCAAGCAAGCCCGGCTGAAGACAGCTGTAATGCCAGAAACCGGTCCTGGGAAGCTTGATTCCGGTCCAGGGAAGACATGGCTTGGCAGTTCGGGCTGGACTGTTTCCATGAGGCACAGGGTCAGACTCATTTGCATATGGCCATGTCTGAACTGGTGTGGCGGAGTGAGCTAAAGAACGGTGATGGATTAAACCCAGATCAGTTGACTGGGGGTGAGTGTTTGTATTGTCAACTCTCCGTCCATCACCACCTTTGGTTATTCTTTGTTCGCCCAAAGTTGGCAGGGTATGCTCAGACGTGAGTCCCTTGCTCACTTTGCCATTGGAGTCAAGCAAGCCCGGCTGAAGACGGCTGTAATGCCAGAAACCGGTCCTGGGAAGCTTGATTCCGGTCCAGGGAAGACCTGGCTTGGCAGTTCGGGCCGGACTGTTCCCATGAGGCACAGGGTCAGACTGATTTGCATATGGCCATGTCTGAACTGGGGTGGCGGAGTGAGCTAAAGAACGGTGATGGATTAAACCCAAATCAGTTGACTGGGGGTGAGTGTTTGTATTGTCAACTCTCCGTCCATCACCACCTTTGGTTTGGCTTATTCAACCAGCCAGGTCTTGACAAACATTTGTAATTCTGGAAGTGAAGTGATGTTCCAGAGGTGCTTGGGAAGGCTGCTCTATCTCTTTGCTGTGATGTGGGAGAAGGATCATCCTCCACTTCTGCTTCGGTAGATGAGTGAGTATAGGCAAGTGAAAGGTAGATGGGTCCTTCATTGTGTACAGTCTTGTGTGTGTGTAGGTCAGCAGCTTGAAGTAGCATCTTTTCTGTATGGGGAGCCAGTGGAGTTGCCTGAGGGGGCAGATTGGTGCATTGCTCTCTAATCCACTCCAAGAAATAAAGAAAACAAGTGAAATGCAGCTAGAGTCCAGAGCAAGCTACCCTGGTTCCAGGATATCAGACTCCCAACCCATATGTATATTTGTTGCTTGACCAAATGGTGTTATAGGCCCCACCCCAAAGGATGTGCTTCCCAGTGTATCTGAAATGCAAGTATTGTGTAAAATCTCATCAATAATTTCACTGCCAATGTTGCAGTGATAATATCAATGATGTCCTAGAAGATGCCATGAGTTATGTAATATGTGTGGTAATTATCAGTGCATGGCAAGGATGCAAGTTACAGTTACCTTATGACATGAGTTATAGCTTCTTGAGATAACTATAATGGCTGAATTTTTATAGTTTTGTGTGTGTCAAATCTGAACCTAAGTATGACGTCCCTATAACCTTTGATTTTTTTTGGGTGAATTTCTAAGGTTTTACTGATTCTATTTCCTACCCACTATGTCCCTGTAAACGTGAGTTGTTTCAGTGAATTTCTACATTTATTAATGCTTTTTCCTTACTATAACGTCCCTGTAACTTTGTCTTTTTCAGTGGATGTCTACGGTTTTTGAATGCTATTTCCTAACTATAATGTTCCTGTAAATGTGCTGTGAGTGCGTGTGTCAGTGGTTGTGTGGGTCTGTGAGGCAGTGACTGTGTGGGTCAGTGAGTGGGTATGTGAGTGACCATATCAGTTTGCATGTAGTTGTGTGAGTACCTCTGTGTGTCTGTGAGTGGGTGTGTTAGCAGTCTCTAGGTCTCTGAGTGGATAAGTGAGTGGTTGTATGGGTATGTGAGTGGTGTTCTGTGTCTTTGAGTGGGTATGTGAGTGGTTGTATGGGTGTATGAGTGGTTTGTGGTTGTGTAAGTGGGTGTTTGAGTGAGTGTATGAATGGTTCTGTGAGTGGGTATATTTTTTAGTTGGGATCTGGATCTGTCACCGATTTACATAGAGGGGTCTGTTAGGGACATCCCAGGGGCCCTATCCGCCTTCTGGGGTCAGGATACCTTTATCCTGAGTCGTTATATCAAATTTTTATTTTATACCCCCGAGAACAGTGTATTCGATTGACAAAATGTCAGCCGCATCTTTTCTTTCACGTTGCGGTCAGCGAAACATGACCATGCCATTGTCAGTGGATCCACAGATATATATATATATATATATATATATACCAAAAAAAGCCCGAATGCTTTGAAAGGCCACACAAGGACGTCCCCACCATCCGGTTTACTGCCTCGCTGTTGCTCGCCTTTCAGTTGCCATCAATTCTGTGCCATGCCGACGCGTTTCGAGGCTACACCGCATCTTCTTCATGGGCAATTACCAAGCATGCAGTGATGATTCACCTCTGTGTGCCCTTTCAAAGCATTCGGGCATTTCAGAGAAGGTATAGTTAGAAATTAGCATTTAAAAAACCATAGCAGGAGGAGGAGCTTAGCGCGCACCCAAGATGGTCGCGTGAGCTCAGAGCTCCCGGACCCTCGCCACCTCCACCGGTTATCCTGCACCTTATCCTGATTTGGACGACGGGCTTTTGTGGTCGTGACCCTGCTGATCATTTCCTCGTTTCCGCATTTCGTCTAGGCTCCCGGGAGCCGGAAATACGGACTTTTGACCATTTTTGGCCTGCTCCATGGTGCTGCCCCGGGCTTGATTTCCCTGCCAGCCGGGTGGTAATTGAATAACAACGGCACTTGTGACTCTCCCCTGCCCGGTCTCCAACTTTCGGTTTTGGTTCCTGTGCCTCCACCTCATGGACTCTGCCTTGGTCGCCTAGGTGATTTGCTCCTCTCACATGGCCCGCAGGTGCTTGGCGATCCTGGTTTTCACTGCTCCTTGACTGGTGGCTGGCCTTTACCGATTCTCCGGCTTGCTGAGGGCGCTTCGAGTGTAGCCATTTTCACTAGGTCTCAGAGTTCCCTTCGGGGGGCACGACCCAAAATGGCCACCAAGCCCGAGGGAGAAAGACGCAAGACCAGATCGGCAGCTCGAGGAGGCTCTGTGCAGTCCAACGTCATGGATCGATACACCCTCACTAAGGGCTCTCCAGGTGGACCGATCAAACCCCCTGCCAACCTTGGGGACGACTCCCTGTTGGATGGAGATCTGTCGTTGAAAGACGTCATGGGCGCCATTAATGGGATGAAGACCACGCTAGGACAGCAATACGAGGCCCTGACCCATAAGTTGGACACAGTTGCCATAGATGTCACCCTGATCAGGGCGGACCTTGCGAAGACTAACGAGAAGGTCAAATCCCTAGATCTGAAGACATCTAGCCTTATTACCGACGTCTCCGAATTACAGACTGAAGTTGGTAACCTGAGGTCCGCCCGTGACTACCTCTCTCGACGCCTGGATGATTTTGAAGGCCGCGCTCGACGGAACAATGTCCGACTGGTCGGGGTCCGGGAGACGACGGAATCGTCATCGGTGGATCTACTAGTGGAGGACCTTGTCCTGAATCATTTAGCGCCCAAAGGCCTTAGCAAGTTTTTTGCAGTAGAACGGGCCCACCGTATCCCGGGTGGCCCGCCTAAGCTTGGAGCTTCCCCGCGCCCCATCATTGCTCAGATCTTTAACTTTCGTGACAGAGACGTGATCCTACAGGCTTCCCGCACGTTGGGCCCTACGGCTTATGAGAATGCTGCGGTTAACTTCTACCCGGACTTCACCCAGCAGGTTCAGAAGCAGCGCCTTGGATTTCAGGGGGTGAAGAGGAGACTGCGGGACAGAGACATGAAATATGCCATGCTTTTCCCGGCTCGACTGCGTGTGGTCTACAATGATCGAACATTTTTCTTTGATCATCCTGGAGCAGCCAGCGACTGGCTGGACTCACTGCCCCCTCGAGAACAATTTGACCGTCCTGATCACTCCGGTGGTGCGGGGGGCGGCCCGGTGGAGCAGGAATGAGGAGCATAATCGGCTCCCGGACCAACATGTTGACTTTCGGCAGTGGTTTGATGCAACGCAAATATTGTCTGCTACTGTGTTGTCAGAACGGGGTGTGGGTGGGGGTCGGGTGAATCTTCCTCCTCAGGGGTTCTTTTCGTAGATTAGTTGTATATCAGGGCGACAGGCACACTGCAAGTTGGGGTGGCTTTTGAGTCTTACGCAGGGGTGCGGGGTGGGGGGTATGTTGATGTTTTGGGGGGTTGAGGGGTTTCGGTTTTTGTTTCTTTGTTTTCTTCAAGGCACTGTACTGATGATCTTCTGCATTTACGTGTTGCGTTGGGGGTGGGGGGACCTTGGGGCGGCCTGTGGGATGGGGGATAGGGGACTACGTATACTGTGTTGGAACGTCAATGGGTTGGGTGATAGAATTAAGAGGGGGGTGGTCTTGCAGTTGCTACGACGCTTGTCTCCAGATGTGGTTTTGCTTTAGGAGACGCATCTGCTCGGCAACACGTGCCATGCACTGAATAGGCGTGGCTATAGTCTCATTGCACACTCAGGTTTCACTTCTGGCTCCAGGGGGGTGGGTATTATGGTTCGGACCTCCCTCCCTCTCGCTGTAGACGATATTATACTTGATGATAGAGGGCGGTACGCCGCCATTGTTGGGCGCTGGGAGGGGAAGGTGATCACTTTGTTTTCGGTCTATATACCGCCGGGCCTCCAAACTACGACCTATGCCGATCTGGGAAGAGTGGTTCTGGGTGTCCCCGAAGGTTTGCTGGTGGTAGGGGGGGATTTCAATTCGGTAGTGTCTGGGATATTTGACCGTTACCCTCCCCGTGTTATCGCACAATCTCAATCCTGGCTGGGGGACTTCCTGGAGGCGCTGGGGCTGGCTGATTGCTGGCGTTTACATCATCCTGGGCAACGCCAGTATACCTTCCACTCTGGGGCCCACGGTAGCCTTTCGAGACTTGATTATGTACTGATACCCTCCTCTCAGGCTTCCCTAATAGGGGAGGTTAAACATCTAGCCAGGGGTATCTCGGATCATTCCCCGCTGTGGTTGGTTGTGAACGCGCACCTGGGTTCGGAGGGTCGTCTCGCCCTGATTAACCCGTGGTACCTCCGCGATCCTAAGACCAGGAAGGAACTCCTTGCAGGGATCAATCACTACTTTGCTGACAACGTTGGTTCAGTGACCTCTTCTGTTTCTCTATGGGAAGCGTACAAAACTGTAATTCGAGGCCAGGCCCTCTCATCGATTGGCCATGTTAAGAGATGTAGGCGGGAGGAGGTTGTCCGTCTTGAGTCTGAAATTTCCGCCCTTGAAGGGGAGTTGGATTCTGGGGTCTCCCCTGAGAAGCTGCACCTTCTAGACCTGAAACAGCTTGAATATAGAGCGCTGGTGACTGATGCTGTGAAAGAGATGGGTCGTGAACGGCAGGGGCGGCTGTATGATGTGGGTGATAAGGCTGGGAAATTGTTGGCTTGGTTGGATAGGAGAGAATGTGCGAGTCGGGTAGTTCCTGTTGTGGTGGATGAAAATGGTGTGAATATCACTGACCCAGCTGGAATCGTGACACGCTTTGCTGACTATTTTCGGGTGGTGTACTCCCCGGTGTCCGACCGACCAGAACGGGACTCCCACTTGCTTCTACGTCATATCTCGCTCCCATGCCTGTCTGATCCAGAGAGGGATCTGTTGGAGGCTCCGCCTACTGTGGATGAAATTGCGACCGCTATCCGCTCGATTCGCTCGGGGGGGGCCTCGGGCCCGAATGGACTCCCCATTGAGCTTTATAAGCTCTGTCCGGATGTATTGGCGCCGTATCTCCGATCGATGTTCTTGGAGTCACTGGAGGAGGGGTTTCTTCCTCCTGACCAGAGACTGGCCTCCATAGTAGTTATCCATAAGGAGGGTAAGCCGCGTGACCGTTGTGAATCCTTTAGACCTATTTCCCTGATCAATGCTGAACCTAAGATCCTGGCCAAAGTCCTTGCTAATCGTCTGGTGTCTGTTATAGGCGATCTGGTTCACCCGGACCAGTCCGGATTTATACCTCACCGAAACACGGCACTTAATCTTCGGCGACTGCATGGAGTCCTCGCAAGAGCGGGGACTCTGCGGGAGCCGGCCACGATCGAGTGGCCTTATCTCTGGGCGGTCCTTAGTAAATTCGGTTTTGGACCCGCCTTTATTCGCTGGGTGCAGTTGCTCTATGCTGACCCCTTAGCCAGGGTGATGGTGAATGGGCGGGCCTCGACCCCCTTTGCTCTTGGTAGGGGGACACGCCAAGGTTGTCCTCTGTCCCCGCTCTTGTTTGCCCTAGCTCTGGAACCACTGGCGGCTTGGTTGAGATGGGAACCGTCCTTGAAGGGAATTAGATGGTCCCCGGACTTTGAGGATCGAATATCTCTGTACGCAGACGATATACTTTTGTACCTTACATCACCTCGTAAGTCGTTAATCGTCCTATTTGACGTTTTGACTTCCTTTCATAAAAATTCCGGTCTAGTTATCAACTGGTCAAAATCCTGTATTTATGTTCTTTCCGGTGACGCTCCACTTCTGCCACGTGGCTGTCCCATATCGGTGGTACTGGAGGGTTTTAGGTATCTGGGGATCTTTATTACCTTGGACCCCGCACTTCGATATAAACGCAATCTGCTGCCCCCCCTCCAGCGCCTCCGTGCGGATGTTGGCACGTGGAGTAGGCTTCCTCTCTCCCCTCTGGGACGAGCAGCGTTGTTTAAGATGATGTCGCTCCCCTGATTTCTCTATGCGCTTCAGAATACGCTCGATGTGGTACCGGCTGGATATTTTCGGGAGATTGAAGGCCTCCAGAGGCAGTTGCTATGGGGGGGCTGGTCTCGCATTGCCCTTTCGAAGCTTACACTCCCGTGGTACGATGGCGGCATCGCTCTCCCTGACCTCCGTCGCTACTATTGGGCCTCTCAGCTGGGGGCCATCAACCATGGCACCTACACTCCTTCGCCAAACCCGGCCTTTGCGATGGATAAATGGTTGTTGCCCGGTGGTGACTACAACAGAGCTCTGTATGCGAAGTCGACCGTCGGGTCACTTACGGGGCCCACTAAAACAGTCCTGCAGGTGTGGCATCGGGCCACGGCTGCTACAGGCTGGGCTGATAAGTTGACCCGTGCCACGCCGCTGTATGCCTCGGATAAACTTGGCTCCCTCTGGCGGTCGAAGGGGTTCGATCGGTGGGACATGATTGGGATCAGCAAGGTTGATGATGTATGGATCAAGGGTAGGATCAAATCGTTTGAGGAAATGAAAGTTGACTATGGACTGAATGATAGGGAATCCTTTAGATATGTACAGGTCCGACACGCGGTCCTGTCTGTTTTCCCCCTGGGTTCGGATGTTCCGGAAGCGTCCCCGCTTGAGGATCGGATACTGGATGGGCATGTCCCTGATAGCACGATCTCCCTCATTTATAAAAAGTTAATCAATACCAGGATTGATCTATTGGATAGCCTTCGGGCGTTGTGGACTAGTGATGGTCTGGAGCTGGATGATGAGGACTGGCAGGCTGCACTCTCTTCTCCTAAAGAGGTAGCTATTCCGGCACGCCTTCGATTTGTCCAGCTCAAAATTCTTCATAGGGTGTATGTGACTGGTCCGCGTCTGGTGCGCATGGGCTTCTCGGCGGATGGATTATGCAGACGTGGTTGCGGTACGGTGGCCACGTTCCTACATATCATTTGGGAATGCCCTGCTGTACTGCGCTATTGGAATTGCGTGCATGAGGTAATGAGTGAGGTTACGGGTGTGCGGTTGAAGCCTGAAGCGGGGAGATGCTTGTTGAATGTTTGGGAACCGAATGATTGTACCCAAGCGCAGCTTCGATGGGTGACACTGGGTAACATGATAGCCAAGCGTGACATTGCCCAGCTTTGGGGCGCTCAGAGGCCTCCTACGATTCTGGCATGGCAACAGAACATGGACTGGTCCATGTTTCGTGAAAAGACTGTGTATGTCTCCCGGGGCAGACCTGGCAAGTGGGGGAAAGTTTGGACTCAATGGAACGCGTACCGTGGAGATATATGTACCCCCCCCTTTCGGAATTTGATCCTGACCTGTCTTCCTCCCAACCTTATGTTTCCTCCGCAGAAGTATAGATATATTGATTGTTTCTGTTCTCCTTCTCTTCCCCCCATCCCACAGTATATTTTGAATGCGATAATGTTAGCTTTACGTATGTACCCCCCCCACAAACCACATGATGACACGCTTGTACTGGACTGCCTTGTTTTCTTTTGTTTCTCTATTTTCTTGTTCTTTAAATTCAATAAAAAGTTAAAAAAAAAAAAAACCATAGCAATTCACTGAAAAAAAACATCGGTTTCAGGGACTTTATAGTTAGTTGGACATTTCACTTGCACAAAACTAGTTAGTTGAGCTAACTATAACTCACGTCCCCACAATGCACTGCTGATGATGTCACATATTACATCATTCATGACATGGTCAGTGACATCACTGATAACATCACTGTTGACATCTCAAATGACATCACTGATAACATCACTGATTACATCATCCAGTGACTGTGTGTTTCTGTAAAGTTTAAATATGTTTATATATATATATATATATATATATATATATATAAATATAGGTCAAGGTGTATTGGAGAATGAGTGGGTGTATGACTGTCTGAATGGATGATTTAGTAGGTGTAATATTGGCTGTATAAGTGAGTGATCCAACATTTCTTACTGAATGCATGGGTTAGTGAATAAACTGTGTGACTATCTGTATCAGTCTATCTGTTGGTATATAATCGGGTGCATGGGTTGGTGAGTAGCTACATGAGTGTCTATATGGTTATTGATTGCTTGTCTGAGTATTTGTATGGGTGCCTGAGTGTCTGTGTGGGTGGGTGGGGTATGGGTGAGTCACTGAATGGATTTGTGAGTGGGTGATTCACTGGATGTATGGGTTCAAAGTACGCCTGTGAGGGGCTGTATGGGTGGGTGAGTGTGTGTATGGATGTGTTGGTGAGTGAATGGATGTCTCAGTGGTACATGTGTGAATAACTACATATGTGAAGGACACAAGAGAGGTGCAGAAACAAGCAAGAGTAGTGCAGAAGGAGGCAAGAGAATTTCTGAAAGAAGCAGCAGAGGTTTAGAAAGAAGCAAGAGAAGAACAAAAAGAGGCAAGAGATGTGCAGAAAGAAGCAAGAGCAATGCAGAAAGAACCAACAGAGGTGCTGAAAGAGGCAACAGAGGTGCAGAAGGAGGCGCGAGGGGTGCAGAAAAAAAGGAAGAGGAGTGCAGAAAGAAGCAACAGAGGTGCTGAAAGAGGCACGAAGGGTGCAGAAAGAGGCAAGAGAAGTGCAGAATGAAGCAACAGAGGTACAGAAAGAGGCAAGAGTGGTGCAGAAAGAGGGAAGAGAGGTGTAGAAAGAGGCAAGAGAGTTGCATCAAGCGAGACGAGTGGTACATAAAGAAGCAGGAGGGGTACAGAAAGAACCAACAGAGGTGCAAAAAGATGCAAGAGGAGTGCAGCAAGAGGTAGGAGAGGCGCACAAAGATGCATGAGAGGTATAGAAAGAGGCAGGAAGGGTTCAGAATGAAGGAATAGAAGTGCAGACAGAGGCTAGAGAATTACTGATAGAAGCAATAGAGGTGTAGAAAAAAGCAACAAAAGTGCAGAAAGAGGCAGGTAAGGTGCAGAAAAAAGCAAGAGCAGTGCAGAAAGAACCAACAGAGGTTCAAAAAGAGGCAAGAGGTGTTCAGAAAAAGGTAGGAGGTGCTCACAAAAAAGGCAAGAGTGGTAGATCAAGAGGCAGGAGGGATGCAGAGAGAAGGAAGAGAAGTGCAGAAATATAATAATAATAATGATCCACATTTGTAAAGCGCACAATCACCCGTAAGGGTCTCTAGGCGCTGGGGGCCGTCGGGAAGATTAAGCAAGCTATTGCCCAGAGTCACATGGTGCTGGGCTAACCGGCCGCCGGAGCCGGGGATCGAACCCTGATTCCCAGATTCCAGCGTCAGTCGCCCTGGCCGCGGCGCCACACCTCTCCTAGAAAGAAGTAACAGAGGTGCTGAAAGAGGCATGAAAGGTGCAGAAAGAGGCAAGAGAGTTACACGAAGAGGGGTGCAGAAAGAGGCAACAGGGATGCAGAAAGAAGCAAGTGAGGTACAGAAAGAGGCATGAGAAGTGCAGATAGAGGCAAGAGAGGTACAGAAACAGGCACAATAAATGCAGAAAGAGTCAAGAGAATTGCTGAAAGAAGCAATAGAGGTGTAGAAAGAAGCAAGAGAAGTGCAGAAAGAAGCAAGTGAGATTCAGAAACAGACAAGAAAGGTACAGGAAGAGGAAAAACGAATGCAGAAAGAGGCAACAGGAGGGCAGTAAAAAAGCAAGACATGTGTTGAAAGAAGCGTGGGAAGTGCAGAATGAAGCAACAGGGGTGCAGAATGATTCAAGAGTAGTGCAGAAAGAAGCAACAGAGGTGCAAAAGGAGGCAAGAGGACTGCAGATAAAGGCAAGAGAGTTGCGGAAACATGCAAAAGAGGTACAGAAAGATGGAACAGAAGTGCAGACAGAGGCAAGAGAGGTACAAAACAGGTAAAAGAGGTGCAGAAAGAGGCAAGACGGGTGCAGAAATTTGCAAGAGAGGTGCAGAAAGAAGCAAGAGCAGTGCAAAAGAACCAACAGAGGTGCGAAAAGAGGCAAGTGAGGTGCAAAAGGACGCAAGAGAACTGCCTAAAGATGCCAGAGTGTTGCAGAAAGGAAAAAGGGGTGCAGAAAGAGGAAACAGGTGGGCAGACTGAGGAAACAGAGGTGTAGAAAGAGGCAATAGGGGTACAGAAAGAAACAAGTGAGGTGCAGAAAGAAGCAAGATAAGAACAGAAAGAAGCAACAGAATTGCAGAAAGAGGGACGAGGAGTGGAGCGAGAGGCCAGAGGGGTACAGAAAGAAGCAAGTCAAGGGCAGAAAGAAACATAAAGAAGTGCCGAAAGAAGGAACAGATGTGCAGAAAGATGCAAAAAAGGTGTAGAAAGACATAAGAGGGGCATAGAAAAAGGCAAGAGAGGTACAGAAAGAGGGAAGAAGGGTGCAGAAAGAGGCAAGAGGGTACAGAAAGAAGCAAATGACGTGCAGAAAGAGGCAACAGACATGCAGAAAGAGGCAAGAGAGATGCCGGACATAGAAGAGATTTGCAGAAAGAGGCAAGAGAAGTGCAGAAAAAATGAAATGTGCAGAAAGAAGCAACTGAAATGCAGATAGAGGAAAGAGGCAAGAGTGGGGCAGAAGGAAGCAAGAGTGGCTTGTACATTAGTACCAATTTAACACTTACATTTAGCAATAATTAACAGGTGACCATTCTAGGTTTGCAAAGGGCCTTCCAACACGCTGTAACACTTGTTGCTGCATTTGTGGTAACGTTTAAGCCGTTTGAGCTAGAAACAACGCTTTTTTGTTCAAATATATGGATTAGGGAGCAGATGATGAATTATGTGGCTAATGACAGAAATGTATATCTGTGCGAAAGTCAGTGCAGCCAAACAGTTGCATACGTCCAGTGGCTCTGCTCATACCTCTGACTAGGTCCAGAAGTGCTTGTCAGTGATTCCTTCTTCTTTGTCTCATTGAGTTTATAGTTGAGCTTCTATGGAAACGAGGAAGACTAAACCTGACATTACCACTCCACAACACAGACAACCATACCACATAATTACTCTCCATAACACATAATCCACTCTACATAACCCCTATAAAATAAATACCACATATTTTCTATCCACATATTTCACTGCACAACTTACCACATAATTACACTACTCACAACGTACATCCACTCCACTCCGAAAAACATTAAAAACGTTTACATTTATATTGCCAATAGCTCAAACTCTCGCAAATGTGAAACCTATAACATTGCAAACACTTCTTTAACTACTAGTCGCGTTTGCAGAGTGGTGGAGAAAGAGTGGTGGGTCTCCGACTAGCGCTAAGGAATTCCGCGGCATAGGACTTACAGGAGGTACCATGAGTGCTTCTTGGCCCCCAAAGTCCCTCAGGAGTAAAATGGACTTCTTCCCCCATCCCGTAGTCTGCCAGGAGGTGCGTTTTGCAGAGTGGTGGAGAAAGGGGGGCAAGGCCTCCGAAGACGTTTTAGCAATCCCACTGTGTGGGACTTACTAGAGGTAACAAGAGGGGTAGCTGGTCCCCAAGGATATCCTTGGGGGCCAACTACTCCTTATTACGTCCAGTAAGTCCCACACAGCAGGATTGCTAAGTTGTCATAGCAGGCCACGCCCCCTTTCCCCACCACTCTGCAAACACACTTCCTGGCCCGCACTTGGATGGGGATTGAAGTCCCCTTCGCTGCTGGGGCTCATTCAGGGGCCAACCAGCCTACCTCTTACCTCCACTAAGCCCCACACAGTGGAGAAGCGTGGCTCAGTGGTTAGAGGCGGAAGACCCGGAAGCTGAGATCAGCCGTGGACCAGGGTTCGATT
Organism: Lissotriton helveticus; assembly: GCF_964261635.1. Taxonomy (NCBI): domain Eukaryota; kingdom Metazoa; phylum Chordata; class Amphibia; order Caudata; family Salamandridae; genus Lissotriton; species Lissotriton helveticus. The sequence continues at coordinate 1,689,870,852 of NC_136061.1, read as the reverse complement.
CCCCGCCTCGGTGGGTCTCGGGCTCAAAAATTCCACGGACTCGACAATTCTCGCTCCGGTGCCTACTCGACTCACGGGGTCACACTCTGCGACTCTGGGCAATAGCTTGCTTAATCTCCACTACGGCCCCTTGCGGCGGGATGCCTGGCTTTCACCTTGTGAATACCCTGCCGGGGTATCTCACAGGGGAATACCAGGACGGGTTCCCTAAGCAAGCGCCTTGAGACCCCTGGGTGATTCGTGCGCTATATAAATCGAAATACATTTACATTTACATTTACATATTGCTGAGGGGTGGACAAAGGCCACCCACCTTCCCCCACCACTCTGCAAATGCGCCTCCTGGTGAATTCTAAGTTGGGGTATTAAGTCCCCTTCATTCCTGTGGGTCCCTGGGGGCCAACTAGCCCACTGGGAACCTCTAGTAAGCACCACACACCTGGATTGCTGAGCGTGGTTGGAGGCCAAGCGCTCAATTTACACCACTCTGCAAAAGCAGCTCCTGGTGCATTGCTGTAAGGGGGATGAAGTCCACTTGTGTCCTAAGGTCCTCAGGACACAAGAGAACTTCATTGCCCCACCACTGGTATGCACAGAGGTGCATTTGCAGAGAGCTGTAAAAAGGGACGTGGCCTCGGGCCATCTCTCTGCAATGCAGCTTGGTGGCGCCTACTGGAGGTACCTGGTGGGCTAGTTGGCCTCCAGGGACCCTCAGTATTCAAGGGGAATACATTTGCCAACTTACACTGTGCAGGGGGCGCGTTTGCAGAGTGTGTGTGATTTGATATTAGTGGCAGGTCCAGGTCGCGGAGGAGGCCCAGCTGTAATGCAGCGACGACCACACCACCCGGTGTGATCATTACAGGAGGCTGTGCTCACGAAGGAGTGAATGTGCGGCAGCTAGAAGTATCAACTACCTCACCCCACTGTGGTTATTAATTTATCGTACGCTGCTGAAAGACGGACTCACTGGAGTTGAACAAGGCAACCACAAGTACCATGAAACAGTGCAACCGGCAACGCCCACTGGGGCGGGGACTACTAGATTATAATGGTTGCTGAAGCCGGTCTTTTGCAAACGTGCTATTGCCCATGATGAAGAGTCAGGAGGACTCGAAACGCGTCGGCACAGGATGTTTGTTTTTACAGAAACTGCCTGCAGCCTTCTTGAATAAATGCACATTACAAAACCTACCTGTGTGAGGCTCCTCCAAGCTTTGGTGAAACTTGTGAGATTTGATATATATATATATATGACCGCAGGGACAGCCGAAACGCGTCATGACTAGCTGTTGGGGCGAATAAATTATATGCTTCACAAGAAGTGGTCCATGCCTTGTTTTTCACCTGAGTGGTGGAGCGCTGCGAGGTATTGCGTATATATATATATATATATATATATATATATATATATATATATATATATATATATATATATATATATATATATTTCCAAAAATACCCTCGCAGGCAATGAGCACGCACTCGGGAGAATCTTTTCTTTTCAATTCTTTATTGCACCAAAGTTCTTGCAGTTAGCTACCAACGCGTTTCACCGCCTACAGACGGCTTGATCACGGTCAATAATCATTCACTCTCAACTACCTATAAGGCGTGGTTGTGCAAAGTCACATGATTTTCAAAACTTCCTGTCAAGGCTAAAGGATTGTGGGCGATGTAGTTGCATAACTTACACATACCGCTAAGATCAATATTAATTGTGTGCACCTCGATGCTTTCAACATTATTTTATCTGTATAATTATAACAGACCTAGATTAATCAATCTCGCCCTCTGGTGGGCTCTTGCTTGTAATTTCAGATGATTTCCCGCCCTCCAGTGGGCCTGAGGCATTCATATAATATATACATCCTTCAATTGTATGCAATAACAGCGTGGAGTTAATAACCATCTTAACAACGTATTCCTCTATTGCACATATACTGTTGCTACGTTCAATTGACATTTACGGAAGCAAAAAAAGATTTTTTTTACATATATACAGTTACATAGTCCCGATTTGATACTACTGCAGGTCAGTTTCTTACTTATTTACAAAGACCAATATATTTACAGATGAACATAAAGTTCTTCACTCTGGTTCAGACCTTCCGGATGTAAAGTTCTGAAATTCAATATTTGCCGGGATTCCCTGCATCTTAATTTTCGTTCTCTGTCATGTGGAACAATGGTTAATCTAGGTCTGTTGCCTGCGAGGGTATTTTTGGAAATTGAATTCGGCGGAGCTCTGCCGAGGAACACGCACCGGTGACAGAGCGCCAGGGGTCAACCAAGCTGAGCCAAGTTGTGGGAAATTTGGAGGCGGACCAGGTGAACGCCAAATGGAAGCAAGAAGTAGCACGGACATGAGCGGAGGAGAGTAACGAGCGGGCCGGCGGACCGACATCGGAGGGTGAAGGTAAGCACGGTTTCAGTTCCGATCTCTGACTGCACATTAGCGCTCAGTGACAAGCGACCTACGCGGATATTTGGTTCATTCCGAGTGGAATAGGGGTGAATCTGTTGCGCTGGACACACATCCACAATCACAAACAATCCGAGACGATTGGAAGTGGGAGCAGTTACAAACAGCAGCAACACAGTTATTCAGCCTCTCGGGAGAGATCTAAGAACTGTCCAAGTGAGAAAGAAAGTGGACAATAATTATATTATTCAATCCGAGCATCTAAGTGAAAAAGTACTTGCAGTTAAGAACCGAATTGAAAATGGAAAAAACAGAAGCAAAGCGGAGTGAACAATTGGTTTCTCTTTTTGATGAAAGTGCAGTGATACAGCAGAAAGACGTAAACAAACAGAACACACAGAAATCCGACACTAGGAGTAAACTGAAGGTATGGGAAAAAGTGAGCAAAAAGGAAATAAATAAATGGTGGGAACTGATTACTCTAAAAAAATATCTTGAAGTAAAAAGAGTGCCAAGGGGCTTACGAATGTCATTAATGCCCAGTTAGCAAGATGTCTCGGATGAACTGCTGAATGAATGGGGACAACATCTATTGGAGTCCTCGTTAGGACTAATGATCATATTGGTAAAACATCTGGAAAAGTCATTGGCAAAAATTAAAGAGGAATTACAGGAGTTAGAAAAAGAGTTGGCAAAAATAGAAATGAATCAAGAAATGACGAAATTGAAAACGGACCTGGAAAAATATGTGGAAAAACATGAGGACACTGTCAGAAATCGCAAAGAAATGAAATACCAAAGGGACAAAGAGGATTATGCACATGGACGCATATTTACATATGCAAAAAAATTTGACATTTTTCAAGTCCAGAAATTAAGCAAACAGAATTCTGAAAGTCAGTCAAGCGCAACGTCATTGACATCCGTGGGGACTAATGAAGAAGGATCAGAAGAGAACATGGACAAAACTACCCGGGATTTTTTAGGGGATATGAGGCTAGTTCTCAGCCAAAGAATGTGGGAACAAAACCAAAATCAGAGCCAAGGAGGAAGAGCCAGAGGCAGAGGACGCAAATGGGTACCCAGATCAGGTGCCCCGGCATTATCAAAAAAACCAGGAGAGGCAACAGGAGGAAGTGGCTCCTCCGAAGAAATCGGAACGAAGACAAGGAGCATGCGTCAGAAAACCTTAAAGTGAACTGGCAAGAAGATAACATAACGGATGATTTGGTGATAATGAATCTATCATCACGTCCCCTGAATCCGAATGAGCAATCACTATTAAAGTATGGAATCAACTTTTGCCCCACGGAAACAATGGATATGGCGCAGACGCGCATAGATATATACAAATATATCTGGAAAATTAAACTGGCAAAGATATTTCAGGAAAATTTAGAAATGTCAAACTATGCAAATAGGAAAAGGAACAAACAAACGGAAATAAACATGGAGGTGCAAGGACTAACAGCAAGCAATCTACCAGCACTAATGACCCTGGTAAATCTGGATGTCATGGAGGGAAATGATGTGATTACTGAAGAAGTGGCCTGCCCCCAAAAGGGAGCCGGTCTCAGTGGAAAAAAACCTTTGTCCAAGTTCTATCCGCAATTGCCACAAGGAAATAAAATCGACCTTTTTCAAGAGGCAGTAATTCAAGACATCTACAAAATCAAATGCACGAAATATCGGGATAACCTGAAAATGGAGGAAAGAACTGCTCTAAAAAACCTTATGGAAGATCAAACGATAACAATAAAAATGGCCGATAAGGGGGGAAATATTGTTATTTTGGACAAAAAAGACTACATAACTGAAGCCCATTCTCAGTTAAGAAACAAACAATACTATAGGAAATTGGAGCAAAATCCCACCCAAATTTTCAAAACAAATCTGGATAAAAAAATAACAGATTGGTGCAGTGAAAACCTGATTGACATCGATGAAAGCAAATTTTTAACAACGAAGCACCCTGTAACTGCGACTATCTATTTCCTACCGAAAGTTCATAAGAACCCACTAAAACCACCAGGGAGGCCAATTGTTTCGGCGAAGGGCTCGCTTATGGAACCGGTGGCGAACTATATTGACTATTTTCTCATGCCTTTTGTACTGAATCTAAGCTCATATCTACGAGATACAGGTGATCTTTTGAAAAACCTGCAAGATCTATCGTGGCAACCCACTTACATGTTAATCACAATGGATGTAATTGCTTTGTATTCAAACATAGACCACAGCATTGGCATAAAGGCATGCGCATTTTTTCTAAAAGAAAGGAATATACAATTTAACAGACACAACCAGATGCTTCTGGACATGATTGAATTATGCCTTACTCAGAACATCTTTCTCTTTGGGGAAGAAATCTATCAGCAAGTCAAGGGGTGTGCGATGGGCTTCTCCTTTAGTCCAGCATTTGCATGTCTCACGATGGGATGGTGGGAGCAACAGGTGGCCTGGCATCCGGACAATGATCATCACGTGAACAAAATAGCAAAATGGCTGAGATACATTGATGATCTTTTGATAGTGTGGGATGGAACAGCGGAGGAATTTGAGGCTTATTTCAAAATATTGAACTCCACGGATACAAACTTGACGTTTACATACACCATCAGTCGGGAGGAAGTAACCTTCTTGGATACCAAAATCTATATTCATGACAACAAAGTGGAGACCACTCTATATAGAAAAGAAACCTCAACAAATGCCACCCTTCATGCGGAAAGCTTCCACCAGCCATCAGTAAAAAATAACATACCATACGGAGAATTCCTGAGGCTACGTCGCATATGCTCACAGGAAAAGGACTGGACAATGAGCAGTTGCGAGATGGCCAAAAGATTCGCTCGACGGGGGTACAAAAAAGGAACTATCATGAAAGGCTGGACAAGAGCGAATGAGACAAAAAGAGAGGACATATTACAAACGAAACCCAAAAAAAAGGACATGCTGTCCTCGGAAAATCAGAAAGTAAGACTAATCATGGACCACTCAAGAGAATCGAAACAAATTGTTAACATCATAAGGAAAAACTGGAAAATCCTGCATCTAGATGAAACTGTGGGGAAAATCATGGGCAAACATCCGGAGGTGACATACAGAAGAGCTACGAGTCTGAGGGACAAACTAGTTCACAGTCACCATCAAAACCCAGAAATAAAGAAAAAAGGCATCCAATGGCTGAAAACCAAAGGTTTTAAAAAATGTCAACAATGCAAAGCATGTCAGATTGCGGTGAATAAAAAAGAAGTAACATTGCCAAACAATAAAACTTGGGTCATCAAACAATTGATAAATTGCAAAACTGAATACGTTGTGTATGTGATTGAGTGCCCGTGTGCATTAAAATACATTGGGAGTACAAAGAAGGAATTGAAGCTACGAATTCTAGAGCACATAAGAGCAACGGCGAATAAAGACAGGGGCAACGCCGTGGCCAAGCACATGGAAGCGTCACACAACGGGGACTGGAAACTTCTAAAATTCTATGCACTGGAAACCATTGTTCCACATGAAAGAGGGGGGGACAGAGAACGAAAATTAAGATGCAGGGAATCCCGGCAAATATTGAATTTCAGAACTTTACATCCGGAAGGTCTGAACCAGAGTGAAGAACTTTATGTTCATCTGTAAATATATTGGTCTTTGTAAATAAGTAAGAAACTGAGCTGCAGTAGTATCTGTAACTGTATATATGTAAAAAAAATCTTTTTTTGCTTCCGTAAATGTCAATTGAACGTAGCAACAGTATATGTGCAATAGAGGAATACGTTGTTAAGATGGTTATTAACTCCACGCTGTTATTGCATACAATTGAAGGATGTATATATTATATGAATGCCTCAGGCCCACTGGAGGGCGGGAAATCATCTGAAATTACAAGCAAGAGCCCACCAGAGGGCGAGATTGATTAATCTAGGTCTGTTATAATTATACAGATAAAATAATGTTGAAAGCATCGAGGTGCACACAATTAATATTGATCTTAGCGGTATGTGTAAGTTATGCAACTACATCACCCACAATCCTTTAGCCTTGACAGGAAGTTTTGAAAATCATGTGACTTTGCACAACCACGCCTTATAGGTAGTTGAGAGTGAATGATTATTGACCGTGACCAAGCCGTCTGTAGGCGGTGAAACGCGTTGGTAGCTAACTGCAAGAACTTTGGTGCAATAAAGAATTGAAAAGAAAAGATTCTCTCGAGTGCGTGCTCATTGCCTGCGAGGGTATTTTTGGAAATTGAATTCGGCGGGGCTCTGCCGAGGAACATGCACCGGTGACAGAGCGCCAGGGGTCAACCAAGCTGAGCCAAGTTGTGGGAGATATATATATATATATACATATATATATATATATATATATATATATATATATATATATATATATATATATATATATATATATATATATATATATATATATATATGATGCTCCGCTGCTGAAAGCAGAAAGGACCAGCACTCTCGTTGTTTTTAAATCCAATTAGGATTTATTCGTGCAATCAAGTAAACAACAGACACGTTTCAGCCTTAGCTTTCGTCAGTGTCGGCGAACGTCTTAGGAGCGGAAGTTAATGTATGTTTACAAAGTACAACAAAATAGATGAAGGACTATACATGAATAATCCGTCAGCACCATATTGGAGTGTGAAAATTAACGTAAACACAATTCATTCAGTGCTAATCATTGTATACAGTTCATTGCTGTTTCATTTCATGATTTCAGTACTAAATATACAAATTAAATATTTTATCTTAATCAAAGGAGACTGTTACTATGCTCTACCTCTCATTATGTTATATATTATCAATCGCACACTGATCAACACATGTCATTGTAAGTTATGACTTTGAGTTATTCCGCCCTGGATGGGCAAGCACAGTCTACTGTTTGGGATAAATATCTCACAATTTTATCCTGTGCCCCAAATGGGTTTTTAATATGTTTGGTCACTTATTACTTTTATTTCATTACAGATTGTGTTAAACAATTTTTTTACATTGCTATAATCCTTCAATCCTCGCCAGGACATCTAATAGTGCTGTTCAAGTTAATTTATCATAAATGAGTTATCAGCTCCTCCCCACCATTCAGCCCATTAGGAAACTTGGTCTGGAGTTCGATAATATATCTCGACTCCAGACGTCGTAACCTTTTTTCTCTATCTCCTCCACTGTTTTCAAACTGTAAGAGTGTTCTGTTGCTATTATGGTGGTTAGCAAAGTGACGAGCTACTGGGTAATTCTCATCTCGATTAGCGATTGCTCTTTGGTGCTCTAGCACTCGCATTTTCACTGCATTTACTGTACTGCCCACGTAGCGATGGCCACATGGGCATTCCAGACAGTAAACTACATGTGTCATGGTGCATGTCATGAATTTTTTCGTGCACCCAGGGATCTGATATGTCAGGGTTCTTTTGCTTGTACTGCAAGCTTTGCATTTCCCACATGGGAATGAACCATGAAGGTTCTGCAGACCTGAGCATATTTTTGGTCTTGAGAGATGACTCTGTACCAAATGATCTTTTATAGATCTTGATTTTCTTAAAGATATTTTAAGATAATCTGAGAGTTCTCTCCCCACCACACTGTCTGACTTTAATATTTTCCAATTTCTGCACAGAATCTTTCTTATTTTACTGGCTGCTGTTGAGTAATTTGGATCAGTCTCAGATTCCCTGTGTCCACTCCTGATTTACGTGTTTGTGTATCTTGCAGTAGTGTTTGTCTTTCTTTTCCTTCGACTTTCTCTTTAGCCAACTGCAGAGTTTTGTGTGAATAACCTCTGGATTTAAAACGTTTGAAGCTGTCACTAGCTACCTTTTCATAGTCTATGTTCTGTGAGCTTTTCCTTTTGATTCAGAGTAGTTCCCCAGAGGGGATTTGCTGGATGGCTACTACACCCATGTAGAACAGAGTTCCCGGCCGTGGATTTACGGAACAGGGGTGTTTGGATGACATCAGAACTAACAAAAACCTTAAGAGACAAGAAATTCACTTCCCTGGTGCTCCTCTCCCTGGTGAATTTCAGGTTTAATTCATTGTTGTTATATATATGCACACTACGCACTATATGCACCTATAGATAGGACCTAGTCTCTACAGGAATAATTTTTTTTGTTTTGCTAATAATCTTCACAAAATGTTTAAAAAAACGTGTGTGCTAGTCACTTCAGCTTCTGTCTAAAAGGTTTCGGGGTGATCAGTCAAGTGAGGGCAGAGAAAAAGGGGGGGTGTCCCAAAAAGCATTTACCCAAAGCCATTTCCTCTAAGGATTTTTGACATGACTGCAGTCCAAACCACTGAATTGAATTACACCAAATTCGGCAGAAAGCTATATCTTGGTCAAGAAAGATTAGTGCAAATTTAGTGCAAATCATTTGAGTCGTTTTGGAGTTATTAACTGAAAAAGATTTATGTATATCTAGACATGTGGACACACTGCGGACCCTCTGCCGTGGATCCGCAGATCCCCACACCAACAGCAATGCCATGATTGGCTGCCCGCAATCTGAGAGGACAGTTGCTGCCACCTGTTTGTGCATCTGGACTCGGTTCCCAGGTGGGAAAATAAAATTTAAAATGGAAAGCATTACTCAGGGTAGAGTTACCCTGGTTCCAGGGGACTAATTACGGGGTCAGTGAGGCCAGAAATAGTCCCCAAATATTTATTTTAGCACATAAGGGTCCGTGAATCCACAGTGATGCCCAGCACAATCCCCTATGTATGTAGATCTGCATATTTAGCCCTGATAAAAAAACATATACACCCACTCACAGATGCACATACGTATTCACACACACACTCACTTACACACCCACCCAACCACTCACACACCATAGTCACTCACATACCCACTCACAGACCCACAAAACCTCTCTCACACCCACTCATAGACCTTCACAGCCACTTACACACTGACCTGTACACCAACACAGCCACTCACACACACACCCACTCACACGCCCATACATCCACTCATACACCTACTCATAGACTCACAAAACCACTCACAGACCCACACAGTCACTGGCAGAGCTAATCACACACTCACATGCCCTCTTACACACCCACACAACCACTCACAAACCCACTCACTCACCCATACAGCCACTCGTAAACCTACTTACAGACCCACAAAACCACTCACACACCCACACAATAACTCAGACACCTATGCACACATCCATGCAGCTACTCCCACACCAATTTCCCCACCCATACAGCCACTCACACACGCATATAGCCACTCTCACACACACACACAGTCTCTCACACAGCCACTCACACACCCACACACAGGCAGTGATACACTTAAAGAAATTGCAACATCATATGTTTTTATTAAATGTGTTGTTTTGTGGTATTGAATGTATGATTTTGGTCGAGAACGTATCCACTGATCCATAAAAATAAGAATAAAAAATAAAGACAAGGTGCATTGTATTTATAGAAAGACAAGAAAAGTTGCCGTACCTTCATTTTTTAACCTTTAGTTTCAAAATATATAATAAGAATGAATGTGTGAATAAAAAGTATTTATAAACTTGTGAAAATGTACCTCAGTAAATTGAACTTATGGGTCAAACTGTAGTGCAATTTAAATTTTTTTTACACTGTGAAATTCTCTAGAAAATTGAAAGTTCACAGGGATGTAATAGTTAGTAAGGAGCATTAAAAAACATTGAAATTCACCGAAAAACTAAAAGGCTACAGAAACAAGGTTAGGAATTACAACGTAAAAAAACGTAGAAATTCACAGAAAAAATCAAAGGTCAAAGGGACTTTAATGTTAGGTTCAGATTTTAAAACACTCGAAATCGTAGAAATTCAGCAGCTGTAGTTACCTGAACTAACTATAACTTATGAACCCCATAATGTCCTGCTTATGATCTCACTCATTACATCACTCATGACATGGTCAGTGACATCTCTGATTACATCACTGATGATTAGACAAGGTTGTGGGTGGTATGGGGTTGGCTGCATGGGGGAGTTGGCCGCAGACCAGGCCCGCAGGCCAACCCCCCACCATGACCGGTCAAAGGCCATGTGTAGCATCAGTTGGATTCATGAATGGTAATCAAATATTACTATATGTCGAGATAGAATAAAAAATATTAGAAATTCACTAACAAACCAAGATTACAGGGACGTTATAGTTCGGTTCAGATTCTACCCACACATAACCATAGAAATTCAGCAGTTATAGTTAGAGTTAACTCAAGTAACTATAACTTGTGCGCGGGGATATTCCTGTTCAACAACTTCTGAATATAACTATGAGAAGTGGGTGATCCATGCAGCAAAAGAAATATTACTATCCAGCAGGACATGGATGTGGGAATCACCATTTGCGAGGCAGCACCAAGAGGAGCAGTGGTCCTTACCGTTGATGGCACTCAGCATTAAATCCCATTTAGCACACTTCCAAGCTTTTCTGGCGCTTAATATCATAGCTTTGTAAAGTGACCAGGCTTCCTGGATCATGTTTCTATTCCCAGCTTTGATGGCATTGAAAAGAGCAAGCCTAGCTTCTCAACAGAATTTAGAGTACCAAGGGGCCTCTTTCTTCTTTTTACAGGTGGCCGTGAATTCTACTAGAAAAAGATACCTAAGGAGTCAAACATAAAATCATGAAAGGCACTAAGTCTCAACAAAGAATCAGTTTGCTCCAAGGACACACTCTCAGTCACTACTAAGGGTGGGTGGAGCTCGCAGTGTTCAACTATGCGGAATTCCGCAGAGTTGAGTTCCGCTTGACCTGGAGAAAAGAATAAAGTCAAACTGCAGGTTCCTCCTGAGTATTATGGCGCTTGACCTTCCATCCTGTCCATACTCTGCACTGCAATACCCCATATTGGGAAGACCTAATCAGTGCCTGTGATTCTCTCAAAAGCACATGTGATGCAAAGTCTGAAGAATGGTGAAAATAGAAAAGGGGCGGCATATGAGGTATTTGAGAACATGATGAAAACATTAAGCTGCTATTCATCAAGCTACCCTGTACCGCATTCGGGATAACGTCAATAACTAGACGAGGCAGAGTACTTTTGTATTTGTTATTTCTGGGAGTATACATGCAGCTATATATGTGGGGGACTCTAACTGGGATTGGGCAGCTCAGAGAGTTTACCTTATGTAAATAGCACCTTTGATTGGCAACTAAGCGCCTTGTGCAAAGGCTTGTCATACCAATCAATCCTTACAAAAATATTAGGCTTTCAAAGAACGCAATGGGCATGTAATCAACAGAAATACATCCCCATAGTTGCATAATGTACTCAAAATATAATGGCAAATGCATCCTCCATAATTGATATGAAGTAGGTAAGTTTTTGATTTTGTGATATTTATAAAAGGTATTAAAAGTTTCAGTGGCTGCAATGCTTTTTTATCATATGGCACTGCTAAAGTTCTATCCCAAAAGGACCACTTTACTGAGCAAATATACAAGTTATCAGCAGCACTCGTTCTGCAATGAAATTGGAGACAGACTAGAATGAGACCTGCCTGTCACAGCGAAATGGTGTGCAGTGCCGCTTTAGTCTGTTTTCACTTTCTATGTTGCTTGTACAATCCATGATCCTTGGCTGCCTGTGCTGCTGTTGCTGTCTAAGAGATGCTTCTATGACTTCCTGCATGCCTTCTGGCTGTGGATACTTTGTGCATAGTGCAGGAAACTCTGCACACATTTCCTGTGGAGTTGGCAGAGAGCCCTGGGTTGCCCACTGTGCCAAGTAGGTAGTAACTCTGCTCTGCCACGCGGAGGTGAAGTTTTTGCTGAACTGTGCCTTCCAAGCGGAGCTCGAAGTGGCAGGAGCTCCGTGAACTCTGCTGGTGGTGCGGTGTTCACTGCCCACTGTTAGTCACTACAATGTTGAGACCAAGGGGCATGATATCAATCACCTTTTTCAGGCCTACTGCAGATTCTACCAATTAGCTACATTTAAGCCTATGATGACTGTTGGTAGGAATGAGTGAAGTGCTCAGGAGAGTAGTGCTGAGTGCCTCCAGCGTTAGAACCAGAGCATTATGGTTGCTGTATGGTCTGGCGGTCGCAAGCATATCAATCATGATGGACCATAATCTAATGTCCAGCAAGATGTAGTCAATAAGGCTGGAACAGTGTGGACGATTGAACATCTGACTCCCCTTTTTGTCAGAATTGGATCTCCGATTACAGGCTTGAAGACCATTGATAAGTGTGAAAGCAATTAATTGAAGGACAGCAGCAGATCATCCTTGTCCAGGGGGAGTGTAACACTGGGGACTGCTCAAATGTGGTCCTACTCTCTGTTGAGAACCTCAAAGGACGTGTACAGTAGCTCAAATTTACAATTAAAATCACTTAACACTAATTAAAAATAATCAACAGGTAAGTCCGCCATATGTGAGCCAACTGGTTCAATAACTTTCAATTTGGCACCTTTAACTCCATGCCTGCAATAAATGTTATATCAAAAATAAAGCCAAGAAGAGGTTAATGCAGCCTGTACGGAACTGTGGGAGAAGGGTCCAAGTGTTCCGGAACAAGCAGATGTCCAATGTGTCAATAAACAAACCCCATTTGTGGCATGAAAGTTTGGACACTAATCCAGCAATGTTCCATAAACCAATCTTGGTTTGGAGAGTCGAAAAAAAGTGTGGGTTCACTAGAATGATCAGTACCTGGCACTGCAGAGAATATAGGGAGCAACCCACCAGTAGAAGGAGGGGAGATAAAAACTCTGGAAGAAACAGTGTCAGGTCTTGCGGAATTAGTGAAGGACGACCCCACAGTGATGAATGTTCCTTAGGAATAGGCACTTCCCACACCTCCTCTGACCCATTAACAGGAGCATTACTGTCATGTGTGGTTAAAATTGGGCATCAATCTAAACCATCCAGATTTGACAGATGGAAGAATAAATTGGAAATAGGAACTGAAAGCTCATCAAAGACATCAGCTGCTGTACGAAAAGACCCAAGCCCCCACACCTTGACTGAGCTGGAGTTGTTTTTAAAAGAAACCTAGGGGGATGAGGACCAAGGTGGCTCTCGTTGAGTGAGCCCTAGCACCACTCTTAACCAGACGTTGAGCCAGCCCTGGGTATCTACAATTAATAACTCCACATTCCCCTCTCACGTTTTGGGGCACTGGAATACCAACCCACCCTCCCTACTTGCAAAATATCATCATATTCAGAGATTTTAAAAAACGTATGTCGGGTCAAGCAATGGCACAACTTATTTTTAAGTTTACAATTCCTCCCAGATATGTTTGGGGCAGTACTCCAGTCACTATAGCTTCATAGTGACAGCAATCGTGAGGGAGATTCAACTGAGGTTGATGGGGAGGTGGTTGGACCTGAAGGTTGCACCCCTGTAGGTGCAATGTATTCACAGCTACAGGGACTTCAAGTTGCCTACTTGGGCCTCCTTCACATCCCTCAGTGAACTGCTGGGGACTTGAGACACCTGGGACTTGTGAGGATGGGCAATGTTCTTCATTACCAGATAACCTTATGTGGGCTTACTGGGGACCAACATAACAGGCAGTGTTTGTTGTGTAGGGTGGGGCGGGCCTGCTGAACTGTTACATTATTTTCCAAAGAGCAGATCTTGTCCACGAAAGGAGTCAAACAGGTGTACACCTGAGTCTTAAATGTGTCCAGAATACTGTCCCAGACAGTAGTAAGAGGCACACAGTCCCCATCATTACGGTCCGTTGGACTTGCCCTGGCTGCAATAGAAGGGAATCTGCTAAATATGTATATTGCTTGGCCTACGACTGGTTAGAGTTATTTTGTTAATGGGTTGATTGTTGCTGAGATTCGTAAGATCAAAATTACAAGCTGGAGATATAACAGACAAGGGAACCGGGTACTGCAGCCACAACATTCGAAGGGCCCTGGTTGCCAGATGGAACTACACTGGTTGGGCTTGTGATTGGCCCTACTGAGATCTCAAAAGGCCAGCCAGGGACTACACCCAGGTCCAAAGAAAGACTTCTCTTGGCTAAGTCTATTTCTTTGGTGATTACACCAACTGCAAGTGCCAGATTTTTGGGATTAACAATATTTCTGCCCCCTGGTACCTTCTGTTTGTCCATAATACTACCTGGCACACAAGTAAGCACAATCATATGATAAAAAGAATATCAGCGAGAGCAATGGGCTCACCAAATCCACAGTCAGGAGAGATGGCCCATCCCAGGCACTTCATCAGGGCATGCACCCGGGGGCATTCCATGCATGTCCCATGTCGCGGAGGTAAAGCAGTGATTTTAAGAGCTTGACTGGCACAGCAGCAGATTCCCACCTCTTTCCCCTCCTGATCACCCTGGGGCACATAGTCCTGCCCCCAGCCACTAACAGCAAATGTGCACCCTGTGCTGGGGGGGGGGGCAGAGTGGTGATTTTAAGTGCCCAACTGATGCAGCAGCAGATTCCCGCCTCTTTTCTCTCCTGAGCCCTCTGTGGCACATAGTAGTTCCCCCAGACACCAACAGCAAAAGTGTGAAGGGCCCACCCCCACTTTCTGCACCCCCACCAGGCGGGGGTCCCTGTAATTGAATTAAGAGAGGGGCTGGAAGGGGAGTGCAGGGAAAGGTTAGTCACACCTTTGGGCTGGGTTAGCCAGACTTGAACCTTCAGCAGAGATTTTCTCAATTTTGATTTCTGTGGCACAGTGCTTTCTGGGCCAAACATGTGCCAAACGTCTAAGGAACTTGTCATCAAAGAGGGTGACACCTTGCCCCATTGGCCAGGGATACCCACCTGCTTACAAGCCTGTTAACCAGGATAAAAATGGAGTGCTGTCCAGCAACTCAGATCCCTGCTTGGAAAAAAGAAGGACTGCCCTGCTGAACCCCTGGTCTGAACCAAAGAGGGCTACAATCATAAGGACTGCACCTGCTGCACACTCTGGGCAACAAAAGAGGACTTTGCCTTGCTTAAAAGTTTGAGGAGTCAACTCCATGAAAGTAACAGGTACAAAGGCACTTTAAGAAGTCACCTCCACCAAGAAGAACCCAGCCGACCAGCATCCAATGAACATTTAAGGATTTGACCAGGTGCACTGTGGGAATTGTAGTCCCACTCTCCAAGGAGCAACTCAGAGTTTATGGAACCTTTGCTGGTGTTGTGGACACTTTAAGACCCCAGAAGAACCTTCTGGAAGATCCAGAAATTTGAAATCATTTGGAGAACTTTTGGTAAAGAGCTCCATATGTGAAATGACTCATCATCGAGAGTCAAGCCGGGCGACGTCCAACTGCAACTCGACCTGAACTTTGGGTTTGCCCTGTTGAAAGCTCTGGAGCTCTTCGCCATCAACGATGAAAACCAAGACCTCCAGGAATTACCAAGGCCTCACGCTGAAGCATCCCGCCGGCATCGAACTGCAACCTGGCCTTCCAAGGAAACTCAGTTGACTTTGAGAAGAAAGTGCCAAAAAAGTGACTACGTGTGAATGTAACATTTTGACCGGCCCCAACCACCCATTCATATCTGACCCACGCTCCATCGCTGTCAGCATGAAACGTTGGTTTGTTCTCTGTTAATTAAGACCTGATGTCCCCGGCAGGCACTTTATGCTTTTAAGCACTAAAAAGCTATTTTTTACATTTTATCTTTTTAAATTCAAATCTCTAGTTCCCTATATTGTATTTTTGTCATGATGGTGTCATTTTAATAATACAAATATTTCCTATTTTTCTAAATCAGTGTTGGATTTTTATCATGTGTTGTGACTTACTTATTTACATTTAAAATCTTTATACACCTGTCTCCTAAGTTAAGCCTGACTGCTCATGAACCAAGCTACCAAGGGTTGAGCAAGGATTCATTTATTGAGACTTGACTGGACCTTATTTGCGATTGTGGTGTTATTATTAGCTGTAGGTACCTACCTGCACCTCCTAATAAATCACCTTCCAACGTTATGGTTCTTCCTCTTTACAGACTTATCTTATTAAGAAATAGTTGCTGACTCTTCCACCATCAATTACTGGTATACTTTTTCACTGACTTTCCTGATGGTTCACTTTGCATTAATTTGTCATTCCATTCCATTGCGGGTGGCTAAATATGTGCATTTAGTTTCTTTGATGTATACATTTAGACTGTATCTAGTAAACTGCTAAAGTTCACCAATCTCAGCAAAACTGAGACAATGGTAAACTGGGACATAGTTGTTTTAGGATGTATCCTATGTGCATTTAAATCCAGGATCACATCCTAACATAATACATAAGGCACACATTAAAAGGCAGGAATTACAGTTGTTCTTTTCATCATCATAAATGATAAATCGTGGCATGCCTTTTTTGTTTTAGGTTCTGTAACCTGCGCTGTAGATATGTTTAGTTGTCCAGGGTCACATGCATGTGTTCCTAAGAACTGGCTTTGCGATGGAGAAAGAGACTGCCCTAATGGAAGTGATGAGTTATCTACAGCTGGCTGCGGTATGAATTTCTATTTCAATGTACCATACAATATTGGTGTTCTGTGCATACTGTATTTGTTTTACCTAAGTTTTCACTTGTTTTCGGCAGAACAATATATTCACTGATTATTATGTAAGATAAACCTGAATAAGGACAACTGTCTATGGGCGACTCATTGCAAAAAGTACTGTTATAGTAAACCCAGAAATGACATACCTATTTCTCAATCTAGTCTCTTCTATTAACAACATGCTCACTGTTGAATAAATAAATCATTATTTAGAACCAGAGGCTTTACAGATTTGTGACATTGCATACATGCTTCATTTCATTGGTAGAGCCCACTGGATATTCTTCTCTGATCATGCTTTTCTCTATTTTTCCACATCTGATGTATCAAACAATAAGACATTGCCAAAAGCACCCCAATACGTATCTTACCACATAAAGGCGAACATTATGGTTTTGGAAGACCCCAGACCATCCAGAAGTTGCTGTTATGTCATTTATGGTCACCTGGTTCCTCCAGTACTGCAGTCCAATAAATGGGGAAGCAAGTACAATGTGTAGCACTAAACTGACTAGTTACTTAGGGCAGTTCAAGGCTGACTCAAGGAAGCCTCTGGTTAACATCTCAGAATGATGCATCAAATATTAGGTAATACATCTTTGTCTAGTGGGTGCCTTTTCCTTTAAAAATTAGAAGTCCTTTATTACACATACAACTAAATACTACTCACAAAACCACAAATATTTACAAACTGGCAGGTGGAAACAAATTGTAATCACCTTTAAAATGGATCCCACAAACAAACTGAGGTGAGTGGCATGTACCTAAATAAAATGTGGCAGAGGGAAACCATCCAGTTAAATCCAGAGTCAATGTCATTGTTTTGAATGATCTTGAAACTGTGTAACAGCAGACAATTATCTATAAAACTGCAGCAAGCACAAATACCAACAGTACAATGATAGTCACTGTTAAAAAGCCAAGTCGGTTGGCTGGGCCTAGATGCACTTAAAGTCAAATCGGGTCTAAATCCTTTGTTAACTTTCATACTCTAAATTTACTGGCTTTAGCATAACAGCTGAATGCTCCACAAAGCCGGGGACTGGTGTAGTGTAGTTCCTATATTCCCAATAGGCTCTGCGCATTGGAATAATATATCCTGTAGTTTAGACGTAGGACTGAGGTCGACTCAGTCTCTACCGAATATATTAAACTTAATTGTGAGTGCCAGCTAGCTCAGAGGTCACTAGAAACTTTCTCGAATTCACAAGAAGGAATTAGTTTCTGACAACCGCATAAACATGACAACTTTGTTTGCCAAGAATAAGAAATCAATCTCTAGAGTCGCGGAAACAATAGATAGCTATTTTACTCAGTCAATCGTGCATGCTTAGTTTCACCAGACGTGCTGAGAAATAGAGAGACGGGCATTTTCAATAAAAAGTATTTATTGAACAGTCTTCTTTCTCAAGCATAAGAAATGTACTGCTACAATCGTAATACTGGTTATAAAGTACAATGCGTACAGCACGAAGAGTATTATAAAATAATACTGTAAAAGCATGATATGGTTTCTAAGCCATACAATACCTAAAGTACATAAAATATATACAGTGATAAATAATGACTAAAAGTACTTAAGTGGTGCTTCTAAAATACGCCTATCCCGGTGTACCTAACCTAAGTCTAGAACAAGGGAAGAAGTAAGTGAGGTGTAGTTTAAGTTTAGTATTCTTTGCCAAGAATCTATTCCAAGAATTCTCTAAGGGTCTAATCAGCTCCGTACCTTGGTTTTAGAATGAAGGAGGTCTTTTATCTCTCTCTCAGGACTCGATTTCCCAGCAACCCGCAAGGGTAGCCTGGAAACACTGGATCTGGATTTCTCGGCAGGAGAAAAGACAGCGTCTCTCAGTGTGTCAGCTGGAGGGTCGGCTTCCTTCGGCACTTGCTGCTGGAGGCCGCGTCGGGCAAGTAGATAGTCGAACTGCTCAAAACCACTGTGTGTTTGTCTGGGCAAATGTAGACATATTTATACCTTGAAGGTGCCCAGTTTGACGTATGATTGGACATAATAACGTCATTAAAGACTCAGTTCTTTGAAAACTCCATGATTTCCTAGATAAATTAGTATTCAGGCAAGGGGAAGCCCCTAGATGCTGAAGGCGGGTTTTTCTAAGAAATCGTTGTTGATTCTCGGACCTTAGTCGAAGTAGCCATGCCATATTTGGGCTGCATAGGCTCAGTCTAAATATGGTAATGATTTCTATGCCTATATAAGGATTGGGTAATTTATACCTATATATGGGCATGAATCGGGAAAATTACACTAGGGTCCTAGATTCCTACACAACACTGGGAGCCCAAGAGAGATTAGACACAAGGCTATTCCACAGTCCAGACTTTGCAGCCACGCCAGGACACACATGGCTAAAGACTGTGCACGGTGGGGGTTGGGTGCTTGCAGCGGGTTGTGCACCAGGTCCTGCAGCCAACCCAATGTTTCGCATGGGCTAATGCTGCCTGCACCTAGTGACTGTGAGGCCAAGGGCATGGTGGGGGTGTTGACCGACTGTTGGTGTGTTGGACGCAGGGCCTCGTCAGAGGCCAGGCACTTCGGCCTACTCTCTGTTGCATATGGCCAAAGGCGGCGCATGGAAGGGTTTAGGCCTACCTTAAGGTATTATTGGCATCCTTTGTTATCATCAATATCAGGATCAAGTTATGAAAAATCTGCTTAGTCTGCTCCACAGGCCTGCCACCTTGTTGTGGCAAAGTATGCAATGCATTATAAAACAGTAGTGCTGGAACCCTCACCCTTAAATGCTCTCCGTTTTGAGTGGGTGCCAGCAGGCCACTAAAAGGACCATTTAGACCATTGCATAGGACAGTCCATCCTTTTGTGGAAACCCTGTTTGGAGGGGATCTCTGTGCTGTGAAGGGATCTACCACTGTTGCAGCTCTATTCCCATCACTGAAGTTTTGGCCGGTGCACGCCATTTTTAAAGCGTGTGATATGCAAACAAAATGTTTGTATTCATGTAATAAACTCTCAAATTGTGAGTTTGTTTTTGCAACACAAAAATTTAAATGACCTAATACAAGTTTTCTCCATTTGCTATGTGCCCATTGTAGATTTTTCTATGTTTCTGATGTGGCGTTGTGTTGTGCCTTCCATAATAAAATTTGAGAGAAGCTTCCGGTGGATTTTCATCTCACACTTTTATATAGTATATCCTTAGCTTCCCCTGGAATAGTCAGAGCAGAGGTATGGTGTGTAAATCCTTTAGTATGTAAGCTTATTCTTGTGGGGTTCACCATTATTGGCCTACCTGTACATCATACAATTCGTGCTTTTCCTATGTCTATAGGAAACACTATGAACATCATAACGACTCAACAGTATACTCCCTTTCTCATAAGCAAGCTACCCTCTTTGACTCTGTAGAGTGTTTTGCTGCCTTTAGGCTAGGTTAGCACAATACATATACCATCTGCATACAGCCATACATACACAATGAAGAGTTGTTTTCATAAATAGACATTGGCTTCAGCTGTTCAGTCCCTAACTTTGTGCTCACAAGAAAATGGTACTCCTTTGGAGTTTCAGGCTTCCTCAGAACGTCTTATGAATACCATCAATTTAAAATTAAGATGAGGGGCGGACTGTCCTAAAAGGTTATCTGTCAATGCTAGAAGGGCTGGTCTGACAAGTCAGCGTATGGCGTTTTGGCTGTTTTTGAGCAGCTCTGGGCCGTGCAGGTGAGAGGGATATGGGGGGAATTTGGCTGTTGATGATAAGAGAAAATAAATTATTCATTTAATTTTCACTCATCAACGTCCGTCGAACCCCCTCTAACCCTACCCAGCCCCACTGCTCTTACCTACACAGGCTGCCGCTGTTTTTGAGCCTCTTTTATTGTCCAGTTGGGTGGTTTTTACTGTTGATGTATCTGATAAAAAAACACAAATTCTGCGTGTGTCTTTAAGTTCAAAATTGCCCTAGTTTGGAAATGTAGGACACTTTGTAGCGGTCTGATTCGCTATTGGGGGAGCCGTTTTAATGTATTGCCTGTGCATATTTTCTGTCTCAGTCCTGTCCTGGAAGTCTCTTGTCTCTTTCAAAACCTGTAGTTTTGTAGACTCATATTTTTCTTTTCTCTGTCCCAGCTCCTATTAAATCTTGTGATGGAAATACCTTCATGTGCCAAAACAAAGTCTGCATTCCGCAGCAGTTTGTGTGTGATCACGACGATGATTGTGGAGATGGATCAGACGAGTCACGCGACTGTGGTAAGAATAGTTTTTGAATTAAAACATATCTCAAACTGAAAAATAGTACAGTGTATGTGTAATGCTGCAGGGGTAAATAGACTAATAACAAGAGGAGGAAAAAGTGACTTTAATCTGGTTCAGAATGCAAGCCCATTATTCAGTTTTCTAATTTTGCCTCGAACGTCCTATTATTTTTCATTATAATGAACTGGTCTGGCTAAAATGAAACACGGTGCTCATTAAATTTGCACACTATCCTAGCGCCGCCTTTATATACATGTATGTATTTATTTTATACTGAGTTACGAATGAATTGATATATTGCATAATACACGTGTAGATCATTCTGCCAAGAGGTGAATATTTCCATAGAATAACACTGAGGATTACCTCTTAAAGCACTGACTTACTTACTATGTGCATTGTGTTAAGTCACACCGTAATACACAGATTTATCAAAGAAATCCAGAAATTATACTGCGCTTCTAGAAACCTGTATTTTTGGAAAACAATACTTTCTGTTCCCCTGGGGCTGCTGGTGTTTTCTTTCAGTGTGTTTTAAAAACAGGTATTTTGACAAAACCCTCTGTAGACTGGAATGCAATTTTGCACTACTTATAAAGGCCTCCTTTCATTATTTATGGCCTACACTTGTCTACTCCCAAAAAGTTAGAAAATGCAATTAATACACTTAACGAGATTGAATTATTCAGTACACTCCACAAATAGGCTCCAATTGATAATAAACACGTTGCCCAATCTATGGAAGATTGGAGCCACCAAAATATGTGATGATCTGTGGCCTACTTATTGTGAAAACCAGGACTTAATTTGAGGGGGGTACTCTCTTACAGGAGGTTAATCCTTCCAGGTATTTTGGGGTGCTCTTTGATTCAGGCTTGAAAAGGGTTCAAGTATGTAAAACAAGAGCGCTGCAATTTAAATGTACAATAAAACAGTTTTCGAGTTTTCCAGTAAGTTGGGCTTGAAACCCCTAAATAGGAGGATACCTTTTTTTGGGGATGAAATATTTCCCAATCACAACTTATGAGGCAGAATTTTGAGCACATAAAGAGTTGAACGGTTTACAACAGATTTAGAATTAATTTTTATGGCGACTTCGCTGTGTACCAAAAATGTAACACGCATTTATTTTGTGATATTGAATTAGCCATTGGATTACCTGGAGGACTACAGTATGTTACTGCCACTTGTCCTCTGACTTTCAATATGGTGTAAAGAAAAAACTAAGGGGCATATTACCAACAACTAGGTTGGCTTAGCGGCAATAATTTTATCGCCGTGTAGCGACGATTTGTATCGCTTAGGAGCCTTGATATTATCAAGGTTTATCTCCTAAGCGATAAAAATCGTCCGAAATGCATAAATATCGCTGAAAAGTCAGCGATATTCATGCATTACCGAGCAAATGCTCTTAGCCATGTTATCCACCTCCCATTGGATAACATGGCTAAGAACTGCTCAGGGCAGGTGTTAGCTTTTGGAGATATTCGCGCTTAGGGTGAATATCTCCAAAAGTTAGTAATAGGAGATAGCGATGTTAGCGACTGTTTCCAGTCGCTAACATCTTGGCACGCCCACTTTGCATGTCATTAGTGATACATTTCTCTGACATGCAAAGCGGGGCCCAAGATGGTCGCTATCTCCTACTAGCTGTCGCTAACTGGTGTTAGCGACAGCTAGGTAATAGGGAGATAATTTTATCTCCGCTTTCTTGGCTTTTAAAGCCAAAAAAGCGGAGATAAATCCCTTGATAATATGCCCCTAAATGTAACCATGTGATGGGTTCATACCTTCTTAGTGTATCATATGTCTACCGCAGATTCCTTCTCACAAGGTTTACTGTTTAACATAATGCACATCATGTTGACTTTTCCGAAGAAGGGTTTGTGGCAGAAGCTGGTACCTCATTGTGAGAACCGATCGTCTCAATGTACTACAGTTTATTTTCTTTTGTTGTTTTGATAAAATATCTAGGATGCAATTTGTATTCCCGTTGTTTTGTGACGAGAATTTTAGATCATACAAATCTATCCTCTCCTTTTGAAAAGACATTGGCACTACATTTGCATTTAGTTCTGTAGCCAGGTATCTTCTACAATATATTAGAATTAAAGAGGCGATTATATGCAATGAAGGTGATGCCAGAATATGTATGCATGAAAATTCTGATTTAATGTGTATTTCATTCAGATTACTCTCTTTTAACAATGTTTTTATCATTGGATTCTCTTTAAATGGTTTTTATTTTTCATGCATCTATTATGGCATTGTTTTTTTTGCCAAATAAAGGTTACATTTCATTTTGGTTTTGATTCCTCTCATACCATAAAATGTTTCACCAAAACATGGTTTTCAATCCATTTTAAGATGTGAACTGAATTCATTGTACAGGCGCAATTTGTTGTGAGGTTGATTACCTGATGCAGTATTGTATTTCTATTGTTTCTCCTGTAGATTATCGCCAGTGTGGAACAAGCGAATTTAGCTGTGCTAATGGCAGATGTCTATTAAATTCCCAATGGCAGTGTGATGGAGACTTTGATTGCCCCGATCACTCAGATGAAGCCCCATTAAACAAAAAGTGCAAAAATACAGGTTGGATCACTTTTTACATCTTGTTTAATTATATTTTATTTTTGTCTGTTGTAAAATGAGCAATAATGTACAAAAACTATACTAATTTTATGTTAATTATTCTCTACCAATGTGTTCTCCGTAAAGATAGGCAATATAAAATAAAAAAATATCCAGTAAAGTGTTCAGTAGAAAAGAGAAACAACGCTTAATGAAAAATTAGTTCACAGCTTAATTAAATGAGTGATTGCTAAGTTCCAGTTTACATTTTTGCAGATTGTAAAGCTTAGCATATTTGTAAGAAATGTGGTTACTTGTTAAAGGAATTTGAAACCCTGCTCAAACAGCAGCCACAATCCTTTTCAGGGTGAAATCACAAGCAAACCCTAAATTAACCTGTGCGCATCTCTCTGATAGCTTGGCACAGTGCAGTCAGGCTAAACTTAGAGGCAATATATCTGAAGTAATTATGCAGCACTTCAAACAATAATAAGGAGAAAACACAACACAGAAAAAATATTAGGAAGGTTAAATGCATTTTAATAAATACATCAAGACCAAGATGAATAAAATCCAATCATTAGAACCAGAGATATGCAATTTTCAGGACTCAAGTGAAAATAGTGCCACATCACAATGCATCAATTGTGGTTACCTGGTCGCATCAGACTAGGTCACAAGTTCAGGGCAACCGTGATGGAAACCAGGCTGGCTACAGGGATCCGGTCAGGCCAGATAAACAAGAGTAACTTAAATTCGAATTCCAAAGCAATGCGGAGTCCCGTATCGAGGATGTGTCGTTAGCAGAGACAATGTGGGGTCCAGCGAGGAGATTATTCATGCAGCGTCAGTTCTGATGGGCTGCGTTGAGTGAGGTGATGTCTGCATCATGTAATGGTGGTTCTGATGGGCTGCTTTAGGTGAAGTGATGCCCTTGTATGGAGATGGGTGACGCAGCATCGGTTCCAATGGGCTGATGTGGGTAATGGGTAATCCTTGCGTCAGGGAGTTCCACGCAGCAGATGCAGTGCATTGGTTCTGAGGGTGAATCATTACGTGGATCCATAGATGGACTGATAGAGCACCTTGTGGCCCACTTCCAAGGGTCCTGGACCAGGACTTGGGAGAGTAGGATTCATAGATTGAAGAGTCCAGGCACTAGGTTCAAGGTTGTTTGAAACCTGTTATGTCCATGAGGCTTCTGATCAGGAGTACAGTCAACTAGCCATTGGGATCACTCTGGGACCGGAACCTCTCACTTAGGCAAGAGTAGAGCAGGTCAGCACTGCAGGGCAGTGGTTCTTCAGAGCAGCAGTCCAGAAGAGAGACAGTCCTTTCAGCAGTACAGCAGTCCTTCTTCCTGGCAGGGCCCACAGGTCCAGAATTATACTGAAGAGATTGGTCTCAGGGTCCAATATTTTTACCTTGTGCTAAGTTTGCAGTAGAAGAAGCTTATAGAAGTTTCCACCCCCATGAGGTGTAAAGCATCCCCTTCCTCCCTGTCCCTGCTCCAGCTTGGCTGGGCTCACAAAATAAACAGTGTCAACCTTTGTGAGAGTGACCAGGCAGAGGTTTTCTAATGTACAGGAGTTGTAGGTGCCAGCTCCTCTGCCTTGTGACTTCAGTGTGGCCCATCTCGCCAATACCTATTTTCCCGTTGTGTCACTGTCTATGAGCAATACAAAAAGACCAACTGTCAGGTACACCTAGTCATGTGCTCAATGATCAGGCTGCAGGCAAGATATGGTTAGGGCAAAAAAATGCCAACTTTTTAAAAGTGACATTTTCAGAATTATGACCGAAACTTTACCATTAAAAAGGGGTTTTAATTACAATTTTGTAGACACCACCCTCGATCTTTCACCTGTGCCCAATTGGAAGTTACAGCTTTTTATATGTAATAAGGTAACTCCAATGTTATGCTATGGCAGAGGTAGGCTTAGAAGTAGTGAAATACAAATGAAGGAGTTTTCAACTACCAGGAAAAGTAAAACTAGAAGCACATGTCTCACTTTTTAAATGCACTGTGCCCTCCCGACTGGGCTGTCTAAGGCCTACCCTAGGAGCGACTTAGATGTATAAAAAAGGAAGGTTTGCCTGGCAAAAGTTTCATTTTGCCAGGTCGCATTGGCTTTAAAACTGTACACACAGGCTGCTGTGGCAGGCCAAAGACATGTTTAAAGGGCTACTGAAGTGGGAGGCACAATCAGTGTTGCATACCTACTAGTAGCATTTCATTTACAGGCCCTGAACTCAGGTAGGACCATTTTACTAGGGAATTGCAAGTAAACTAAATAGGCCAGTTGGTTGTAAGCAGGTCCTACCATGTTTTAAGGAAGGAGCACAAGCAATTTAGTACTGGTTAGCAGTGGTAAAGCGTGCAGCGTCCTCAAGCCAGCAAAAAGGGAGTCAGCAAAATAGGAGGATTGAAGGCACAAATTTAGGGGAGAATCATGCCAAGGGTGCCAGGTGTAACAGTAATCTTGTGATATTTTCAGGTTAATACAGACAGCACCCAAATATGATCACAGACCAAGGGAATGCTCCCCTTGTTTTTGATTGATTACTGTATTGCAATAGATCTGCACCTAGCATGGCAGGGGCAAATTCCATACACACTTATGGCATACGTTAGTGTTAGACCTGGCTTCTATTGGCGTGGTCTCCCCTAATTTATTTCGCTGATGACCTCATGTTTGGACCTTGTATTGCTAGCCTTAGGGCTGGAGCACGTTTGACACTGCTGTGCAGTGTCAAAGCGCTGTGCTCATCCTATACATACTGTAGACCGGTATATATATGATGGGCTGATTTAAATTAGCTGTAAGTCCAATGTCATGGCATGAGATCTATACCAGGGACATGTTTCTCAAATGTGCCAGCTGCACTGGTTGTGCAATCCGCAGAGGTAGCTTATTGATTGTGCCACAGGTTTGCCCTGGTGGGGCCTGTGTGCACATTTTACTGTTACTCGGTTTGGCATTTAGAGAGCTACTTGCCAAGGTTCTGAATGTCGCCTGCCATATCAGAGTTCTTCCTGGTGACAGGGAGCAGCGTACAGAGGAGGTTGGGCAGGTGTGTGTATGCATTACCTGCAAGAGTGGACACCTGATGGTCTGTTGCTGTTGCTGGACAAACACTCCATTTTACAATAAAATGTACTGAAAAAATGCTCTGACTTTTTTTAATGCAGGATGCACCTTATTTACAAAAATATGGCACACCCCTGTGTTTCCTCTAGCGCTAATGCTAAAAAAGGTGCCTAGCGCCAGCACAGGCACCCTTGCGCCATGTTGCAAAGGTGCTTGCACTGCAGGGGTGATTGTTTATCTGCAGGAAGGTACTCCTTCCATCACATAAGCACTATTTAAAGGTGAGTTGCTGTTTATATGTGTGCTGCAGAATGCAGCATACATTGAAAGAGTAAAATATGAGGAGAAATAATCATTTCTCCTCAAATCGCTATTGTAAGACCAGATTTTGGCTGGCCTTAGTTTTTGTCACTGCCCCATCCTTATAAATATGGAGCAGCGTCGAAAAGCAATGAGTGTTGCAGCAGAACACCCAAATGCAACACCCATTGCAAACCCCTTTCATGCTAAGTGAAGAGTGTAAACGGGCCTTATTTACAAAGCAGCGTTAAGCCACTAACCACGTTAAATGGCTTAACGCCGCTTTGCACATAAGGAGAAGGGAATATCGCCAGCAAAAGGTCACTAAGGCGTTCTGGTGGCGATACCCCCTTTTAAAAATGCCCCCAGTGTCTTACAAATCGCGACACAAACTAGCAATTATTTAAAGAGGCCTGAGGAAAATGTATAAATATTCCCCCAGGAACCTATCATTATCTTCGTTGGTAATCCTTGAACTGTTGCCACCAGATGCATAATTGGGGATAATTTCAATGTGTGAATCATAAATTGCATTTGTATCTATTCCTTTCACGTTCACGCTGAGAAACATCAAGTGACTAGATTCCCCTAAGGCACTTGCAAACCGTTCTCATAACGCAATACCTTTATATTAGGATGCAGTCATAAGAATACCTTACATCCACGATAGAAATTAGGGACATATTATCAAGAACTGCGATAAATTTATCGCCGCTTTAGCAGCAGGAAACTGCAGCTAAAACGGCGAAAATGGGCTTGATAATATGCTCTTGAGAATTCCCATAGTAGCCCAGGTTAACACCAGAACCTGGGCTTCTATGGGAATTCAAAGGGCATATTATCAAGCCCATTATCGCCGCTTTAGCGGCAGTTTCCTGCCGATAAAAGGGGCGATAAAGTATTGCTCTTTCTTGATAATATGCCCCAGATTTGCAACAGCATTTGCAGGACTAAGTATCATAAATCTGGAACAATTTCAACTAACAGTAATAATGACTTAGCCTATTTATAAATTGCAGGGCAGATTTAGTAGCCCTTTGCGCCACATTTGCGTCATTTTAAACATGGGAGAAGTGACGCAAGGGGCTTGTAAATAAGCCCCTGAGTGTTTTACATCCAGCTTGGTGGCTTACGAAAATAATGCAGTATTTTCCATTTTGTTTATCACAAGTTCTTTTGGAAAGATAGGGTTGCTGCCTGTAGCTCATTAGACTACTGCCAAAATCCGAGTAATGATTCCTTTATTTATGGCAAGTCTTAAAATGTGGCAACAGGGACGCATTTTTAGTAAAGCAAAGCCGGTCAATGCTTGGATGAGGAAATGGGAACCTTTTTCATCATGTTTAAAAAGCTCAGATACAAGTTATCTAAATTTTAAATATGTCCCCAGAGGCCATATTGAAAGCAGATCAATGCTGATCTGTATCCCTTACTGAAATTCAGTACTCTGACCTGCTTTTAAGTTAATACTGAAATGCGACCAATTTGCTAAATAGCAGTGACACACGGAAGCTTGCTCTCTTTGGCACCCTGCTGGTCATTTGTTTATTAATATTTCCTTAGGTGCCACATGTCACTTGCCAGTCGTTTTAGAGTGCCAAGAGCATTACTCATTGCCTTTGCATGAGCTGAGAATTAGACTGAATGCTGCAACTTGTACTGATTTGCACCTGTCTCAGATGACTTCCATTCAATACAAGTTTATTCACTTGATTAGAAAATCATTCAAACTTTGTACTTTACGGTAAAATCAACAGTACTCCAAGCATATATTCACTTTCCTCCAAAAGATTTACAAACAATCTTAAAAAAATGAATATAGCAGCCATAAAGATCGTATATTTGGAGCCTGATATAAAACACAAATCATTCCAATGTGAATCAATAAATACATTCCTCGCCATCAGCACTCTTAAAAAATTGGCTTTGGGAGACATCTTTAAGATGACAAGTTCACCTGGGGGAAAAAAATTTAAGGCCAAAGTGGAAATCAAAATTTTAGAGTATATTTAGAAATAAGGGGTGCCCTGCATTCATTAGTTGTCGAAATGTAGTAAGCATGGCTCCCCAGACAGATTAGAACACAAATGTGATCTCAAAAGGTTAAAAGGTAAACTCAAGGGACAATCCTGGACCTGCCCAAGACTACGCCATAAGAGTAATCCAACTCAATCTTGCTGTGAGGCCCATAAGATTGGCAGTCCTCCAAATGTCCTGGTAATATATTTATCTCAAAGGCCAGGACGTGTGTTTTTTCTGAAACTGAAGCTTATATATTCTGCAACTGAAAGGCCATATGTAAAATATGTTTTTCTCTGCATTAGCTGTGGTTTTAGTAGTTGATATTGAAGGGTCAAGTTCAACAAAGACAGATCTGTTTAGACTGTGTAAATTGACTTTGAAAAGTACATTACATATAGTGAGTGAATATATTATATATATATATACATATTTCTTTTTTCTTTTATGCTTTTGCTGGCCGTTGCCGTGCACCTGATCAAAGGGCATGATGTATATGTGGTTTCTGCACGTCTGCCCAAATTTCTTCAAACGTCTTGTCACCACTCGTACAAGGAAGTCGACACCTGCTGAACAGTTTTAGTATATATTAATTACCTTAAAGGGCTCATGCTAGTGGCTCCCTGACGGCAGCCTCTCATTTATACAACGATGTTTTCAAACACAATCATAAATAGAATAAGTAGTCAATAATGCCTTTAGAGCAAAACATTGGTTTGCCCACTTGGGCTGTATTAATAATAAGTCAGTGCTCAGTTTAATTGCAAATATTCTAAAATGATACATTTTAATAACATAATGAGAGTAGTGGTGTTTTGCAATCAAACAAGTTTAAAATAATGGCAACAATTTCCAGAAATTGAAAATATGAAATTGTATGTTTTAGTAATTGTGATAAACAATACCATAGCTTAAATTGATGTTATGTGATTTGAAGTGACATATGTATACATATTCTATTCATGATCATATTTGAAGACATCATGGTATAAATGAGAGTCCACCTTCAATTTCTATGATGATATCACAGGAAAGGCAATGTAAATATGGTAAAAAAATGGAACCTCGCAAACTGTGTACAGGTCGTGATACAGCCGAAACGCTTCAGGGTAGCGCGAGCATGAGCATGAGCATAAGCATTTTAAGCATATAAACCCATAATAAAGCTCTCCAACAAGAGTCAACCTCATTGTACGAGTGGTCATGAGGTGTACAAAGAATATATATAAATTCACAACAACGCTTATAAATAAAATGAATTATATTGCACGTGCTGCAACGCCAAACGGGCAATGCAGCGCGCAATGTAATTCGTTTGATTTATTTATTTAGTAACTGAACTCCATTTGGCCTTAATCCAGAGTATACTACCCCCCACCCATCCCTTCCCGTACCCTGCCCCACCACCCCGCAGCACTCCCTCCAGGAGCCGCTACTGATATATATATATATATTCCCTACTGGCGGTCGCCAGTAGGTAGTTATAGTTAGGACCTAGTTTCCATAGGAAAATCGGTTTTTGTTTTCGCAATAAGTTTTGCGCCGATTAGCAAATCTTTGGCAAATTTTCAAAACTAGTGATCAGCTCCGGTCAGCTGCCGCCTTGAAAGTTTTAGGATGATTCGCCAAGCGGGGGCCGAGAAAAAAAGGGGGGTCCCAAAAAGCGTTTTCACCATGTTATTTTCCGTAGCAAACTTTAGACAAAGCTACAGCACGAACTGCTGAACGGAATTACACAAAATTTGGCAAAAAGGTAGCCCTTGGTTCAGAAAGAGTCCTTTTTGTTAAAAAGTGTAAATCTGTTCAGTAGTTACTGAGAAATTAGAAAAATAAAAAGTTTGATATCTATGGCCGCCGTGGGTTTGCGAACCCTCCAGACAACGAGCTTCCTTCTAATTGTCTGCCAACACTCCAAACCAGGAAGTGTTGGCAGCCATCTTGTGACTATGTAGAACCGAGTCACTAGAAAACAGTAGAAAAAAGAAGTAAAAAGAAGAAAAGATCTGCTCAGGGCGTCCCACAAGGATCCTCAGGGCCAAGAAAAGCATTTTTTAAATCATTTTGGCAGAAATCGCGATGGGGTCTTGAATCCCGCCAAAAGTATTTAAAAAAATGCACCTAGGGTGGGCCGGGTCCCGGGGCACTATACATTCATTAGCTGGACCCCCGCAGCCCCGGGGACCACCACCTCCCCAGGGTGTTAAAAAAATATGTGTGGGGATCCCAATCCCCCCACGCTGCCCCAGGGACTGTCACCTCTCCGGGGCTTTTACAAATAACTACGGGGTCTATTTTTAATAAAATAACTTGTCTGGGGGGGCTTGAGCCCCCCACACGCCCCAGGGACCACGACCTCCCAGGGGCACTTAAACTGTAAATGCGGGGGTCCCTTACGGACCCCCGAGCCCTGGGGACCACCACCTCCCTGGGGCTTTGCAATGGTAGGGAAGCCCTTGATGGCCCTGGGGACCGCCACCTCAAGGGCCAGCTCCTGCAGTGTCCCGGGGTGTTCACCCCCAGGACACTGCTGTCTGCTATGGTAGGGCGGGAGCTGTGCACCTCCCGCCCTGCCATAGCAATCTCTGATTTGGATGTTGTATACATGCAGTCACTCATCAATAGAACACTATCCTAAGCACTCATACACCTATGCAGACACTCACGCACCACCACTCATCCATGGAGTTACTCACACAGCTAGTTACGGACCACGGGCGCTGGGGACCACCACCTCCCTGTGGCTTTAAATGTTTGGAGGAGGGCTGTGGGGCCCCCCTCCTAGAGTTCTGGGGACGGCCACCCCCCAGGGACAGGTCCTGCAGTGTTCTGTGGTGCCCACCCCGGGACACTGCTGTTTGCTATGGCAGGGCAGGAGCATGGCTCCCGCCTTGCCATTCAAGGGGAGTTAATCCCTTAACTTACAACATTGCGGGGGGCGTGTTTGCACAGTGGTGCAGGGAGGGGGCAGGCCTTATATACCAAGTTAGCAATCTTGCTGTGTAGGACTTACTGGAGGTAACACAAGGGATAGTTGGCCCCTAAGGTTGACGTTGGGGGCTAATTACCCCTCCTGTTACCTCCAGTAAATCCCACACATTGGGATTGCTAAAAGGTGTTTGGAACCCACCCTCACCTTCTCCACCACTCTGAAAAGTAAACTGCTGTGTTCTAGTAAGAAATTAGCATTTAAAAAACATTTAAAATTCACTGAAAAAAATATAGGTTTCAGGGACATTATAGTTAGAAATTAGCATTTAAAAAACCTTAGAAGGGAGGAGGAGCTTGGCGGGCATCTGAGATGGCCGCGTGACCACAGCGCTCCCCGGACCCCCGCCGCTCCCGGCATAATATCCTGCATGAATCCTGAATTTTCGCGAGGATTTATATAGAGGACGTTGGGCTGATCTACCTGGACCTTTCAGACACTGATTTGGACACCGGGTGCCTGAGTTATGATGAATTTAACTTTTGGGCTCCGCCCTCGAGGTGCGCCCGGGACTGGGTGAGGTTCGGTGGCCGTCTTGGAGTTGAACAACAACGGCAGGGGGATTGGACTTGTGGGTCCCCTTCTTAAGTTTCGGTTTCGATTCTGCCTCAGACTGGGACATTGGTGAGAGGGTCGGGCCAGAGCTGCTGCCAGGACACGCGTCAGTTGTCGGGCCTTTGGCTGGACTATTCTCCTAGTTGGCTGCCTCTATCCTAGTGGTACCCCTCTTGTGGTTCTTTGGTCCCGGGGCCTCCATTTCTGGTGCCCGGTCCGTCGACCTGGTGACTCCACTTGTGACGCATCTCCAAAATGGCGGGCAGAGGGGACCGAGAGACGCGCAAGACGAAGACACCTCTGCGCGGGGGCCCGGTTCAATCTAATGTTATGGATCGTTATACCCACTCTAAGGGGTCCCCCGGAGCTGCCCTGCCCGGTCCCACTGCGTCTGACCACGTCGTGGATGCGTCGACGGAGCCCTCCTTGCAGGACATCATGGGCGCCATTTCTGGCATGAGGGAATCCATAGGCCAACAGTACGAAACCTTGGCCCACAAACTTGACACTGTGGCGATTGAGGTGAATTTAATTCGAGCCGATCTCTCCAAGACGAACGAAAAGGTGAAGTCGTTGGATATCAAATCATCCAGCCTCACGACGGACGTCTCTGATATACAGACGGAGATTGGCAATCTCCGTAGGGTGAACGATTTCATGACCCGGCGCTTGGAGGATTTTGAGAACAGGGCACATCGCTGTAATGTTCGCGTGGTTGGTGTGCCGGAGAATCCAGAACCCCACTCGGTTGATCTCCTGGTTGAAGACCTGATCCAGAACCACCTTTCTCCATCTGGCCTTAGTAAATTTTTCACAGTGGAGCGCGCACATCGTGTTCCAGGGGGCCAGGGCAAACCAGGCGCCCCGCCGCGACCTATTGTTGCGAAGCTTTTCCACTATAGAGATCGGGACGCTATCCTGCAGGCTTCACGGGTGAAGGGCCCGGTGGCCTTCGAGAATGCCACGGTGAACTTTTATCCGGACTTTTCCCAACAGGTCCAGAAGCAGCGTATGGGATTTCGTGGTGCCAAGAAGCGTCTTAGGGACATGGGGATGCGTTACGCTATGCTCTTTCCGACCAGGCTGCGGGTTGAGTATAATGACCGAACTTTCTTCTTTGATCGGCCAGATGCTGTGAATGACTGGCTAGACTCCCTGCCTAGCCGACCTCCTGAGACTGAGTCCGATGCCCACCCGGGCGGTGCTGAAGGTGGTGTAGAGAGCTGAACGTTTCGTCTTTACCTGATGCCTTGTTTTGTATAACTTCTCCAGGGATGTATGCCTATGTTCCTCTATTGCTTATGTGTTTTGATGTATGTTCTTTTCCTCGTCATTGGTCTTGATCGGGGGGCGGGTGGGACGGAGCCTTTCCTCCTCCGGGGTCTTTGTGTAGAATAGGGGTTCTTGGGCGACAGGCACACTGCAGGTTGGGGTGGCTTTTTAGCTTTTTGCAGGGGTGCAGGGTGGGGGGTGTTTTCTTGTTATTTGGGGGGTGGGTGGTTGGGAAGTTCGTTGTTTGTATGTTCTGTGTTCAAGGTGACTTTATCCTGTGTTTGACAATGTTTCTGTGGTCGTGCTCATTGATGGGGGGTTTTGGCTTTTTCGGGTGGGATGGGGGTAGCGGGTTGAGGTTTGTTTCGTGGAACGTTAACGGTCTGGGAGATCGTATCAAACGAAGTGTGGTGTTGAAATGTATACGACGTTTATCTCCTGATATTGTTTTCCTGCAGGAGACTCATTTGGTAGGCAATGTTTGTCATGCAATGAATAGGTGGGGCTATCGCCTCGTAGCACATTCGGGGTTTACCTCGGGTTCCAGGGGTGTGGGTATCCTTGTTCGGGCTTCCCTCCCCCTGGCTATTGATGATGTGATTCAGGATGACCGGGGGCGGTATGCTGTCCTTGTGGGTCGATATGAGGGCCGTGCCCTCTCCTTATTAACTGTTTATGTGCCCCCCGGTTTGCAGACTTCTACCTTTTCAGATTTGGGCCGTGTCTTGTTGGACCTCCCTGATAGTACTCTCTTTCTGGCTGGTGATTTTAATTCGGTGATCTCCGGTCTCCACGACCGACACCCCCCTAGGGATACTCCTGCGGCTCAGCGGTGGTTGGGTGGCTTTTTGGATACCTTTGGCTTGGTGGATTGCTGGAGGCTTTTGCATCCTACTCAGCTTCAGTACACCTTTCATTCTGGGGCCCATGGGAGTCTGTCTAGGCTGGATTACTTCCTGATGCCGGCGGCTCAGTCCCCAGCGGTGCGTGAGATTGTGCACCTGCCGAGGGGTATCTCTGACCACTCTCCGCTCTGGCTTCGTTTTGAGGTTGGGGTGGAGGCAGTGGGCCGGGTGGCTCCCATTAATCCGTGGTACCTTTCCTCCCCTGAGACCCGCAGCCTGTTGCTTAAGTCTTTGGACGCGTATTTTCTGGATAACGAGGGGTCGGTTTCATCGGCTGTGTCCCTATGGGAGGCCTTTAAGACGGTGATCCGTGGGCAAGCCCTGTCCCTTATTGTTGAGGCTAAGAGGGCGAGGAATAGAGAGGTGGTGGATCTTGAGGGGGAGATTTCTGCATTGGAGGAGGATTTGGAATCTGGTGTCACGTCTGCGAAACTCCATGCCCTGGGTCTGAAACAATTTGCTTATAA
This sequence comes from Lissotriton helveticus, assembly GCF_964261635.1. Lineage (NCBI taxonomy): Eukaryota > Metazoa > Chordata > Amphibia > Caudata > Salamandridae > Lissotriton > Lissotriton helveticus. The sequence continues at coordinate 1,689,835,508 of NC_136061.1, read as the reverse complement.
GTCCATGGTCACAGATGCTGCCAAGGTGATGTTTCGGGAGCAACAGGGACGTTTGTATGATGTAGGTGACAAAGCGGGTAAATTGCTGGCATGGCTGGATAAGAAAGAGAGAGCTAATCGTGTGGTACCCGTGATTCAGTCTGCGTGTGGTGTGAGTGTAACGGACCCGATTGGAATAGTTGACCGTTTTGCCGAGTACTTCCGTGTGGTGTATACCCCTGTGTCTGTGAGGGATGTGGCTGACTCTCGCCTTCTGCTGCGTGATATAGCCTTGCCCAGTGTTTCCGATTTAGATCGTGCGGCGTTGGACTCCCCCTTTACTGTTGATGAGATAGCTACTGCCATCCGTTCCCTCCGTTCGGGCAAAGCATTGGGCCCGAACGGGTTGCCAATTGAATTTTACAAGTTGCGTCCCGACAGAGTGGCTCCGTATCTTCGCGCCATGTTTCTGGAGTCCCGGGAACGGGGTATTCTCCCTTATGATCAGCGACTGGCCGCGATAGTTGTCATCCCTAAGGATGGTAAACCGCGTGATCTTTGTTCCTCCTATAGGCCCATATCCCTGCTAAATGTTGAACCCAAGGTATTGGCGAAACTCCTGGCATCCCGTCTCTTGACGGTCATTAGTGACTTGGTCCATCCGGATCAATCCGGATTTATCCCGCATCGCAACACGGCTCTGAACCTACGTCGTCTTCACGGCGCGATTGCGAGGGCGGGGCTTCTGACGGAGCCGGCCATTTTGGCTTCATTGGATGCCTCTATGGCCTTCGACACGGTGGAGTGGCCTTATCTTTGGGCGGCTCTTGAGAAATTTGGTTTCGGGCCTGAGTTTATTAGTTGGGTCAAGTTACTATACGCGGAACCTCTCGCACAAGTAGTGGTGAATGGTAGGGTCTCGGCTCCTTTCACCCTTGGTAGAGGTACCCGTCAGGGATGCCCCTTGTCTCCGTTGCTGTTTGCTCTCGCCCTGGAACCATTGGCTGCTTGGCTTCGGTGGGAACCTTCAATCAAGGGGATTCGCTGGTCGCCGGACTTTGAGGACCGCGTTTCGCTTTACGCGGACGATATTCTTTTATATCTCACCTCCCCGCGTAAATCTCTGTGTGTTCTATTTGACGTTCTTGCTTCCTTTGGTGCCAACTCGGGTCTTGTTATTAATTGGTCCAAGTCCTGTGTGTATGTTCTTTCGGGTGTTTTGCCCCCCTTGCCGAGCAGACTCCCTATCCAGGTGGTCCAGTCTGGTTTCAAATATTTAGGGATTTTTATTACGTTGGACCCGTCGCTCCGCTTTGAGCGTAATCTCCTCCCCCCGTTGCTTAGATTGCGCTTGGATGTGGCCCGTTGGCGTAAGCTTCCTTTGTCTCCTCTGGGCAGGGCGGCCCTGTTTAAAATGATGTCCTTGCCGCGGTTCCTTTACGCGCTCCAAAACTCCTATGACGCTATCCCTAAGACCTATTTCCGAGAGATCGAGAGTCTCCAACGGCAATTACTTTGGGACGGGCGTCCACGAATTGCACTCGCGAAGCTCACCATCCCTTGGTACGACGGGGGCATGGCGCTCCCCGATATCAAGCGATATTACTGGGCTTCCCAGTTGTCTGCTATTAATCACGTGATGTTCTCACCGGGTCGTAATCCGGCATTCGAGATGGATAGACTCCAGCTTCCGGGTGGGGACTTTAATAGGGCGCTTTATTCTCGATCGGCCGGGCGCCATCTTGTGGGCCCGTCCAGGATTGCAGTAACTGTGCGGCGAGCCGCGAATGTGAGTTTGGGATGGGAGGATCGACTAACACTGGCGACGCCGCTTTATGCCTCGGAACGTTTGGGCGGTCTCTGGTCTACCAAGGGTTTCGATCACTGGGATATGATTGGGATTTGTAAGGTGGGTGATGTGTGTTCGAACGGTTGTGTGAAGTCGTTCCAGGCCCTCCAGGCGGAATATGGTTTGAGTGGTAGGGAAATTTTTCGCTATCTGCAGGTCCGGCACGCCCTCGCCTCAGTTTTGGCTCCTGATGAGGCCCCGCCTGAGTCTTACCCCCTCGAGGACCGTGTCCTTGATCGGCATCTTCCTGATAGCACTATTTCTCTGATCTATAAAAAACTGATCAATAATCGGGCGGACTTATTGGTCCGACTTCGGGAGGCTTGGGTTGGCGATGGGTTGGAACTAGACGACGAGGATTGGCAATCGGCACTCTCTTCTCCCAAGGAGGTAGCCATTCCTGCCCGTCTCCGTTTGGTTCAACTTAAGATCCTTCATCGAGTGTATGTCACGGGTCCGCGTCTGGTGACGATGGGCTTCTCCTTGGATGGGTTATGTAAGCGTGGTTGTGGGTCGAGTGCTACCTTTTTACATATTCTTTGGGAGTGCCCGGCTGTAGCGGCTTACTGGACTGCTGTGCTTGCGGTGATGACTGATGTGACTGGTGTGGCCCTGCGGCCGGAGCCTCGACGATGTCTGTTGAATGTGTGGGAGCCCACTGACTACTCTGTGGCCCAGACCAGATGGGCTACCCTGGGTTACATGATTGCGAAACGGGATGTTGCGCAACTCTGGGGCGCTTCCAGGCCCCCTGAGGTCTCGAAGTGGGAGGACAACATGGATTGGTCCATGTTTCGTGAGAAGACGGTTTATGTGGCCAGGGGCAGACCCAGGGCGTGGTCGAGGGTTTGGGGCCAGTGGAATGAATATTGTGGGGGTATTTGCACCCCTCCCCTTGTAGGCACTGCTGAGGTTGTCCTATCTCCCTAGGCGAGCGTTCCCGGAACCCTTCCATACTGTTTTTAACATTTCTGGTTCTCCCCGCTGCTCCCCTCCCCCCCCCGACTTTGTTGGAGCCTTAGAGCTCTGGGTGTGTTCTCCTGACCGTGGACCATCCCCTCCGTTCTTTGGGCTGACCTTACTTACCGTGCATTCGCCTTTTAGTGTTTGTTTTTCTTTTTGTATAAAATAAAAATTCAAATTGCTCTGTGATATGTGGGGAGTAATGCTTGGTGCTCGATTTGTGCCCGACCACGGATGTACATTTTTAATTCATGCCTTGTGCCTTATTATTAGCGGCCAGCCCGTGAGGTTGTAGGCCCATTCTTGTACTTTTCTATGCTTACTCAAATAAAGGTTTTTGAACAAAAAAAACAAAAAAAAAAAACCTTAGAAATTCACTGAAAAAAAACATAGGTTTCAGGGACATTATAGTTAGTTAGACATTTCACTCGTACAAAACCAGAGAAATCCCGCTGTTATAGGTAGTAGAGATAAATATAATTCACCACCCCGCAACGCCCTGCTGATGACTCCACATAATACATCACTCATGACATGGTCAGTGACATCACTCATGATAACTCAAATGACATCCCTGATGACATCACTGATAACAACATCCTTGTGATAATCTGATGCACCTCCTCACACCCTAATAAAACTTTTTATACACTCATTCTAAAATACAGCCTACCAATATCGAAACCATAGACAGACCAATAGTAGTTAGTACATAATTGCTCGGTGATTCCTAGGTCTACACACACTCATCTACTCATTCACACATACAGTAACTCACACATGCAGTCACTCATCAATACAGCACTATCATATGCACTCATACACCTATACATATACTCATACACCTCCACTCATCCATAGACTTACTCACCCACTTACTCAGTCATGCAAAGAATCAATGAAACCCATTTACTCACCTATATAGTTATATACAGACCCCCTCACTTATTTATACACATACTAACACATACTTACTCTCCTATACAATCACTGATACAAGCACACACTCATCCATACAGCCACTCTCACAATCACTCACTATCATGTGTAGTCATTTATATTCTCCAACACTCCCTTATACTGCATTTTACATATGTAGTTAATCACACATATGCCACTGAGACATCCATTCACCCACCAACACACCCATATACACACTCACCCACCCATACAGCCCTTCACAGATGCACTCTTTAACCCATACACCAACTAAATATAACGTCCCTGAAACCTATTGTTTTTTCAGTGAATATATATATATTGGACAGCGTGATCAAGGGCTCGTGTAGCTTGAAACGCGTAGCTGTTTCTCTGTGCTAAATAAATCTTTGCACCTGATCCTGTGGTCCGTCTCCTCTCTCGCTGGTGTGGCTGTATTGCTTGCCAGAGGTGCTGCGGAGCTATTTTGTGAATATATATATATATATATATATTTATATATATATATATATCTTTAGAGAGAGAGACAGAGAGAGAGTGAGAGAGACTATTCAAAATATTACCCCAATGCTTTTCAACTTTAATTCCAAATCCTGTTAACTTGGTTCTATTTTAATTTATAAGATTAGCAAGATGTCAGGTGACCCTAGCATTTAGACTTTTTTGGGGCGATAATGTTCATTAGCAGTGTATGTTCGGAATATAAAATAAGCACTGGCATAGCCAATATGTCTGGCCTAAGCAAGCTTGCTTTCTTAGCTTTTACTGTCCTATCATGTAGATACTCTACAAACATTGGCTAAAATATTTGAAAAAATGTAAGAAGAATGAAGTGGCCCAGCAGCTTAGGCAAATCAGCCGTTGCAGTAAAGCAGACTATTTTTCAGATGGCTGTGTACATGAACAGGTACAGGTAAATTGCCTTTACACATACAGCAAGACAGACAATGAAGATGTGATCCAAACAATGTCCTGCTGCTTAATGCATGTGAATGACACGTCAATAGACCAATGAATTAATAGTCTTTCCCAAAAGGCTGTGTATATCTGTATTTTACGTGCATGCTTACTATAATTTTTTCTACAAAACATGAAGATGTACAGACAGCTAACCATAGGAAACATGTGGGACTCAACAAGTTCAACAGATGACAGAGTCCGCTTAAACACATTTAACTAAATGTACATAAATTGTATCACCATGCATAATATAATTTGACAATAACATTGAAATGCTCATACTGGGATTCTCATTTTGCATTTGTTTTATTGCTTTTTTATAAATTTTTCTTTCAGAACAGACATGCAACAGTTCATCATTTATGTGTAAGAATGGTAGATGTATTCCAGAAGGAGTTCTTTGTGACACACACGATGATTGTGGAGATGGCTCTGATGAAACAGGATGCCATGTAAATGAATGTCTAAGCAAAAAAGTCAGTGGCTGTTCACAAGACTGTCATGATCTTCCTGTTGGGTATAAGGTGAGTGGTTCAAATGTTGCAATTAATTTTGTTACGCAAACAACACCTGACCAGCAGTCTGGGTGACAGCATCTCATTTGTAACTAATCAGGCTAAATCAGAGCTCAACTTCTTTGATATATATATATATATATATATATATATATATATATATATATATATATATATATATATATATATTCACAGAAAAAACTATAGGTTTTAGCCACGTTATAGTTAGGAATCAGCATTTAAAAAACCTTAAAAATTCACTGAAAAAAACATAGGTTTCACACATGTTATAGTTAGCTGAACATTTCACTCATACAAAACCATTGAAATTCCCCCGTTATAGTTAGTTCAACTAACTATAACTCGCGCGCCCGCAATCCACTGCTGATGACGTCACATATTACATCACTCATGACATGGTCAGTGACATCACTCATGACATCACTCACAAAATCTCAAATGACATCCCTGATGACATCACTGATGACATCATCCTTGTGACAGAGTGGCACTTCTGTACTTTATGCACTAGCTTGCTTCCTTAGATGTGGTACTCGTTTCTTTTGCTCCCACTGCGGAATCCAACACCCTATCTGTGTAATGAGCTGGAAATCCAAAGATCCACTTCACTGACAAGGCAGTGGATAGTTTGCGTGTCTCCAGCCTTTCTTATGTTTCACCTTTTTAGGTCTTGCCTAGCTATTGCTGTTAAGCAATCACTATGGAGAGAGATATAGAGGTGCACCAGGAAAGCTTACCAAGAGGGCTTTGGCAGGCGGATTATGGACAGTGCATGTGGCCGTGCGCACGCTTGCCATTTGCTCCCCGAGCCTCAGCATCAGACTTCAAAGGAATGCCTCCCGCTCGCCCACCCACCACTCTAGCCACATCACAAACCACGATTTGTCTCACATCAGACTTCAAAGACTTGCCGCCCGCGCTTACATCCTTCTCCTTCCCCTCATTAACAGGCTTATATCGCCTGCTTTCCTAGAGCGGTCATAAAAGTCAATGAACTGGTGTTCTCGCTCTAGGCATTCGCTTGTTTTCTATGTCTTATTCCTGCAGACATTGTTTGGTAACAGCAATGAGGAAATTAACGATCAGCTGAAAAGACTGTTGCAATTGACAGAGTTAACATTCTGCAAAGACTCGTATTTGAGTGTATGAATCTTTACCCTAAAATTAGACGTGCAGTCTCTGTTTCTTCATTTATATAAACAAACCTGACATGCCATCTTCAAATTGGACGAGTGCAAAATAACAGGGAAGACTTCAGTGTAACAATGTGTTGCCGGCGCGTTCCTTCCTTCATAGTTAGAAAAAGAAACCTCTTAAATAATAGTTTCTGGGCTCCAAGTTTTCAGGAACAGGCGCAGCATTCTGAAGCATTCTCTCACGCATTCGATATGCATCCTGTGTAAAAGTCACTTAATCAGTTATGGTGTTAACCTGGCAGGGTTTGGAAAGCCGTATTGTCAGATAAAAACTAAACTGCACCTTCTTTTCTATTAAGTTAACCACAGCAAAAGTGTCACATATTGCTTGTTGATTGTTTGGCCACCATTTTAGTTCATGTTCTCAGACGGTTTTATGTCATCAGGTGCTCTGGGTTACACTCCTATATCCACCTTTCACTATTCATTGCTTTCTGTTGGGTTAGTCCAATTGGCTTAGCTGAAATGAATAAATACTACAAGTACCACAATGCATTGTGCTGGTAAATGAAAGCCCCGAAACGTAACATTGTGCCCCAGGCGACATGATGTATTTTTAATTTTAGTGTATTTTAATCCATTTGGTACTACTGAAGACGTGAACAAATGAAGATATTGGGGAGCCTGGATTTCTGTACTACATAAAGTATTTTAGAAGATAACGTGAATTACTACTTTGATCATTGACATTTCTTTTGTAATGGCTTTGTCCTGCCAAAGCACCTTGTGCGTCCTGTCTTTCTAGTTTCCATCCTCTTCATACTGAGTCATGTATTCATGTATGGCCCTAATGCCTCTTTTGTGTTGCTTTGTGGCCCGGGCCACTGTGACTGTAGGGAGAGTTCACAACTATGATGTGCTTTACAGTGTCTGGTGCCGTCTCTTCTTATGCGCCCTGCTCCTGAGAGAAGCTTCGCGAAGCCGATCTGTTGGCACGCTGCAGCACTGCCTCCCGGGCCCCCTTTGGTGTTTACCAGCCTAGCATGCTGACAAAACGAGTCTCTGTTGTGTTTACTAACAAAGGCGAGAGCAGGGCAGCCGGCTGCACACAAGTGTCAGAGTCGTCCCATGTGGCCGGATCCCTCAGACTCAGGGGCTTGGCTCCCATTGGTCCAGCAGGCACAGTGGCACCGGGACACTGAAGGGCTCATTGGATCCTGGAAAATGCCATTTATTGCTACGCGAGCAACTGCCAAAAGGGGGCATTTTTGTTACTCATTTTATAATTGTATGTCTAGTGTTGAATAGACTTTGAAGCGCTAGAAGGCCTGCTTTGCACTACTTGGGAAACCAAGGCTAGAGTAACCAGACTTTAGTTGTTTTTTTCTTCTCAGGGATTGGATTGCAGCGTGTGAGGTGAGACGCCAAAGAATGAGGAGCTTTCTCGTGTTCAACCACTCCGCTCTGCGAGTTTAAACTGCATCAGTGACTAAAGAAGCATCGCCCGTGGTCTGAGTCAAAATAAACATCGCCCTTTCACTTTCCTATATTATATTTTGTTAAAAAGTGTCCATACACGGTTTGCAAACTGCTCAGAATTTCCAGGCTCCTTCCCATGCCCCAATAAACCACAGGGAAACTGTGCTGTTCATCATGGCAGAACGTTTTATCACCAATACGTTTTTATATGTATCCAACCAGAGACATGTTGCATCTTTGACCAGGTCTATATGGAGCTATCGTCCTCGCAAGAATGACATCCCAGAGACCAGGGACGCAGGTCAGCTGTGAAACAGCATCCCTCACTCTGCCTCATTCTGCCTCACTCCACCTCACTGTTCCTTACGGTGCCTCATTCCACCTTATTGTGCTCCAGGCTCTGTACATGGGCTCAGCTGTGTAACAGCATTTCCCACTCTGCCTCATTCTGCCGCAGTGCCACCTCATTATTTGCAACATAATTACACTGCACTCAATGCAACATACACTCAAAATACCACTCAGTGCCACATAATTACATGCCACATAATTACACTGCACTCAATGCAACATACACTCCAAATACCACTCAGTGCCACATAATTACACGCCACATAATTAGACTGCACTCAATGCAACATACACTCCAAATACCACTCAGTGCCACATAATTACACGCCACATAATTACACTGCACTCAATGCAACATACACTCCAAATACTACTCAGTGCCACAGAATTACACGCCACATAATTACACTGCACTCAATGCAACATATACTCCAAATACCACTCAGTGCCACATAATTACACACCACATAATTACACTGCACTCAATGCAACATAAATACACTCCACATAATACCACTCAGTACCACATAATTACACACCACATACTTACATGCTACTCAATGCAACATAAATACACTTCACATAATACCACTCAGTGCCACATAACTACACCACATAATTACACTCTACTCAATGCAACATAAATACACTCCACATAATACCACTCAGTACCACATAATTACACACAAAATACTTACGCTCTACTCAATGCAGCATAAATACACTCCACACAATACCACTCAATGCCACATACTTATATGCTACATAATTACACTGCACTCAATGCAACATACACTCCAAATACCACTCAGTGCCACATAATTACACACCACATAATTACACTGCACTCAATGCAACATAAATACACTTCACATAATACCACTCAGTGCCACATAACTACACCACATAATTACACTCTACTCAATGCAACATACACTTCACACAATACCACTCAGTGCCGCATACTTATATGCAACATAATTACACTCTATTCAATGCAACATAAATTCAATCCACATAATATCATTCAGTCCCACATATTTACACCCCACGTAATTACACTCTACTCAATGCCACATAAATACACTCCACATAACACTGTGCCCCATAATTACATGCCACATAATTACACTCTACTCAATGCAACATAAATGCACTCCAGATAAAACCACTCAGTGTAACATAGTTACACACCGTATAATACCAGTACCACGTAATTACACGTCACATATTTACACTGTATTCAACGCAACATAAATACACTCCACATAACACTCAGTACTACATAATTACACACCACATAATTACTCTCTACTTAATGCTACATAAATACTCTCCGCATAATTCCACTCCATGCCACATAATAACATACCACATATTTGCACTGAGCTCAATGCAACATAAATGCACGCCTTTGGGTCAAGTTCGCGCTATGTAAAAAACAAAAAAAAACATTTGCAATGCAATAGGTCTTGCATTACTGAATGTTTGAGCTGCTGGTGTTGCATTATTATTAGCAATGCCATTAGCTCAAACTTTTATAGTGCGCGACCTATTGCATTGCAAATGCTTGTTCATCTTCCACTCAATCAACACATCATCCACACATACACACAACTACTTGCTGCATTCCTTAGCTGTGATTATCAACTATTCTTCTATTTCATATTCCTAATCAAAGTGCAGGCCTTTATCGAGCCTTTTTATTGTAACAACTACCCCGGCCGAAGGCACTGTAAATTTGCACAGTTGCTCCCTTTCTTGGCTCGGGTTATCAATTATTCTTCAATTTCATATTCTGATTCAAACTCAAGGCCCTTTATCGAGCCTTTTTGTTGTAACTATTGTTGCAGAAATTCTGCTCCTACACAGAAGTGTGGATAAAGACTTAGGCCCTCAGTGAATTACGGTGTGCCAAAACCCAACTTAGTACTCAAACCCCCTACATTACTAGCAATCAGTGACTCATTGGTTCTTCGTCCTATAGCATAAACACCAATGACTAGTCAACCCAGAACATCCGACTTAGATTACTTCAAGTAAGATGGATAAAAAGAGCACTCTTTCGTTATAGTCTTACACCAGTCGAAAACTAGGAGTATATAAACACACGCGCAAGTTTGAAATGTTTATTTCTAACGCCGTAATCTCATGCGCAGTACCTTAGAAAATACAACCAAACATATTATCAGAAACAAGGTTGTCAGCATTGTTACTATTCCATAAAATACAAAGGGACACAGCATCCTATAATGCTAAAGGGAAACAGATTTAAAATATCCCTACATTTCACCCTCCCTACCTACCAGGTTAGTTTATAACTACAGAAGGTCTCATAGGATTGCATGGGCGGACCCATATCTCTGGGACTCAGCAGTATTGGATCACATTGAGTTCTGCACAAACTGTCAGGATACAAATGTTCTTTAACTGTGTGTAAATATGCCTCCACAATACATTATTAAATGTGCCAGTATCAGAGGTGGCCGCAGCTGCATATGTGTTATGGGTCGAACGTGCGAGGATCATTCCTAATACCAGACATAGTATCCAAGATAACCTTGATGTTCCATGCTCTCACTATACACACTAAACTAGCGAGGCAGTCTAGAAATGTAGCATAACAAATTATTCTCATGTGAAGCAAAATACTCAGCCTTCTCTAAACAATATCACAAGTGCGTGTCGTGTGCAAAGCAGAGCAGGAAAGCAAAAATGGTGTTTAAGCTTCTAATAAACCCATGCTAACTTAACACGGTGTGAGTGCAAGGCTCAGCCCATGACACCCTCCCTCGATCGAAGCACGTGATATAAACGTGGGCAAATTAGGAACGCAGAGTCCAAGCCTGAAAAGCAGAGTCAAGTTCAAATTTGGAGAAAAAAATTATTCGCTGTTTGATAGAAAACAATAACCAAATAATGAAGGATAGGTACAAAAATCAAACAGTCTTAATACGACAGCGTATAAGCACAGTACGTAGCAACAGCCTCCAAGAGGAAGTCATTGTTCTCATCTGAAAAATTTCAGCCATCCAATTCAATAGTGAGAATGAACATACATGTTCCTCAATGACCGGAGCCTCTATCAGCATCGCAGGAAAACTCGGGTCATCTTCAATGTAACTGTGTGCCGAGAAGTCAAGCGCCGCTGTAAAAACATTCCAACGTCCCAATATTCCATGTATCGCTGCTAAGGCCATAATCCCGCCGCCAGAACAGAGCAAGTCATGAACCATTAAGGGGCTCATCAGCTGGTCATAATCCGCGTTGGGAGACACCGTACAGCAGAGACACAAATCCAGGGCCCAGTCAAAATCGCAGCTCAGGCAATGGAAGACAGGTTGAACGCATGTGAAAAAGAAGAATCTAAACAATAATCCATAAGCTGCACTCAATGTAGCCAGAGGCAGCGCTCCGTAATAACTAAGCATTGGGTTGCGGACCAGCAACAGCCGGGACATATTCTAGTGTGCTGCAGGATGTGCATCCATATTTAAGAAAACAAATTAATAGAAGCACACCGGCAACTAATGTGAATATTAAGGGGAATCCACCAAAGATGCTGGAAAACATTGCATGAAAAAATGCAGAGAAGACACCAAAAACTGTTTGAAAAGAAGTCACAAGGCCACTGCTTCTAACTTTAAAAAAGTAAGGTAACCCCATAGTCAAGGACGCATTAATGATACTCTGAATTAACTCCCCAAAATGCAGGGGCACGTCTGTATTTAATAAATCATGCACTTCTGTGCGGGTGTTAGCTACATGAAGGACAAATGTTACCCTAGCAGATGTAAGAGAGACCTCTTTTTGAGACAATAGCGCTCTTATATGGCTCATTTGGTTGACTCTTCTTTCAAGGTCGGAGCCGATGGCCAGATGGAAACATCCAGCTTCCCATGCAGAGGAGTAAACACAGCTTTTTTATAGCAAACCACAAGCTCAGTTACCGTAATCATGTAAGCGATGCCTACTAACATTGCACAACAATCTGCATTATTTGAAATTAAATACCTCACGTTTCCAGTAAACTGAACTTTGGTATGATAGCAGGTGTCGGAGTGCCTTTCAAAACTCAGGTCAAATTAGGCGCATCTTGATTACAAGAGCCATGCAATTGTATGTGTCTACAAATTAAGGAGTGATCTGGTGCTATTGTGCAATCCTCACCATTCAGATAGACTTCTTTTCCCTTACTCAGGCACCTATATGTAAATAATAATAACCAAGCTTCATGGAGATAAGCTCTGCCTAAATATCCATATCTACCTATAGCATAGTATTGCATGCAAACCTCAAACTTAAACAGGCTAAAAAGTAACATTATGATACCGTGGATAAGCCACACAGCTGAATCGGATCTCCAATGAGTGACCACTTCTAACCATTCTCCTAGCGCGCCCTGTGCTCTGATTTGACAGTGAGAGAGTGATTGCACCATAGTTTGTACTGCTAATCATTCTCAGCATACGCTACGAATGCGCTTTCACGTTACACGTCGCATCAAAGCTTCCGTGTGACGTCATGTACGGCGCCCCGTACGCAAAGACGCGAATGTTATTAATTGTTTAAAAATATATTTATGGCTTAGAGGGGAGGAGCCAAGCCGGCAACCGCAATGGCTGCTTAGTCCCTCGGCTCCGATCACCATCTCATCCTGAGACCACATCCTGTATGCACTACCGCAGCAAGACGGTGTGCGCGGGGACATGAAAGCGTCCGCTTCCCGAAGGTGAAGCCCCGAGGTCCGTGCCTGCTTCTGGAGGCGAGTTAGGGTCGGCGAAGTTTGCGGCCCGCGAAGGCCCTGAGACCGGGGCCTCGGCTGGACTGAAGCGGGTCCCTGAGTGCATAGCAGCGGCCGCCGGTGACCTGGAGGGACCGGTCAGCTCCGTGGTGGTGTGTAGCGGCAGTTTTTCTGGCGGGCCCATATTGGCGGACTGTGCGCAAGTGTGAGGACCGTGCATATCATTCTGCCTCCATGTGGACGGATGGTGCGACACGGTCTTCGATAGTTCTCCGCCGAGAAGTGTTTTGTCCCGCTCATGGCGGGAGGCTCCCGAATTTCCAACGAGCCGCCGCTCAGCTGAACTAACCCCGGCGGTGCCTTTTAATTGCTCTTGGTTACACCGCTTGCCGCCTTGCTGCCTGTGTCGCGGCCCCGCTCCGGCCCTGCTCGGCCCCGTGCAACTATGGAGAAGGAGTACATGATACACGGGGGGCACGGACCGGATCTACATCTTGGCGATTTGATGGCTTCCCGAGCTGCCCTCCGTGACACCTTGGTTCAGGGCGCCCGATTACTGGGGGGCAAGTTGGACGGGGTGGCCCTCGCGGTGCAACAAATGAGATCAGCGGACCCGTCAGCACATGGCGAGACGCCGTCTTCGGCACCCAGAAGTTTTAAGATGGCGCCCATTACTGCAGGTGGAGGATCAGAACCACCGTGCCTCGTAACATTCCATGATCGTGCCATTGGATGCACTGGACAGTTCAGCGGCGCTGGACTGCCTCTGACTTATGGACCCTTTTCCTGCGACCTGCTGCTGGAGATCCTGGTGCTGCTCCTGTTGTTTTTGGACATTGCCATGTTGTTCTCCTGTGTTACCTCGTTGCATGATGTGTGGGAGGTCTGTTTTCAAGCTGGGTCTTGCCCGTCGCACTTGCTGGAGTTTGGTAATGTTGCTGGATCTGGTGATATACGTAAGACTGGACAGGGATGACTAACTCTCCTTCGGGTCCTCGTCTTTTGGGCTGGGGGCTGTGAGGGTTACGCGACACGTTGCCTTCCTTCATGCTGCGCTGGGTTGATTTTGTCCCTTGCGACTTGTTTACTCTGATCTGACTTTTGCTGCTTTGGTTCCCATCCTGTGTGACTATAATGATTATGTGAGGAGAGGCCGAGGGTCTGCTGTAACTTTGCTTTTTATTTTTGTTTTTGTTTTATGCTGCATGGGGTATTGTTTTCATAACGTGGTTGCTATAGTGGTTGTTGCTGATATGGGGGGCGGAATGTGCTGTTTTTTTAGCCAATCCTGTTCCATGCTTATTACTGCTTCCGCTCCGCTCGCAATAGTCCCGTCTGTCTACATCTTGCTCAATGATGACCCCTTGTACGTTTAGGTTTTGATTGCCGGCTGGTGGCGCTGAATGCCCGGGAGCGAGTCTGTCTCTCTCCTCCTCCACTCTTTATATTTTTCCCTACTGTGGGGCAGTTCCGGGGCGACAGGCACACTGTTAGTGGGTTTGGCCATAGCCATTACAGGGGTGCGGGGTGGAGGGTGCGAGGGGGGGTTGTTATTTTAGTTTGTTTTGTTCTATGGTCTCTCTCGCTCTTTTCCGGCTTTGGGAGGGTTCTTTCCTCTTTACTAGGGTTGGCTGTCTCTGGGTCGCACACCTTCTTCTTTTCTGTGTCTTCACAAGCTTTTCTTTCCTGTTCTTGGGGGTGGGCTCTCTGGGTTTACACCCAGAAATGTTGATTCTGTAAAACTGCTTGTTGTCCAGTCTTACCGCTGCCGCTGCTCAAATTCTATACTTGCCGAACTCATAGCCTATCTCTGATGGTAAATGGGGTGGTTCCCCCTTGTTTCTACTGTATCCCCTTATGTATGGTGTGTAGTCCTTGTTGTTGCAGCCCCCTCTCTTCTTCTAAATTTAAAATGAAACCCTCATATCCTGTGTAGCGCACCCCGCAATCACGTCTGGTGTATTTTGTACTATCCTGAGTGTAGATTCATCTACGGTTATCCTGTTTTTATTGACTGTCTTTGTGGCCGGCCACGATGGTTGTGGGCTTACGCATGTATCTCCTACTTTTCACAATAAAGGTTTTTAAAAAAATATATATATATTTATGTATTTAATGAACATACTAACAGAGAACATTATCTAGGATAATTATGAAAAAAAAAAATTTAAGTTCCAATATTCCTACATTACTTTTAAAAGCAATTACACAAATCGCGGTGGAACGTCATGCGTACTCGCATCGTAAGAGTACCGTAATCACAGGGTAAGGGTACGCAAAGCCATGTGACTTTAAAAGATGAGATTTGATTGGTTTATAACACTTCCTATTACAACTGTTGAAACTTCCGTCCCATTTTAATAATTCTACTTTGACTTTCTAAAAAGAAGCATCTCTTCTGAGAATCTTGTCAAATAGAACGACGTTTACCATAATAACAGCAATGGACTCATCTTCCAGCCATTCTTCAGAGGAATATTTCATTCCTGAAGAACCTCCAAAGAAGAGGAAAGAAGCTCTAATTTGGCAGTTTTTTACTTTTCCAGAAGGGCTTATTTGCCCTTCTGGAAAGGTTAATTCACCAAAAGTAACCTGTAAAATTTTCAAAACTCTTTCAAGGGGTGATCCATCTCAAAAATATTCCTTTGGCACAGCAAATATGGAGCGACATGTGAAGAACCTACACCCCAACAACTTTGCTCGAGCTGCAACACAGAGGTTGAAGGACAACCCACCTGCTGCAGCACCAAGCACATCAACTGCTGCACAAGCATTTTCAGCAAGCAGTCCACACCCACAAATTGATCCTGATTTTGCTAAAGTTAAAATTATATGCATTTATTGCAATAAACTTTTGTGTTATGGGAAACAGTCTATTGACCTGTTAAAACGCGGGAAGCAGGAGCATCGCTGTCCTCGACATTAGTTTTTTTTTTTCATTCCTCTGTTCCTGTTGGAAACTTCCAAGCCCCCCATTATAGAAAAAATTGCCCCCGAAATTTGGCCCCCCGGGAGCTAATTAAGAATAAAACAAACTTCTAGTTTTTTTTTTCCTTTTCCACCGCGTACGAGTACCATACGCGTACCCCGCGTTTTTTTTATTTAAAGCTCCAAGTGGGACCCCCTGAGCAGGCCTAGAGGGTCAACATGGTTCTACCCTGCCCCCCATTCCTTATTTTTCAACTTTGTTTTACTGTTTTCTTGTGACTCTGTGCTACCGAGGCACAAGATGGCTGCCAACACTTCCTGGTTTGGAGTGTTGACAGACAGTTGACATCCAATCAACATGCAGCTCGTGCTCGTAATTGTACTGGTTTCAGTACGCGTGCAGTACTTCGTCTCTAGATATCACTATGATTTTACTTTTAATTTTCTCAGGAACTACTATACGGATGTACACCATTTTACAAAAAGCACAATCTGCGAACCAAACTCTGGTGTAATTCGGTTCAGCTGTTCGGGCTGTAGCCCTGGCTAAATATCCCTATGGAAAATTGCATTGGGGAAAACACGTTTTGGGACCCTCCTTTTTTCTCGGCCCCCACCTGACGAATCACCCCCAAACTTCCAGGGAAGGAGTGGAACGGAGCAGGCCATTTTCTTGGAGAAAATTCGCTAAGATTCGTCCACCAGCGCTAAAGTTATTCCAAATAGAATGTTGTGGATTTCCTATGGAAAGTAGGTCCTAACTATAACTACCTACTGGCGACCGCTAGTAGGTAATATATATATATATATATGATAGGAGAGGAGGAAACGGAGGCGGCTTCATGAAAAAGAAGAAAGGAAGAGGAGCCCCTCAAATGAACTGAACATTGCCACCACTAAAGCTGATGGTAATACTGTGCTTAATCTTACAGATCTCGAATTGGATGCAGCAGAGACTCAACTTTTAGCTTTAGGTTTAACATTATGTCCTAAAAATGATTTTAAGTACGTTCAGTCACGTATTGACGTATTTAAATTTATACGCAAATTAAATCTAATGAAATTTCATGAATTGAATAAAATGAATAACTCTGCTAGCGCTCTGTTTGCTGACTCTCAACCCAGTAAGAATTTTTTAATATCTGATGTGCCTATTTTAAAACCTGTGCATTCTCTAATTGTTTCAGGTGATGAAAATTAGGTTGCTACCCAAGATGTGTTGTTATCTATGGACGTTGCTAGTAATAACACAGAGGTCGCTCCTTTTCGTCCCCGTTCCACTTTTGTTCCCATGATGCCCGGAGACGCGATCGATGTCTTTAATGAGCGCATGATTGAGGATTTGAAAGGGCTTAACAGGTCTATGGTCCATAAACAAAATCGAAGAAGTTATGCAGAGCTACGTTATTCCGCTCTCATACGTAAAATCAATAATCATGGCAATATTATTGTGAACAAAGCAGATAAAGGGGGCAACATTGTTTTATGACCTCATGAGATGTACGTTAAGGAAGCAGAACGGCAACTAAATGATTCTTTATGTTATAGGAAGTCCTCCTTTAATGAATTGAATAAGATCAAAGATTTAGTACACAAACATTTGGCTCAGTGGAAAAGGGATGGTCTAATTTGTAAAAATGAGTTCCTCTATTTGAAGAATGACCATCCTATTACCCCTGTACTTTATCTATTACCTAAAGTTCATAAGTGGGTGTCTCCTATACCGGGGCATCCTCTCATCTCTGCCCAAAATGGAATACTTGAATCCATCTTGAAATATGTTGATTTCGTTCTGCACAGCTACATGGAAAATCTCCCCTCTTAAATCAGAGACACAGGGCACTTTTTAACTAAACTTAAGAAGGTTGTTTGGATTTCAGAATATCACTTTATAGTGATGGATATTTTTTCCCTATACACCTCGATTAACCATCATGATGGGTTGCATGCTATTCAATATTTTTTGTCACACAGAGACATTAAATTCCATGAGCATAGTAAGATGTTAGTGAACATGATTGAACTGTGCCTTTGTAACAATTTCTTTATTTTCAACAATGAGGTTTACCAGCAGTTAAGGGGCGTGGCCATGGGTGCATGCTTCTCCCCCAGTTATGCGTGTTAATACGTAGGCTGGTCGGAGGAGCGTGTCCTGGATCGCGCCCTAGGCTGCAATGGTAAGCAGAACGCAGGAACGATTCATTTGTGGTGATTTATAGACAACGTGTTTTTAATTTGCCACGGGTCTAGAGAGACTGAAACAATTTGTGACATCAATAACAATATGCTCAATTTAGAATTCACAGCCACCAGTAGTAATGAGAAAGTAGAATTTTTGGATGTTGAAGTTCATATCCTTGATAATACCATCCAAACTAAATTTCATAGAAAAACAACTGCTGGTAATTCGATTCTCCACGCTTCTAGTGCCCATCCCCACCACCTTATAAAAAGTATCCCCTATGGGGAATTTTTAAGAATTCAAAGAATATGTAGCAATGAAAGAGATTTGGAATTATGTTTTAATGAGTCATTCCAAAGGTTTTTGGTTCGTGGATATAAAGAGAGTGATCCGAAAAACGCTTTGAAAAAGATGGTTTTAACCACCAGGGATTCCTCCCGGGCCCAGAACACTGAGATAGTGACTACCACTAGAGAAAGTGTGTCTAAAAAAGAGTATACTACTTTGAGACTCATTACTACTTATAGTAGTTATGAGAGTAAGATTCGCATATTTTGAAGTCCAACTGGCCGATCTTATGTACAGACATCACTTTGGCACCTTTACTTAGTGAGGTCCCCTGCATTACTTTTAGGAGGGCTCCCTCCATGAGGGATGCCTTGGTTAAAACCAGTCCGGAAGTAGTCAAATCACCCAATTGGCTTTCCAATCGTACAGGTTTTTTTAAATGCAGTTCTTGCAGAGCCTGTACATTTTGGGTTAACATCCGGGAATATCATGATGCCTTTAGTCAGGATGTTAAAATGATTAAGGGTTTGTTCACCTGTAAAACCGATTACGCAGTATATGCTTTACAATGTTCCTGCCATCTTAAATACATTGGGAGCACCAAGCTCCAGGTTTTCAAACACATCCTGCAGCATATGCGGGCTATTGTTAACTCCGACCCCAGCCACCCTGTTGTGCGTCATTTTAAACTGGTGCATCAAAATAATCTCAAGGATTTGAGTTATTTTGTTATTGACGCAGTTCCACACTCTAAGAGGGGCGGGGATAGAGAGAGGAAATTGAGACAATTGGAGAGCCACTATATTCTTCTTCTGGATACCAAGATCCCAAATGGTCTTAATACAGTGGACGGTTTATACAATTTTTTATAGGAACTTTTTATTAAAAAAAAATGTTGTGGAATAATTTTATAAATATCTTGTATTTTTCAACTTGTTCCCATTTACTGAAATTGGATTGCTCAACTTTGGCCTGGGTCAGATATCCACCCACAATGAATCTGTATAGGATGAATAATTAACCTGTTTGGAATTGGCCCTTTTGCTACTATGAATCTGTTAAATCAATTTTGGTGAAATTTCATCCATGTCCTTTTATGCCGGTTTTTATCAGGTTTTAAACTGGTTTTTCTAGTTTTTACTGGATTTTTAGTCTGGTGGAGATGTGGTATAGGGTCTGGGTACCTATTTATAGGGTATATAGCGTGGTTCTTTGTTATTCCATTAATTGGGAGAATGGTATACTGATGATATGTTCTTGAATTTAAATGAATTGACCATGTTTCTATCACGTTGCTGCTATTTCATGATTTATTTCTATGAAATTCTTATTTTTCAGTTCCCTTTTATGAAATGATGTATACAGACTGTGCAGAGAATAATGAATTAATCATTTCGTGCATTTAGGTGGAATAGCATCTTTTAATATGATTGTCCTCTGCACTTACACTTTGGTGACATTTTGAGCATCTGCTGATTTGTATATTTAAATGAATTTCCTATGTCTTAATAGGTAAAATTTACATTTAACATACTTTTTGCACTTTAATTAATACTGTTTGCACTAAATTTCTGCTCTAGAAGAGTTCAGCTCTATATGGCTGAGATCAGAAAAGTACATCAGGGATAATAATTGGTATTTACGGGCACTGGCCCTTGATTGATTATCTCATCAATTCATTTATTGAAGTTGAGACGATTTATATATTTTGATTCATTGTATTTATTCATGTATTTATTCATGAAATTGTATATACATTTTAGAATGTCATTGATTATATTTTATCCCTGTCATTGATCTTAATTTTAGGAATTCTGTTGGCCAATATTACTATCTTGTGGTAGTATTTCTTCATTGTTATCATGATTGATGGGAGGAGCATGGGTAAACAGTTTTGGCATTTAAACTCGCTATTCACTGTCCATGTCATGTGATCAAGACCGGGTTTTCCGTTCGAAACGCGTCATGCTGCCACTTAAGGAGGAATAAAGCACACTTCACTTTCACATTATCGTGTGGTCTGTACCTGCTTCATCGCGATCTCCATCATGTTAGGATTCTGGTGTTTCATATATATATTTTATACAGTGGTATTTTACCAGCATATTGTAATGAAATGTTAAACACAAAGACAAATGCGAGTTTTATTCAATAGTATGTCTTCTATGTCCTTGTTACATACACATTTTTTTCGAACACCTGACATCATTCTAATGTTACTGGCACTTTAAAAGGTTGCACCCGCACATTAAGCATTGTCAGGTGAACAAGGCTCGTGGAGCCGAAACGTCTATGACATACCCGCACTGCGAAGCAATAAACTGAAGAAAAGACTTCTGTGGTCCGTGTCCGTGAGTTTTTTGGTGTGCCCTGGCTGGTTATCCCGGAGCGGGGCGAGACTGCGGAGTACTGAATCTATAGCCGTGTTGGATTCGAACCGGCTCTACACGGGACCCCACTCAACCTTTGGTCGGCGATCAAATCGAATTTGCCTCTCGGACTTGTTCAGGGAGTTTTGCTGTAACTCCGGAAGGAGTAGGACGCCTGACCCTTACTGACCGGAAGGAGTAACCCAGAGACGAGCGGAACAGCTTGGTGTGTGCATCGCTGCTCGGGCTCGAGCGGTGAGCCGGCGGAGATTGAAGTCCGGCAAAAGGAGCAGCACGTGAACCAAGTAAGCTTTTCTGGGCGTCCGGTATCAGTTTTGCGAGTGGTAGAAGTCAATAAGCGGAGTCCTTTAACCCCTGTGTGGATTTGTACCAGGAAACTTAGGAGCCGCTTCTAATCAAAGGAGGAGCAGTATTGCGGAAATATGTCAACTGACAATGTTCGGGACCGGGAAACGTTGGCAGCCACTACGTTTTCCGATGATGTTCCCCTCCCTGCAGACATCCGGGGGAGGGCTACTACTGACACTAACAGTGGCAGCACATCCAAAATTAAGAACTTGTTTAAAACATTAGAAAAAAAGTCCCGCCAAGAACAAGCTAAGTGGTGGGAGTCTAAGTCCCTGCAGCGTTATTTAGAGGTAAACCGCATACCGCGTGGATTGCGGATTCTAACGGCGCCTACCTACGATGAGCCAAACCCTAACCTTATGAAAGAGTGGGCTGAGATCAATCTTGATGCGTCACGGCGTCAGGTACAGGTCTTGGTCAAATATGCTGACATTGACAGAGCGGCATTGTTGGGTGAAATAGCCGCAATACATGACGAGATCACTGCATTAGGTGAGGACGAGGAACGCGACAAATTACTGAAAGCTATGAATGAACGCCTTAGAAAAGAAGAAGTAAAAATCGTGGACAGGAAGGCCTACAAATTTCAGCGGGACCGCAACGATTATGAGATGGGCCAAATCTTTACTTTCGCGCGCAAGTATGATGATGCGCGAAAGGGCACAGCTAAACCCATACCCAAAACAAAAAATCGCAAATTTCAGATGGGAAATGCCACACTCAGTGAATCCTCACTAACGACACTTAGTTCAGACCCTGAAACCGAATCTGACTCAGAACGTCACAGATTGGAACAGGCAACTGGTACCTCCAAACCCACCCCTGGCCAGGAAATTGATTTTTTGTGCCAAGAGAGACTAAAAACCCTGAGATCTCACTCACGGGCCGGGAGAGGAGAAAATACCTCAACTACCAGAGGCGCCAGAGGCGGTGGGCGTCAAAGAGGCGGTTATCAAAGGAAATGGAAAAGAGGTGGAAGGGGTCAGGGATCTGTAGCCCCTCAGCAATAAATATAACCACCAATAAAACCATCGTTAATCTGACTTCGCTAGTTCTTTCCAGTAAGGAGGAAGAAATTTTGCAATTAGGATTAACTTATGCTGCACCATGTGACTTTGATTACCCAGCGACCAGATGCGACGTATATAAAGCAGTGAGAAAGCTTAAACTCCGCAAATTTTTTGCTCTAAAAGAAAAACCGAAAAACATACGGACTCAGACATCTGAACAACAAAGTGAGATAATAAATACTTCACAACGGAATTGTGGCTTACAGAAGGTGCGGGATATGATTACATTAATTTAGGGACAGAAAATTCAGAGGAATTTGACGAATATGGAAATAGACCTTCATCCAGTACAGAGTTTAAACCCGCATCTGTGTTTTGCCCAATATTGCCTAGAGACAATCTGGACATTTTCCATGAAAATGTGGTAGCTGATCTGAAGGAATTACAAACACGCATTGGAAAAACCAAAAAAAGAAAATATGACAGCAGGTTACAACAATTTATTGCACTTACCACCAAACTAACAAAGGAAAAAGATCTTATTGTTAGAAATAGTGATAAAGGAGGCAACGTTGTTTTAATGACCAAAGGTGAATATGACAAAGAAGCTTATGCCCAACTGAATGACCGTACCTGTTATGAGCGCATCCAGATTAATTCAGTAACAACCATGAAATTGGATTACCATTGTAAGTTATCTAGGTGGAAGTTATCAAAATTGTTGTCTGAATCTGAGTATAAATATCTGAAAACTGACAATCCTGTGACACCAGTGTTGTATTTTATCCCTAAGATACATAAGGATCCTGTCCATCCACCTGGCAGGCCCATCATTTCTGGCAGGGGTGGCCTATTGGAACATACTTCCGTATTTATTGACCATTTCTTGCAGGGGTACGTACAACAGTTGGGGTCTTATGTTCAGGACACTGGTGACTTTTTGCTCAAAATCAAGGATGTTGAATGGGTCACAGGCGATTGGCTAATCGCCTTAGATGTATCCTCTCTCTATACTAGCATTATGCATGAGGATGGCATCAGAGCTGTTGACCATTACCTCTCTAGAAGAGGACCTGAATTATCTGACCATAATACAATGTTGCTTGACATGTTGAGATTCTGTCTTAATAACAATGTATTTCTTTTCAATCACCAATTGTACCGCCAGTTACAGGGCGTGGCAATGGGGGCCAGTTTTTCCCCAAGCTTCGCGTGTCTCCACAAGGGAGCTTGGGAGGAACTGGTCCTTGGCCACGAATATCGCCACAATATCCGCAACAATTTGGTTGCGTGGTTTCGTTATATTGACGACCTCTTGGTAATATGGCGTGGTAGCAAGGAAGGGGCACTCAAATTCATAGAGGAAATTAATAACAATGAGCTTAACCTCAAATTTACGGCCACTCTTAGTCAGGAAAGTGTTACCTTTCTCGACACTGAACTCTATATCAGAGAAGACCATCTAGAGTCTAGGCTCTTCCGTAAATCAACTGCGGGCAACAGCATACTGCACGCAGCGAGTGCACATCCCTCTCACTTGATATCCAGTATCCCGTATGGGGAGATGCTGCGATTGAAGCGTATCTGTAGTAACCCCATGGATCTAAAAATTGCACAAGATCAATGCATAATGCGATTTTTGGAACGTGGCTATTCGAACCAGGCGCTACAAAAAGCAAGAGATAAGTCCATGATACCGTCTCGTGAGGATCTTCTCACTCGAGGCAGCAGTAGACAGACTGCAAAGTTATCAACATATATCCCAGGGGTGAAAAATTGTTTCCGTGTTATCACTGGATATTACAGACAACATCAACAGATACGTAAGATCCTTAACAAACACTGGCCTTTGGTCACGCATGATACCATCATTGGCAAAGATCTCCCCAATCAGGTCTCCCTTACCTTCAGCAGAGCACCCTCATTACGAGATCACTTGGTAGTCACTAACCCAGAACCCTTTGCGAAAACGACGTGGTGCCAAGAGAACAAGGGCTTTTACAAGTGTAGGATTTGTAAGGCCTGCATCCATGGTCAGAATACCCGAACCTATAAGGATGGTTTCACTGACAAGGTACACAGCATATCTCAGGTATTTACATGCAAGACCGAATATGCTGTGTATATTTTGGAGTGCCCTTGTCAACTTAGGTATGTTGGCAGCACGAAGAATGCTGTCCACTTACGTGTTCTTCAGCACCTTCGGGCCATTACCCATGGGGACAACACCTACCCGGTGGCCCGGCATTTCAGAGAATGCCATCAAAGTAACAATAGTGGCCTTAAATATTGGGTAATTGACTCCATTCCGTATAGCAGAAGAGGGGGAGACAGAGATTCCAAATTGAGAAGATTGGAGACCAAATACATTCTGCTGCTCAATACCAAGTCACCATTCGGCCTTAATGTCACGGAGGACTTGTACACGTGTTTACCCTAAAGTTATGTATGGTCATCCGGCTGGGGACCACAATCTGTAAAACAAACTGCCTAACTTTAGTGTTTAAAAATGTATTTGAACATTGATAAGGTTCGTTCATTATGGGATGTGCTGTTTTCTGTTAGTTTAAGGTAGTTGATTTTTTGATCACATGTTTGGTGTTTTTTTATATATTTTTGGACTGTGCTAGGTTCCTGAACCAAGTGAGTCCAATAACACTCATCACAATGTACTTTCACGTCTGGTACATAACAAGGACATTTTTGAACCTGCTCGCATAGTTGATGTTGAGGGTAGGCATGGTATCATAGGATCACAGGAGGTAGAACCTTTAAATAGTCTCCTTCTCTTCCTTCCAAATATCCCTTGACAACATGAGGTTGTATTGCCTAGTATCCTGCTATTCAAAATTTCACTCCCAGGTTATTTGATAATTAGTAACATGCTCATGTACTTATCGGATTTCACGATATAGCGAGAAGCCATAGTTTTGCACATCTTGCGTTATTTGCACAATTAAACTGCTTGTTTGCACATTTTTTGCGTAATTTGCACGGAAGATTGGGTACATTAACATGACCCTTTTGCTGATTTATGCATTTGCACTTTATTGTAAATATTGCTATGCTGTGATTAATCCGTATATGATTCATGATTACGAATGAACTAATCGTTTGGTGACAGGGTATCAAGGGTGATATCTCCAATGTCACCGACTTCATTGAGTATATTAATTCAATCCTGCAAACAGACAATATCTAATTTTAAAAAAATAAGTTCTATGTAGGAGTGAATCTTTGATATTGTTGACCTAGGCCCATACGTGAATCAGATAAAAGCATGTTAGTGATTCAAATTGAATATACCATGTCATGCGAACCCTCGTTTAAGTATTATACTTTTATACAGTGGTATTTTACCAGCATATTGTAATGAAATGTTAAACACAAAGACAAATGCGAGTTTTATTCAATAGTATGTCTTCTATGTCCTTGTTACATACACATTTTTTTCGAACACGTGACATCATTCTAATGTTACTGGCACTTTAAAAGGTTGCACCCGCACATTAAGCATTGTCAGGTGAACAAGGCTCGTGGAGCCGAAACGTCTATGACATACCCGCACTGCGAAGCAATAAACTGAAGAAAAGACTTCTGTGGTCCGTGTCCGTGAGTTTTTTGGTGTGCCCTGGCTGGTTATCCCGGAGCGGGGCGAGACTGCGGAGTACTGAATATATATATATATATATATATATATATATATATAGAGAGAGACATTGCAGGACATTAATAGATCCCATTGATGTATAATCAATTAGCCCTATATCATACGGGTAAGCTCAAGATTTCAACAAATATATCTTTATGATATCCCAGGTTAACACAGTTTCTAAAAATTTATTTTTCCTTGATTCCTTTCTGTGGATACAATGTCTGCTAAATATGGCAGTAAAGCTCCACGTGCTACATCCGTAGACCTCAATTCACTATATCTTGGTCTCTATTAAGGAAATCTCTGATCACTCAGAATGCAAAGGGTAGACATGTATGAATACAACCATCCATGAAGTCACTCCTGTTATATGTATCAATAGCCAAGCAAGATCTCCACTGGTTAAAGGTTATAGATTGTATCATAAGTGAATGTTTCTTAGAGGCATGTCAATATCGTAACGGTCTGGCCAATGCCTACTTGACAAACAAGTTGATATCTCCCTTGAAAAGGACTTTAAAATCATTCAGTAAACATGTATTTTGACACACACCTTATTTCTTCACTATGTGGATGGGGCAGTTGTACAATATTGATATGCTTAAATGGAACTCTAAGACAGGTTTTCTTAGGTAGGAAACATTCCTGTCTCATTTTAAAGAAATGCTTACTCAACAATCTCCACGTTTCTTAGGTCAGTCCTGTTGGTTGCAGAAAATTGGAACCCTAGGGCCTACAGATGAATTCACATAGCAATAGGTTACTAACTTGTTATCATCATCATTGTAACCATTGAATAATCCACAAGCTGAGCAATGCTCATTCCAATTGATTATGAGAAGAGAGAAAATGTGGTTTCTCACTAAAGGATGCAACATAATGAGGTGTTCTTAGAGACATTTGAACTAAGGTAGATTGGTCTTAAATTAGTCTGCTTGGTTTTGGAGGTTTTAAAATATCTCAAAATTTATTTTACTCTTTTTTCTCTGCTTCTTGATAGCATTTTACGCACACAGCATTAAAAGACCTTTTTCAAATTTGATCTAATGTTTGTGTCCACCATAGGATGCATGATCAATCCAGGCAGGGAAAATGCAGAATAGCTCCCATGTGCAGTGAGAAGACTCTCTAAATATCAGGGCCCTTTGCTTTTTTGTTTAGAGAAATGAACTCCCACTTTGTGATTTTGTTTTATTTAATTAATAAAGATTGCAGGGTGGAATATTTAAACATGACACTTACTCACTAAACCTGCAGTGCTGTGAAGGGAGCCACTGAAGTGATGGCCCTTTCTACTGCCCTGAGATCCCCCCTTTCCAAGAGGAGAATCTCTAAACATATTGGACAGTCTTCTGTTGGTTATCTGACAGAATATTGTGCACACAAAAATTGTGTCATCTATCTATCTAACTATATAAGTATTTATGTGTGTGTGTGTGTGTGTGTATGTATATATATCACTTAGTATATAAAATATTTGTTTTATTTGAATTATTTAATAATTTATTGGTAAGTGTTCTATTAATAATGTTTTTAAAATGCATATTTTATGTTTTTGCAAGTATTATCTTGAATTCAATACCCATGTAAATATTATATAATTTATTTTTTGTGTTTATTTGTAGGTAGAAAAGCAAATTTTATTTTAATGAGTTTAAGGTTTTTGTGGATGATATGTTACATATTTTAAGTTTTGGTTTTCCCAAAATACAATTTATAATATATACCCATGGTCTTATCACTGGACTACAAATCGGAGCACCCGCGAGAAAAATATGAACTATATTATAAGGGAATGCGTAATGGAGAAAATGTTGGAAATTGTGTGCTATTCCCGCTTCCAGGAGGAAGAGTCCTTTGGACAGTGGAGGGGCACATGAAGAGAATCTCCAGAGGGGGCATTACAGGACAAGAAATTATTATTAGCTAGCTGTTTCAATTTGTATAGAGCAGAAGAAGTTAAAAAAAACCTGTTGTAAAAGAAATCATGGTCTGAGTGGTACTGTCAGAGCAAGAGGTATGATGTATTTTATGCCATATTTTATTCTATAAATTAATGGAGAACAAGCACGCTAAAACCGTTTTTCAGGACTCTTTAATTTTAGTTTAACCCTATCTCCACCTGAAATGGATAGCTCTTGATATATGAAAGAAGTCTTAGCTTCCATGGAGAAATCGTAGGAAGATTAAAGAATTGTTAGGAGATTGAGAAGGAAGAGAGCAGGGGTTTATGACATTTTAAGCCACATGTATCAAAAAATCAATTTTGCATTTCTTAAAATACGAATTCTAGGTAATTTCTATTTAAGGAATGCAAAATGGTATATAAGAAGACAGCGATTACCTAATAGCAATTCCAAAAGATCCGCAATCGCAATTAGGTAATCCCTATTAGGTAATACTACTCCAGTCATTTCTTTGACCCTAATGGCCTATCGGTTCAAATGGTTTTGCATTAGCTAATTTGCGATAACCTAATTGGTAATTACAAATTAGGTAATGCAAAACCAAGGGTACAAAGGGAACCATTGAGCTGAGAGTGTAGAAATCTTTTGTTTTAGAGACTCTGTGTTAGTCTTTCTGGTATGTTTGATGAAAGGAGAGTAAAGATTTCCCAGGTATTTGATTTTAAAGAAAGACCACAAAAAGCTGATATCCTTAAACATGTCGCAGAACAGAAGATAACACCTAATGAAACTCAGGGACAGTGGTATGAGAAGAGAGGTGTAAAGTAAGATCTTGTCTGTGTAGGCAGTGAATTTATTTATTATGTTGGCAATATGTCTAAACACTGATATCTTTGTGTAGTTTCCAAGTAGGGCTCCAAGGCGAGGATGAAAAGTAAATGAGATAGGGTGAGTCCCTGTCTAGTTCCTCTGACAAGAGGAAAATATTGTGACTGAAGACCATTAGTAAATTCTGAAGTGGCAGGAGAGATGTAAAAGATTTTGACATACTGAAGAAATCTGGGGCCACAACCATGCCATTTGATCACTCTAAACATAAAATCTCAATTTACATGACCAAAAACCTTCTCTGCATTTAAGGTGACTGCTTCTAGGGGAGCGTTGCTTCAAGAAGCACCATGAATAATATTTAAGAATGTGTGAGAATTGTCTGAATTATTACACCCTTCGAAAAAAATGTTCAATACTTCCAAGAGAATCTTTGAGAAAATTGCACCATCCCTAATAATAAGGGAAATTGGTTTACAGGTTTTACACTCAGCTAAGATCATATCCTTTTTGGAATCAGGCAGGTCATGGCTTCCCAGAAAACGTCGATCATGGTAGTGGAAGACAGAAGATGCTTAATGAGTATTAAAAGTTTAGAAACTAAAAGTTTAGAGAATTTAAAGTAGAATCCAACAGTAAAGCTATCTGGGCCTGGAACCTTATGCTTTGGAAGTTTGGAGATGGCAGTGCATATCTCAGCGCAGGAAATGCCTGCTTCCAGCGGGGAAAAATGAGTCTGAGGGTGTGATGGTTTTGGAATAGTACTGACAAAAAGATTCAAGTAAAGCTTGAGTGGAGAGAGTATCTGCAGTATGTAGGCTCGAATAAAAATCAGCAAAATGAGTCAAAATCTCCTGATCTTTGAATAATTGGTTGCTGGAGCCATCAAGGATTTTCGGATTTTTGTTTTTTTAACTTTCAGATAGCTGGCTTAAATTTTGCTAGTCTTGTTTGAACCAACATAGGGGCAGATTTACAAGCCCCTGGCGCCACTTTTGCATCACTTTTAACATGGGAAAAGTGACGCAAAAGTGGTGCAAGGGCATTGTAAATCTGCCCCAAAGTATTTAATGGTGATTTTTAAAAAAGCATTAGAGTAATTATTAATGGCAACTCTGTTGAAACTAAGCTCGGCCTAGATGAGTTGATCTAAAACTTGTTTGTTGGATGAAGATTAGTAATAAATACAACTAGGTCTGACCTTCAAGAGCAGTAAGTCACACATTTTCGAGACTCCTGGGGGTTACAATATCTTTTAGAAAACACTTTCCCAATACAGTTCCATTCAAACATCCATATACTGATTAGTCCTTGCGGCTCCAATTTAAAAATAGATTTCCAATAACCACATCCCACATCCCACATAAATACCACAGTGAAATAAAAGTCTTCACATTAATGTGTGTATTAAAATTTATCAAACGGAAATATAAAAAGTGACAGCAGTTAGAAAGCACCTCACATGCGCAAACCCACAGGGCTACTGGATGGTACTCGCCAGTGTGCCCCCGTTGTCATCATTGGTTGCTTTCTTAACCTTATCAACAAATAAACAGAAAGGAAAAGAGGTGTGTGCTAGAATTCCACAGATGTGGAAGGTCAAAACAACATAGAAAGTGTGTGATCGACAAACCTGAGACTACAAAATTCACTCAGTGTTCAATCATCCCCAACCGTGCAAATAGAACGAAGCTCTCAATCAATTAAAAATGAGGTATCTTTCACATACAGCACCACCTTTATTCAATGTTGTGAGTGTCCCTAATTTAAAAAGCAGGCATGTATCTGGCCACTCTCATTTGCCAAATGCCAACATGTCTCAACACCAAACCATTAAGGCAACTTCATCAGGGCTGTTGGGGCACCAATCCTCACCTCAGTCCTTTTCACACCAAACCTGTGGTTATTGACAAAATTAAAAGGAAGAAGAACATGCCAGTCTTAAACAATCTTGCATCTAGCTCAAATTATAACCCCTTTCATCCAGGCATATAATTACTGACTTGTTGCTTGTGTCCAGCGTACCTACAACCACCTTCAGTACAGGAACCTGCGCCAAATGGTTGCGTTCCACTTTAAAGACTGCAATTGTCAGTCCCTTCCTGCAATCACACATACAGTGTGTTATTCATAATAGCTCACATGACTACACACAGCCACAATGTGAATGCATTACACTCGTCCTTATGTACACTCTACACTATTGATCACGGTGAAACCCTCAACTGATAAAAATGATAATTGTTTTCTCTGGTGGCATAATGGTGTATCAATATAACGGCCAGTCTTCTAATTTAACTTCCTCTTGTAAAACAGAGGTACCGCTATTCCACCATTGTCACTATGCTGTCATTAGAATCTAATCTATAACGAATGGTATTGTAGCCGACTGTGTTAGGTATAAATGCAACAGTGCTGCTTCCTCACCCCTTCATGCTCGGCACCTACTAGGCATCCCCCCAATCACACGGACCCATCTACTGGAACCCCCCTTATTGCGTGCATGCGCTTGCTGCACTTTCACTCGTCCTGCCCGAACACTCGTCCCCAGTGCACTTTTAACGACATTCTTGTGGTGATAGAGGCTTCACCTTATTTACAAAATGGCGTTAAGCCACCTAATGTGTTTTAATGCTGCCTTGCAAATAAGGCACCCTTTCTCGCTACTCTTAGCTTGAAAGGGGTGGGCAATCGGTGTTGCAATGGGCGTTTTACTGCAACACCCAATGATTTTAACACTGCCCACTATTTACAAGGTTGGCATAAATAGGAGGCAATCTATTTTGAGGGTCCGAATTAGTTGCCGCAAATATATGAATTATACAAATCAATTACAGTAATCAAAAACTGCATATATCAAGAAGAACAAAAATGGGTGTATACTTCATTTGTTAGTTCTTTTTATAAATATATAACTTACAGTGTACAAAGCACAATTCACAAAAACACAGGTGACTAATGTTAATGATCTTACACAGAGTTATCTCCTGGTCACTTATATAACTAACCCATTTCTTTTGCCGCTTCACAGATAGATATTATAATTCCACTTTGAATATTTACTTCCTATTTGATAATTTTCTGTTGAAAATGGGTTAGATATGTCAATGTTTTGGTCTATTTGCGTAATTCTACCAGTCGACCATATTCAGGACAAAGAAATTCATGTGTGGACTGACGAACCTTCAAATGAGATCAAGATGAGGACCATTGTGGCTAATTGGTCCAGATGGATAATAATGAATCAAAGCACTTATTGCCTGCAGTTTAGTTAGGTTTTAATGAGCAGTCTCGATGTAATTGTACCGTTAAACATTTGGCGACTAGACATTTGTGGTATCAGAGATCGATGTCCTAGCCGAAGTCAAACAGCCACTAATTAGGGAACTCAAAATAGATTGTGTTTAATCGAGTTTGATTATTTGTTTGAAACTAAATTTCTTGTAGGCACTGTTACCTGATAGAAATCTTTTAGTTCCCAAGCCTCCAAGGATTGATTGAGTTGCCCATTTTACTCGATTATAAATAGGAGTCCGCGCCAAAATTAAAACCAGGGAAAGCCTGATCTTAAAATGGCAAAACCTTGAGAAATGCTTTATTTCTCCTCGTTGTTGCTGTTTCTATGTGTACTGCATTGTACAGCACACATATAAACAGCTAATTTCCTTGAATGATTGTTTATGTGCAAGTGTTTATGTGCACAATGGAATCCCTTTCTGCACATAAACAATCATTTAAAAAATGCTGATTTGCAACTTCCATGTGTGCTGTCCAATGCAGCACACATAGAAGTTATAAGTCGCCATTCTCGATTGTTTATGCTCTCAGCCACATTATTGTAAATATGCCTCTTTGTCTTTTGAAAGTACACAGAAGTCCTTTGACATTTCAAGAAATCAATCTGAATCTATTTATTGAAAAAATTGATGAGCAAGTTAGATAATAGGACCCTCATCAAACATGGAAGTATCAAAAAAATATAAATGCATACCAACCAATTTGCCAAACCGAAACATGGAGGTATAAGTAATAAAGGAGAGGGGGAGACGGAAAGGACAAAAGGAGTTGGAAAGGAATGCGAAAAAGATTCTTAAGAGATAGTAAAATGAGGCATGGCTAGTAAGCTACAAAAAAACATGATATTTGACAGAAAAGCAAAAAAAACGGAATTGATAGGGAAAAAGGGAACATGAAATGAGTCTGAAGAAGACCCATAAGATGATAAACCAGAACAGTATGGCAGAAAGTCAAAGAGACCAGAACCATAGAGGGAAAACTGAAGAAATATAAAGAAGTAAAGACAGAGCACAGCGAAACACCATGATGGATGAACCAACTGGAGCTCCCGGTCTGGGACGGATGTGGAAAAAGTTAAAGAAGCAAGTGACTGTAGATATGAATGAAAAGTAAGAGGGACAGAGAGAGGAGACATCAATACATGCAGAAACCATTAAAAAACTATCTTACCCGGCAAGATGGGAAATTTGGGATGAACATTCAAAAGGAAGAAGACTTGTCAACAGCGGGCTGGTAAACAACGCCAGTAGTAACATACATGGAACCTGGGAAAGATGGGAAAAAAGACAATGGTGAAAGACAAAGGAGATAGTTCAAAACCAAGATCCCATTAAATAATGAGAGTGGGAAACAAAGGAAACAACTTGTAAGTGAAATGATGGTGCCTATGGCTTCTCTTTTGAGAAGGCGGATAAATTCCTTATATTGAGCTGGATAATTAAAAGAGGTGGTCCTGTGTTGGTGACCTTGAAGATACAAGGGTAAAGTAGACTGTATGTATAGCAGAGAGGGAAGCAGGTCCAGGAATTATTTGTGATGAACAGCTGTGACCCGGGAGACATCCTGCAAGAGAAAAATCCTGTAACCAAGCTAGATCATCTCTTTCCGTTGCTCAGAGGCTGGGAAGATTTGCATTAAATTTGTGTATTGGAGAAAAACTATAATAATACTTCTAGGTTTGGAAGTGGGATTTGGGCTGGATATTTTTGGTCAAAGATGGTGGACTCTTTAGATATTGAGAGAAAAATTGCTAATAAGACCCACAATCATCGGTAAGTTTGTGTGTAGAAAGGCAATCATGTCACCTCCTTCCGCACTATCCAAAATACCATAAGTATAAAGCCTATTACATCAGTTTTGATTTTCTAAATCTTCATGTGTCTTTTAAAAGTAGCAATTTATTTGGCCATGATGTTCACTTTTAAAGTGGTATCTTAAGACTCAGTAATGTGAAGCTCAATGTCCAAAAGCCTAGATTCAAGAGAAGACAATTTGTCTTTAATACGTTGGAGAGTGGTTTCCAAAATGAAGGGTTTCAAGACTTTGAGTTCTTTCATTAGGTCCTCCTTGGTAACTGGGAGGGGAGATATCTGAGGAGAGGAGTGATCCTTTTTTTAGTCTCTTAGTACCAGCCCAGTGTTCTCCTTGAGAGTGGCAGAGGATGTGTTGTTGAACGAACCATTCTTCAATGGGATATTGCCTCCCTCTGCTATAGAGGAGGTGAGATAGGCTGTGTGATGAAAGGTAAAACCAGTCTTAAAGTGTAGGGAGAAAAGACCTTCAAAAGTCTGAAATAATCTCACAAAACCTGCACAAGTCAAGCTTACTGGGAAAGAGGAAATGCCACAAAGCAGTTCAATATATGCTGTCCCAACAGATATGATAGTCGAGTAGTAGGTGACGCAGAGCATAAAGCCACAAGCAACAGACCAGGGAAATCAGTGACTGACACTGATCAAACTGACTGGCCAAAATTGCAGTTAAATCCCAATAAGGATGGAAAAGATGCTATAAGAACTGAGATGCAGAACATAGACCCTGCCGAGAAACAGTTAACTGTAGGAGAGAAGAGAAAGTCCTCAAAAAAGGGAGAGACATACGAAATCCCCACAGAGCAATCAGTCCTTTAGGCCAATAGAACCTGGGCAGGCCCCTGAAGAATGACCTTACAGGGAGTGTGTGACCAGCGGGTGAAATGGCGGGAGAAACACTGATGTATATGGAAGTCAAATATCTCCAGCGGGACGAGGTACAGGGCTGTGGCCGACAACAGTTCCCCACTGGTGAAGGCAGCTGAAAAGGATTTGCTGCTGCAGAGAAGAAGGTAGTGAGAAAAGCTGCAAAGTCAATCCGACCTGAGACACAACTCAGGCAGATAGGTGAGCAGAATGGTCCTGATCTCCTCCTGGTTCTCGGGACAGTTTTTGGGAAAGAATTTTTTTATTCTTCAGTTTTGGAATCTGTGCAGTAGCGGCTGCTACCAGACTCACGTAGTGCTGCGGCGTCAGCTGGGAGGTGGGGTAAACCACATACATGTGACGGCCGGCCAGCTGCTGCCTCTCCTCCGCTTCTTCTTCCTGCTCCGGTCCTGAAACAGGATACAGGAAGCAGCAGCCAAACACAAGGCTGCAGAACAGCATTGTGATTGGATTGATTGCTGTGGATCGGCGTCCTGACAGGAAATGGGGCCTGGGCATGTACTCCATGCAGGCTGTAATGTAGCCTGCATGGGGAATATGGGAAGTGGGCATGACTGTTTTGGGCGGCCTGACAGGGCTCACCAGACAGTCATGTGCACTTAGGTGTGGGCAAACCATTCCTACCCTGCTAGTCTGTCCTCGGGACACCACCGCCCACCCAGAAAGCTGCCACAGCAGAAGGAAACATAAAATGATAATGACACAAGTTATTATCATTTTATGTTTCCTGGTGCAGAACAGTGGGGTGACGCTCCTCCGCCTTAGCGGATGAGCCGTCACTGGATCTGGAGTGTAAGGAAGTGGGGAACCCATTAAACCCTTGGAGGCTTGGACAATCAATTAATAATGAGTACAAAGATCCCTACAGGGGATTTATGGGAAAATTCTTACTCAGGTATAAGATATATGCAATTACTTTTATGTTCAACCCCAAATGGTCTTGAACCCTTGAAAAAATCTAAACATATTTGAAACTATTCAAAACATGTACAATCAATGAATAGAAGGAAATTTCAAAAGCACAAAGAATCTTATTCCAAAAGTAGAAGAGTTTTTTAATCTCGATAAAATTGAAAAAGGTACATTCACATAAAACAATGCAGCATGTTCGAGGATGTGTAAAACTACCTACAAATCATGAACACAGACATCTATTCCACAAAGTCAGATGAGTGAAGAATCTGAACATATAGATTACATTCACTATTGTATAACAGTTGTTAAGGAAATAGATGCAGAAGTCGACGCTTCGGTCTGTTGTGGCAAAATTATCCGTCAGACCATCTTCAGGACGTAAAGTCTTATGTTTAAAAAGTCCCTTGACTAAAGTACATTGATCAATTTGGACCCATTGGGTTGTGAGGAGGACACGCTGAGGTTCTTTAGAGTCTAATCACTCAATGAAAAACTGCTACTAGCCATCCAAAGAGGAAGGCGTCTGTCAATACATACAGTTTATCCAC
Source organism: Lissotriton helveticus (assembly GCF_964261635.1). NCBI lineage: Eukaryota > Metazoa > Chordata > Amphibia > Caudata > Salamandridae > Lissotriton > Lissotriton helveticus. The sequence goes on along the minus strand of NC_136061.1, from coordinate 1,689,799,577 downwards.
ACGTGTGAGGTACAGGTCGACCCTTCATTTTATTGTAGAGTTAAAATAACTCGCTTTAAGGTCGAGTACGGGTCTGCTAGCTTCGTGGAATCTCCTTAAGATCATCCGGAAGATATCTGGGCACCTTTAACACTACAAACAAGGTTCCATGACTGGTGAGACACTTAGCAATGGGTCCCATAAACTTAGTGACACCAAGTGCAGGTCAGGACTCACTCCAGTTGAAGCCACCTGCAGAGTCCTGGGCAAAGTCAGTTGGAACTGGTCTCTGGGCATGTCAGGACAGTGAAATCCTCCCCAGCTTTGGAGTCCCTGAAGCTTAAAAGGACATTAGCCAACTGACCTTGGGAGTTCACTTCTTGGCCCTGGGTACAAGTGGGAGCAGGTCTACCTCTTTGTGGTCTCTTTAGAAGTCACAACAGCGGGTGCCATCCTTCTGTCACCTACAGGCCCAATAGTGCCTGAAGAGAGTACTGGTAGTGCCAAATTTATGACCAGAACAAGCCTGAGGGTGGAGTAAACTTTTGACCACTCAATAACCAATGGGGTAGACTTTCAGGGGTGACCATACCACCTTTTGTAGTACGTCCTGTGTGTTTTACAGTAACAATGCTCTTCTCAACCTAAAATTAAGACAGTAGAATCTTTCTTTATCTGTGCAGAGCTCCATTTGCCTAGCCCAAGGTGTGGCTATGATAATGAGCAAACCCTTCATCGTGGTCACTATTCCACGGGTATTGCTGCTCAGCAGGCTACCAGGATAATAAAAGTCATATCTGCCTGTGAGATCTGTCTGTGATAGAATAGGCATCCCCTGAAGTTAATTACGTTTCTGGGCACAGCCCTGATTGCCATAGTGTCAAAGAAAAGGACAACCCTCTCCCTTTGTTTCAGCTCTGGGAGCCACCTCACACCTAAGGAAGGAGCCATTTAGTTCCTTATTGGCTTTGAACACTGGCAGAAAGGCACATTTGGCTCAGGTAAGAAAATGACAGCTTTCTAAAAGTGTCATTTTCAAAACAGTAATTTAAAAGCGAACTTGACCATTATGTTGTTATTTAAATTACTCTTAAAATCAGTTAGAATCAGTTTTCAAACTGCTTCCAAAGTTAAGCATTATAAGGTGATAAATTGTAACCAAGTCCTTTCTGGGGGAGAGTCAGCCTTGCCACACTGTAAAAGCAACTTTGAAGGTTTTTCACTGCAAGGACATGTAGAACAGAATATACATGTCCTACATTTTAAACGCCATGCAGACTGCCCCAGGAAAATTTAGGACCTACCTTAGGATTGGCCTATAAGTATTAGAAAGGAAGGTTCTGCCAGACAAAAGGTATATTTTACCAGGTTGAATTGTCAGTTTTAAAACTACATATTCAGGATTCAGCGGCAGGGCTGGAGGCATGGTTTGCATGGTCATCTTAGTGGTGGCAAATACATGATGCAATCTATGGGACCTGGGTAGTGGGGAAACCAGTGGCCATAGATTTCAAAAACATCAGCATCAGAATAGCAACAAATTTGAGAGACCATACAAAGAGGCATTTTCCTAGAACCCATGTTTTTTAAACGTTTGGTTTGCAGGAAATATCTTGTTTGTCCGGTGCAATGAAAATGTTCATGCCCTTCTTGATGTCTACATTGTGTTGCAGTGTGGTACTACATATTTTCTGAACATGACTCACCTTCAGACATTTAGGACTTGTAGCATTGTCATTATTGTTACTTTTGTTGTACTCTTCAATCATAAATGTTTAAGGTAGAATGAATTCAAGTAATTTAAGGTTCATTTTGAGAGATGTATGTTTTCATATAACTTTATATTTAACAAAGTTTTATATTATCACTATCCACCACACACTCTGAATTAAAAATGAAACAGTTCCTTTCACCTTTTGGTCTTCCTTTGTGCTACTCATTAACAGAGAATTCAATAATTTAAGGGGAATGGTTTCTCTCAGAACAGGTTTGTACTGTAAAAGGAAGAGAAACCGATTGTAACTTGAAATAAAATATATCTGGCTTGCGTCCAAAGTGCATATTTTAGTTTTTTTGTAGGTATTTCTCTTGAAAGACTTCCCAACTCGATGAAGGTTTAAAAAAGACAAAAACAGAAAGGTACAACTGTCTTATCTTTTCATAATTTAGCCTGAAACTTCCGTTCTGCCTGCCCTTGGTTAAGTTATTTGTCGAATGTATCATAATTGCAGAACATATAAATACTTATGGGTAAGTAGAATATTAAAAGTGCTCTAGAGTCACATTAGTACCACAGCAGTTATCCCGATTACTTATGACTCATCACTTCATCAGTACTTGAATTATTTGAGAATGCCAATTAACTTCATTTATTGAGAAAAAACAGAGCTCACAATGCATATTTTAGCACAGTGTACAAGAAATAGCACAAAGTAGATGGAGTAAAGTGCTCCACTCAAAGATATGTATTTTTCCCTGAGATCCTCTTGAATGACAGGATGCTAACAGATTTTCAGGGACTCTGATGCAGAATGTGCTGCATGAAAGGTGGGCAACCAGACAACAGCCTTTTTTCTCTGGTGATCCAGGCTTGGCAGCATTCTAAGAGTCAGGTACCTCTCTAACATGCCTCTTTCGCTTTGTTTGGGGCCTGGGAGATGTTATCAGCAAATGTGCTTTAGGATTGTGTTCTTTGCAGACTTCAACCAAGCTTCAACTGCTAATCACCTATATTCTCTTGGGGGCACGTTATCAAGGACGGCGTTAAAAATGATTGCCACTTTAGCGGCAGAAAATTGCTGCTAAAGCGGCGATAATGGGCTTGATAATATGCCCTTGAGAATTCCAATAGAAATCCATGTTCTGGTGCGAACATGGGCTTCGATTGGAATTCTCCAAGGCATATTATCAAGCCCATTATCGCCGCTTTAGCAGCAGTTTTCTGACGCTAAAGTGGCGATAATTTTATCGCCGTTCTTGATAATATGACCCAAGGTTCTCACAGTATGGTTTCAATGCGATATTCTTGTGTCACTGCTAATGGTTAGAAAAACAAAAATGTGATGGGTGAAATTCTTGGATTAATCTCAGCAACTGTTAAGACCTGCAGGCTAAATTCAAGTTCATATTTTTTTTTTTCACTAGCTGCTCTCGCCTGAGACCTGCTATTTAACTGGCAATTATTCAGTGACGAGTATCACTATGCATGAGTGACTTGAGCTATTGGCAATGAAATGTTAAACCATCTTATCTTTGCTTCTTTTGTCAGCCTCCCTGTAAGCAAGTATACACTGTCTTACAAAAGCTTGCATATCTCTTTTGTAATTCATTTCATACAGGCTTTGTGCAAGACAGTCTTTAGCGTTCAGCAACTCTGGCTGGTCACATGCAGGTGCAACAGTCAGCAGTTCCACACCAGCAGTGAACTAGTCCAGCCACTATTCAATGCTGGAGTTCTTACGGTCATAAGCCAGTGTTAGGACGATTGGAAAGGTACACTTTCCCTTGAAACTATTGTTTCTCTTAAATTGATACAACAGCTCCTCATGTGGACAGTGTTAGCACTGAGATGAGTTGATTTTTCATTTTCTTTATTAACTCATTTGCTTCTTTGAACGTTCTGCGTCAGTGCGGAACGTTCTATTAAGCGGGCAGGGCCGCGTCGGCCAACGGACGTGTGCAGCACTACCGAGGTAGTGCTCGCGACGGCTGTAGGCCCGACAGAAGCATCAGAGGGGTTAACCCAGCTTTATGTTTGCATATATACGGAGTAACAAAAAAGAAATTATGTGCTTTTTAGTGGTTGGTGCATGTAGAGTGAGTGCCAAATAGGGGCTAAAACCAGCAGTATAGAGACAAGTGAAGAGAAATGGGAGAAGGAATGAGATTGGGACAGAGTGGCTATTTGCTACATGTACTTGTGGTGCAAATTCACTTAACTGGCAGCAAGGTCGTGGCTGGTGATATGATTCTGGATAAGTGCTGCAGTATTGTAAATTGGGATTTTGTATACCAGTTTGTAATACTGTTTGTTGATTTTATCATGGATCAATGTCATCTGGCTCATTATTTCTGAAGTGGAAGAATGCACATAGACTTTAAAATTATAATTGATTTTTAGCATCTAAGCTGTAAAGTAATATTTTTCTTTGAGAGTAGTATAGTAATGGGCAATCACAATTTGATAGGGACATAGCGATGAACATAAGACTCACATGATTTTTATAGTTGTTGAAAGTAATTCCCCAGAGATTAAAGTTTAATATTTGATTTAGAAGGTATTTGCTAATTCTAGGTTGGGGAGCCTAGCCAGCTGAAAATGTTTTGGAACATTTATTTTTCCACTGACATGAAGTCCGTAAAGCCAGACTCCATCTTGAGCAGGCTGAGGCTCCATTATCTGTATTTTTGCAGAATCATTGACATATTTGCCTTTGGTGAAGATTTCACCTGTGCTTATCTTTCCAGAAACCTTTGAAAGTATCGCCACTCAGACAATGATGCTGATATATCTGGAACATGCCTTGTTATCTCTATTTCAAGGTCAGATAATAAAAACAACATGAACATTGTAGAATTAATTTACATTCTTGTACCTTATTTGTTTATAATAATGCATCTAAACGTAGCATATTGATGCACACAAGTTATGTCAGAAATTCCTATCTCAGATAAGATACAGTGGAAATGAGCTACCACTTGATCACTTGTGAGAAAAGTCCTACCCCCAGATTGTCATGCAAGACAATGCAAAAGATCTCTAGACTGCCATGATGCTGCAGCATCTTGTTCTGCACTGAAAAGCTGATACCATGCCAAATCTGGAAGGAGTGGAGCTGATACGATGTGTGTTTTTCTTTCGAGGAACACTCTATTCCAGACTGCTGAAAACACAGCATTTTGCTGTAAACAGATGTGCAGTGCATTGATTCTCACCAAGAAACCCTATATGTAAGTTATGCTGCTCCATTCCACCCTAGTGTAGGTTTAAGGAGTTAGGCAGGTAGATGATGCTTTGACTATGGTAGAAATTTGTATTTTATTCTTGTCGTTTGCAGCATTCATTTGAGCTGTTTTTGTAATATTCTGTGGGTATTTTCGATGTGCTAAGCAACAGGATAAGACTGTTAAAATAAAAAAATTTAATTAAAATGTTGGTCGTGGCGGTGAACTCTACTCTGTTTGTGGAGTTTGCAAAGTTTTCCGCACTCTACAGTCTGTGGAGCATGCATAGTTCTGAAAAACTCCAATCAGAGTTTTTTCCTCGCTTATGCTCACCAACGTCAAGTTGGCGAGAGCAATTGGGGAAAATCCACCTTCCCACAAGATTTCTCAATGCAGGAGGAGGGCAGATTTCTCAACGCAGGCGGTCACAAAAGGTCGTGACCGCTCGCATTGAGAACACTTCCGTTAGCATTGAGAAAACTGCAGTTCGAGTAGAAAATCTACTTGAGTGGCAGACAAGAAGTAAGCACCCTCTTGGGCTGCACATTGTGCCATTTGCAGGATAAACACCTGAACCTGAACATCAACACAAACGGCATGACCAAATGCACTCTGCCGCTTGCTGAACTCCACAAAGTGGCCGAGTTTTGTTTTGTCACGCGGAACTCCACAAACTCTGCCTAGTCCTGTTAAAGTGTCTTGTTGTTAGTGCAGTTTCTGGGTAAGATAATATAAAGACCAAAACTAGGCTTCCTGAACACCATTGAGTCCTTTGAACCCTATATAGGGACTGTTAGTAAACCAAAAGCACTTACTCCACTTCAACTATGCATTGGATCAGGTCCTGCGAGGGTCCAATAAGCAGTCTTTCGTATTCAATTGATGGTGTATTGAGCTGAGGTCACTTGTGAAATCTGTGGGTGAGAAAAAAAACGTGTGGAAATATGCTAGACTCTTATTTTACTCAGCGACATAGATCCTGTTCCATGGTTGCTAACAAGCACTAATAAAGATGACAAATTCAGAAAAGCCATTGAGATAAGGTGATATGACTTAGAGGTCTCAGGGGAGAATGTTATTTGATAAATTTATGTGTTTTATTTGACATTATTGTCATTACTCCTGTAAATTGGTAATCAAATAGAAACATGTCTAATGTTATGTTTTGCTGCTTTTAATACAATTGGCTTTTTTGTCAAGGACACCGTTGATACTTTGTGTTTCTCCATGGGGTTGGAAAGATAAAGTTGCAGGACAAAGTGATCAGAGTTTTTGATTCTTTGAAAAATATTATCCTGATTTCCTGACATGAAAATCAATTGTGTTTAAATGACTGGAACAATGTCAGTCTGCATTGTATTCTGAATTGCATGCAAGCTTTCTACATTCCTTCAAATGACCACAGGTCAATGAGAATACTGAGGGTTCAAAAAACCTAGATATACATTTAAGCCACAACTAATCATTGTTTGGAAATAAATGTATTAACCAAGAAAAGTTGGTCTGCTTGGTACTCAACCTACCGTGTTCACCGAGTTCACCTGGCATTTCTTCAACAAAAGGTCTTGTTACTGGGAATCTTGCTGACAAGTCAACGATAACTTGACATATTTTAGAATTTGTTGGGATTAATGCAAGGTTGAAAAAAATGCAAAAGTGATGGGGGTTACGTATTCAGACTTGTCTAATTATCCAATATATAGCCTCACATTTTACATTTTAAAACCATGATACCAATTTCAAAATAATTATTACATTGCTAATGGGTAAAATATCTATATTGTATCAATACAAGAAAATCAAAATAGATATAATTTCAAGAGCTCTGTCTTAACGTAAACAAATTTGTTGTTATGTGTTTTTTCACATTTTCACTGCCGAGGTATATTTTATTGGATCCCCCAGTCTTGAAAATCAATTGCAGCAGTTTTCTACCGAGCAGAAAGACAGGAGGAGTAATGTGCATTGAATATGCTTGTATTGTTTCCTAGTGCAAGTGCTGGAATGGATTCCAGATGAAGGATGATGGCAAAACGTGTGTGGACATTGATGAATGTTCATCTGGCTTTCCCTGTAGCCAGCAATGCATCAATACATATGGAACCTACAAGTGCTCCTGTGGCGAGGGCTATGAAATACAACCTGGTAATCCGAAAGGCTGCAAGTCTCTTTCAGGTAGCACACTGCACGCATTCCTACAAAGTTACATAATTCATGCATTGCTGACCTCACTTGTCATGGGTTTCATAACTAATACCATCTGCTCGTGGGAATGTTTGTAAGTTATTTATAATCTTGTTCAAATATTATTTATTTTATTATACTTAATGGTTAATGTGCTTTTGGTATGTTAAAAGTATTCCCTTTTTGTGATGATTTTTGTTTAGTTACACTCTTTGGCAATATTTTTAATTTAGACTTTCTCAGACACCTGAATTTTTTTCTGTTTTTTAATAGAAAACAAATTCTTGAGCGAAAGGAATTTGTCATCCTATAATTTCAAGAAAGTACAGCGTATGTGGGGGATGGGAAAGTTATCACCAAGTAAACTACTGCATGCAGGGGCTTTTTTACAAGCTGATTGCGCTGCCGGTGCGTCCCTTTTTTTATGCGCTGGCGGTGCAGTTTGCCTGCCCTTATTTACAAGGCCATGTAAAGCCAGCCTGTGCGGCTTTTCATGGCCATGTAAATATGGCACCCTTTCACACATTACTCTGCGTGAAAGGGACGTTCCATGGGTGTTGCTGTGGGTGTTCCCATGCAACATCCTTGGAACCTGACTAATTTCCAGATTCACAAGGTTGTGTAAACCTTAGAATGCGTCAGATCGCTTCCCCTCCCCAGGGGAGGCATAATGGAGGCAGAATGAGGAGAAATATCTTTATTTAGTCCTCATTTTTCCTTTTTCAAGGGGTGATGCAGCACACATAAAAATAGGAACAACAATTGTTTATGTGCAGGCAGGTGGGCCTTTCTGCAAAATAACAATCACCCCTACATAGCAGGCAAGCTTGTACGATGGGACAAGGGTGCCTGCGTTGGCGCATGGCAGCCCATTGTGTGCCAGCGCTGGGGAAAAGGACAGGAGTGTGCTGTATCTTGTAGATACAGAACATTTCTGCCCTTTTCCTTTGAAGCATGGCAACGCAGCAGGAAGGCTTGCTGCGCTGCCATGTGTCAAAATATTGTAAATGTATTGAATTGAATACTTGATTTAATGATACTTGTGTTTCTACATTTCTTCTTTAAAAAAAGTGTGCATCCTACTGGTTGCAAAGTTACTTTCTGAACGACAATCATTTTGATTCAACTCTGTTCAGAAACACTGAATTTTCTTTTCACTAGCCATTCACGTTTCAATTTTATTGAAGACACATTCATATTGTTTTGTATTTCTGTTACTATGGAATGCACCCATTTCCTCAATACTCACAATTATATTCGTTCAAATTGTAGGTGAAAAGGCCTTTTTAATTCTTGCTGATCATCATGAAATTAGAAAGCTTAATACCGATGGATCGAACTACACACTTCTTAAACAGGTAAAAAGTCACATTCGATGCACTTACTGTTTATTGCTCCCATGGTCATGAATCTTAATTGTTTGAGCGCAATTCATTGCTCAAAATGATAGGCTTGTATATCAATTCGAGACTTCTTGTTCTGAATCAATTTGCCAGTATATTGATGTATGGCTTTGTCGGAGCTTAATATGCAGGCACTGAGTGCCTTGGGGTTACCTGAGTTAATACATTTGCTGTATTCAAATCCATTGCTGCCAGTCTTTCTACTGTTTATTGCCAACATTTCACTGTGGAAACATTCGCTACGGTTAGTTTAACTCCTAATGGGAAATTCATTTTTGGAGCACAAATTCTGCTCTGATGTCGAATAAAATAGTAAGTGACGTCCAAAACACTAGTGTGTTTCCATTCAAAAAATGTCCACGTGCATTTCCAGATACTTTTAAATTTGGCAACTTGTACGAATAGCTAACATATATCGGCTGTTTTGTTCATAAGAGATTGAGAAGCGTAGACTTGGGAAAGTATTTTATTATGGGTATGACAAGGAAATTATGTTTTCTTAAAAGACCTGGCACTCTTGCTTAGTCCATCTTCAGCAAGCACACAGAGCGCGTTTGTAATGGTGTATATGGTAATAAAGGTCATTTTTCAATTGAAAGTAGCTGCTGGATTTACATCTGCTAGGTATTGATTTAGGGGGTAGTAGGAATTATGCATCATTTAACTCCTGTGCAATATTACTTTATGTCAGTGTAATACTATGCCAAAGTAAACGTCATCAAAGGGGTGAGAAGTAGAAGTGGTCGAGTTTGTGAATACCAATATGGCCAGGATGCCCGCCACCCCCTCCCAACAGACATCCCCAAGGATGGGAAGTCGGACAATCGTTGAACTTTTGGAAGACGGGAGGGAGTCACCCTCCCGGCCGTATTTATTAAAATATGAAACAAAATTTAAAACATTAAATTAAAAGTTTCATCATTATGCATTATGTACAATTTGACATTTATTACATTTCGATGCAGTCATGTACTTTTGGCTAACATCCTGAAAATGCATACACTCTAATTCAAATTGTACATCCTAGCATTAAGGGCCAACGGCAAGGTCTTAACCGGTGTCAGATCCCTACTACCAAACTCCCGCCCTCACCGTGTGAGCGGCGCATGCACAGAGGGCTCTACCCTCATTGCCAACTGTAACTTCCCTTGTCGTGGTGGGGGCCCCTTTTCTACTCGACGCCATCTTAAGGGTCGTCCGAGTTCCCGTATGAGGTCTCTGTAGGACGGACAGCGTGGACTCTCCCCCCCACCTCATACTCTCTATCCGCCGTCGCGGATATCCGGCCCCCGGGAAATTAGTCAGGAGGGGCATTTAACCGCCTCCCCCCTGGGAGGGGCCCATGGCCATCTCCCCCTAGGCGCCCCATCCTTAGTGGGTGCCGCCTCCCCGTGGAAGGGGCCAATGGCCGTCTTCCCCCGGGCGCTCCCATCCATTGTGGGTGGCGCCCCACTCTAGGGACCTTTAAATTCCTGCTCACCGATCATGACCTTACCGCCCGACAAATAAATACGACAGTTGTTTACCTACTAAAAAGAAAAATTCCACATCATCTTACTGCTATTACTGATCATTCCTGCAAGAAGAAATTTCTCCAATGCAAACCATATTTACATTCTCAACATTCCTTTATTCACTCTACCAAGGAAAAGGAAAGGCCTATACTTTCATCACTCCGAAAACTTTATTTTCTCCAAACATTTGCTATCAGGGGCCGGTGGGTGGGTCAAAATTGCTGCTTGTTCCGTCGAGGGCTCACGAGCAACGAGTGGGTGCAGCCTTCCGATCCGAGGAACAAGAGGACGATCTTCTGGGTTCCCGCTCCTTTATCCTTCTGCGGGAGGGCGTGTACCCGTCCCTGATACGCCTACTGGGCGTGGTCTTCCTTCGAGGTGTCTAGGACAACCCCTCTCGGGCGGGGGAAGGCGCGCTCCGGCTACGCCGCTTTGGGCATACCAGCCGGGCCACGCCTACCCCGCCTAAAATGGCTTCCCGGGAGGTTCGGGCCCCCATCCATACGTTCGGGGGGACCGAGCGGTCGCCCCTTTCCATATGGCCGGGATGCCCGCCACCCCCTCCCAACACACATCCCCAAGGATGGGAAGTCGGACAATCGTTGAACTTTTGGAAGACGGGAGGGAGTCACCCTCCCGGCCGTATTTATTAAAATATGAAACAAAATTTAAAACATTAAATTAAAAGTTTCATCATTATGCATTATGAACAATTTGACATTTATTACATTTCGATGCAGTCATGTACTTTTGGCTAACATCCTGAAAATGCATACACTCTAATTCAAATTGTACATCCTAGCATTAAGGGCCAACGGCAAGGTCTTAACCGGTGTCAGATCCCTACTACCAAACTCCCGCCCTCACCGTGTGAGCGGCGCATGCGCAGAGGGCTCTACCCTCATTGCCAACTGTACTTCCCTTGTCGTGGTGGGGGCCCCCTTTCTACTCGACGCCATCTTAAGGGTCGTCCGAGTTCCCGTATGAGGTCTCTGTAGGAAGGACAGCGTGGACTCTCCCCCCACCTCATACTCTCTATCCGCCGTCGCGGATATCCGGCCCCCGGGAAATTAGTCAGGAGGGGCATTTAACCGCCTCCCCCCTGGGAGGGGCCCATGGCCATCTCCCCCTAGGCGCCCCATCCTTAGTGGGTGCCGCCTCCCCGTGGAAGGGGCCAATGGCCGTCTTCCCCCGGGCGCTCCCATCCATTGTGGGTGGCGCCCCACTCTAGGGACCTTTAAATTCCTGCTCACCGATCATGACCTTACCGCCACAGACCGAATAGTTGACCGACTATCCGGTCCCCCCAACTCCTCCTATAGGTCATACTTCCTCAAACCTCTCAGCCATGCAATCAAATCTCCTATTAGTAAATCATTCCCCTCCCTGGACAGGTGAACCCCATCGTACAGATACATATGGTCACCCCGTATACACCCATGAGGAATGACATGCAACTGTGCAGAACGGAACAGTCTATTAATCTTATTATTGACCCGTTTAACTGAATGGTTCAGAGCTGACACCGAAAGGCCCCCTTGCCACCTCCTTCTAGGAATCATGTGGGACCAGGCAATCGTGCACCCCGGGACTCTTTTAGCCAACCAGCTAACAGCCGACAAGATTCGTTCAAGTAACACTCGTCTGCCCAGTGTCACCAAATCGTTGCCACCCAGGTGTACTATGACTACAGATGGCGGTGACCTATGCTGCCCTAAAAGTCCCTCGAAAAATGACTCAAATTGGTCAAAAACGAGCCCACCTTTCCCATGGAAAGCCACTCTGAACCCGTATTCCCCAGGTGCGTGAATCGCGTCACCTTCCTTGAATACGTCACCGGCGCGCCTCACGTATGAGTGGCCCACGACCCATACCATCCTCTCCCCAGTCGGTGATCTCTGACCGCTGGTCTCTCGATGTAGGGTCGACCTCCAATTCCGCCCTGCATGGCAGGCCCGCGAAACTGCAAAGTAAACAAAAGACAGAAAACGTGAGTGCATGTCAATTGATCACTTACAACATGTGCAATCGCACATACCTCTTGAAGCAATTCGAGGACCAACGGCCTAATTGTTTCACTTCCTCGGCACTCTGACCCCTGGCTGTAGCCTCAGTAGCAGCCCCTATCCTAAAGGAGTGGGTCCCAAAATCGCACGGGTCCATGCCCGCGTCAGCGATTGCCAGTGCCAGCACCCTCTGAAACTGAAATCTCGTCAGTGGGGTGCCATCCTTGTGTCGGAGCAAGCTTCCCCCCCAGGCGGCCACTCTTAGCGCCAAATAGTCTTCCACACACTTCAACGGGCAGACGGGGGACCCACGCTTGCGCTGCACGACCACACTATCTCCCATAGCCCCCTGGTCAGTCTTGGACCTGGCTATCATGATTACCATCGAATCACCCCTTATCTGGACGTGATCCCTGCACAAACCTCCCTCCATCTCTCTCTTGTTCCTTGCGACAAGCTCGCTCACCCTCATTGCCCCATGGAATGCCAATGTGAACGCTGCCCGGAACAGAACTGCTTCATAATGGGAGGAACACGTCTCGTCCAGCTTTGCTAAAAGCAGAGACAGTCTGTCTAAGCCAATCGGGTGCCTCGTATCTCTCTTGCAACCCTCAAGGCACTGCCAGCCGCGAAGGGCTTTCCTCACCAAAAAAGAACCTGTAGGGTCTTTCATGCCGTGTACCTGGGCCATGAAAGAAATGGCCGCCCTATGCCTACCGGCCGTTGCCACTGATCGGCCCTCCCTGTGTAGTGCAACCAGGTACCCCAGGAAGGATTCCTCCTGACCCCAATGCAGACTCCCTACAGGACCCAAATACGTGCAATAGGAACGAAACGCTCCTTCGTATGCTTTCCTTGTCCTGGGGGCTAGACTCGCTGCCACGAGGTCTTGTAATCCGAAGCACCGATTAGCCACATTGCTTCTGGGAATGGTGCTGCCTCTAGGTCTGCTGTGGGCAGATAACCCCTGAATGCCTGCATATGTGAACGAGAGAGCGCATCAGCCGCATGATTCAGTACACCTGGCACATGTTTCGCCCTGAACAGTACATTCAATCTCATGCACAGCAGCACAATCTCTTTCAACAATCTCAAGATCATTTTGCAGCGTGCTGCCTGTTGGTTAATGCAATCTACGACAGTCATATTGTCGGACCAAAACACCACTGAGCGGCCCCTGAAATCGTCAGCCCATGTCATCAGAGCAACCCAGATGGGAAATAACTCCAGGAACCCAATGTTACCTGTGAGGCCGTCGGAGTGCCACCATGTTGGCCATGTTTGTGTCGACCATCGATCACCTAAGATGGCGCCAAAACCCACGCTCCCTGCCGAGTCGGTCCATAGACCTAATTCCTCCGATGACTCTGGCGGGGAGCTCCAAACGACTCGACCGTTGAAGTCCGCCAGAAATGCCAACCAAATACGCATATCCTGGCGAACCTCTCCAGACAGTCTCGTACGGTGGTGAGCCTCTTTGAGACCACCCATAGCCTGCGCGATAGAGCGCGAAAACGGGCGGGCCATAGGAATCACCCTCAAGGCAAAATTAAGCTGACCCACTGTTCGTTGTAACTGGTGCAGGGTCACTTTCTCCCCACCCAGGCATTGCATCAAGGAAGCCCGGAACTTGGTCACTTTGTCTACTGGTAGTCGGAAACACCCCTCCACAGAATCGAGCTCAATACCCAGAAACTCCAGTGAAGTAGATGGTCCGACCGTCTTACCTGGTGCCAATGGGACACCGAATTCATTCATGAGGATGCAGAAATCATACAGCGCCTGTGCGCAATTCATATCCCCGGCTGCCCCCAAAAACAGAAAATCATCCAGATAATGCATAACATGTCTATGCCCTTTGGCCTCTGTAAATGCCCATTCCAAAAAACAGCTAAACATCTCAAAATATGCACATGAAATGGAACAACCCATGGGCATGCATTTATCCATGTAATAATTTCCCTGAAATGCAAAACCTAGCAGGCGCTGATCCTGCGGGTGCACCAGAAGCAACCGGAATGCTGATTCGATATCACATTTCGCCATCAGCGCCCCAGGGCCTAGGTGCGTCAGTATGGCCACGGCATCGTCGAACGATGCGTATCGTACCGAACAGACTTCTGGGTCTATGGCATCATTCACCGAGGAACCCCTAGGAGCAGAAAGGTTATGTATGAGTCTAAACTCCCCCGGATCTTTCTTCGGGACAACCCCTAACGGGGAACATATGAAATCGGCAACCGGTGGGCAGGAAAAGGGGCCAGCCACTCGTCCTAAACTGACTTCCTTTGCTATTTTCTTTTCTGCCACGCTTGGGTTGTGCCGTACCGATTACTGGTTTCTACAAAAAGAATTCCCCCGAACTTCCCCCACCGGGATGTGGAAGCCATGTAGGAATCCCTTCCTCAACATCCCAGCGGACACATGATCAGGGTATTTGTTTAACCACGGAATCATAACCATGAGATCAACGGGTGTAGGCAATCGGTTACAAAGGTCCACCTTACTCCTGCTTAGGTCCTCCTTTTCCACCCGTCCCACCATTCTTTGATCTACATGCACTTTCCGGGTGTGAGGAATTCCCACAGCCGGCACACACATGCTTAAACTTGCATTTCCCCTGCGGTCTGTTACAATTGCCTCGATTGAAGCCCCAACAGACCCCCCCTTGTCCGCCCTTCCCGCCAACTCTAGGCTGATAGCCCCCACTTGTGCCTGCTCGAAAGGGCACCCCGGGCTTTTGGCGGACAACTCCGGACCCGCTCCCGCCTGGCGAGGACGTACCTGTCGCCCCTGGCAGGAGTTGCTTGTGCCATGACACCGAGTCCAAACAATCCCAAGACAGAGAAGCATCATATTCCTTTGCTTTACGGAACTTCATGTCATAACCTTTCCATTCTTCCCCCTCATACATTGAATAAAAATCCATAATGCGATTCTGGTAGCAAACCAACTCAGTCATAACATCAGGTTTACGTTCCCCCATAACTGCGGTAAATATAGAGAAGGCCTTAACCCAGTTCGTCACTGTCTCTTCCACCCTGAACTCGGCCATCTTGGCGCGCCATACACTAGGGTGCCACAAATCTTTCTGCGTTTTAGCATACTCCATCTCACGATGGTCCGTTAACAATGAAAACATGTTAACATACTTGTCTCCCCATATTAACTCTTTCGTGGCCAAGGGAACGTGCTGTGCAACTTTTTCCCGCCTTGAGGGTATCGAGCCCTCCCCCGCCATTGGCAATGCGAGCTTACCCGGATCGGCTATTGTTGCCGCCACCTTCTCTTGACCAGCTGCTGGTACTCCTGGCGCCACCTGTGGGGGAACAAGAGGAACACTCGCTTTCGCGACATCTCTCGATTGCCGTAACTGCTTCATTAACACTCTGGCCTCTGTGGCCGGATCTCCCGGGGTCGCTGTGCCCCCCACCTTTGTTTTAAGCCATGCGGTCAATTGAGCGGCCAATTCTGGGGGCATTTCATCATCCTCGGTCGAGGTGATCACCACTGGGATAGGCTGGCCTAAAACTGGTTCCTGAACCGGGTTACCAGCCGGTACTAGGGGAGCGATGGGCGGCACCACTGGTGCCGGGACCCCCCCCCCCGAGACTGCCCTTTCTTTGACCCGCTTCCCTCTTAACCCGGGAACCACTCCCGGCAAGGCCGGGCCTATTACCTTTTTCGGCTGACCTGGGTCGTTCATTGTAGCCAATTGCTTCTTTACCTCCGCCAAACCTCTACCGAGCGATTGGACTTGACCGAGCTTTCGGTCCATACACGCCATCCGGTTCGACAACAGGCGTAACATCTTCTCCATCTCGGAACCCTTTCCTGCTTGCTTGCTAGGCATGGTTGCGAGTCCTCCGCCTTTGGTCGATCCACGAGGTCCTGAAATCCGTGTCGAAACTGAAAGATAAAAACAGGATTACCACGTTCAAAATTGCTGCTTGTTCCGTCGAGGGCTCACGAGCAACGAGTGGGTGCAGCCTTCCGATCCGAGGAACAAGAGGACGATCTTCTGGGTTCCCGCTCCATTATCCTTCTGCGGGAGGGCGTGTACCCGTCCCTGATACGCCTACTGGGCGTGGTCTTCCTTCGAGGTGTCTAGGACAACCCCTCTCGGGCGGGGGAAGGCGCGCTCCGGCTACGCCGCTTTGGGCATACCAGCCGGGCCACGCCCACCCCGCCCAAAATGGCTTCCCGGGAGGTTCGGGCCCCCATCCATACGTTCGGGGGGACCGAGCGGTCGCCCCTTTCCAAAAAACACGTCAGTGTTTAGCATTCAAAACTCTTATTACCTGTCTAGAGATCGTCGTAGAATAACACTATTTAGGGGATGAAATATATCCCTTTCCAAAGTCGTAAACACCCCCAAATTTCGTGGGCAGGAGTAAAAAGGGGTTCCCTTTGGAGAAATGAGTTTTGCCTGTTGGGACGAAATGTAAATTATTCAATGTTCTATTGCACAGTAGCTCAGTCTTTCCCCCAATGCGGATATGTAATGTGCATAAATAAACACACACACAAAGCATTACACTAGCTGATAAAGCTGTGGTAACATTCAATGTATCGACCTGGAGAAGGCATTGCAACAAAGTCAATGAGTGTGTATATGTGGGTGTCAATGGTATAAGCTTATCAGACATGGCACAATCCGCCCTTATTGAGCTCAGGAAGAATATAAGTGTTAGTAATTAATAACATAGCTACTGCAAGTGTGCTGCTGAAGACAGAGTAAATATTGCTTGAGCTAGAACACGTGGGAATCATATTGCAAACAAGAGTATAGCAAAATCAGAATGAAGGAAAAGGACACTAGAGTGATTTATAGACCATGTTGGAAAGCTACTGGAAAAGTGAAGGAATACATTGCATCATGTTCTAAATGGGTTAGTAGTCCTCTTAACACAAAACACTGAAACAAAACTATGGACCAGATGATGCTATAGTAGTTTACTGTGAACTCTTCAGTGAACAGGGAGCTAGTGGAAATTACAGCCTGAGGTAAAATACTACTCTTTGTGGTCTCCTGAAATACTGGCAAAGGAAACTCAACGCTTGATCTCACTCTGGTACTTGTAGACCCACTTTTTGCATGAGCACCAACATAGTGGGGCAAGACTGCCCACCAGATTTTATCACTGTACTCCCTGCACGTGCTGCCACTGAAACAAAGAAAAGGCTCATTGCTAGCAGTAGCAGTCCTTGTTCCTTCTGCTCTAGAGAATGTTCAGTAGCTGCACCCACTAGCCTAACGAAAGTTGAGGGGGCCCGCTGCAAACTATATGATGGGAGCCCCTTCCATACTCAGGCAAGAGCTCTAAGGCCAGGGTACCCTGCTGAGTGTGCCCCCTGCAGCTCGCCCACCCTACACCGCGGAGACTGCAGGGGCCTGTGCTACAACACTGGCTGCAAAACCTTTAAATAAGAATTAGTGTCAATAATAAAGATCCCAAAAAGAATCCCACCGTGTCCTTTGTTGAAAATTTTAATTAAATAGAGCAGATGGGATAATCCAGTCTTTCATACAAGTCAGCTAGGTATTACATCACCCAAAGGCTCATGCAAGAGATATTGAATTCAGGCGAATTGTCCACCTTATGCAGATAAGAAGGCAGTGACAGTGCACATATGCTCTATTTGCAATCAGCACTATTTTACACTGACAGACTATTTGACAAGAGACTATTTGAACTCCTTTGTGGAACAATTATTGAGATCCCTTCATTAGAAAAACATATCACAGTTAAATAAGTTAGCCATTTCACAATTCATGACCTTTGTTTTGAGCAAAATTTTCTTCTAAACCTATTTCTATTACATCCAGTTCAATTACTTAATTCAAGACTTGCTGTGCTGCAGTGCACAAGAGAGGAAACAGAACAGAACCATATCTATAACATTGGCCTGCTGCTGTCATTCCCTATGGTGGTTCACTAAAAGACTACCTTACATGACTTACACTCTTGCAGAGGTCAATGTGTGATATCCTCCATAGGCTTTGTACTGGAAGCATATCCTTCCAGAGCACATCCCTGTGCCTCGATAAAGAAAGAGCGGTACCAAAGGGGATGATGGAGGGAGCGTTTGAGCAAATCAAACACTCATCCCCAGTCAACTGATCTGGGTTTAATCCATCACCATTCTTTAGCTCACTCCACCACCCCAGTTCAGACATGGCCATATGCAAATCAGTCTGACCCTGTGCCTCATGGGAACAGTCCAGCCCGAACTGCCAAGCCATGTTTTCCCTGGACTGGAAACAAGCATCCTGGGACCGGTTTTGGATTCATAATCCTCATCAGCCAAGCTATCTTGAATCCAGTGGTAGAGTGAGCAAGGGACCCACGTCTGGGCATACTCTGCCAACTTAGGGCGAACAAAGCGATGCCAAAGGGGATGATGGATGGAGCGTTTGAGCAAATCAAACACTCACCCGCAGTCAAATGATCTGGGTTTAATCCATCACCATTCTTTAGCTCACTCCAGCAGCCTAGTTCAGACATGGCCATATGCAAATGAGTCTGACCCTCTGCCTCATGGGAACAGTCCAGCCCGAACTGCCAATCTATGTCTTCTCTGGACCGGAAACAAGCATCCTGGGACCAGTTTCGGATTCATAATCCTCATCAGCCAGGCTATCTTGAATCCAGTGGTAGAGTGAGCAAGGGACCCACGTCTAGGCATACTCTGCCAACTTAGGGCGAACAAAGCGATGCCAAAGGGGATGATGGATGGAGCGTTTGAGCAAATCTAACACTCACCGCAGTCAAATGATCTGGGTTTAATCCATCGCCATTCTTTAGCTCACTCCACCACCCCAGTTCAGACATGGCTATATGCAAATCAGTCTGACCCTGTGCCTCATGGGAACAGTCCAGCCCGAACTGCCAAGCCATGTCTTCCCTGGACCGGAAACAAGCATCCAAAACCGGTTTTGGATTCATAATCCTCATCAGCCAGGCCATCTTGAATAGAGTGGTAGAGTGAGCAAGGGGCCCACGTC
Organism: Lissotriton helveticus; assembly: GCF_964261635.1. Lineage (NCBI taxonomy): Eukaryota > Metazoa > Chordata > Amphibia > Caudata > Salamandridae > Lissotriton > Lissotriton helveticus. The sequence continues at coordinate 1,689,780,538 of NC_136061.1, read as the reverse complement.
TGGGCATACCCTGCCAACTTAGGGTGAACAAAGCGATACCAAAGGGGATGATTGACAGAGCGTTTGAGCAAATAAAACAATCACCCCCAGTCAACTGATCTGGGTTTAATCCATCACCATTTTTAGCTCACTCCACCACCCCAGTTCAGACATGGCACAGGGTCAAGGCTGATTTGCATATGGCTGGGTTCAAACTGGAATGGCATGGTGAGCAAAAAAACAATGTATTTAGTCCCAGATCTCCGTATTGGGGGGAATGTATGACATTGTTCTGCATTCTGTCCGTCAACTGTTGTTTTTGCATTTGTCACCCTGAGTGGGAAGGGTATGCTCAGACATGAGTCCTGTGCTCTCCATGCCACTGGAATCAAGCTATCCTGGCTGATGAAGGCTGAAAGCCCGAAAAAGTTCCTAGGATGCTTGGTTCCAGTCAAGGGAGGACCTGGCTTGGCAGTTTGGGCTGGACTGTTCCCATGGACTGTTCCATGCCACTGAAATCAAGCTATCCTGGCTGATGAGGGCTGAAAGCCCGAAACCGGTCCTAGGATGCTTGTTTCCAGTCCAGGGAGGACCTGGCTTGGCAGTTTGGGCTGGACTGTTCCCATGGGGCAGAGAGTCAAGAATGATTTGCATATGGCTGGTTTCAAACTGGAATGGCATGGTGAGCAAAAAAAACATGGATTTAGGCCCAGATCTCTGTACTGGAGAAGCATCTTGCTCACTTAATATCTGCTATGCTCTTCAAGGCACATGTAATGTGCATTTATTTTGGAGAAGTGAAAACATTTCTCTTTGTTAGTGCCCTCTTCAAGCAGTCATTCATTGTTGATGCAAAGCTCGGTCTGGCTATCTTAGCAAATTAGGCTTTGCATCAAAAACTATGGCTGTTTACACAGTAATGCACCAGTAATTCCACCTTGTTGCAAATTGACACAAAGTAGTCAGTTATCAATGCCGCAGTCAGATCTGGTCCCCTGGCCTCCTGGGCCATTTCCATCAATGTCTCAGTTTTAAAAAAAGGAAAAAGAAATAGCACACATTGCTACAGGCCCATCTACTTGTTGGACTCTATGGTCAAAGTAGTCAGTCACATTTTATTGGGCAGGCTATCTAATTAGGCCTAGGAGAATAACATTCGGTCAAAAGTCTAGTAAGGCTTCCACCCCGGTTGTTCAGCAGTAGATCAATGTCTGAACCGAGTCATGATTTTGAACAGGTATGCAGTTGCTCGTTCCGGTACCATCTACCTGGCATTCATGGACTTGTACTCAGCATTTCATTGCGTGAACAGATGCAAGCTGTGGCAGACCTAGCTATCCTGGGACATAGGGGCATATTACCAACAACTAGCGATAATTTTTGTCTCTAACTTGTTTAGAGACAAAAATTATCGCCGCACATCGGCGATTTTTATCGCAAATAAACCTTGCTATTAGCAAGGTTTATCGCAAATGCGATAAAAAACGGCCGCAATGCATGAATATCGCTGAAAAGTCAGCGATATTCATGCATTATCGAGCAAATGCTCTTAGCCATGTTATCCACCTCCCATTGGATAACATGGTGAAGAACTGCTCAGGGCAGGTGTTAGCTTTTGGAGATATTCGTGCTTAGCGCGAATATCTCCAAAAGTTGGTAATAGGAGATAGCGATGTTAGCGACTGTTTCCAGTCGCTAACATCTTGGCACGCCCACTTTGCATGTCATTAGTGATAAATATCACTGACATGCAAAGCGGGGCCCAAGATGGTCGCTATCTCCTATTAGCTGTCACTAACTGGTGTTAGCGACAGCTTGGTAATAGGGAGATCATTTTATCTCCGCTTTCTTGGCTTTTAAAGCCAAAAAAGCGGAGATAAACCCCCTTGATAATATGCCCCATAGTTCTCTTCTTACAAGACCTCCCTCGAGACACGAATGCGGTGGTCCGATATTCTGATGACCTCAAGGTAACTCGCGCATTTCCTATTCAAATTGGGGTCCGACAGGTCTGTATTATGGCCCCTTTCTTTTTTAATGTACACATAAACAACTTGGATAAGGTTCTAATCAAGACCAAGGTGAATTACCCCCAGGTAGGATGGTGTGGCCTTCCTGTTCTGCTGTATGATGGGTAGGACTGAGAGGGGCCTGCAAACGTTGTAAAATTCCTTTGTCAAATTCATGGAAGATCAGGACCTGATGTTAAGATAAACTAGGGTCCTTTAAAAAAACGCAAGAAGAATGACCTCAAAAGGGCAACAGCAGTTATCTTTAATTTTGCCTCTAGATTGGGCAAAATACCCATCGTGGCCATACTACAGCTTTATAGGGCCATGTCTATCTCTAATGTACTGTATGGTAGTGAAACCTGGGGGTATAATATCCCTGAATACCTCCAAATTAAATTCTTAAGATGGCGTTTAGCCCTTTCCCAGGGTACCTCCACCTTCATTGTAAACAATAGCTAGGCCTGAACTATATTACTGAATTGACAGCCTACCACAGCAAGAGTTGAGGAAAAGTGAAGTATTAAATGCTCTGCCCGGCGAAACTCTGAGTGACAGATGGGGGGAAAGCATGGTTTTTCAAATCACCAGAGGATGCATGGGTTTGGATTGAGGGCTGGCGCACAGTGAGGCGCTCGCCAGCCAAACAGACCCAAGGAACAAGACCCACGAAAACGTCCAGATCCATGGAAAGTGAATCTTTGGAGAAACAGAAAGGAGGAGACAGTATCGTGCTGTGGATGATCCACAAACTAACAGTAAGACTATGTTGAAAGATAGGTGAGAAGTTTGATCTCCTTCAGTGATCTACCTACAGCTGACCGAGGCAGCTCGCAAGTGACGATTGATAAGAGGACTCCCAAACAAGAGAATGATCTATGCGTAAAGCACCACTCAAAGGCAGGCTTTGAGTTATATTTGAATGAAAAAATCAAGGAGAAGAGTGCTAGCAGAACATAGAGAGAGAAGCTTTTCCAGGGCACAGCAGAAACTTAACACCCTCCAAAATTCATTATGGGCCACAACGTGACCCCTGAACTCAGGCTGCTGACGTGGAATGTCAACAGCTTGGGTGACAAAATTAAAAGAGGTATAGTGCTCCAATGTATAACATTACAAGCACCTAATGTAATCCTCCTGCAGGAAACCCACCTGCTGTGCAATAAGTGGAAGGCGCTTGACTGGTGGGGGTATAAAATGGAGAGCAACGCAGGATTTACCACTAGCTCCAGGGGCACTGGAATACTCCTTAAGAAATGATTCCCACTCATAGTTGAAAAGACATGGACAGATAAACTGGGAAGGTATTCAGCCCTCTTAGGGAAATGGGAGGAAGAGACAAATAATATACTCTCAGTATATGTACCACCAGCCCTGGCGGGCTTAACCCGCCTGGGGAAACTACTGTTAGAACTACTGACAGGCCACCTCATCACTGGTGGGGATTTCAATGTGACTTTAGATGACACACTAGATAGACACCCTGTGAGGAAATACCATGCATTACAGACACAATTAGCTGACTTCCTCAGGGCTTTTGGCCGATGCGATATCTGGGGAGCCCGAAACCCGTTGAAGTGAGAATATACATTCCACTCTAGTGTACATAATAGCCGCTCTAGGATAGACCTTTTAGTCACGTTCTCAGCCCAGATTCCAAACTTCAATGAGGCTACACATGTCCCTCGAGGTATATTCGACCTCTCTCCAATCTGGGCATAATACTCAGTAGGCAAGCAAAGAGCTAGAAAAACAATCTCTATAAACGGCTTGTACCTGAAAATTCCCCAAATCGGAGCAGATCGCATAAAATCAACTGAAAAATATTTCAAAGAAAATAAGTCCTGGGAGGTGTACAGTCATTCATTAGAGGGCAAGCACTAGCGCTAATGATAGGACACAAAAGGGGAAAAAAGGAGGTGGAGGAGGTGGAAAAGATTATAATGGAATGAGAACAACAAGTAGAAAGGTTGGATAATAATGAAATAAAATACTTATTGAGCCTAAAGCACCAAGAATATAAAGACTTGATGGAAAACGCTGCAGGAGCATCCCTCTATGAAATGAGGTATGGGTTATATGAGCATGGAGATAAAGCAGTGAGGCCTATAGCATGGCTTACCAAGCAAGAAAGAGCCAAAGGTTGGGTGGCTTCAATCCACTCGGAGGGCACGGGAACGTCACTGACCCTCAAGAAATTGCAGAGGAATTAGCAAACTACTTCAAAAATATATACATGTCTGAGGCCTTCACGACAACTCAGGAAGCTCTTGAGCTCCTGAAAGACAGACCCCTCCCATCACTCACACAGGAATACATACAAACTTTAGACAAAGAACCAACTACCGAAGAATTGTGGCAGGCCCTAGGGAAGGTCAAGTTGTGGAAGGCACAGGGCCCAAATGGGATACCAGTAGAATTATATAAAGCCACTGCCAAACATACAATTCCCCACCTGTTAAACAATTCAAGGAGAGTCAAGTCGCACGCAAACTAACCCCTAGATCAAAGACTAGCTTTAATAGTGGTAGTCCATAAATATGGAAAACCAAGAGACCAGTGTGGGTCATACCAAACCATAAACACTGAGGCAAAGATCCTAGTCCAACTCTTAGCTCGTCGATTAATTACCATCATCCCTAAAGTAATACATCTAGACCAATGTGTAGAGTGGGTAGCATACGGGAAGATGCAGCCATACTATCTCTCGTCGCCCAAATGGCCTTTGATATAATTGAATGGCCCTTCTTGCCCTCAGTGTTGGAACACATGGGGGTAAGACCGCGGATTCGAGCATGGGTTTGGCTTTTATACACAAACTCTTGGCGCATGTGAAGGTGAATGAGAGGATGTCACTACTGTTACAACTCCATCATGGGACCAGACACGCTGCCCCCTTTTGCCGTTAGTATTCGTGTTGGCTCTTGACCCACTGATATGTGGCCTTCAATGGTTGGTGGATTGGGAAGATAGAATATCATTGCATCCTCCTGTATGTGGCTTTGCCCAGATCCTCGATTACCAGAATCCTAAATGTCTACCTACTGAAGGTTCTCAAGTTACACAATCAACTGGTCAAAATCCTCATTTTACACGGACAGGCACCGAGAATGCCAAAAGATTGCGAGGCACAGGTGGTGTAAGACGGGTTCTGATACCTGGGTGTTTTTGTTACAGCCAACTGTGAACGCTTTGTGGATAAAAATCTGCTCCACCCTACTTGAACCACTGGAGAGCGCTTCCATTCTCCTTGTTGGGAAGGGCTACCCTTTTTAAAATGATAGTACTGCCACGCTTTCTCTACATCCTCCAAAATACTCCCTTTCCTGTGCCAGAGGACTATTTCTAATCTATACAGACTGAGATAAGAAAGTTGCTGTGGGGACTCCAAGTATAGCACTGAATAATCTCAAAAATGATGGTATGGCGGGAGATAGCTTTCTCTGACCTTCGAAACTACCACAGAGCAGCACAACTAATGGTAGTTAATCATTGGGCCCACATGCCCATGACTGAACCGCCATACCAGATGTACCGGCTAAACCTGGGTCCCAGAGGGTACCTATGTGCCCTATGTACCCCGCCCCAAAAAATCCAGCTGTTGGGACCTACGGTCTCATTCCACGCTTGGCACATGACGTTGGGAGAGATGGGATGGAAAAATAAAATCACACAGATGACACCTCTGTGGCAATCCCAACTCCTTAACAGCTTGAGAGAGAGCCAGGGGTTTGACAAGTAGGACATGCTGGGCATCCCGGCTGTGAGAGACGTGTGGAGGGGAGGGAAGATAAGACCATTAACAGAACTATATAAAGACTACGCCCTAGCCTCCACCGAGACGTTCCACTACTTACAAATCTGACACACCCTGCAGGCTGCCCTCCTCAAGGGGGTGCCTATGCCAGAGTCCTCCCTGCTCTAAAACAGGTAACTGGAGGAGCATATAAAAAAAAAGGCTATCACCCTAACATATAAAAAATTGATAAATCATGCACCAGAAAATTTAACCCACTTAAGGGGGAAATGGGAGGAAGGCATCCCAGATATACAAGATGAGAAGTGGTTGGAGGCACTTCCCTCCCCTCAGAAGGTTTTGGTTAGAGCTCGTTATCGCCAGGTAAAACTTGAAATCCTCCATAGAGCCTACATTTAATTTTTTTTTAAATATATTTTTATTGAAATTTTTACAATTTTCTCCCAAGGTATCAGCACGGTAAATTACCAACATAAACAGGACAACAGAAATACAAAGTTTCAAAGGAGATAAAAAACAACAAATCATAAGACCAGGCAGAGACTTAGGGAATATTACCTGAAATAATCAACCAAACTTACCAAAGACACAAAATGTAAACAATCATCTTTGAGCAAAGAATATACCATAAATCAACATCAGCATAATTCATTTATACTTAAGGAATTTATAACAGCTGTATCTGGGTTACCTCCATACTACTTTTCTAATCAGTCTGTTTCTTTCCATCTTATTATAGTGGCCCAGATGTTCCGACCCACCAGTTTTGCTTTCTTTCCCCTTCTTTCATAAATCGCCCTCTCCAGCATATATATAGAAAGTAATCGGGACAGCCATTGTTGAAAGGTCAGGGGGAGGGATCCAGCCATGCAGAAGCAATGTTAATCCTCAAAACTGCCATAGTGATAAAGAGAAAATGGGAAGCTATTTGGCCGGTTACTACTAACTCCTAGCAGAATTAATTCAGAGGTTAACACCAGTTTTAGGCCAAGTGAGTAATCTAAAAATTCCCTGATTGCTTCCAGGAGCCCTTGCAGGTGAGGGCAAGATGCGAACATATGCACTAAATCAGCATTGGTTCCCCCGCATCTAGGACATAAAGTCCCTGTTCCCCCGCCCCACTGGGCTATTTTAGCCGGAGTGTAATATAACGAAAAAGCAGTTCTGTAATGTTGCGCCTTGAGCCCAGCAGAACACAAGGTAGTCTGGGCTATCTCTAAAGATTTTATAAGTGCATCCGGAGTGGCCCCCACACGGTCAGCCCATTTAGTCCCATGCTTAATTAAATCATCTGGCTTCAAGCTGATAAACCGCATATATTAGCTTAATAGATCCCCAGGCCCTGCGAAGCATAATATCAATAATTGCATTGGTATGAAACCCACTAGGCCCCCCAATTTTCTTGCCAAAGAAACTGCACAACTGCAAATATTTAAATAAATTAACCCTTTCCAGCCCAAACTCCTTCTGAATGTCTCTAAATTGGCAGACCCCTTCGATCCCAATTAAATCCCCAGCCTTTCGAACCCCCTTTGTAGCACATCCTGCCATGGTCTCATCTGAAAAAATGTCAGGAAGGCAGGGATTTTAGTAAAGCACAGTATAATGACAAAGTTTCCCCAGACCTAGCTTCTTTTTTAAAGCCCGCCATATCTTAAAGGTGGCAACTAAGGTCTTGAATTTCGTCCTTTTATAATAGCTGGACTCTGTAAATTTCCAGAAACAGTTCTCCGCATCTTCACCTAATAGTAATTTGTAGATATCTGGGAGCTCAGTTTCCCCTTGCATATCCCCGGAGCTTGACCCTTCTAAAATCCCCATTTATTACAATGCGGCTGCCCAATAATAACTACGGAGCTAAGGAACTGTGAGGCCCCCCTTTTCACGTGGCAATGACATAAATCGTAGGACCCTCCTGGTTTTCCCATGTGCCCAGATAAAGCGATTGACTAAACCCTCCAAAATAATATACCACAATTTGTGAAATTCCAAAGGGATTGCCCTGAACACATAGATGACATTACAGCGTCCGACCAAAGAAATATGAAGATTGTTTAACCTATCGAAATCCAATCTCGCCTTCCTAATTACGGGTTCAATATTTTTAGCCACCAGCTTATCCAAGTCAGAAGTAACCCTTATGCCTAAGTATATTGCTGATTCCGTGACACGGGGATCCTCATAATCAACAAACCGATTCTTTATTATTTGAGTTTTTAATCTATTAAGTGCGCATCTACTATATATACCAAACTCTAATGCAATAGACTCTACCGCATCCAATGCCATAAGTGCATCTGTAGTAAGAATAGCCACATCGTCTGCATAGGCGAGGATTTTCGATTTGACCCCCTGGCTCACGACTGGGCAAATTCCAATACTGGACTCAAATAGCCTTATTAAAGGGTCCATGTAAATAGCAAATAGCAATGGTGAAGACGGGCACCCCTGTCGTGTCCCTCTTTGTATATTGAAAGGAAGAGTGTACTTTCCATTTAGCCTTAGACGAGCAGTAGGTGCGACATACAGCATTTGTATAGATTTAATAAACCCTTCACTCAGCCCAAACCACCTCATTGATTCCCACAGGAAATCCCAGGAGACCCTATCGAATGCCTTCTCAGCATCTAATAGAAATGCCGCCATAGGGTCTCCTGAGACTTCCATTGCATCCAAGAGAGTGATCACCCGTCACACATGTTGTGTGGTTCCCCGGCCCTGTATAAACCCGTGTTGACAGGGGTGGATAATCCTTTTTAAAATCCCATTTAATCTTGCTGCCAAGACTTTGGAAAAGATTTTTACGGCACAATTCAATAGCGTGATAGGTCGATATGATCCCAGCTCTTTGGGAGGCTTGTCTTTCTTCGCAGAAACAAGAACGTCAGCTCCAGCCCAAGATTCAGGAACCGACTCACCCTTTTGGGCTGAAAGCAAGACTTCTGAAAAAGCAGGTCCGATTGAGTCCTTAAAAATCTTGTAAAATTCCAGCGGAATCTGATCCGGACCAACTTCTTTCCCAGAGGGCAGATCTTTCACAGCATCCCAAATCTCATCCTGAGAGAACTCCTTCTCGAGTTCCTCTCTATCCGAGATGTCTACCCTCTGTATATCTACCTTGCCTAGAAATTTACGAGCATACGCAACCGCCACTGTTGGTTCTCTACTATATAAATGCTGGTAAAATAGCCTAAAGATTTCCCGAATACCCAAAGCACCAGTAATCAGCTTTCTATTGCCATCATAAACTGCAGCAATCTCCCCAGCTGCCATTGTTTGCCTGACCCTTACAGCCAGACTGTGTCCCACCCGCTCATTAAATTCGTAGCAGTGCTCTTTCTTGGCCAGATATACCTCTGCTGCCCTCTTAGCGATATGTTCTCCCGCCTCAGCCTTCTTTATAGCCAGTTGACCTAGTATGCCATCAATCCCTTCTCCAGTGCGAATAGCAGTAGCTAAGTCTTCCACAAGTTTATTTAGCTCCTCCTGAATTGACTGTGCCCAAAGTCGTTCAGACTTTTGGCGGCGCAAACTATAACTTAATGTTTCTCCTCTCACCCCTGCTTTAACCACATCGCTGCTTGAGAGTTTCCCCTGCTGTGCTGGACAGCAACGAAAACGGGTGTGGTCATGACGAGCTCAGCTCGTCATGAGCACCTGAGAGGTACATGCCATGACGAGCTGAGCTCGTCATGAGCATGGAAGGGGTTAAAAGCACCCCAGATAATACTAAGATTAGTACTCCCCAGATTAAAGTCCCAAAATTCCTTAATCCACCCTTTCATAAATTCTACATAATCCGGATCATATAGCAACCTCTGTTCAAACGTCCATACAGCACTTTCCTTCTCTATCATAATACAATTAACGGTCAAAATTAACGGATTATGATCCGATATGATGCTAGGGAGCCTCTCTATACTGGAATTAATAATAATTTGTTTTGAGACAAAAAAATAATCGAGCCGGGAGACTGTCTTATACGGAAAGGAGAAAAATGTATTACCTGGCTCAGAAGGTTTCAAACATGACCATATGTCGGTCAAGCCGTTGTTCCTGACTAAATTAGTTAAAGCATAGCCAACCTTTCTTTTTTCCCCACATACATGCTTCCCGGCAAGCCCCAATGTGTACCTAAATCATTAATATTAAAATCCCAGCACATAATTATTGGTGTAGGCCATATTGCCAGAGTGGTATCTAGGGTTTCTAAGAGTTCCGGTTCATCACATGTTGAGCAATAGAGCGAACATAGTGTGAATTTAAAATTATTAGGCAAACATTCAATCATTACCCACCAGCCCCATTGGTCTGTAAGATTTTGAGGACCCTAACATCCCTACTCCTAATAAGGATTGCCACCCCACGAGTTTGTGCACCTTGTGTAGTATGTGCCAGCAGTTTAAACCCAAGCTGTTCCATTATACGAGCTCTGCTGCCCCCTATATGTGTTTTTTGGACACAAATGAAGTCTACCCGTAGGGATTTCAGCCACATTTCTACTTTATTCCTCTTGTTCTGATCATTGAGCCCACAGATGTTCACTGTCAGAATCCGCAGACTCATCTCTTCAACTTTCTTTGAACCTTCCAATAAAACCTTCTTACAGCTAATCTCTTGCAACCTTCCTTTCCATTCCTGCTCATTATGTATAACTCCTTGAATAGCCTGGACAAACCATTTTGTATCCAATTCTGCTGCCCCTTCATTAACCTCACAATTTGAAATTCATTAACCTGTGCTGAGACCCCACTCCTCCCCCCCCCAACCCCTCTTACAGGCAATTAGGTCAAACATGACCTAAGTGTGGCCGAGAAGACTCCCCTCCCAGCGGCGCCAGACCCCCCCTCACATGACCCCAGAAAACCATGCCCCAACAAATACTTCAAACTCCCTAACCAAACATCAGTGACTTATGCTAACAACTGTCAGCCCGACAGATTACATGAAAAAGATAAATTCAAAGAGAAGCAACACAGTGTCCTATTACTTGGTCCCCTGTATCTATGGCCAGCTAGATTCGGTATCCTATTGGTATCTAACCATACTAAGTTACCTAAACATTTGGCTTCAGACATTTATCATTCATCATCATTTATCAGTTTGGTGAAAAACACTTTTATCAGTACATCAGTCCTTTCCTACATCCCCATTTTCCCTTTCTACTGCGTTGGCCAATGCCCTCAACCCCCGTAATTCAGATATTTCAGTAAGAAACTCTTTGGCTTTTATCTCAGAAAAGAACATTTGGACCCTGCCCTTATATATAACCTTGAGCTGTGCAGGAAAGAGAAAAAAAGCATTTCAACCCACTCCTTGAAATGGGGTGATAAGTTGGGGTAACCTCGATCTCCGCTCAACCGTTGTGTGGCAAAAGTCCGGCCAAGCAAAGAAGGTATGCCCCTCTACTGTTCTTTTTTAGTCAGGTCTGGCTCGATCAATGATCGCCGCCTAAGCAAAAAATTGCCAATGAAGACCAATATCGATCTGGGTCGCTCTCCCTGATTTTTGGACTGAGCTTTTCTAAACATTGGAAAGTGATGTGCCCGCTGCACTTCCATCTCCCAGTTCCAGTGGGCCAGATCTGGAAAAGCCGCCTTCATTAGCTTTACAACAAAGGCCAAATTGTTCTCCCCTTCCACATTTTCCTCAAGACCTAACAGTCGGACATTATTACGGTGCAGCCGGTTCTCAAAATCCTCGAGTTTCCAGTCCATATCCTGTGAGTGTTTTTCCTGGGCAGCTTGAAATATATGCAATTTCTCCACCTCCTCCTCCACAGCTACAGTTCTTGTTTCTACATGGGTTATCCGCTCCGACATGTCAGAACATAACTTTTTTGTCTTGCGAATAGCCCCTTAGAGTTTCTTAGCGGCAAGCTGCGACCTCTTAATCTCTTGACACGTCTCACCCTGCATCTGTTTAAGAGTTGCATAAAGTAGCTCCAGTGTCATAGGTGATGGGGTGCTCCTAGCAGTGTCGGTTCCGCCAGTGCCTCCGGAAGGCCCACTACCAGAGCTGGCTGTGAGAGTTGAAGCGGAGTAATCCCATTCAAGCCATTTACTAGTCGAATCCAAAGATCGGCCTTTTACCCTAGTCCGCCGCCTAGAGTTTTGAGACTGGCTGTAATGCCGCTTCTGCGTAACCGGGGATTCCTCTCCGGAGACACTCTCCTCTGATGATTCCTGCTCACTAATCTGGGATGTACCAGAGTCCGAGTCATCATTTAGTGAGAAAAACTTGTCTACTTTAGATGAAATGAAAGGAGCGAGTAACCAGATTGAGGGAGGCCCTTCGTTATCCTGATCACAGGAGGCGCTGCTTGCGTCCCCAGACTCAGTTTCAGGTGGTTTCATATTGCTTGCCATGTTGGTTGTATCATTATCTCTCACCTTTTCATTGCCTTTGTTGTTAATATGGGCACTCGCGGCAGAGGACATTATAGAAGATTTCCCCCACTCCGATACCAACATTAGATGCAGTCCACCTTCCCCCTCTGCCCCTTCGCCAACAGGTATCCTCACTTCGTTAAGCTCTGTAGAATCAATGTTCCTCTGTTACGAAAGTTTGGAGGAGAAACTACCAATCCCAGAATGCACCTGGGCGGTAGTGGAAAGAGCAGTATTCCCCGAAGCCTGAGCCAGATCACCCTCTTGTGAAACAATATCTGTTCCCAGGGACAGAGTCATTGCAGGGGATGAAGGTGGACAAACAGGGGGATATGCAATAAGCTCACAGGTAAAGTCATATTACCAAGTTCTGCCACAGTCGAACTTGCCATCCCAAACGCCTCCAATACAAACGGTTGGCGCAAAGCACTCTCGCCAGTGTTTGCCGTCCGTAATCTTGTCCCACCAGCCACACCGACATCACACCCTCTGCTCTCCTCACCTTTCTTTTTTGGACCACCGCGCCAATATCTGCCCTTGGTTTGCTCCAGGATTTGCGCCAGAGTCCACTGCTGAAGCCCCTGGCTGTTCTTTCATCTGTTTTTTCTTTTCTTTCGCTGCAATAGTCACCAAACTTTGATCTTTGTTAGGAGCACCCTACTCTTTTGGAGCCTTTATCGTTTTCGGTGCCATTTTCCAACACAACCAGCGTCGGAGGGTACGAGTAATGTGTTGTGCGAAAGGTGGAAACAATAGCCGCTGCGGCAGCAGCGGGAGCTGTAAGCTGCTGCGAGACCTCCCAGAGAGACTGTATCGGCAAAGTAGGTAATCCAGCAATGGAGCCCGACTCTGCGAGCTTTCGTTGAAGGGCAGAGGTAGACTTAATGGGAGACTCAAAGAAAACATATCCAGCGCGGCATATTTTAACCACGACTCATCCTTTCCCAGCCGGTGGTGCTTAGAGGGGGGAGAGCGGTCAGCGCTGCCTTCCGCGGTGTCAAGCAGCGGTCATTTTGCCCCCGGCTTCTGTCCGTAGGGCCTACATTTCATGCACCACATTGGAACAGATGGGGTAACTAACAGAGGCTTTCTGTTGGAGGGGTTGTGCAATGGAGGGTCCATTCTTTCATATAACCTCTTTCGTGCGTTGGACGGCCCCCAGCCGTCTGACATCACAGTGGGCGTGTGCGTGGGATGGCTGGGGGCCGTCCGATTTGCGCACGTGTAGAATTCGCCTGCACAGAGGGGAAATGAGCGCGGCAGCGAAGCGGATAAAATGGGCTTGCCCCAAAATTCAATGGTATTGGACTAAAATAATTCAATGTTTAAATGAAGTGTATAGGAGTGAGCTACTGATTCGGTAAAATGGTGTCTTCTCAATGTGTGGGAGGCAACAGATCTGGAGAGTGGAGACCAAATAGGGTTGACTCTAGCACTGATGATAGCCAAAAGTAATATAACACGTTCCCGGGGTTCTGATGTGACTCCCTCAATGAGAGACTGGAAGAGGGATATCGACTGGTGTATGGTGGCGGAGAGGGCGGTGTATACAAATAGAGGATGCTCCTGCAAATGGGGGAGATATAGAATAAATGAAATGACTTTAGAGACAACCCGTGTACAGCTCCAGAGCCACAGAGGAGGTGGAAGGAAATGCAGGAGGGAAATGCTTAAGGAAGGAACAATGGATAATACCTTGCAAGTGGGGCTGTAAAGATCATTGAGAATGTCAAACTGTAACCAGCAGAAGTGACAAAATACTACATTTGTGGTGAATGTATCTGCTTTGTTTTTTTTTTTTATAAAAAGATGTTTTAAAAAACAAATCTGGAACACTAAGGGGACATCACTAAACAAAATGATCCTAAGGGACTGCTTGGCTCTTGACCATGTTTCCCAAGTACCGTGGCCCAAATACATTAAGGAGCACTAAGCGAGTTTAGGGAGAGGAGATCATTTTGAACCCTGAATTGAGTAATAAGAAGGACCTGGTTAACATTAAGGTGGCTTCCTTCAGCAGCAGGCAGTCGCTAGGGAAGACGAGGAGCTAATTAACCCTAGCATACGTTGTTTCATCATGTTAAGAATGACACCGATGGTGGAACCGTATTTACTAAGGTCTGTGAACTTTTACAATCGTTTTTTTAATGACCAGGTTCCAGTTTGATCTCTTTCATCTCCTTCTCGCCCACCCATAGGGGCAGCACAAGGGCCAGAGTCTGTTGCTATATGGCTGCGACAGGATGTCCCCACAGGACATGCCCCACTTCTTGCTGTCCTACTTAGTCCCGATCTTAAAATAGGCCAATTTTAGGCAAGTGTGCCCCCCTTATTTTTTCTATAAATGCTGAGGGATAGTGCAGTTTTTCATGTGCCTAGCTTTTTAAAATGTGCAGTCAGTTGTGACTGATTATCTTGCTTTTAAACATAATATTTATGACACAATGCACCTTATAATGTTTTGTGTACATTTCTGCCACTTAATTGTCCTTACCTGACAAGATTATTTGTTGGTAACTTGAACGATTCTCTTAAGTAGGCCTTGCTAGTATGTTCTTGTGTTATTTGCACTTCACTTTTTAACATCTGGCATAGGTTATTTTTTAACTGATATGGTCCACTTTGGAATGTTCTATTTAATCTCAATGTGTGCTTTCATGGTTTTATTACATGAAACCGAATAAAGATTATTTGATTTGATTTGACACAAAGTAGTGCCAAGCACTTTATGCACTGAAAAAAGGATAATTCCGGCGCAAAAGAAACATATTGTATGAAAAGTAATTAGTTGCTTTGCTTCACTTTGTGTGACCTTGCTGCAATTTGTGACAATAGAAAGTGTTATGTCCACACATTTGTTTGCCTATCAGCTGCCCCTTTTCAAAGAGGCGTGATCAGTCATGCGCAGAGAAGAAACAACATATTAATGATGTCTCTTTCATAATATGTATTTGTCTGTCAGTTTATTAAAGCGCTGGGCTTCAGCTTTCGGTCATTATACAGCGTGAACTTTCTTTGAAACATATCACCTACATTAAAAAAAAGTAATTATCCATTCTTTGCATAAGTTGTCTCATTCGTTAAAATTTACATTTTTTACACCCGAGGAATATAATTAATAAAGAAAGTTTATGAAAATGAGAGGAGCAATCTGCATGCTTGTGTATTTGAATGTTAATTAAATGCAAATTACTTAAATTTCCTTTTCCATTTTTTGGCAGTACAAAAACGTACTCTGGCTCTTACAGTTATTAAGAAAAATAAAAGCAGTCTGTAGGAATCATGTAATTTGAGAACTTCATGTTGTGTTACACACTGTAATTAGCCATGCGCAGTCAGTAGTGCAGAATTCCTTGCAGCGATAGATGGAGGGGAGGTCAACTCACATTGTTTAGTTAAGTGGTGAAGCATGCTCCAGTTAATTTTGAATTTGCACATTGAGCAAATCACGATCTGCATAAGAATAAGTATGCAACCATTTTCCGCTAATTAAAAGCTGACTCTACAGTGCCAGCCATTCGGGTAAAGTAACATAAAATCTAATTTAATGAAACGAAAATAATATTAATAATCTGATACATTTTTCAACTAAGAACTCCATAGTTGGAATATTTTATCTCCATCTTAGAATTTTAACACCATCAGTGGTTATCCCCATACTTTACAAAACTTGCTGCATAAATCCTGTTCCCTATGGCTAAAGCCCTAGAATCATCATTGTTCTGAACTGGCCGCATTACTACAGTAGCCATCAAATCTGCCTTCCTCAATATGCCTCCCTACCACAAGATAGAGTTGTCGCAAGAACTCCCTATAATCTTCCGAGGCACAGTCATGTCCCCCACTATCATTGCCAAAATCGTTGGCTTTCAGCAATAAACTGAGGGGCATATTTGGAAGCTCTATTGCCACCATAACGTCACGTTTAAAGACGTTGTGGTGGCGATATGGCTACTTATTTACAAGGCAGCATTAAGTCACTTAAAGTGGCTTAATGCTGCCTTGTAAATAAGGCACCCTTTTCTGCTACACTTAGCGTACAAGGAAAGGGCAATGGGTGTTGCTGTGGGCATTCCACTGCTACAAGGGTGGCTTAAATATGGGGCAGAGCCAAAGTTAAGAACAGGGAAAACAGGGTCTTAGCCTGGCAAAATGAAGATAAATGTTTAATTTCTCCTTGTTTTTGCTGTTTCCATGTGTGCTGCCATGCACACATGGAAACAGAAAAACGCCTTTGAATCTCAATTTCAATCTTTAAAAAAAGATGTTTTGCAACTTCTGCACTACGCAGAATACATAGAAGATTCAAATCGCCATTTCAGATTGTTTAAGTGCAGAAAGGGGCACTTCCCTGCACATAAGCAATCTTCCCCTCAACGCAGACACCCTTGCACTATGGTGCAACGGTGCTCGCATGCCCACTAGGCATCTAAATTTAGCACCAGGGCAGGGGGAAATGCAGGGCTGCACCATATTCTTGTAAATATGGTGCAGACCTGCATTTCTAATGTGACAGATTGTGTTGTTAGCCTCCTTGGTTTAACAACAAGCTTCACAACTTTCCATGTAAATATGCCTCTGGGTGGTATATAAACTAATTATTTGTTTATTTAAAAACATATATCATCTGACTCCAGGCTCCCTGTCAAACAATTTGGATAGCTATGTCCCCCAAAGAATCTCTTCTGATCTAGCCAAAATATAAATATCTTCCTAAAGCCTCACCCCCTAAATTGACTCATGTTAGAAATTGGGTTATTGGTTGAGAGGGTGAAACCCTACTCAAGCAACGGCCATAATCCTTTCAGGGTGAACCTCAAAAATTCGCTAAATTTGCCTGTGCTTAACCCTCTGGTAGCCTAGCATAAAAGCAGTCATGCTTCACTTAGAGGCAATGTGTAAAGCATTTAGGCAACACACAAACAGTAATAAAGTAAAAACACAACACAAGAAAAATCCCACATTAAATTCGATAAAGAAAGTAACGTTTCATAAATGATTTGACACAAAAACAACAGAAATCCAACCAGCACACTGAAGATATGCAATTTTAAAGGTTTCAGGTAAATATATCTCCTAAAGGCACAAATTACCACTTGAGGTTATCTGGCGGTGTGAGATGGTGTAAAGGTTACAAGTTAAGGCAGACTGCTATGTAGTCCAGACCGGTTACAGCAGAGGTCTTCAAACCTTTTGATGCAGAGACCCCCTTGTCAAACTTTTTTGGATGTAAAGACCCCCTTCTGATGAAAATTTCCAGAACGGGATCCTCCTCACATCGACACCCATAAAAGCCCCCAATTCCCACAGAAAATATTTTTTTATGGTAGGAAAATAATACTAAACAATGTTTAGCAATCCAAAGGTCAGTGAGTGTGTGTGTGTGTAGTCAAAAGGTGTAGCTAAAAACAAAGAGCCTCATTTGTGAGGATTTGGCGTTGGGCAGTGCTGCAAGTCTTCTTGCGGCGCTGCCCTATGCCAATGTGAAAGGGCAGGAATGCAGCATATTTATGAAATACGGTCCTTTCTTATCTGTTACCCTTGCATTGGTGCACTAATTGATGCCTAGCACCAACATAGGCAGGGTTGTTTCTGTACAGTAAGGGGCACATTTCTTCACAAAAACAATACTGAGAGACGTTTTACTCTTTCTATTTGAGCTGCAGAATGCAGCACACATGGAAAGAGGAAAAACAAGGAGAAAAGAAAACATTTCTCCTCATTACGCCTCCACTGGGGAGGCGTCCGTTTTTGTAGCTGCCCCAGGGTTACATGGTTTTGTAAATATGGGGTTGCATCAAAATCCATGGGTGTTGGGTGGAAACCCCACGCAATGCCCATGGAACACCTCCTTGACGCAGAATAAGGCAACACAGTGGCTTGAGCTGCTCTGTCTTACTCCATATCTATGAGGCCATGCAAACCCATGCAGGGTGACTTTATACCGCCTCATAGGTATGGTTGAGACGCTTGCTCCACCGGAGCATCAAAGAAAGTGATGCTCTGGCGATGCAAGCCTCTCGTAAATAAGCTCCAAAATATTCTGTAGGTTTTTTAGGTCTTTCACCATCAGCTATCTACAGATAAAATAATGGGCAGAGTAAATGAAAAATAAATTTAAAAGTAGTTACTCAATGGGAAATGCACTGCGGTACATTATGAAACTTCTATTAGTTAATGCACTGAAGAGGTCTGTGTGTAACTAGAGAGCCACAGAAATAAATCAGGATTGGTGCAGTGGATAATAGTGATGTGTATTTTTAGTGCAACGTGGTCCCAGCCTGTGACAGAAAGCACTGTAAATATGCAAGTTATTATTCTATACTTGCATTACACACAGCTCATCCTTTACACTTACAGATTAACTGATTTTCATTTCATTCAGGCAAGCAGCTGATAATGATCTAAATGAGCCGTCCCAGGACGGCTGTCTTTTTCCTAAAGGAAAGCAAACCTTTTGGATTGCAGGGACAAGTGAAGCTGGGGGATGTGCGACCCCCTTTCCAGGACTCCAGGGCCCCCATGAGTGTCGCGCACCACAGAATGAAGACCTCTGAGATACACGGACCAGGGTAGTCCTGCTGAAAGAGTTAACTTCAATTTATTACTTTTTGTGTGCAGCATAAATACTATATAATTTACTTCTAAGTTAAGCCTGGCTGTTTTTGTGTCAAGCTACCAGAATGTTAGGCACAGATTAATTTAGTCGCTCACCTTGACAATGATTGTGGTTGTTGCCTAAGTGGGACTTCAACCCCCCAACCAATAACCCAACTCTAGTGACTGGGACACTGGGACTACTCAAATGCCCACTGTCCATTTCACTTATAATCCAATCTGAAAGAGAAACCTATTAGCCACCATTAAATCTGCCCAAAGAGTTTCCAGTCCAGCCAACAATCTGCCTGCATTGGTCCATGGGCATGGCTGCTTCCTACATACCTGACTCCCTGACCTGATATCTATGGCATCAACACTCCACATGCATGTCTCCTTGGTCTAACTAGGATGCGCTCCCCAGCACATACTGATAACCTGTGGTTAGAGTACAGCATCTGACTTATAATTTTATGCTCATAGAAGTCTCATCCAAGGCAATAAACAAAACTCTGGCTACGACATGGAGCTGACATTTTTCCAATTTGCCAACTGTGCTTGCACAGTAAATAATCCACCTTCCCCTCATATTTTCCTACATTAAGTAGTAACACTAATGATTAATATCTGCATATGCTAATGTGATAATAATGCTCCAAGGAAGCTCATTAAGTTAGGTTCCTAAGCTTTGTTTTTGCAGTAGTGTCCAAAACATTCGATATTTTCTTGCTGGGAATTATACTTAAATGTATTACCTAACACAAATTATTTCAATGTGTGTCATTATTTATACGTTTATAATATTTTGGTACCAGCATCTGGAACCAAAATATTGTATGACAGGAATATCATGTACTAAATATCATTTACAAAAATATCTAAGTGAAGCAGTTAATCGAACAATATACAATAGACAGATTTCTAATCAAACAATATTTCGGATACAATATGATATTTTTGCTAAGGACATTCAGAAATGCAGCCTTATATAATATATATATTATAAACTGTTTCTAACTTAAATAAATCTGGAAGACAATGCAACACTTTGAACTACACTCGATAGGTATGTATATGTACTGAGACCTGCAATCAATAGCATACACAATTAATACTTTTCAACAAGAGTGTCTCTCAAGGTTTAGAAGATTGCTTAGAAGGGTACCAAAAGATGACTTAAACTCAATGTCTTCTAATATGTTCATTACTATCAAATACAGTGACAAAACTTGCATGATTAAAGCAAAATGTAAAATGTTTTTCTGGTTTACATTTTGGAGATTGATGTGTATTCACATGTATTCTTGAACAGGATTTATACTGATCCATTATATAATTTAATCCATGGTCACAGATTCAACTTACATTGCCTTATATCATGCTGCTGCACAGTCCATTTAAATCCTTGTCTTATCACCATAAATACCAAAATGATCTGGAGAAAATCTGAAGACCTATTAGCTCAGAGGGGTACTATTATTGATACAACAGTAATTTCAAATTTAATGAAAACATTGTTTTATGTTTGTCTAGAAAGTGACTTGCTTTCAGGTTTCTAGGTGAATATCAGTTTTGGTTTTATACATATTCTACACTTACTCCAAATATTTGTCTGGTACTTGTGTGTTCGTACTTTCTATGATTGAGTTTTATTTTAGTGTTTTATTCACGAGCAGATACTGATTGTTTTCATTAGTATTCGCAATATAATGCACATTGCCCAATAGTGTTTAGAAATACATGTTTTCTTTGGAAAATGTAAATAAAACAAAATACAAATGACTAATGTCCATAAGAATTATTTTGTTATTAATGTCTTTAGATATCTTTCACCAGATCTGTATATATGATGCCATTCCTATTTCCTTTTTAGGGACTGAACAACGTAATTGCAATGGACTTTGACTACAGGGAAGAGTCAATTTACTGGATCGATTCCAGTAGACCAAATGGAAGCAGAATTAACCGAATGCTTCTGAATGGAAGTGATATAAAGGTATGCAGAGCCAAGGAATAAAAAACATTGAATACATTTTCTAAAATCAGTTCGAAGCACAGAAAAGAGAACATTTCAAGCAAATTGTGCAGACTGTTCTGGAATAGATATTTCTAATATTATTCTTAAGACTAATTATGAAACATTAAATTGGCTGTGTTCTTTCAGAAGGATATTATTTCAAAAGCTTAGCATAACAAGATTAGATTTTTTACATTTAATACTCTAAACCTTGCTAATCTTGGTTTATCTTGGTATCTTGTAGAAAATTATGCTTTTTCTTTTCACTGTTTTGCGTATTTTTATACGTTGTTGTCTTCTGTGGCTGATTTTCCATTTCAAAACTCCCTAAATTCAGACTAAATTGCTGACCTACACATATTTGACAATGTACAATTTATATAGCATCTCAGTGAATTGTTTGAACAACTGAAAGAATTTTAGCAAACTGGTTTGATAGAAAATATTAGTTTTATTTAGCAGCATAATTATGGCTCTAGTTTACTGCTGAACAATCAGTATGTGCATAATATTTTTTTTGTATAAGGTTAATGGGCAGAAATTATTAATTTTCAGAACATTGCAGAAAGTTGTGCTCCATTTACTTTTAGGCCAAATTTACTGATTAGCCTGTTAAAAAATGAAATATGACATAACAACAAGAAATGTACTTTGCCATTGCCATACTGCCAATTTTGATGTCAACAATTAAATGTGCACCAATAGAGTTGTCTTTGGTGTTTGCATTTTACGATTTTGATTGATTCCACATTTGTCTTTGTTAAGGCCCCTTGAAGAACAGCCACATGCACTAAACGAATGTCATTTGAGGAATGTATTCAAGTTTCAATGTGCTACAAGTTAAAGTCAAGACAAAATGTGAACTGAAACTCAACAACATGCTAAATAGAAAGTCAAATTATTTGTAAAATTTCTCATTTACACCACTGGGCATAAATACCTTTGAATAATCAATAATATACAGACTCAATTTACATATTTAAATGTTCACTAAAGATGTGTTATTTGTATGAATCATTTTTTAAAGTTCAAACTCAGATTTGAAAGCAGCAGTATGAGAGGAAGATGGATTAGAGAGCCTGAGGAAAGGAAGAAGAAGGTGATCTTAGAGGTGGCAGATGTTTAACTTACTCCTGCTTTCTGAGATTGTTGATTAAAGTCTAATTGATGCATGGTACTATTACAGAGATTGCGTGCATTGACTGAGATGCCCTGTCACTGAGATGTGTCATTTTTTGCAGTCCAATAAATCAAGAAATACTCAGATCAGAGTAATAGGGCTCTGATAGTTGTGACTGTTCTTGGGGAAGTTAATGCGAGATAAAGTGAATTTGATTTAACAGGACATTTTTGATTAAGAAGTATTAGTCCTGGAGGAGGAGCTACGCTACGAATCAAGATGGCCGCATAAGCTCCCGGCTCCGTCGACCTCCGCCAACAGCTCGATTATCCTGTCTTTCATCCTGTCTGTACACCTGATTTTCTTGTGTATGAAGGTCTACTGCTTCCAGAGGTGCAATCCCGAGATTTCTACCTTATCGGCTGACGAAGATACGCCGTGTTTCTATTCTCGGCCTAACATCGTGTTGAAGCCGGGGCCTCGATTTCTAGACTACCCGAGTCGGAGTTGAACAACATCGGCCGTGAGACCTGGACTGAGCCCGGTCTCCCGAAGAGTGCCTGAATTGTTGATTTTTCTGACGATCCTTTGAACGATCCACACCCGGGACACGCCAGCGTGCCACGCCGGCTGCTGTGGTGGAGGCCCGGCGCCCGGAGCCCTTTCTGCCCCGTGGGGGTCGACGGGCTGGGTCCTCCCTGACGGCGAAGGTGTGTTCTATAAGACGAGGAGCGCCCATTATTTGTGATCACATTTACGTGGCCTGTGACTCCGGAGCAGCCGGCCTCCGGGGTCCGAACCCGGCTCTGTCACCTACCGAGAGGAGATGGAGCGGACGGAGGGCACGCCATCACTACGGGCCGTTGTGGCCGCCATTGGGGCGCTCCATTCGCACACAGTCGCTGTGTTCCGGACACTGATGGTGAAAGTGGACGGTATCCTGGAACCTGAGGACGACACCTCGTTTGGTCTCCAGCTGGAGATGGTCCCAGCGATGCATGGCATCTCAGAGGTCGGGGTCCCTGTGCATCGCCCGGACTTTATGATTCTCGACGGTCCCCTATTGCCGGCTAGCCAGCCCGTGCTTCTCACTAGTGTCTTTTGCCTGACCCTGCTGCCACCCATCACTTCTATGGACAAACTTGTTGGATTTACTTGCTGATGGTTTCGGATGCTCGCTGTTCTTTGACATCTTTCCTAGTTCGAGCCGTGTACTTTTATCCTGTTTTCGATCCTCTTATGCTGCAAAGAACTTTTATGGACGCTTTGCCTTTTCCATCAAAATGGCGGCTCGAGTGGCAAAGACTCTTAGTACGGACCGTACTGGCCAGGGCTGAACTTTATCGCTGGGTTCCGATAAATAGCTTTTCTTAATGCCGGGGTTGTGCCTATATTGTGATGGGAATTGGGTGGCTGTTATTTATCCTACCGTGACTGGTTTGTATAATTGCTGAATATTGGTTTTATTATGTCTCCGGGTGGTTGCTGTTGGCGGTGGGCACGGGAGTCCGGGAGTGTGTCGGCTTTCTCCTCCTCCGCTTTCTCTTTTCTTTCCCTCTCCTTTGGGGCAGTTCCTGGGCGACAGGCACGCTGTTAGTGGGGTAGGCCGTAGCCATTACAGTGGTGTAGGGTGGCGGGTGTGGGGGGGTTTGTTATTTTAGTTTGTTTTGTTCTATGGTCCCTTTCTTCTTTTTCCGTCTGTCTCTGGGAGGGTTATTTACCTCTTTAGTAGGGTTGGCTGTCTTTCTTTCCCTTTTTCCTTTTCTTATAAGGCTTCTACACTCAACTATGCCTTTCGGTTCCTGGGGGGCGAGTTTTCAGAATGGTGCTCTGCTTTATTGCTTGCTGTCGTATTGTTTTTGCTCTAGGTCCGCCTCGGCGACTGTATTGTTTTGACAACTGTGTGGTTCATCAACTGATTCTGTTTGCTCTGCGGGGTACGTCCCCCCTTACCTCTTCTTATTTTATTATGTGGTGTGACACCATTGCTCCTGCAGCCATTCCTACTCTACATAACTTTAAAAAAACGAAAACCTCATATATCCTTATGCTTTGCAGTGCGCACTCACACATGACGTATCTATGATATTGCTTTTTTCGGTCGTGTTCTTGTCTCTACATCCTGATTCATTTGATACGCTTGCGGCCGGCCCCTGTGGTTGTGGGCCTGCACATGTAATACTTTGCAAGTTTCAATAAAGGTTATTTATAAAAAAAAAAAAAAAAAAAAAAAGAAGTATTAGTCCTGTTTTGCATTTTGAAGGATTCATTATATTGTAGAACTTGAATGACATAGACTTTTAAGGGAAAAGCATGAACTCTACTAGATTCTCTATCAAAAGACATGTATCAGTGAGGGATTGATTGGTATTGTTGAAGATGAGTCAGTTATATCTGCTGAGGTCATTCCTTACCCGGTACACAGCTGATGAACTGCTATCAATCTGTAATGCAAACCTCAAATTAATGATACTCAGATTCGGCACTTTTCTGCCAATTGGTTATCATTAAAACACATTTTTATCATGTATCCTCCATTGATACTTTCCATGAAACAATTGTTATTGATATTCTTGTCTTAATGCATTTCAGGTTTTCTTCACATGTTTGCTTCACAATAAATGCATTAACTTCTGTTAGTGTACCTGATTTATGGTATTTATTTCTAGTTTCTGACAAAATATGTCTGATTTAGTTTTTCCACCACAGCTCCAGCATACAGGTAGTGATCTGACTGACAGATTCAGACCTTCAGAAGAGTCAGTGAACAACACCTGACATCCGTGTAGACTAATTTAAGTGAGAGAAAATGGATAGTGTGCCACAAAGAGTTACATTTGAATATTTTAGTTCTTGGAATTGATCCTAGGTTCCATTTTATTGAGCAAATATTGTGAATTGAATGAGTGGAATAATGAGGGATGATGAATTTCACTTACACGTGATAGTTTGATCACAGTTAATTACCATCAGCCTACTGGAGTGTGAGGATGATGTGGTGGAATATAAGCCTCTTAAGTATTTGGTTAGCATATATACAATCACACAGCAGAGGTGGAACACTTTAGATCCATGAAAGGTAAATGTGCACTGTGAATCTAGGTGTGTTTTTGGAGGAATGGATGCCAATTACTGTCGGAAGAAAGGACCAAAGTCCTTTATTTTGTATGGATAATGGTGGGGAAGTATAGATAAACACAGTTCAACATTTTTTAATCCCTTATCCACCATGAAGCTTGCCTTGTTTTGAAATATATTCTGTCAAAGACAAGCTACAGTTTTGAAACGTATTAGATACTTGCTTAAAGCATTCGCACGCATAGTTTCACAGAGGCCCAATTGGCTATTTAATGAAGCCTACTATACTGAATATGGAAACAAACTTATAGTCAATTAATAAATCAGGGGGACTTGTAGAGCGTGGCTACTCACCCTTTGAGAGTCTCAAGGCGCAGGGGGAGGGGGGCTGCTGGTTGGACTACGATAATTCGAAGAGCCATGTCTTGAGGTCCTTCATGAATAGGGTCAGCTTCGCAGACTACCTAAGGTGCAGGGGCTGGGTGTTCCAGGTCTTGTTGGCAAGGTAGAAGAATGACCTTCCTCCGGTTCTGGTCTTGTGGATCCTGGGGGTCGAGGTGAGGGCGAGTTGGAAGGATCGGAGTTGTCTGGTAGATATATGGAATATGAGGCATTGGTTTAGGTATGGTGTTCCTTCATTGTTTAGAGCTATGTAGGTGTGAGTGAGGTGCTTGACAGTGACTCTCTTGTTGACTGTGCGCCAATAGAGTTGTCGGAGATGTTGCGTGATGTGGCTGCAGCAGGGTGTGTCGAGGACCAGTATAGCTGTGGCATTTTGTATGTTCTGTAGTTTCTTGAGCTATTTCTGGGTGACATCGGCATAGAGTGCATCGCCGTAGTCAAGTCTACTGGTGATGAGTATGTCGGTGACCGGCTATCTGGATTCTGTGGGGATCCGTCAAAATGTCTTTCAAAGCAGGCTGAGGAAATTGCGTTGATTTAGAGGTTCATAGTGAGTGAAGAGTCCAGTATGATGCTGAGGTTGCATGTGTGGTCTGTCGGGTTGCGGTGTGATCCCAGAGCAGTTGGCCACCAGGAGTCGTCCCAGGCTGTAGGGGTGGGTCCCAGGATAAGTACTTAGGTCTTGTCCAAGATGAGCTTGAGGTATCTGACTTTCATCCAGATAGCAACAGCCTTCATTCCACTTTGGAAGTTAGTTCTTGCATTGTGGGTTCATTGGTGAGGGATTGGATCAGCTGGGTGTCTTCAGTGTAAGAAACGATGTTCAGTCTGTATCTTTTGACGATGGCTGCAAGGAGGGGCATGTAGATGTTGAAGAGGGTGGGCTGAAGGATGAACCCAGGGGCACTCAAAAGCTGACTTCCGAGGGTTTTGAGAGGATCAGTGGTAGCCTGACTCGTTCAGTCTAGCCATTGAGGAAGGAGTGTATCCAGTCCAAACCTTTGTTGCGGATGCTGGCGACTTGGGATTAAGGTGCGGTTGCAGACTGTGTCAAAGGTGACTGAGAGGTCTGGTAGGATGAGGGCTGCGATCTCGCCTGGTCGAGGAGGGAGTAGATGTCTTCTTAGGTGGCGAGGAGTGCATTCTCTGTGGTGTGGTTGCTTCGGAAGTCGGATTGGGAGGTGTCCAGGACATGGTACAATTAGATGATCTCAGAGAGTTGGGCATTGATGACCTTCTGTTTGACCTTGCCTGGGAAGTGGAGGAGGGAGATCGGTCAGAATTTCTTGAGGTCTGTCGGGTCTGAGGATTTCTTCTTCATCACGGGGTTGATCTCTGCTTGTTTCTAGTCGTTGGGGAAGGTGGTGGTTTCAATGGAGCAGTTGATGGTGCGGTGAAGCAACGAAACAGATATACTCCTGTATATGTATAAACATGAAACTTTAAAAAACTCAGCCTTTCTTTTATCCTTATTAAACCCATACCATAAATCATGTCATATTGGTTGTGAAAGTGCAGCAAGACATCTTCACATGGAGCGACATGCTTGATTTTTTTAATAATATTGGTGAATGTTGTACTTTCATATCACTAGCTGATCCATGTCATGCTATTCATATCTATCTAGTGCATTTCTATTGCAAACATTCTATAGCACTTTACACATTCGAATCAGTTTGTGTCACATAAGAATAATCCATGGAAGCAATATGCGTAACCACTTCGATGCTCATGACAGCTCCAGGCTGTCATGAGTCACGGCAGTCGTGTGCTCATGATGGCCTGGAGCCATCAGAACACTGCCGCTATGCCTACGGGTGATTACTACCCCACCTATGTGGGCAAATTAATCAGTGGGCGGAGTTCTGATGACTCTAGACCATCATGAGCACATGCCTACCGTGACTCATTACGGCCTGAAGCCGTCATGAGCACCAAGGCACGGCACGGCGCCCACCCCCACACCTCGCCCCCACAACGGGCAAAATTCACGCTGCGGCAAAGGGGTTAATAGGGTCTGTGGTAAAGTCCAAGCTCTACATATATAACAATAAGAGAGTACATTTACATCAATCGTAAAGATAATTCTGTTTAGTTCCAAATCACAACGTCAAATTGAAGCATGCATTAGTAAAGAGCTTTCTTGTTTCAGCTGTTTTTAATAGGAAAAGAGCAATGCTTATTTAGCAAATGATAGAGACTGCGACTGATGTTTGGATCTCTATTCTCTAGGTGGTGCATAATACAGCTGTACCCAATGCACTGGCTTTTGACTGGGTTGGCAAAAACCTTTATTGGTCTGATACAGAAAAGAGAGTCATAGAAGTTTCGAAGTTCAATGGCTTGTACTCGACCATTCTTGTGAGCAAATGGCTGAAATTCCCTCGAGACCTCGCTTTGGATCCGCAAGCTGGGTATGAATAATCTTTAATATTATAGTGCTGTATGTTTATTAAATTGACTTACCCAAAGCAAAATGTAAGGTATTAAAAACAGGGCTGAAGTTTGCAATACTATTTTAAATTATTTTTCAGAAATAATATATATATACAGATAGGAATCCAGAGTCAACTCTCACAAGACATTATATGCGTCTTTTCACTACAAGGAGTTCGCCAAAACAGCTTTGCATGGGGCATATTTTACTTCTGAATGTTTAGATCCAGTCAGGCCATGTGGTTGCAAACCGCGAGCTGCAATAATACGCAGAATAAACGTGTTTCCATTTTCCATCAGTTTTTGCAGCTTTGCCAATAAATGTACAGAGGTTTGAAATATTACAATTGGTCTCTGTTGTATGTTCAAGCTTTGTGCTTGCCTATCCTATTTCAATGTCATGTTTTCACAGGAGTGATACAAAATACCAAACAATGCAGTTCTGTAGTTAAAAAAAGAAAAACATTTCAAATCAGACTTTATGATAAAACAATGAAATTAATAGCGATTGAATATGTCATTATAAGCATTCAAGGTGCCAAATTACTAACAAAAAAACAATTAGGCAACGGTGGGATACGTTAGCATTACATGGTTTTATTGCACTACGTCGATTGGGAAAATGCCATTAAAAATGTTACAGCCCTGTAAATAGTACATTGCTCATGGTCATTTTCTTATGTTAGTAAATCCTGCACCGACTGTAATTATCACAATAATACACATTTTGCATGCATCATAGTATAATTGTCGGTGTGGTTCAGATCCCTTAACAAAGGCATTTCATTATTTGGATTCCTTCTTTTAAAAAAATGTTAATTGAGGCGTTCTGCTGTTTACATGGTATATTTCAATAGAGCTTTGGAGATTTTTGTGCAAGTTTTAGTGAGAAATAGAAAATCTGTTACTGAGTCAATATTTATAGTGCTGTTGCTGGCTAACATTTATGGTATGTCTTGAAAGCGCTCTTAAAATATATATATTTGAAATTATTGCACTTTCCTACAACTATGTGTACATTTCCAATCTTGGCTATTTCAGGTTTTCTGGATTGTATGGAGCCTATAAATGCGTGACAAGCTTGGAAAACATGAAACAATTAAGTGGAAATTTGCTTAAACTGGTTTCTAAAATATAATATGTTTCTGCAACAGTTCCGCTGCTGAAGTAAAATTTAAGCAGGCTTAAAATTTAGCAGTATGCACTAAGGGTGGACACTGTAATCTGTTGAGATACATGTGTAGAATTAGCCGCTATGTAATATCTTCCTTAGGTGCCTTTGAAAGTTTTTAAAATGTCTGTACTGCTTAAATGTAGAAATAGAACAAGAAATATTTCTGGCCATATGAACCGGATGAAAAGTCTCAGAGCCTCAAAAAAGTGTAAAGAATGTTCTTGACACGTTAAAGAAATAAGCCAAATACTCTATGGCATGACTGGGAGGCCTTACCATGTAATATTAACACAATACCCCAAATATAGTCTTTGGAGTCACACTAATAAATCCTTAGCTCAGACCTGGTAGAGTGGTAAAGAGCGGTCAGATTTTACTAGAGAAACATGTGTTAAGCATTTAAGAGTACCAACATGGACGATAAGTAATTGACATGACATGAGAGAAATCCAATTTGTAAAAGTAGAGTGTATTTTCATCTTAATTTAGACACCAAAATGAATGGAATATTATATATGTTTCAAGCAAGGTTAAGTCAGTGCAGTAAAATACATAAACAAAATAGCATTGCAGTCAATTACAAAATCCACTAGGGACAATCAGTCACCTGCAGGTTGAGTTTCTTGGAACCCTTATAGGGGTATGGTCTTGCGGGCCCCAGGGCCAGACCACAACAGTCAGATCAATTTTAGCTAGCCCAAGGAGTCTGGGTACAGAGTTATTCTGGCTATCCTTGGTATTGAATGGAAGCCACCGATGGTGCTGTTTTTACCTCTTAACAGTGCTACAAGAAACAAAAATGCACACACACAACATTGAAACAAATGCTCATGTTGGGTGATGGGTGCACGTAGCTCTCTGTAGTTGCAGCATTGTTTGTGGTTACGAGACTGGTGACGAACAAGCCTTGTGAGTATCAAGCACAACGAAACGCTTTGGGAACTTCACTGGGTCCTGGGGAGTAATGTAGTGACCTGAGACTTTGGGTCAGGTGAGACTACAACTCACGCAATCCACTAGACCACCTGGATTGGGCGGTCCCTTGGAGGGAGTAGTACTTTGGATCTGGTGATTTTCTTACCTGCAGTTTGCAGGGTACTAGTATCACTAGTCCAGGGGAGACTGAGGGTGCTTCTGGCTTCCATAAGGAACCCTCTCTTTGGGTGTGTCGAGTTAGTTTGGCCAAGGATGAGGGTTGTTCACCCAGTTCCAGGTTTGTTGCCTCAGGGACAAAGTATCCCTCTTTCACTTTGTGCTGGTGGGCAGAGTCTGTTATCAGCGACACAGGTTTGCTCTTGCTTCTTCTTTGAAGTAAGGTTCTGTTGTCAGGGGGATCCATTAAATCCTATATTCAGGGCACTTAGGAATGTGGGAGCCAGCAGCCAAATGGCATCTAGTTCATGCAGTTAGTCTGCTCATGAGGTTGCCCACTTTTTGTACCTAGAGGTACTATTTATGCCCTCTTAAAGATGTATTTTAGGTGTACAGATCAGGCTGCTCACCCTAGCGGTGTGAGCATTCTTCCCGAGGGTGTATACTTGCTGCATAGCTGTTTCCCGCCTTGCCTAGGTGCAAGTGCATCTGGAGGAAAAGGGAAGGCTGGTTCTTCCTCAGCGTGACATCTCATATGGATATTAGAGGTGGTGTATACTTTGAAACTCACCACTCTGATGTGCCAATTCACTATAGAACTCACTACACGAGAATGACAAATCCCTGCTCCTGAAATAAGGAGCTGGGAAAATCCTACTCAAGAAATGTTTGAAGGGGTAAAAAAAGAAGAAAAGAAAAGAAAAGAAAGAAACCTACCAGGAAACCCAAAAGGTTTTTTTGAATGCCCTCACCCACTATGTAGTGGCATGCTTCATCATAGAGCAACTAACACAGCCTGGTGCAGATGAACACTCATAGTGGAGCGCTTGCTTTTTTTGTATAGAAGAATATATTATTTCATTATGAGTGATCCCTGTGATAAAAATAATTGTGTTTAAGACTATCCAAGTGGGTGCCTAAATGTTTATTTGTTGTAGGGCCCCCTTGACAGGGTTACAAATTAAAATGCAGGTATATAGGAGGTGCCACATCTCCATTACCCCATCCGCCTGTACTAACATGTTTCAGCCACTTACACAATGGAAAAAGACTTTGCCGAATCTTAGTGTCCTGATCTGGTGACTTGGTGACTCCTATCTCTTTGAGTTGCCATGTGCAACACAGAATACTTGTTTTAAATCGAAAACAGCGGTGGCGTAAAAGACAAAACATCTTGACTTGTAATTGATCATTGTAACTCTGAACCCCTCACTAAAAGTGTGGCAGTGAATTATGATAGCTGGAGTCCATTTCAAGATTTCTGAAATGATATTGCTAGTGTATCTTTTACAATATTGGACTTAACTAACCAGCAGTTGCTCTTTTATTTCAGGGACTTACATTGATGGTAGAATTGCATCCACATTGGCCCACAAATCAGCCAAAATTCTACATGTCAGCATAAAACGCTCAGACGTAAAAATTCTAGCATCCTGTGCACCGTTAGTGGGAGCTACACAACACTTTCTAATAAAAAGTTCGTCCACTTTGGGTTGTTCATTAGGAAATTAGATTTTAGTGATATTTTGTACAATAAATCATGGATTCTCCACAGATTTATTATAAATAAAAAATAAAAACATTTTGCAAGGGAGCATTTTATCCATTGCTTATTTTCAAACCTGGCAGTAGATTTCAGAACTCCACTGCTCCCACATTTGCATGCCACTACAGAAAAGATCTTGGGAAAATTCAACCAACATTTTTCAACATGGTGCACTGAATACTGTTTTAGGAAAAATACAAACAAAAAGGGCATAAGGGATATGGTAGGCACACCCTGACCCACAAGCCCATGTGGGCATTAACATTAAAATAAATATATTTTAGGATTTGCAAATCCTGTGCAAAATGTGTGAACTATCGGCCCTCCCTGAGACCTAGTTTACCTTACTCTCTGTTCCAATACTCTCTGCTCCACAGCCATGCTTCTACATTATAGCCTCACCAAATTATTTTCTGCCTCTCTCATGGCCCACTTTGATGATGTTGGTTTCTTTCATCGTGTTGTTGTGAAGGGCATTTATGGATTGGCGCCATGCCTTCTGTACCAGGCTTTATGCTAACTGGAAATTGAGGCACTTTTTGCTGTCACCTTTTGGGCTCAAAAAATCTTGTTTGCACATGCGTTTAATAGTCATGAAATTCAAAAAACATGTATGGGCAGTAAATCAGTTCTATATGCTACTGTCTCATGGGAACTGTATGCAGGAAGGAAGTCTCTAGGGCATGATATCAGGCCCACCCTCTGCCATGTTGGAATTGGGCCTTCATCCATTATGCAGGCAATGTCACTCTTCTCCAGTTCACTACCCAACCTGTCCATGACCCCCTTGAGGCCACTTTCACCCATCACAGCCCCAGTTATACCATGATACTACCCCAGGCACACTAGAAAGCTGTTCCATTCGTCTTTTCAATGGAGCACCATCAGCCATCCTGATCAGAGGAGCCCCTGTTACTCCACAGTTGAGTGTGCATTGTGCATCAACAGTCCTTGCTAAAGAAGACCAGTTGGCCTCAGCCCACTCTTTGCCACAGCAAGTTCTGTAAACACACATCCAGTGTGGACACTATACTGTCTCCTCATTAGTTCCCAGGCTCTGTGGCCTCATAAATCTCTTATGCTGCCGATGACCTTGAAAGTGGGAGCTCTGCGGGGAGCACTGTCTTAAATCTTTCATTTTCACACTTACCCCGCTCAGCACTCACTTTAATGCCGGCTTTTAACTGGTTTTCTAAAGAGTGTAGGGAATTAAAGATGGACCACAAATGAGACACGAGCTCAAAAGGCAAGTATGATTTAGTTATTTATCTTCTTATTGCAAATAAAATACCCAAAGCAAACAAATAAGAGTAGGATCCATTTATAATTTAATTACATCGTGTTGTTCCTTCTCTGAATACAACATTTTTCTTTACAGATATTTATACTGGATTGACTGCTGTGAGAATTCACTTATTGGTCGTGTAGGAATGGATGGATCTAACCAAAGTGTTGTCATAAAAACAATGATATCAAGACCCATGGCTCTTACAATCGACTACACCAATAACAGACTCTACTGGGCAGATGAAAACCATATTGAATTTTCCAACAAGGATGGTTCTAATAGACATAAAGGTTTGTGTCAAGCATCAACCTTTTGCTTCAAAGTAGAAATGTGTGTGTACTCAAATGCATGTAAACCTATTTTCATTTACATCTTATTTGTATGAATTTATATTGAAGTGATTTCAAGGTTTTATGACAATAATAAGAGAATACACACTTCCAACATTTTCTTAATTTAAAGTGGTGTTAAACTTAAAGACCCTAATGTAGATCATTTTAAAACATTTGAAATTCATTTGATAGATTTATTTAGATTTCGATAATAAAGTTTCCTAATTACATATATAGATACAGATGGACCGTAGCTTCACTATTTCTGATGCTCCGGAGGCAAAAAGTCTCAAACAAATCTGTGAGGCCACGCAAAGCCACTTTGGAGTAAGAAAACGATATAGAGTAAGAAAAATCAGTCCAAGTCGCTGTGTTGCATTACCCATGCAATACCCATGGATTTTGACGTTGCCCCAGATCTACCTCTTCATGTGAACCTGGGGCAGCACCAAAACCTTACATAGCAGGCACAACGGGTAGATATTTTTTTTCTTCTCGTTTTTTCCTCTTCTCATGTGTGGTGCATTCTGCCACACACATAGTAAAGGAAGAGATGGTAGATGGGGAGAGGTTGTAGCCTAACGGCTAGGGCGGTCGATCGCAAATCTGGGGAACCTTGTTCGATTCTCAACAGTGATGCTAAACATCCTGTGATTCTGGGCAAATCACTTAATCTCCCCATGCCTAACAAAAAAAAATGTGTCCTTGTGTAAGCAACTGTTGCTCATGTAAGTGCTCAGATACCTTTGGGTTAAGTTTGCTCTATATAAAACTATAGAAAAAAATGAAACTTTCTGGATTGTGTTTTTGTGCAGGAAGGTGCCCTTCACATGAGTATCAATAGGAAGACAATTCAATGGGTGTATGCAATATGCATTACAAAAGAAAGAAAAAGGAGTCACTGTAAATTTGAGAACAAACGGGTATTATTCACCATTTAGAAAGCTAGGCAGGACTTTTGCAAATTCATACAGTTAAACAGCACTGTATACAATAAATGGGGTGACAACCCGGTGGCACTTGGTGCAAGTGATATATACATGAATATATACAGTGAATAGTGACGGTGGTGCAAGTGCTGGGGTGAAAACAGCGTGGTCGGCGCGAAGTGACAGTGAAAAATACAGAGTAATGGCTCCAGGGATTTAAGTAATAATCACTTAAAACAAGATTCAATTCCAGGAGTACAAAACAGGTAGGGCGCCATAAAATTAGGCTGTGTTGTCGACGGCGTTTCGATCCTCGTCAATCGGGATCATCATCAGGACGGGGTTGTCGGGGAAAAAAACCAGTGAGATCCGCTGCTGTCAAAGTCGTGCGGTTGGGGGGGCTGGATACAAGGGTCCAGAGCTGAATGACGGGGAGGCTTGAGTTGGCGGGGGAGATCTGCGTCTGATTGAATCAGAGGTATTCCGGGTGGGTTAATCCAAGGTGTAGCTTCAAGCAATGAATGCGGGAGCTGGGCCCACTGATTTTTTTCCCCGACAACCCCGTCCTGATGATGATCCCGATTGACGAGGATCGAAACGCCGTCGACAACACAGCCTAATTTTATGGCGCCCTACCTGTTTTGTACTCCTGGAATTGAATCTTGTTTTAAGTGATTATTACTTAAATCCCTGGAGCCATTACTCTGTATTTTTCACTGTCACTTCGCGCCGACCACGCTGTTTTCACCCCAGCACTTGCACCACCGTCACTATTCACTGTATATATTCATGTATATATCACTTGCACCAAGTGCCACCGGGATGGCACCCCATTTATTGTATACAGTGCTGTTTAACTGTATGAATTTGCAAAAGTCCTGCCTAGCTTTCTAAATGGTGAATAATACCCGTTTGTTCTCAAATTTACAGTGACTCCTTTTTCTTTCTTTTGTAATGCATATTGCATACACCCATTGAATTGTCTTCCTATTGATACCTGTTGGGAATTGTTTACACTTACAGTCTACACCCATCCCAACTTGGTCTATGGGTTCCCTCCTGTTTATCCTATACACTTCACATGAGTAGGCCTGTAAATCAGGGAGCTGGCATACGACATCACCCTAATTTTGACATCGCCCCTCCACCTGTGACTGCTGTCCCTACTTCTTTGGTAAAACCACCTGACACCACACAAACTACAGTTAGGGTTCTAAATAAGGGAAAGGTTGTTTAATTAACGGATGTTCCCAAACTTCCCCCTAACTGTACGTGAATTAATGAGTATCCAATGGCTCCGCTTCTGAGTTAACCTTGACTACTCTGTTCCAATTTACCTTAGGGTTGAGCACATGTTTATTTTGGGTTTGCTTGTGAATTCACCTTGTGACGAATTGTGGTTGCTGCTTAATAAGCGTTTCATCCCCCTCAACCACTAAACTAATTGCTAAAAATATCAACAACACAGTTAATATTATCAAATAAACCTATGAGTTTCAGACTGGTATTATTAACACCTACAATTAAAGCACCAATGGACAACCCATTATGCGATATAGGGTTTATAACTGGGGAATATATAGAAGTATAGCTGGCTACATGCCAATTAAGGGGTTCCTTTCCACAGAGCTTCTTGTGATATCTTATACAATGAGAATGAATGGCACAAGGTACTACGAGAGAGAAGACTACTTATTGTATATAGATTCCTACCTAAAATGTAATTTGTGTATAGTGCCCAATGATCCCCCTCCTCACCTCTTAAGCTGGACATATGTATCAGATGTCCAGAAGAAGAAGACTCGTGGGAAGATATCCATAATGTGGTCATTATTACTCTGTTCTGCCTCCCTCAGTCCTTTTAAGTTATATGCAGCATCCTGCCTTGTGTACCATCAGTAGCATTTGCCAAATGTCAGGGTTCTGGATGGAGCACAAGGTTTAGACCAGAAGGTGGGAATAGCTGACCTGACAGCTAATTTTCCAGGACACCCACTAGCCTAAAAATTCATATTGTACTTTTTCCTTTGAGACAATAGGCATACACTTGAGGCAACTAAATACTACAAAATGCACAGACATAGGCCCTTAGTTACTTGTAGCTTCCTCCACAATATGTTGCTTAGCACTAACCCCATTTCAAGAAGAACAGGTTAACTGTGCCCCATTAGGCATAGATGGAATATTTTATCCAACTATGAAGTCATGTATCTTGCACTGGGAAAACCACATGACCACAAGGGGTTGTGTTGTGCTATCCTGAAACACTTTTGAGCAACTCTGTGCTGACTATACCATATGTGACTTGAATGATGTCCTTATAATAGTTGCAGTAAGCCATGCTCATACTACCATGGGTCCAAGCTGCAATGGTTAATGTTGTCTAATGTTGCCCACTCATCTGCATGTGTGACTCACTATAGCCATAGTGATTTGAAAAAAGGCAATTGACTCATTGCACGTTAACTGAGCTGACACAAGAGTCGCACGTTTGAATAGCACTATACAGATGCTCGCACAGCACGTTTCACAGATGCACTAGTAATGCAATTTTCACATTTATTCATCAAACTGTGCACACAACTAGTGATTACAATTTCTAACCGTGTATTTGAATCAAAACCTAAGAAACAACAATATTTAATAACTGTGAAATTGTTTGTGACAAAACAAGGTGCTGCATAAGTGGAAAAGAGTCCGATCAGGCTTTACATCGAAATGTGCTTATTATTCAGTACTTGAAATAGCTTATGATAAAATCATGATTCTATTAAAGGTCCAAAAATTAACTTTTAGATTCAGACTGCAGCAAAGGTATTTAAAGAGCATATCACACTGAAAAGTATATGTCAGGTTGAGTATTCTCTGAGGAATAGTTTTACAGTTCACTAATATTTTATTAGCTCCAATTATTTCTTTCAGGGTACATAGAAGCCAGAAGCTCATCATCTGACGCACCAGCCTTGGTGGTACACATGCAAATTAAGAGAATGAATCATTTTTAAAATAGGTCACTGGGCTTTGATAATTTTAACACCTAACAATTTAAGGCATCTTAGCGTTCCTTTTAAAATGCATACATTGAATACTTCAGTTACACATTCTCAGGAGAATATGTTACTGGTTTTACAATTTACCATTTTATTTTGCATACCCATTCCTTAAGTCATCACTATCAATGTTAAAATGGATAAAAAAGTTAATTGGTCAATGTCTGAGGCAGTGGTTCATCATTTTAAAGGATGTGGGCCTTGCATTAGCTTAGCTAAAATAGCGCACTTGTCTGTATATAAAGCACTTTCACTGTTTTAAATGTATATACTGTTTTCATTGCTACTATTGTGGAATGATGGTGACTTTGCCATAACACAATATGCTTGCTGGGTTTTTTCAAATTGTTATGTTATGTTACTGTTAATGTCATGTTCACCAGTCAGTTTCTTGGCGCTAGGGTAATAGGAACTGATCAAGCTGCTGGAGGAGCCGTTAATAAAAATGGGGTAACCCAAAAGGATACGGACCTGGGTGTAATGCGGTAAGAATAAACAATGGTCTAGAACCTATTTCTTTAAGGAAGCCGATTCAATCAGCACATATTCAAACATTTATAAGTTCCTGGCCGTTCATTATATATCCACACCAAACCATAAATGAACTTACAGCCTGATTCATGTAGGTAAATTGCACTCGCAAAGGCCCAGATTCTGAGAATCAGGCCCTTTGCGAGTGCGATTTTTGCATTTGGTATTCATGATACCAAATGCAAAAATCGCTATGCAAGAATTCGCATATTTGCGTGGAATGGCATTTAAGGAATCTCTAATAGAGATTCCTCAAATGCTATTCATGACACAAAACAAAATAGCGATTTTGGACTTTTGGGGCCGCTATTTACCGACAGGTCAGACCTGTCGGTAAATAGCAAAAACTCAGAAAAATGCTTTTAAAAGCATTTTTCAAAGTTGCATGTAGCACACACACATGTCCTTTGGACATGTGTGTGCGCAACACCTGTCCAAAAGTGCATTTTAGGGGTGCTATAGGGTGTCCTTTGGACACCCCTGGCACCCTTAAAATCGCTATCTCAGTTGCGAGTAGCAATTTGCTACTCGCAAATCCCCATTCATTCCTATGGGCCTCTTGGCCCATAGGAATGAATGGGGAGTATTTGCGAGTAGCAAATTGCTACTCGCAAATAAAGAACATGTAGGAATCGCTATTTAAGTAGCAATTCCTACATGAATGCCGTTTTGCGTGTCCTCAATAGCGAATCGCTATGATTCGCTATTAGGGACACGCAAAACGGCATGTACATGAATCAGGCTGTTAGTTACTTAGAAAGGAGAATATCACTACAGGACCAATATATCAAAAGAGAGGAAAAACAATGTTTAAATTATTGTCTCTAATCACAAAATTGATATTTTTTACAGTTTTGTCAATACTTTAGAGTAAAAGGTTGCCCAAGGGGAGCGTGCACAAAAAGAAGTGATCAAAGAAAAGTGCAGTGAATCAAGGGAAGAATGGAAAATCAAAGAAGTAAACAGGATATTCACATTAATTTTCTGTCATTACGGTCTTGCGATTTCCGTAATACAACAACCTGGCCCATATGAAGGTTAATATCAACTAATCTCTAAATCATACAAACACAACAGTCATGTCAAATGTGTGCACTTTTTTGCAGAAACTGGGTCCAAGGTGAGAATAGTATCGTCGACGTTTCGACTCGTCTTAAGGTCAACCGGTGAGTTAAACCTGGACCATGCGAGTCTTCATCAGGACATTCAGGACATTGTTTATTCTTACCGCTGGAGGAGCCGTGGCCGTATACTTGTCTGCAAAGCATTGTTTTTAGTAGTTGTCTGAACCTCATATAGTTGGGAATTGTTCTAATCTCGAGGGGGACAATTACTGAGATTCTGGAAACACCCATTCTCTTCATTTGAACATGGGTTTTGTCAGGTAGTTTATATGAGTGGATCTTAGAGTTTGTTTGGGGGTGTTCTTTTGAATAAGGGCTGTGATAAAGGCTCAGTTTTTTTCCATTGAAGGCTTTGAAAATAATGCAGCCAGTTTTAAAAATAGTCCTTTGTTCCACCGGAAGTCAGCGGAGCTTTTTCATCATGTGTCTGGGTTGTTGAGAGATTTACTGGGATGTCTGATTCTGAACTACTTGAAGCCTTTGATTGAGGCTTTTTGGTAGGCCACATAGAGGAAGTTGGCTAATCTATTCTGGGGATGACTAGGGCTATTATAGCTTGAATAAGTGCCTCAGGGGTGAGGAATTTTCCAATTTTCCAGATTCTACAAAGTAGTAGAGAGCAGGAAGAAATTACTGCTTCAAGCTGGGGTTTCATAGAGAGTTCCTCGTCAATGAGGACCCCTAAACATTTTTCTGATTCCTTGGGGGAGGGAGGGGCACCCATCTCAGAAGGCCAGAATGATGCATTCTAAATGTCAAACTAACTCCTAGTGATGAAAATGTCAGTTTTATCTGGGTTTAGTTTTAGATGGTTGCTGTTGATCCAATTATGGAAGAACAGCATTGTGTTTTAGAAAACCTCCTTTGATTCAGAGGAACATGTCAAATGTGTTCAATAATTTTTTGAGGATGTGGACAAGGGGGCATATATACAGATGAAAGAGATGTAGAGAGAGGAAAGATCGCTGGGGTACTCCGCAAGTTAGATAAACTTTGAATGAGTTGAAAGGGATCAGGCAGATAGATTGTGATCTATCTCTTAAGAAGGAAATGAACCAATCGAGCTCTGTACCCTGCTACCCCACAGCCTAAACCCAGTCCTCCAGAAGGTTATGGTGAACTGTGTCAAAAGCCGCCGATAGATCGAGGAGAACCAGCTTCTGGTTGTGCAGCCAACAACAGTTAACCAATAATGCAAACACAGAAGTGCACCATCACAACATCTTGTACAATTTGCGTAATTCACCGGTTTACCTCTCCCCTCACTATGCAAGTATTAACACGAGTGTATTTGTGGGTCAGATAATTTGTTAATACATGTGGTAAAGAAAAACAGCAGTGCTCAGTGCGACAAGGGACATTTGCTGACATGTAGAACATGTTACTATCAGGACGTCTTCTGTGGAATGTTGTTACAGGCATTGCCTGGTCCAGCACATAACAATAGTTGTTTGTTTACCCCCACTCTCCTTCTTTTCCCTTCCTCGTTGGACAGTATGCTACAGCAATTCCCCAGGAGGGGGGAGTGGTGAGGTGTCATCAGGGGATTCAGATGCTAGAGTCAGGAGGTAATTTTGTAAGGTGTCCCAAATGCCTTTGGGCCTAGAGCTCGGAGGGAGCAATTCAGGATCGTAAGTGGTCAACTGATCCCTCCAGTAGATTAGGTTTTTAGCCATTTCTTACATTTCAATGCCCTTCCCCTTCCCCATCTGCATGAGATCCTTCATTTATTTAATAATGACCAGAGTGCCGTACCTTTCCTAAAACTGGGTTTCACATCTGTTACATGCCCCAATATTGCCATTAGTGGAGACAGCTTAACCGTTTGGTTTGGCCCTATACAGGCCGATAGGCCTGTATAGGGCCACATATCCATGTGAGATGGAAATCCACACCTGCTATGCTATAGTGGGAGCAGTTGTCATCTAGGCAGAGATGATGGTGGTGTAATCTAACAGGTGTAATATTATTCTATGTAAAAATGTATAAAGTATGATTCAAAGTCTGCTGCTAAAGGTAATTCACCCGTCTGCATACAACAGTCCTGGCATTGCTCATCTGTAAGGGCTGTACCAAATTATAATTCCCAAACAGTGCGGGCGTACCCGGCTCGGATTGATGCCTCAAGCTGAGCCATATGATATAAGATGTAGACCAGATGTCTCTGGGCGGAGGTCTAAAGCAGGGTATGTATAGTGTTTAGCATGGGTGATTCCTGCAGGAAGCCAGGGGTAGCAACGTTTACGTTTACATAACCGGATGTAAAGTAATTGGTCCAGTGGGATTGGTGATCCCTTTGTTTATAATTGTTCACGGGTAATAATTGTGGTGCCAGACTAGAGATCCCCCCATGTGGAGACCCAGACCACTTGAAGCATCTGTCAGCATGCTGTTTTGTGTGTTACCAAAAAGGATGGGTGAAAATGTATAGGAGTTAAAAGAAAATGAAGCATGGGTTTTGCAAAGTGTCAAGCCAGTTTGCTCCATGCCCCAGTTGTACAGGGACAATTGGGTCCAAGGTAGCTGCTATGTCCCCAAGTAGGAAGAGGGAGGTAAGGGGCCATAAATCCTTGTTCTATAGCTATGTATGGTAAAAAAGGGGGAGACATGTACCAAAGTATGGTAGAGTGCACT
This sequence comes from Lissotriton helveticus, assembly GCF_964261635.1. Classification (NCBI taxonomy): domain Eukaryota; kingdom Metazoa; phylum Chordata; class Amphibia; order Caudata; family Salamandridae; genus Lissotriton; species Lissotriton helveticus. The sequence continues at coordinate 1,689,739,054 of NC_136061.1, read as the reverse complement.
TGAGCACACAAATGCTAGAGCTCCATATCATGTGCTTCGAAGGCACCCTAGAAAAGTGCTGTCTGACCATGCCCCACTGACGACGTGGCTGTCTTCATGCTCCGCCAGTCGTAATAGTTACTTTTTTTTAACTCCTTGAAGAAATGTTGTCCTGGCAGATAAGGAATGATAAGAAATAGATAGAAGAGTTTGGGGAGTATGACGATTTTTCATGAGAAATACACATCCCACCAGGAACAATATCCAGTGAGCTATGTTATCTGTTGTTTTGGAGAGACCTGTGCCATAATTGACTTGAATAGTCTCTTCCCTATGCTGCAACTCAACTCCCAACTATTAGATCTCAGTAAGACACCATGCCAAATGAAAGTCAGGGTGGAATCATCACATGGCTGGACTGAGAGGGATTATATTGGATGTTTCTCAGTTGATTTGAGTGCCTGACAGTCTCCCAAAATATACAAACTCATGCAGGACCCAATTCAAGCTGTCCTGTAAGTCCCTCAAATATATTTTGATCTAATATCCATATCATGATACCAGCAAGTGTCTGGTAGGACATCTGATTGCATATTTGCAGTGATGTTGCAGAAGCTTATCAGCGAGGGGCTCCATAGCCAGAGCAAAAAGCCACAGAAAAGGGGGACACGCCTGCCAAGTGCCCCGCGTGATGAGGAACGGAGAAGAGTTGGCACCATTGGTCTGCACCCTGTCAGTTGGATCGGAATAAAGGAGGGTGATCCTTACCAAGAGAGATGAGGGAAACCCTATGCACTGAATGAATGCATTTATTTATTTGATAACATGCATGAATCACCCCCACATGGGTATCTCGGCACACTGTCAGTATAAGTTGAAACTGGGATAAAATATAGCCGTTTTTAATGCTTTCCTACATTTCTTGTAGTCAGGGCTGGTTCTGAAATTAAATGATAATTTGTGCCAAAGGGTAGGAGCCAGATAGGAGAAAGATCTTCCACCCCATCTTGATCATCAAATGCGGGGGACTACCAGTAGTTCCTTCACACTGGAACGTAAGTTCCTAGCTGGGTGACTTTGTTGGAGCCTCTGACAAAGATACTCTTGGCCCTTGCCTAGCCAGGCTTAATAGGTTAGGCAGAACATTTTGAATATTATTGTGTTGTTTACTGGCAGCCAGTGAAGGGATTTTAGGAGGGGAGCAGAAGCTGATCTGGGTGGTTGATTACAAATCAACCTTACTGCTGGGTTTTGCACAACCTGAAGTTTCTACAATAGAGACTCATTTGCAGAGGCAAGTACCACATTGCCGTAGACCAGCAGACTCACGACAAGAGCCTGTACCAAGGTTTTCCTTGCAAATAATGTAAGAAATGGAATGACTTTCTTCAGTAGCGCAGCATAGGGACACAAGTGTTGTGAGGTAAATTGGACTTGGTCCTCCATGTCAAGTTCCTGATAAAACTTGAATCCTAGGTTTTTTACTACTAGGGATGAAGGCCTTGCCTAATTCTGGTGGCCTCCAATCTGGAGTCAACTAGGTTTGAGATTTCCGGAACAGAGTAATCTCTGTTGTCCTTGGGTTCAGCTGTAAGAAAATATCTGACATCCACTTAACAATCTCCTTCATGCCCTCCAAGAAGCTTCCCTTTAATTTGTCAAAATCCTTGCCAAAGGACAAAACTAGCTGAGTATCATCTGCGTCTGACAGGATCTCAAACCCATATGCTCTTATGACTTTTGCGAGGGGAGCACGTAAATGTTAAACAACGTGAGGCTCAGACATGATCCGTTTATCAATGTGCCTGGGCTTGGCTTTGTAGGCTCCCAGCAAGATGCACTGCATCCTACTTTTCAGGAAGTTCTGAAGTCCTAGAATCAGGTGAGGGCAAGCCCTTCAATCCCGACATCTTGGAGTCTTTGGAGTAGCTCCACATGGGACACATTATCAAAAGCTGTGGTTAGGACTAAGAGCACGAGCATAGAAGGCATAACAGCAACTAATGAGCACCTGATGATGTAAGTCACAGCCACCAGTCCTGATTTGGTGCTATGGTCTGCTCTAAAACCTGATTGTGAAGGATCCAAGTGGTCCGCAATGGAGTCACATAATTCCTGTGCTGCCTGGAGTAGCTGTGTGCAGGCAGAAGGAGGAGTACATTATTTGAGAATTTTAAACAATTCCTCAGAGCAGTTTTCCACTTGATCGATTCGATTGCAGTTTAATTTTTTGCTAGCCTTTTTAATGTTGCAATGGTATCCAGAGAGTGGCTCCTTAAAGGCAGTTTTGTCATCTAAATCATAGTTGCGACACCAGCGTCTCATAAAAGTGATAAATAGTGCTTTCCCGACTTTCAGCTCTGCCATGGACCAGGGTGACAAAGGTCAGAGTGAAGTGTTAGACCAATTTTATCCAAGGCTAGATTCATAGCAGACTGAAAGTCTGCCAACATTTGGTTGACTTCAGGACCTTGCCAAATGGTGAGAGATATATGAAAGCCTCCGAGGAGTTAGGAGAGACATGATGCCAGCGTCTAGTGGCACCTTTGTTACCCTGTTTTCTCACATCTAATTTTCGAGAGTTGGCAATCTTGAAATGGATCAGGGCATGATCAGTCCATGCTAGGGGGAGGGGTGGTTTACACAGTATATTATTCAAGATAGTAAAAGTCGAGCCTAGGGTGCGGCCAGCTGAGTGAGTGGGGCCTGAGTTTTTTTGCTAGAGGCCCAAGGCATCTAAGTCAGCTAACAGCTGGGCCATGAATGTGTCCAAAGGGGCATCAAAATGGTCATTAAAGTCACCTAAACGTATGACATTTAGAGTAGATATAACATGGGTGGCAATACTTTCAGTGAGATGATGATTAAAGTCTTTTTTGGCCCTCTGGAGGTAGAGCAAGGCTCCTTTCAAGTGGAATGTAGTGGAGATTTCTATTTTGAAAACAAACATGTCTGCCCACTCTGTTATAAGGGAGTTGATGAGAGAGACTTTAATGGTGTCTCTAAATAGAATGGCAATGCCTTCCACTGGTCTACTTTCTCTATCTACTCTATTCATTAAATAGTTGCCTGAGAGAGATTGCGTTATAGCAGGTATAGAGCTAGGATTTAGCCAGGTCTCGTCAGAAAGCCCAACTAAGGCCTAAGTGAAGAGGGAAGCTCCCAGCATTCTTTAGTGTGTTTTGGTATGGATCTCACATTGCATTGATAATTATTGATAGCAAGAGGGAACCTGGAGGCAAAAGGTATTGCGACTGGTCTGAAGGCCTGTTCTTTCTATAGAGTGAATAGGGCTCTTAGCCGGCTCTGTGTCTGTAGACATTGCGTCAGACCAGGCATCATATTTGTAACTGTATTTATACATAAGACAGCTCATGGGACCCTGATTAAAAGCTAACTGCTGAGCAAAGCACTCTGTGCCAGTTCCTACCTGTACTGACCTCCTGCCAGACAGTCATCAAATAATCCCATTCCAGCAATTTGAATGCCTTGGTGGCGTTGAGGAACGTCGCCACCATGGCAACATCCGGATTTATAACTTATGGGAGCACATATAACGTACACAGATTATATGATGTAAACACCCATGGAATAAAGCCTTATTGGTCTGTTCCAACCAGATAAGACATTAGAAGACTAAGGCGATTTGCTAATATTTTGGCTAGAATTTTGATATTGGAATTGATAAGTGATAGGGACCGGTAGGACTCACAATTTTCAGGGGGGTTCCCAGGTTTGAGCATGGTGATAATTTATGCTTCTCTCCTGGAGGGGGGAGCATGCCAATTTTTTTTCTTTAATTAAGACAGATTTTACGTTCAGCAGGGGCACAGCAGTATACCTCTTATAAAAATCTGTGAGCGGCTCCGGGGCTTTACCATATTGTAATTGCATAATTGCTTCCCTGATGTCATCAACTTCAATGTATGTGGCTAGAAATTATCTTTGGTGGAGGCTTAACCAACCCAGCGCCACTTCCTTGATATATCTATCTATGTCAATTTCCTGTGTCCAAGCGATGTATACAAGTTTTCATAGGACGAAGAAAAGACATGTAAACTATCTGGGGTATCTCTAATGATTAAGTGTTCTCTATCTCGAATTTTGAGGTTATAATTTGTGAAGCATGGTTTATGCCTCATTGTTTCCAGTAGGTGTCCCTGGTGTTTCCCTCCCCATATACCCATGACCAACATATATGACACGGTATAGGCATTCTCTTTCAACCGCCTCCAGGAATTTCCTCAGTGCTATTCTAATCTTTTTGGACACATCAGGGTCATTTGAGGAGCCTAGTTGGGTCTCCAAATAATTGATTTCTCACTCTCTCATTAACGCAAGTTGTCTCTAATGTAACGTAAGACACCTCCACTTTTGGCGATACACACTCCTCGCACCATAACATTGAATGCTTCCCAGAGCATTTCCATTTCTGGGACCAAGTCTTTGTTCTTGTAAAAAAAAAGTCAAGTACCTCCTGTCTCAGTTCCTCTCTGAATACAGTGTCCAGCAAAACTGTAGGGGATAGTCTGCATGTGATATATAAGAAGGACCGAGTAGTGGTCTACATAGGTATGCGCTAAGTGTGAGACCCTGTGTACCCATGTACCTAGTCCTCTAGAGATAAATAAAGCCTAGTTGAACCATTATGTGCCCAGAGAAGTCATTTTATTCACTCACACAAATATGTTAGGCATCATTGGTGTGTGGCTAGGGCATGGGATCTATCTAGGGATGCATTCAATGTGACATTAAAGTCTCCCTCCCAGAATATATCAGTGGAACCAACGTAAACTATCTTCCCCCACTGTCTATCAAAAAAGGAGGCATCATCAGTGATTGGACCACTAACAATCAACTATGGTGACTGGTGTGCAGGCAAATCTACAGTGTACATCAATCCCAGGGGGTCGTCTAGAGAGCCTTTTGGGGTATACTGAGTGTCTTTGCAGATTAGAGTCACAGTGCCCCTCCAGTATGGAAGCTTTGCAAATATTTGATTTTCATTCGTCTTGATAGCAACTCCCCGCCAAGTTGATACTGATCATGCATACATGCTATACGGTGAGCTCAAGCATGTGGTGGAGACATCACTTAACAGAAATACTGCACAGGATAATAATAATAAAGGGGGACTAGTAATCCTCCCAGACACCCTGATGAGTCTCCCGACTCAGATTAGAGGCAACTGACAGAGACCGCAGCAGGAAGCTAGAAAAACCATGTCTTCATATTCTTATGGAAGGTAAGCAAGGAGTGACAGTTCCTAAGAGTGGCCGGGAGAGAGGGCCAAGGTCCAGGTCCAGGTAAGCAAACAAGCATCCCTTCATGTGGGCAAGACGAAACCTGGGCGTGGTGAACAGCGAGAGGCTGGATGATCTCAGCTGACAAGTAGACACGTGGGGGCTTATTAGGATGACGGGCGGACGAAAGTCTGCCCGCCACCCTAGCAGTGCTGGGACCAGACGCCAGACGTGCGGCGGTCCTGCACCACTGATTAGGATGCGACCGCCACCCTGGCAGTCGCATTCTGCATTTCCAACCTAGCGACAGGTGCTGCTTACAGCAGCACCCGCCACAGCGGTGAAAAAGCATGTTGTGCATTCCCATGCACAAAGTGTTAGGCACTGTGCGGCGCCTGCCACCTTGTGCATGGGAAAGCAGGGGGTAGCATGTGTACCCCCCAAGTGCACCCACAATCTCCAACCACCCGGGCCCCCAAAGCACATCCCCACCGCCATGGAAAGACCTTTCGGAACAAGCATCATTATATGGTTGGCGGAGCCTTCCAGGCACTAGCACCATATAATGCCCCAGCTCCGCCCAGCGGGCAATCGTAATGATTGCTAATCTGTGGAAATGTGGCAGATGGACTTTCCGTCTGCTGCGATACCCCCACCATAATAATATTCAGGGGGTAAATCAGGTGGAGATGGTGGGCGGATGCCGTCGCCGTCCAGGCAGTGGTGATCCGCATGCCATCATAATCACCCCTTTAGTGCCTAACCAGACCTTGATTGTATAAGGGAGCTAAATAATGTCTGGCCTTGAACCTATAGCACAAAGCCTTGAATTCAATGCACTTATCAGTCTTGCATCAGTGCAATTGGTGAAACAGGAGATAAGCTGAGGCGCACCTAGGTAGTTGGAAGAGTAATCGGTCTGCTGCATTCTGAATAATCTCCAAATGCTGAATGGAGGACTTATCTGCACCCAAGTACAGCACATTGCCGTGATCTAATCTAGATATCACCAGGGCTACATTAACTAACTGCAGGGCTGCAGGAGAAATTAGCCAAATAATTTTCTTCAGACACTTGAGAACCAAAAAACAGGCAGCAGTGGCCTTGGACACCTGTGGCTTCAGGGAGCTTGTTGTCAATAATAAATAAATAAAGCCAAGATTCATGATGTCGCCAGAGTTGGTACAGGCCCGAAGGAGTCCGGCCAATGGCTCTCAAATTGGCAATTTTATTTTAATATTAAAGTATTTCAGTATATCGCTCTGGCCCTGAACATCACAGGGACTACACTGTGAATCACTCTGATCCTGAGTATCATGTGGGCGACACTTTCTGTGCCAACATGCTCTTCTTTCATTCTTTATTGTCAGCATTTACTTAACAAGGACTTACATTACCTTCCCTTTCAATTTTGTTTATAGATTGATCTTTTTTTGTTTTATCTATTACATTTTTCTCAATGTTTCACATAAAAAATGGCTCCATAGCATAGGTCTCCGCATATTGGACTGCAAATTATGTATCATCTGCTGTATTATGTATGCGCATTCTGGCCGCATCGCTTTTCGTATGCTATAAATATCCAAATCTTCTCAGGTGAATGCTTTGCACTACACCCCACAATCGTATCCATGTAATTTTTCCCAGTGCTCTATTTCATTTTGTTTAATTAGTTGAGAGCACTCTTTCCTTAGTATTCTATTTTGTTGCCCTCATCTAAAGTATCAGTTTTTGTCACATCAAGGACTTTAATATTCTTCTGTTTGCCTTCCTGGTTGAATCAACATTCCATAGGAGGGACCAGGGATGGTATAGAAATGGAAGACGAGGAATGGCAGCAGGCAATGTCTCCTCTCCAAGAGTCGTAGCAATACCAGCTCGTCTCCGCCTTGTCCAACTAAAACTTCTCCACCGTATTTATGTAACGGGGCCCCAACTGGTACGAATTTTGAAGGGTAGATGAAGGCCCCTGCAGGCGGGGATGTGGCCAGCTGGGAACCGTTTTTTACATAGTTTGGGAGTGCACACACATCCGACCCTTCTGATGCGAAATTCGTGATATTATCAACACTCTCCTGTCTGTGCAGCTCCGAGTGGAGGCCCGTAGGTGTCTCCTGAACATTTGGGAGCCAACTGATTTAAATGTTTGCAAGACGCAGTGGGTAACGCTGGGGCTAATGCTGGCTAAGAGGAATATCGCCCAGCTGACCCCTTCCACGGCCCAGGATTGGGAAAAGGACTTGGACTGGGCAATGTTTAGAGAAAAGAGTGTGTATGTAGCACATGGATGCCCTAAGAAATTGTCACGGGTGTGGGGCCCTTGGAATTCCTACCGTGGAGAAAGATCTCATCCTCCCTTGGCCCCAGCAATGGATGATCCCCCGTCACCCTAGACTTTCCGTCAAGTGTAAATGTATTTTTGTAAACTCACCTACTGTACCAACGATGCAGATGGAGCTGCTCCCCCTGAACTGTCATGCTATTGCTGATGTTTGTTTGTTTCTTTCTCAATAAAAAACGTTTTACAAGAAAAAAAACATTCCATAGGAGGCACTTTGAAATTCTTTTCCGAGAGGTGACCTGACAGAAATGCTTTTAAATTTTCAACATCACCTCACATTCTTTTAATATATTTAAGTTGCTTTCATTCTCCCCTGAAATAACTTCCAGTGATAGCAGTGAAAATGCTGCAAGTTTGGGAATTAATTCTTCCAGTTATGCTTTTTCTTATTTTTCCTATTGTTCCTATTCTTATTGTTTCGCTTGTTTGAACAGAAAGACAGGGGTTCCTCGCTCACCTCTATCTAGAGGCGGCTGCTGCTAAACAGGAGGGGGATAAAAAAATCTATATGCCTGCAGGATGGCTGCCGTGTCCGGGTCAACTTCAGTCATTGACACGCAGGAAACACACAGGCTCTGCTATCCTAGCCGACACAGCATTGTGATTGGTCTGAGCTCGTGGTGTGGCGCTCAGACATCTATATGTGCTTGTGCTTGTACTCCACCTCGGCTGTGCAATACAGCAGTTGAAGAAGATGTAAAGTGTGCATGACTGTTTGGCTGTCCCAAGATTGCCGGCCAAATGGTCATGCAAATGTGTGCTCACCACTCCTCCTCCTGGCCCATCCTCTGGCCAACCGAGCCCCACCCGCGCCACACCTAACCAGAAATAGAAAAAGTTAATAAAATTGCTTTATTATCATTTTATTTTTCCTCTTTAAACTGCTCAGAGAGCGAAGCTCCTTTGCCTTAATGGAGAGCCGCCGCTGCCTCTTTGGATTTTAATATTGTCATTGGTTCTCTGTTCAGTTTGTAAATGACTGGGTCCTTGTCCCTTTCTGGCACAAGGGTTACCTGCAAAACATTCTGAACGTACCTTTGGATGTCAGAGTCTGATTAATCCTTTTTCACATTTTTAGCATTTTGTTCTATTTTCAACAAAGAAATACTACAAAGGATGCATACACTACCTATATAAAGCATACATCTGGTTGTCTTATTACAGTGTAATTATGATACCGCTATACACATCTAACAAGATATAAGTGGTATTCTACTGTAAAAACATGCTATATCTAAGTTTGTGACCACGCAGCAGGGAATGTTAAAAAAACACTTGTTTTCCTATTTATCATTTATGTCGAGCACAGCTGCAGACCAAATCACAATTAGGCACAAACCTAAGAAAGGGAAAGCCAATTAGGAACTACAACTGAAGAAGCAATGTTTCACTCTTTCTTAAGACATTGCTTTCATTAAAAGTCTATAGTGATTGTGATTGTCGGATGTTAATCGATAAAAAAACATCCTTTAAAAAAGAGATCTTCAATTTTGGGCACCACTTTCTTTTACACTTATGGGGCGGAGATAGTAGTTCACGCACTTGATTTAGAATGCTGGAGCCTCACCTAGCTCCGCTAAAGCAAACTCTTGACCTGACAGCCCATCCACCATGGGACAGCTAGGGCACAGTGGCACGAGTCTCTAGGGCAGAGTTACTGTTACTTTTGTTCTCTACCTAGGAGTGCCAGTCAAGGTATGCCAGTCCTGCAAAGGGAAAATAAACAATTGTCCCTACACATAGGGAGAAAATTCCCTTCATGTCAAGACTATTGGTTTTGAATTCTGAAAATAAACTAATGCTTTGGTTTGCTTTCAGAAAACAAAAATCTTTGCTTAGTGGGCTCATCAATCGTTGTGCAGATTCACCAAAGGATCATTGCCCTGTAAGGAGCTGCAAAAGGATTGCTTTACTTAAGGAACTAAGGGGCAAATGTATCATTGTATCGCACTTGCACCCACTGGCAATTCAACAACTGAGTCAAATTTAACAAGCCACATGAGGCCACCTAGCATGACCCTGCATGGCTTGATAAATCTAGAGTAATGGAATGCAGCGCATATTGTTAAGTTGTTGCGTTACTTTGGCCCAGGTGGGAATTCCATGGATGGAGAGTGGGTGTTTCCATGCATCCACCCAGGGATTTTGGCCCATTCCCAGTTTTACTATTGCTGGTAGATCTGGAAATTCATAAAAATTTTACGCCTCCCCAGGTGAGGTGTAACTGAGAGAAATATTTGTATTTCTCCTAGTTTTTCCCACTTTCTGTGTGTGCTGCATTCTGATGCACACAAAGAAAGAGAAAAAATGCCTTTGAGGACTGTTTTTGTGAAGGAAGGTATCACTTCCTGCACAAAAACCATCTTGCCTGCAGTACCTGCAGCCTTGCCCCGTGGCGTAAGGATGCCAGCATTGGCGCTAGGCAGCAGATTGTGCGCCAGTGCAAGAAAAGAACTGGAATGCGCAGTATAATGTTAAATACAGCGCATTCCTGTCCTTCCCCTTTCATGCATGAAATAATGTTAAATCTGCCCCTAAGATTCCTGCCTGTTTGGAAGGGATCTCTTAATCCAATGGGTGGACCTCTACTAGTGTATTGGAGTCCATGACATTCATTTGCGAGTCAACGAGCTGCACTCTGGACACCCTCCGGACACCCTTAGATTGAGCAACTATGAACAGTGAATAACTCCGGTCCTGAGCATCTCAGGGGACCAAACTGTGGCTCACTCTGTTCTTGAGCGTCACAATGGCGACACTCATTTATGTGCCAACATGCCCTTCTTTCATTCTTTATCAGTTGTCAGCAATTTCCTGACGAGGGCTTATACCACCGTCACTATGAATTACTTAAGTAGATTGATCTTGTTTTGTTTCAAATAGTAAAAAAAAATTCACAATAAACTGCCCTTCACTTCTCACTTTTCTTTCACATAACAAATGACCGCATAGGCAAAAGCGTCACAGAGAAATGGCAGCCATTGAGCAACTCTTCCTTCCTCTCCGCATCAGTGCTGCAATGAGAAATGGCAGCTTGTGTTTTTTTGCATTCAACGGTAGACCAAGCTGTCACCAAGCCAGTTCATTTGCCAAGGTCGCCGGGGACTATTCCTCCAAAGATGATCACAATATAATAAACGTGGGCTCCCAATAGCATGTCCAGTGCAATAACGAAAATTCGATGTACTAAGATCAGCTTTTTTTATGATGAATGCAGCTATTTTTACTGTTCATAGTTGAATTGTTTCCCGTTCTATTCCTATGGTTTATATCATACCAAGAACATCTAAAAATTCTCAATATGATATCTGATCATATACTATTTGGCATAATTATGTCTGGTATTTTGGTAAGTTTATTAACCATATTAAATTTTGTGTGATGTTTTTGTCGCATGCAATGCGAATATTGTTTAAATCCGTACCAATTTAACAAGAAATTCTTTTTTGCCTGTACCTGGTTTGTAGGCTGGAGACAGTGTGCTCGCATTGTAATTATGTAAACTGATAATAAAAAAAATTCTGTTAGCTTGACAGGTTGTCATGACAATTATTCCCATGAAGTTATGTTGTGGATATGTCTGTCAACTTATGCAGTATTGAATACTGCAAAAGTTGACATGGTTTGACACTCCTTCAAAATCAGCATTAATCATTTTACACTTTATTGCAGTCCCCATGCAAGATGTTTTGGGCGTGATGGCACTAACAATGTTTGAAGACTACATCTACTGGACAGATGGGAAAACAAAATCACTCAGCCGCACCCACAAAACCTCTGGAAATGAAAAACTGTCACTGATTAACTCGTGGCATGCCATAACCGATATTCAAGTGTATCATTCCTACAGACAACCAGATGGTAAATAAGCCTGCTTTTTAACTCTTTCCTTACATAATGTTCTAACAGCATCATTATTTCTGCGTACCATATTTGCAAAGATTTACTAGTCTTCACACTGCAAAGGAGTGCCTGAAAAACTGCAGTACTGAACTGTGAAGATTTTTAAGAGCCATGAGACAATTTTTGTATTGACCTTGCTCTGTCTAAAAAGTAGTTTCAGCGTGATACTAAAGGTTTTGCTGTGATTTAAAGTGAAAAGGTACATCACACGTGAGAAATGTGCTTAATTGAACATTTTCAGCATATATTTCCATGTGATGACAACCACCCAAATTAATTTACGTTAAAATGTGTAATATTACATAAATTACGAATTGATTGAATGGGAATATGAGATGATACTCCGTGCACCTCTTGTTTGCATCCACTTTCATTTGTCTCCCAAACCTTTACACAAATCCAGGTCTTGCTAGTTTAGTAGTCCTTGCTTAACTACTAGTTTTGTGCGTAATGTTCGTCTCCTTAACTTACCAATGCACGGATTAGATCAGTGGTGTGGCTTAACACCATAGAAAACAATTTTGCACTACATGAGCACCAATATGTTGGTTCAAGATATATTTTGCTTGGGAAATTTGATCGACACCGACCTTTCTGAAATTTTGTATCACACAGGCACACCTGCAAAGGTATAGAAATTCTGGTTAGTATGATTAAAGTCAAGCACAAACAGTATTTGTGGCCGATTTTAAATCATGTGTGTTAGACCTGACATCCTAGGCATGTTTTTCTCCCAACTTCTTCCAGCCTCCTGTTTTTTCTGCACATGTTACCACTGCTAACAAGTGCTAACATGCTTGGGCTCACTGTTTTAAACCATAGTAACACTGGTTTATACCCAATTAACACATTTAATTTACATGTAAGTCCCTACCAAGGGTCTGTAAATTAAATGCTACTAGTGGGCCTGCAGTACTCATTGAACCATCTATTTAAGAATCCCTTTAAACGTGTCTCAGTCCTTTAAGTGCAGCCTGTGTGTGCAGTTTTAAAATGCCATTCGACCTCACAAAAGAAACCTTTTGCCAGTTTTAAACCTTCCTTTTTAATACATAAAAGTCACCCCTGGGTTGACCCTAAACAGCCATCGTGTAGCGTGCCGTGTATTTAAAAGGCAGAGCTTGTAAGTATAGGTTTTACATATCCTAGTAGCCAAAAACACTAAAAATCGTTTTTCATTACTGCAAGGCCTGCCTTTCCCATTGGATAACATTAAGTTATTTATTGCATTTAATAAGTGATAACTTTCAATTGGGAACAGGTATAACAGTTGAATTTGATCTCTGAAGAAGTGTAATTTAAAACCATCTTTAATCTTAAAGTTGTATTTTAAGTCACAAAACGATGATGGGCGGAATCCTGAACATATAAAACATTCACCCCAAGTCAGAGATCTGGCTTGAATCCATTTTTGCTCACCCTATCACCCCAGTTTTTGACCCATGGGAACAGTCCAGCCCCAACTGTCAAGCCAGACCCCCCCCCCCCTGGACTGGAGACAAGTATCCTGGGACCAAACACAGGGGATAACCCTTATTTAACCAACAGATTTAGGCCCAGGTTTTTGTACTGGCAGAATGTATGTTCAGCATTCTGTCCATCAATTGTTCTTTGTGCACTTTTAGAAAGTTTGCATTTCTTGTCCTAACCATTCTTGCCTCTGACAGTGTCCTGGGCCACATGACAGTGAATTGCCCTGCTGATGGGGTGTGTGTATTACTCCCAGACAGTGACACAAAAAGGGACTAGATGTGGGCATGATAGGCCATACTGTCAGAACCACTGGAACAGAGCTGTGCCCTGCCTAACTTGCACTTCAAAGGACTTGCCTCTAGCACATCTAAAGGAACCTGACACAAGTCTGTTGTCATCTCAGACATCTTGGAGATGTGACAGGGGAAGTGAAAAATGTTCCAGAAACAGATGTCTTGGTAAGACAAGGTCCCCCCACACACAAAGTCTGGCACCAGGGGTAAATATTGGACCTCAAGAGCAACTCTTCAGTATACTCCTGAACATGTGGACATTACATTATAGAAGAAGAACTGCCTTGCACGCAGAGGACTGCCCTGGTGCTACCAGAGAACTGCCTTGCTGCTTAAGGATTGCCTCACTTTCTGAGATGGAAGACTGACCTGCAGCACTGGACCTGCCTGGATCTGCAACTAGACCTGTTTGAGCCCTGCAGGCCTCTCCTGGAGTTGGTTCATGATCCCCAAGATGTGCCTCCCTAGGTCCTGGGCCCTTGTCTGATATCAATTGAGCTCCTCCTATGAAGAAAGGTGAAATTCTGAAGCTTTGAGCTCTTTGTAACCCAACCACATACAGGCCCGTTTGCTCCAAATATCTGCCGACCACCAAACTGAAAACGTGAAGCTCCAGCAGACCCAACCCTTCGTGCTACAGTGACTGATAGCAATGGCCGGCAATGTGTGATTTGCATTTCATGTACAGCAATGACAAAGCAAGGTGATCGCCAATATGAAGCTCCAGCAATGACTTCCATGATGCCCAACTAGCTCTTCGTGTTACAGCGATGACAGGACATGCTGCCATGCCTGCTCCTAATGCTAAAACACTCTCTCTACTCCTCGTGGTCTCCTCAACCACAAATGCAATATTGCACACCCAACTTTGAGAAAGTAACTTTTTCATCTGAACTTATATGCTCCCTGTAACTGACCTGTGCTCTATCGCAGGTGTCATGAACATGTGCTTTCCCCTAGACTAGCATGAGCAGATGACTGCAAGTGGTGCTTTGTGCTAAAAGACAGTATAGCTGCCTCAAACTTTGAAATTCCATGTCTCTGGTTCTAATGATTGGATATTTGTCATTTTGGTATCATTTTAGTTATTATAAATGTACTCTGTTTTTCTAAATTTTTGGGGATTTGTCTTGTGTTATGTTTTCACTTTGTTATTGTTTGTGTGCTGCATACATACTTCACATTTTGTCTCAAGTTAAAGCTGACTGCGTTGTGCCAAGTTACCAATGAGTTAAGCACATGTTTATTTTGTGACATTTGTGGATCAACCTGAAAACGATTGTGGTTTTTGCCTGAGTGGGGCTTCCACCCCCTCAAACAGGACCCCAGTTTCTTCTACTCATCAAGTAAAGTAAATATATTTAAGGTACCCCTACTTTTTCAAACTATGGTAGTATTTCATTTTCGGTAATTAGTCTGAATTTTTCTCTTAGTCTATATGATAACATGTTCAATGGAGGCTGGATGTTTTGAGTGCTGATAAAATCGTTAATACAGGGGAGTGAGTGACTTAGCCGAGATGGTGGGATTCTCAAAGATTATTGATATTCCTAACAGCAAGGCTGTAGGGCTTTTCCGGCAATGTTATGGTGTAGTATGCCCCAGCCATGGTTATATATTGACCGCTGGTGCTCCATGTCATGTTAGAAACAGAGCAGGATGAATCTATAAACCACAGCTATAAACCAAAGTTTCAGAGCTCATGACAGGTGTCAGTGAATAGAGGACATAAACCTCTATTATTGAGAATCCCATTTGGACATTGTGAACTGCTTTTTTTGTCAAAGTGAACTGCTTTTTGAGGACAGGACCAACCCTGCCATTCTTCTCAAGAGAGACCTGCCTGAAAACACCGACGTTCTGGTACTCTATGAATCTCTACGGTGCACAACCTTGACCCTCATGAATAGATCAATGGAAGATCTCTGGACAAGGTAGCCTGATAATTGGACACAAGAATCTCTAGCATGACCAGTGGCATGGCTGCTACAGTTAGAATATTGGGATGTGGGGCATGTCAAAATTAAGGAATCTAAAAACCTAGAGATATATGAGAAGGGGGTAATTATAAGCCATCTATGGCACTCCCAAAGGAATTTAAGCTAGATAGATCCACAATTCTATAGATATCTACACATAAGGCATGCACAAGCATTATAGGGCAGATTTCATGGACCTTTCTGAGTTTAATAGGCAAGAAGCCAAAATACTGATTGAAAGAGTGGGAAGGAGAAATATCTTATGAATATACAATACCTATAGTTATGCAAAGATAGTTATGTAATATAATTCCACTAGAAGGGGAGGGCTGGAGGGAAGCCCTACGATCCCCTAAAAACTGCGGTACACCCACCTTAACTACCTGCACAGAATTTACTATATCCTGAATGCCGCGGGAAGATGAACAAAGCTCCCTTTGTGAGAGTACTAGGTGCCATGCAGAGATTGGTGACATATTTGGTATGGTTTGGATCTGTAAAATAGTACTGCAGTAGTGGTTCAGTATTGACCAGACGTTTTCCCAAGTGTTGAGATGAACCATTAATCTTTTGCCTAACCTGTAACTTCTATGACAGCTGAAGATATTATATACAGCAACAAACATACAGCAAATAAACTGATTCATTAATGAAAATGAAAGCTGCTTCCTGAAGATTTTGGCCAGGTGGGTTGTCTGAGGGAAAAGTGGGCACACAAGGCAGAAATGAGACCACAAAAAATTATAGGCTGCTTTGCTGCACACAAACCCCGATTTCTGAAAAAGACATCTTCTATTATAAGTTTAGTTTTGGTTTTACTTAGGAAAGGTAAATGTTGTTACATTAACCAGGGAACAAGAGTTGGGAGTACAATAGTTGAAGGTTAACATTGTTGTGATAAGGCTATAAAACAACTGAGTGGACTAATAAATAGGGTTGCAGATGATCACATCCCACATAGAGGTAACCTGATACGTGCTCACCATTTCCAACAAGTACAAAATATAGACATGGAAAATAAAGAGAATGGTCCCATCTACAAAGAGGTGTAGAATGGATGCATATCTAAAGTGTAGACATAGCATACCTACAAGAGACATATTATATGGTCCCTGAACTGAATAAACTTGTAAAAGTAAATTCACACTGTACATGGAATTATTAGCATTCCTGTTGAGACTGAAAGGACCAGATTGAGGAATGGATTTAAGTGGCAACTGGCATATTATACTGTTATTCATTGACAGTGCACTAATTTACTGTACCTGGGGTCATGTTACTACTGAACAAATTTGGGAATTTCTGAGGTCTGAAATGAAAAGAGACTAAGGGCCTGATTACTAATTTGACACTGTAGGAGCGGGCCTCCATGCCACTGCCCAGCTCCCACACTGCCAAAGCTGACTGCCAACTGCCCATCAGATTACAGGTTTTTTCTGTGTCTGGAGGGCCGGCAGCAAGGTGTTCTCACGTGGAGTTTCTGAGGTCTGAAATGGAATGAGACTAAGGCCTGATTACGAATTTTGGCGCTGTGGGAGCTGGCGGGCAGACGGGTAGCGAGGGGATTCCACGGGGTGCCTATAAGAGAGGCACTGCAATGGGAGCAGCAAAGGCCGATGCTGCATAGGATGGACTGTGCAGTCCATGGCATGCGGGAAAGGGGGTGCAAGCACATAGGGGGCTCAACATGTGCCCCTGTGCATGCATCCCCATGCACAGGGGCCCTTTGTTTCCCCACCACCAGCATTTTCATGATGTACTCACCTCCATGAAAATGCTGGCGGTGGGGAAACTTGTAATATGCTTGGCGGTGCCACAGCGGCACCGCCAAGCTTATTGCTTCCCTAGACCACCGTGCCTCCACCAGGGAGTCTGACTGCTGTATTCATAATACGGTAGTTTGACCACTGGTGCAGCGGTCCCCGACCACCACCACACCTTCACCATGGGTTTGCCGGTCCAATAGACTGCCAAAATCGTAATCAGGCCCTAAGTCGTTGCTATTCCCACTTAGATGAATAACCGATGAACAGTGCACAATGGTACCAAACCCTAGATTGGTTTGGATATTTTCTACATTCAAGTACCTAAGAGTAACAATTTACCACACTGAATAGGATCTTATCACACTTAATGTCAGCAGGGCAGTTACTGCAGCATGTCAGTCACTCTCATTGTAGATTACACAACCACATTCACCAAAGGACTGGGGGGCAGTAGGTAAACTGTTGGTTCTGCCTAGATTGCTATACACTATTGCTGAATTTCCAATGGTGTTAAATAAGACATTCATTCGGGAATTACAGCACATTCACATACTTGATACGGTGTTGTCGCAGAAGAAGAGTGACCCAAACCAGAACACAAATACCTCTGTCTGATGGGGGATTTTAGGACCCAAAACTATGAGCCTGTACTATGTGACAGCCCAACTGCAAAGGCTAACGGTATGCTATTTTCCCAACCCAGAAAGAGAGGATACATTGCCTGAGCTACAGGGAGACAACATTTTAGATTAGTTAATAGTTTAAAAAAACAGGAATGCTATATTGCTCAAGCTTATGTGGGTAGCAAAACATTGTTTAAAGGCCTATGTTCAAGTGCAGACCTTGCCACTCCGTATGCCCCTTAAATAGCACTCTTCCCGGATTGAGCCATATTGACTGTTTCACACAACAAACAACAGTGGGTAGGGATTGGTTTGGTTTCAGGGGGCAATAGGTTTGAGTATGGGTTGGATTACTTGTTTGATAACATCAGGGAAGTGTATGGCTTAAGAGGGGTGCAATTTTAATGTATAATGCAATGTTATGGGAATTATCCCAAATCTGGGCACAAACCAGAAATGTACCACTGACATCACCGATATTACATTTACTAATAAACCTTGCCTATGGCATGAAGGTGATAACATATCTGTATGGTGAGCTGGTATCACAGCGTGTCTCTCAGCAAGTTGAGCTTAAAAGGAAATGTGTATAGGTCGAGCCCTAACTGATAAAAGTTTAACTCAATGCTTGGACTATGGAAAATCGATCAGGAGAAACCCTATATTGAAATGTATTCAGTTTAATTATCTGCATCCAAGAGTGGTAACCAAGATGCGTACGACCAGAAGCAGATTTCTACCATATGGTGTGACAGTGCTGAGCAATAATAACACAGTTATGGATGGGGGTATTGTGTCAGCTAAAAGACACTAACGGAATTATCAGTCATCCAGAATCAACTGACATGTCTACTGCACGTGATTCTACGGACAAAAAAAAATCACATGCTGAAGTTTATAGACTTGGTGCCTATTTTGGTAGTCATATTGCACTGTTGTGGATACCCCCCATCAGCCCCCAAATGAGTTACTGGATGTTTGATTTGAAGAGATTGGCCTATGCTAGTTACAGAAAATTGAGGGATCAATTGCTAGATATACAGCTTGGTATGCCTTCATCACTGAAATCGAGGCAAGTCTGAAGAAAGGTCTCTGTAGGGCAACATTTCTCACATAATATGCCCTAAGTTAAACCACTAGTGCAAAATCTGCTTGCAATACACAGGGGTCATTTCATGACTTGCGTAAATGATAATGTAGTAAAATAGAACAGATGACTAGCTTAAACACCCTAAGATATAAAGTAACACATCAGAACACAATATTAAAAAGTTGCTGTACCATGGAACAACATTCAGAATTAGAGCAATGCATGCAGTAAGGCAAAATTGATCGACCCCTGTAGTGGCTGCAATCATTATATAATTGGGGGTCTCTAGTTGGCAGAGGTAGGTTCCTTTGTCCAAATAGGGATCCTTGCTTCTAGTCAGGGTAAGGGGGATACACACTTTAGATAACCCCTGCTCACCGCCTGGGTAGCTTGACACGAGCAGACAGACTCATCCCAAAGACAATGTGTTAAGTATTTGTACTAAAAACACACAGTAAAACAGTGATAACACCACAAATGTACACCACACCAGTTTAGGAAATTAAAGTATCTTTATCTAAACTGAACAAGGCCAAATTGACAAAAATGCAACATACATGTAACAGGAATATGACTTTTCAAAAATTTCAAACAACTGGATCAATAGAAACCTATGGATGCATGATTTCTCACAAAGTACCTGTAGATGCGTCAAAATTCACAAGGCCAAACAGCCACAGAGATGGGACGTGTCAAGAAACAAGAGATGCATCAGTTCCAGAGATCTTGGGAAGGCGATGTGACAGTTCTGCTACATGTAGGGGAAGTGATGCGTCGAATCTGGTCTGTAGGGGGAAGTGATGCGTCGACTCCAAGACAATTGTGGTCCATGGGTGATGCATCCGGAAAACTTGCTGCACAGGTGTGATGCGTGAAAATTCAGGATGTGACGGCGATCGATGCGGTGGTACCAATCGATGCTGCATTGGTTTCTTCAGCCGCAATCCCTCAAAGCATTGGTTCTTGAAGCGGCTACAGGTGCTGCGTTGGTTTGGCAGTGGTACGGCGATGCATGGAGATCCTTCTTGCACAGTGGTGCATCGATTTCTTCAGTTCCCAACAGCAAGCACAACCTCCAGAGGGTCAGAACTAGAACAGGCACTCACTTCCTGGCAAGTCAAAACTCTCAGCAGCAGAGTTCTGGGAAGCTGGGGGGGGGTGAAGTCTTTGTCTCTCTGAGACTTCAGAACAGGAGGCCAGCACACACAGGCCCTTGTAGATCTTCTTCATGCAGGTTCAAAGCAAAGTTCCAGTCTTTGTCCTCTCCTTGGCAGACGCAGCAACTGCAGGCCACACCACACAGCACATGTCCTAATTAGGAAGGTCCGTAAAGCCTACTACTGCAGTAGAATTGAGGGAGCTGACAATTGCATGAAAGAACTGTTTTTGGTATACAAAGAGCTATCGGACCTCTCGAGTACAGCGACCCCTATGATCGGATCAGAGGAATCCTGCAACCAGGTTGCAGAGTTTTTCGCAAATAAGGTGGATAGGATTTACTCCGCCTTCCCGGACACGGCCAGGGTAGGTTGTAGTAAATATATAACTCCCACCATTCCAGATCGGGACTGCATTACAGCATTCATGGTGCCCCCTCGGGAGGTCCTATGTCAGATTGCAGGTAGCATTAAATCAGGCTCCCCCAAAGACCAGGCGTTTCCCAAAGTGCTAAAAGGTAGTATGGAAATTCTGGAGCCCCATATTAGACACTTATTAAAGCTCTCTTTTGACTCAGGACAGGTGCCTAAAACCTGGAAGGAGGCAGTGGACCTCCCCCTGAGGAAAAAATCCAACACCAGCATGGAGCAGCTTGAGAACTTGCGCCCCATTTCGCTCCTCCCGTACTTTGCAAAGATTGCGGAAAAGACAGTTAATAAACAGCTATCTGCTAATTTTGAGGCAAATGGCCAGTCGGGTTTCCGTGCTCTCCATTCGACCGAGTCAGCACTAATCTTATAGACCGAAACCCTGCGGAAATATGCAGATGAAGGGCAAACAACGGCTCTGATCTTACTCGATCTTAGTGCCGCATTCGACACTGTGGCCCATTACTCACTGCTACAGTGTCAAAGGGAGGAGTAGTGGATAAAGCTTGGGACTGGTTGGAGTCATTTTTAGCAGACCGCAGTTTCCAAGTGGCACAGGGACCTTTTCGATCCAAAGAGATCAGTCTGAAACAGGGAGTTCCACAGGGATCCAGTCTTAGTCCCACCCTTTTTAATCTGTATGTTGCACCTGTAGCAGATATTACAGACAGATTTGGGGTGGAAGTAGTGTCCTATGCAGACGACACGCAATTGGTTGTGACCTTGTCACAGCCAAAGGAGCAGTGTGCTACCAACTTCTCCGCTTGTATGCAGGAACTTGCCACATGGATGGCAAACAACTGCTTCAAGTTGAACGGAAACAAGACAGAGGTGCTGATTGTGGGTAGGGCCCCTTCTATATGGATTTCGGCATGGTGGCCTTCCACGCTGGGTCCCCTACCCACTCCCAGGAATTTGGTCAAGAACTTGGGGATCTGGCTGGATAATAAAATCTCGTTCGAGCAACAGACCAAACAAGTGGCAGGCAATTGTTTCGGAATACTGAGGGTCCTCAGGAAAGCATTCGACCTCCTGCCATTGCCTGCTAGGAAAACCATGGTCCACGTCCTAATTACCTCCAGACTGGATTATGGGAATGTCCTGTATTTGGGAGCCAGTGCAAAGTGCACGCAGAGGCTGCAACGCATACAAAATGTGGCTGCGCGCCTGATTCTGATGCTACCCAAGAGAGCTTCTGCTAAGAAAGCGCTCAAAACACTACACTGGCTACCAATCAGGGAATG
This sequence comes from Lissotriton helveticus, assembly GCF_964261635.1. Classification (NCBI taxonomy): domain Eukaryota; kingdom Metazoa; phylum Chordata; class Amphibia; order Caudata; family Salamandridae; genus Lissotriton; species Lissotriton helveticus. The sequence continues at coordinate 1,689,717,534 of NC_136061.1, read as the reverse complement.
TGTGATATTTAAGGCCCTCTGTGTGGGCCATCGAATCCTACAGGGGAAGGGCCCCAGGTACCTGCTTAACCTGCTCAACCCATACCATCCTACCCGACAGTTGCGGTCAAGCGGGACGGGGCAGGTCCTGGTCCCAAAATTCAACAGAGTGAGAATGGGAGGGCGTTCCTTCAGAGTTATGATCGCCACACAGTGGAATAGACTGCCTCAGAGGCTCCGCTTGGAGACATTAAGGCGGCTTTCCGTAAACAGTTGAAAACCATCCTGTTCCCCAAAGATTAACATCGGGAATGCGAGCTGCCTAGAACAATAGATCATGAGTACATAGTCATTTTGGTACTACTCAGCGCGGGGGGACACTAGTTAGTGTAACCAGGAGCTTTACAAGCTTTATAAATAAATAAATAAAGGGGCAATACTCTTCACAGCTCTTCAGCTCTTCTCCTTGGCAAAGGTTCCTCTTGAGTCCAGAAGTGATCTAAATGTCTTGGGTTTTAAGTCCAACGGGACAGTGGAACAATGAGTAAATCTGGGAACTTCTGATAGGGAAGTATACATTAGCCAAGTAAGGGGTTTTACACCTCTGCTTTGTTGACCTCACTAGCGCCTTTGACCTAGTGAACCACACTAAAATATGAAAGACACTGAAAGGGCTAGGCGCCCCTATCGATATAAATATATACCTATCCCAGATTTACAATTTCCTAACATCTAGAGTTCGGTTTGGCGCATCAGGGGAATGCACCCCGAATTTCAATGTAAGACGTGGAATTCGGCAAGGCTGCGTTGTAGCGCCTCTAATATTCTACCTATATATTAATAATGTAGATACTATCTACAAAACCAAGTTGCTGATGCCCCTAAAGTAGGGGCACGCCCAACCCCGGTACTCCTATACGCAGACAATGCTGTCCTGTTATCAAGGACATCGAACGGTCTGCAATGCCTAATAGATAACTTTGCCCTGTATATGTCTGAAAAAGATCTCCAACTAAACTTTAAAAAAAACTTCTGTGATGACATGCGGGGAGCAATAGGCTGAAAAATAGACAACATCATGTGGGAGAGGTAGTCCTAAATAGAGTTTTAATTTTTTCATATTTAGGTCTGATTTTTAATAGGAGTGGGACATGGGACATGGAACACACATTTAGAATCTAGTAAAAATTAATTTTTAAGGTCCAATGAATCTATTCATAGATTTTAAGCAAAAATAGGAAACAAACCCATAAGGGAAATTCTTGGTCTATATTGAAGTAAGTGTGATACAGGAGTATATTATGGGGCTGCCATATGGGGGAGAGTCAATACTGCTTCCCTTCAAATTCAAGAAAATAAATTCCTGATAATATTGTTGGCAGTCCCTGTCGATTCGATTCGATTCAAAATCTTTATTCGGATTTCAGCAAATCCATAAAAGCAGTACATTTAAAATATAAGAATTAAAAATACATTTCAAGGACTATATACTACAAAAAGTTCATACAAACACAGGTGCAAAGATTCCATATAAAGCCAATTATTAAAGTGCAAAATGCTTGGGCAACTGTAGTACAAATAAATCAAGGGCATTCCATGGTTTTACGTGTATAAGAGATAACTCTCAGAAAAGTACTTACACGAAATATCAATTCATCATTCTCTAATTTTAGGAGCATAAGATAGGATTGATTCAGGGAGAGTGGTCTGTGTTTTTTTAAAATATGGGGCTAAAAACCATTTAATATATTTCATATAAAATTTGCAATTAAAAAAGAAGTGTAAATCATTTTGCCTGCTAACTCCATCGCATGGGCAAGGCATATTTCCAGAATTCATCATACTATGGGCCGAAGGAAAACGAGAATTTTATAATCCCTGCTCTCATGCGAAATAATAACGATCTTTCCCAATTAGTCATTGGCAATGTCAAGTATAATGGGATTTGTTGTAAAAATAGATCATTATTTACGTTATTCCCATAAGACTCAACAGTTTGTTTCCGCATTTCTTCTTCCAACCTCTTTTTCCTATAAAGGGCATATAGTCCAGATTGTACTTCCTTTTTGACAGTGTTCTTAATCTGAAAAGGATCATCAAAAAGGTGGCCTTTGCCTACACTGGTCAAGCGTTCCTGCGTTGCTCGGAGCCATGGAATACTCATCCCTTTTTCGCAAACCAAGCACTCCTTCAGGATATCCTGTGTTAGAGTAGCACAGTCATTGGCCCAAATAGCCAGCCAGAACAAAGCAGACCTTGCTGCGATGAAATCAGTTATGTAGGGCAAATTTAATTCAGCATGGCAGATGTTCCCAGATGAGGAAATTGGGGCTCCCAGTAGTTTCCTGCACAACCGATTTTCTTCTATTTGCAGACTGGGAGTTTTCACTACCTCCCAAATCTCGGCGCCGTTGGTTGCTACCGGGGCACACTGCAATCTGTATATTTTTAAAATTGCTTTAGTTGCTCCAGTCCTCTTTGGCCGTGGGAGGGAAAGAATTGAATTTATGGCTTTTGAGAACTTGCCTGTGGCGTGGGCAAGATGCCCACTCCACAGGCCGTTCGCAGCAAAAACCATACCTAAATAGGGGAATGTTTTTGTTGAATGCAACTTGTCCTGTCCTACTGTGATAAAATTGAGTTGTTTGGACCCCGGCCCACAGGACATAATAAAGGATTTTTTTAAATTTACTGTAAGATCAAGGTTCCCCATATAGTGTGCAAAGTTCTTAACTAGGGCGCGTAAGGCGTTTCGTGTTAATCCCATAAGCACCGCATCATCGGCGTACAAAAGCGCGGGTAACAGCCCCCCTTTAATTTTGGGGACATCAGTGGCCGCCCTCTTCAGGGAATCACTCAATCCATTTATGTAAATAATGAACAACAGGGGTGCTAAAACGCACCCCTGCCTCACACCTCTTTCAACCTTAATTGCCCCAGAGATTGCGCCCTCCATGTGAATCCGTACCTGCGCTTTTGTGTCTGTGTGTAAATAGGCCAAGAAGTGTACTAAGGGCTCATCAAGACCATAAGACAGGAGGATCGACCACAGTTTAGACCTATTTACCAAGTCAAATGCGGACGATAAGTCCATAAATGCTAAGTAAATAGGCGATGCCCTAGCTATATTATATTTGCTGATTATAAGATTTAAGTTCAGGCATTGTTCAGTGGTCCCAACCCTACTTTTAAAGCCCATTTGGCAACGGTCCAGCACCCCCATTCCCTCAGCCAAGTCATTCACTCTATTGTCCAGTACCCGGCCCAGGATTTTCAAGGTGTTGTCCAGGAGCGAGATGGGCCTATAATTTGCGGGGTCAGATCTTTCGCCCTTTTTATAAATAGGCACTATTATGCTTGTTGACCAGGTATCAGGGATTGGCACCAACGGAAGACTATTAAAAAGATTTACAAAAATTGGTCCCCAAGATTCCGGCTTATATTTAATTTTATGTATTGGGAAGCCATCAGGCCCAGGCGCCTTGTTACCAAGGCTCTGGTTAATAGCCACGGTGACCTCCCCCAGGGTAATTTCTAGTGGTTGCAAATTGCCGGGGCTATAATCTTCAATGGCAGTGCCCGGATTTGCATATATTGTAGAGAAATGTTGTTCCCACTGTTGGCTTGAAATGGTGCAACTTATTGGGGATAACTGATTACCCATGTCCCGCATCTTTCTTACAGCAGGCCAAAAGGTAGCACCATTCACCACAGCAGCGGAAACAGTTAATTCCTCCCAATGTTCTGCCAATATAGCAGCCTTCCTTGCCCCCATAGCTGTTTTATAATTTTGTCTGGCAGCCCGTACCTCTATTTGACATCTAGGTTTAGAGTTTAGAGCCCTACGGAGAGCCTTGTTTGCTACTGAACAGCGACTATCAAACCACCTTGGCTCATAATTAATCCTTTTGTTGGGGACACTTAAAAGGGTCTTTATAATTTTGCAAAGATTAACAAAATCTTTAACTATCCTCTGATGGTTCCCATCAGAAAGTGAACAAGAATCAACTATGGGTCGATGGTTACTTGTAATTGCATTCACAATACAGCCACTCTCCACCCCCCTCCATTTCAGCCTTAGATTATTGGTTGAGGGCGTAATATCCCTGGCTCCAGGGGTACAAACAGAAGCATTGGAGGATCCTAATCTAATGTTCACCTCCAGTGCATTATGGTCCCCAAAGGCGGTCTCCAGGACTCTAGCCATAGTGACTCTATCTATTAATTCTGCTGACATAAAAATATAGTCCACTGTGCTAGAAAAATCTCTGCCTCTAAAGGTTGGGGTGTAAGTAGATACATTGGTCTTACTTACATCCATTATGTCCATTAAGATATGTTCATTAATAAAACGTTCTAGTTCCCTACCCCGTTTAGTGGCCCTATCCATTTGTGTGTTGCCCTCTTTAGAGTTAGGAAACTTCGCGTTAAAATCCCCGGCTAGAATAATCCTATTGCTCGCACAGTTATTAGATAATTCAGCTATTTTTGATAGGTTTCCGAATAATTCTATATAATTCTTATTCGGAGTAGAATGGAAATCATTATTGTAGAAATTAATCAGGTACTAAGGAAGCCTGCGTGTGAACTCAATTATCTGAATATTTGCACTTTTAGTGGGTATTAATTTAATAGATCCCCCTATGGTTATCCTGAACCCTATCAATAAGCCTCCAATCGGGCGGCCAAAGACAGGCTTTTGAGCATTAATACTATAACAATGGAAGCCCTCTGTATCTACAGCAGAAGTAGCCCACGTCTCTTGCAGCAATATTATATCTTTTTCGGATAGAATGTTTAACCATTCCAAATCCGACACCCGCTGTTGGAGTCCTGCGACATTCCAACTAAGGATCCTGAGCTCAATGTTAGGTTGCTTTTTTAGGTGTTGTTTCCCAGGATTCGTGTACATGTCCAAGACTTTTTGGGAACTGCTTGGGTCTTGAGGCCCAAATACCACGGCCTCTTTACTGGTGCCACCTACTAACTCTTCCCTTGTCGTTGCCATCCTGTGACTAGTTGGACCTGAGGCTACACTAAGAACCTCCTCATCACAGGCATCTTTAGTCTTCATCACCTTACTCTCACTGCCCCATTTATCTCCCTCCAGTGTGATGTTTTGCAGCCCAGTCGGTGGTAGATGTCAATCAACCATCGCTAGGCGGCTAAATCTATTAAAGGTTGGGATCCCCCAATGGGCATCCCCACCTGTTATACTTCTTTGGGGATTTCTATGAGGATTTCTCCCCCACTCTCCCCAATTGTTGCCTGGGTCCCTCTGCCCCACCCGGCACCAGCCTCCATCAGAGCCATGGTCATGATAATCTGACCTAGCATGACTCCTGGGGGGATAGAAAAAGAGAGGTGCCTTGTCTCAATACCTTCACTATACCCCTCACTTTTCCAGGAGCAGATGTAGTCTACCGTGCGTGGGTCGTCGAAATTAATAATCACACAGTCACCCTGTGTTTTCTTTCTCTCATGGCCCACCCACGGTACTCTCCGGACTGTTAAGATTTTACTTGTGCAATATGGGGGTAGGGGCCTGTTGTTATTTAGCCAATGGTTGACCTTATTTAGTAGGGACCAGGTGGGTTCCTCTATATTATCTAATGTCTCTGGGACCCCCGTCATCACAACTACAAAGGGACCTGAACCTGGGGGCAGGTTAGCAGCGAATCTCTCCTTATTTCCTTTGTTCCCGTCCTTATTAGAACTCACGCCCTGCGACTTTGGTGGATTCCCTTGCGATTTTATGTTTACAGTGGGAAGGGTTGGTTTATTTACCACATCCTTGGTCACCAGTGATGGCTTGGGTTTGGTGATTGAGGCTACCACGGCTTTCTTTACAGGTTGGCCCAGTGGTTGGGGGGTACATGATTTAGCTGCCTCTACTATAGGTGCTACTTTTGTAAGGGGGCTTCTGACTAAGGTGCTTAATTCAATTAATTGTTTTTCTATGTTCCCCAATCTTGCATCTATAGTTGCCAAATGGGCGGTTATAAGTTCCCCAACTTTCATTATTAATTGGCTATTTGAGGAACAGTCTTTACATGTTATCCCCAAAGTGGGCAAATCCCCTGTGTGTTCCGAGCCTGTATTTACTTTCTTATTGCCCTTCTTTGGAGTATTAAGTCGACCTTTCCCCTGCTTTCTCTGTGGCAGAGGATTCCCCTTGGGTATAGATGTACTTAAGCCTTTGAGCTGTTTCTGTATGGCTCACTCCCTTAGTCCTCTCAGCGCTCTCGGGCTTGGAGTTGGCTCCTCCAATATGTGAGTAATAACTGGATCTACTACAAGAATGGGATTCGCAGCCACCAATTCCGAGTCTACAGTCAGGATCGGGTCGGTAGCAGAGGCAAGTGTGGTATCCGTCATAAAAGTAGGTAATAACTCTGACTCCAGAATAGGGTTCGAAACCTGAACCGGGCTCACAGCAGGGATCGAATCGGTTACCAAATCCAGTTCTATATTAAAATTATCAGTCAAATATAAGTTTGGGGATTTTTCCAAGCTTAGCTGCGAATCAGAGAGTGACTGTGTTGCTGACAGATCAACTATATTAGGCATTCTATGGATTTCCACTCTAACTCCGGGCATAGCACCAGTGTCAGTATCCCGGTTTGGAGTTTTGGCTGAGGAAATTAGGCCCAGTGATGAGCGTTTTGCCTGTGCCAAATCTAAAGAAACTCTACTTTCCAAAAGGGAGATTCCATGATCTATGGCCTCATTCGCCCTTGTAATATAGTTATCAATTGGGCCGGTGACCTTAGCTCCTCCTGCCGCAGTCTTACTCCGACTGCCCCTTGTTGACATGATGGCCAATATCAGGAGCGATCACCCACTGGTAATAGATTGTACAAGGCAGATACTTATCTTGAGGTTCCTGTTTTAAGTACCAGGAATATGGAGTTTTCAGATAAAGAGGGTTGGGCCGTCCCGTCCTCCGTCGTCCCCAGACGGCCACAGACGGCCCGCCCTTTGCCCGGGCTTAGCCCTGGGCACTCCCGCGCGCTCCCGCGACGCGGGTGCTGACGATTAATTTATGCGCCTCCTGGCGCGCGTTGGCAGTGACTGCGCCGCAAGGGAGCTTGGGAGTTGTAGTATCCCGGCTCCCCTCGGTTCTCCCCACACAGCGGCCGTGCAGCAGTGTAAATGCAGCGGCGGCGGAGAAAGACCGGGCGGTCGCAGCGCAACTGCTTGTGGTTTCCGCCTCCTCCCTGGTGCACACGGGTCAGCTCCTTTCACAGAAGGTCGGCACTCGGGACTTCAGAGGGCACTGGTAGGTCTCCCTGCTCCCCGGCGCTGACGATTAATTTATGCGCCTCCTGGCGCGCGTTGGCAGTGACTGCGCCGCAAGGGAGCTTGGGAGTTGTAGTATCCCGGCTCCCCTCGGTTCTCCCCACACAGCGGCCGTGCAGCAGTGGAAATGCAGCGGCGGCGGAGAAGGACCGGGTGGTCGCAGCGCAACTGCTTGTGGTTTCCGCCTCCTCCCTGGTGCACACGGGTCAGCTCCTTTCACGGAAGGTCGGCACTCGGGACTTCAGAGGGCACTGGTAGGTCTCCCTGTCAGTACAGCGAACTACACAGTACACAAAGAGTTATCCGTACCATACGTAAGCGATCTAAGAAAGATGGCGGGGATCAGTCTTTGGCATGGGATATGGGCCAAAGACAAGACTACATTTTGATCTTGGACAGTCTTGGACAGTCTGGTCCTCCAGGATTATAGCAAAAGTGATCTGAAGTTAAGATATATGAATGCTAGGGAATGCATAAGAGGGGTCGAAGTTAGCTAAAAAAAAGTGTTGTCTCTTATTGCGAACGTCCATTTATAAGGGTCATTCAATTATATCTTACGCAGGTAAGAAATATCCAACACAGATTTTATCTAACGAGGCTTAGGCTTGGCACACTTCACTATATTATTGCATTCCCTGAAATAGAAAAGTGGTGCTACAAACTTCCAAATTGTCCGGGTGATGGTAAGTCCCCCGAATCTACACTGAATTTTTGACTCTTTTGTAACTTTTATAAGAATACTTGAAAATTAGTTTTAAAACCTTAATTTTTATCTAATATGCTTTTCCATTAAAAACATGTTTTTAATTTGTATCTGGTCTGGAAAATGAGAAAATGACAAATGCAGTCATCTCGTTTATATTAATGCAATAAGAAGAAGGAAAATGTATTCACATTTGGATGCATTGATATATGAAAATCGAGACGAGTGTATGTAGTTACGATATGTACCGCACACTGGGACATACAATAGCACAATGCACTTTATGTGATGGAACGCCCCATCAATCAATGCTGCGCCTTTTTCTTTATCCTATTGTTGTTTTATAGGGATATTCATTTTATATCACAATGCACTTTACGTACCTATTAATACAGGTCACTTTGATTGTTTGTATTGCGTATGCATGACCACAGGGGGTGGAGACAGCATTGCGCAAGGGAGACTGGCCCTATTCAGGTGCAAGGAAATCTCCTCCCACTACTCTAAATGCAACCAAGCCCTATTCAGCTCAGCTCTGATTCATCCAGGAAGGACCAGGCACACCTCACCCCCCCCCCCCCCAGTGGCTGTCTACAGTGAATGCACATTCCTCGCCCCTCGCACTCCAAAACCAGACAGTCAATACACAAACAGGCAGAGGCATACAGTATGGTTAAACAAGAAAATGCTTACTTTCCAAAACTGGTATTTTCAAACACATGATTTAACACCCATCTGTACTAAAAGATGTGTTTTTAAATTCTGAGTTCAGAGAGCCTAAACTTTATTTCTCTTTATTATCCCAATGGTAAGTTATACTTGTAAGATGTTACACATTATTTCACATTATATCCAATGGAACAGTTAGCTTTTCAATAGTGAAAAACAAAAATGGCAGTATTTCACTATCAGGACATGTCACACCCAACAGTACATGTCCTACCTTAACATACACTGTACCCTGCCCATGGGGGTACCTTGGGCCTACCATGGGGGTCTCTTACATGTAAGTAAAGGGAATGTTAGAGCCTGGCAAAGATGTTAACAAACTATACACAGACACTACAGTGGCAAGGTCTGAGATACCCTTTCAGGGCTACTCATGTGGTTGACACAGTCAGTGCTGCATGCCCACTAGTAGCATTTGATTTACAGGCCCTGGCATGCTCAGTGCACTTTCCTAGGAACTTCCCAGTAAATCAAATATGCCAGTCATGGATAACCAATCATGTTCATAATTTACAGACAGCATATGCACTTTAATACTGATTAGCAGTGGTAAAGTGCCCAGAGTCTTATGCCAACAACAAGGGGTCAGGAAGAAATAGGAGGAAGAAACAAAAGGTTTGGGGATAATCCGGCAAAAATGACCAAGTCCAACAATGACACTAACCACCCTCATCAGATTCTTCATTGTGGGACAACACTCATCAAGGCATTGATTTGGACCAGTTGCTGTCATGTTGTTTTTCTTCTGTTTTTAAGTAATTAATATCTCACTGTTCATCAAACGAATATGCTGATTTCTATTGTGAAAATTTGAAATATATTTCTGTAAAGTATTGGCAGTGATATGTGTTAATACATGATGTGTAATGTATATTCAGTAAAAAAAACTGGAAAGACCTTTTGCCTGAACTAATGCTCCTGTGGGTAGTGGGCATCCAGAGGCACCAACGGTGATAAGCTCCTGGTGTGAGTGAGTGCTCCCCTTGTGTGAGGGATATTGCTAAACACAGAAGATCAGAGACAGCTCGGAAAAGAGAGAGGGAATGAAAGGCATGGACAGGGGCTCACTAATGAACAATTCAGTTTACCAGGCACAAGGCTATTCCTGTAAGCATAAGAAAATCGGGATCAGTGTGGGGACATTACTACATTACTACTTCTAAATCTATTCATACTATTTTATGTTTCTATCATTCTGCAGTGATCAAGTGTAAGTCTTTTGTTCCCTGTCACACGATAAAAACCAATAAGAAGATATTTATTTAAAAAAAAAACTTTACTACAAACCCACAGCAGGACTGTGATTTATTGTCATGTGTGGTACGTAATTCTGACTTTTGGGACCATTGTATTTTTCCCTGGTGGTACTTCTTTTCCCATTCTTGTAAATGCAAATGAGAAACCACGGGGCATATTATCAAGGACTGGTGTTAAAATTATCGCCGTTTTATCGGCAGGAAACTGCAGATAAAACGGCGATAATGGGCTTGATAATACACCCTTGTTAATTCCCATAGAAGCCCATGTTAACATCAGAACATGGGCTTCTATGGGAATTAACAAGGGCGTATTATCAAGCCCATTATCGCCGTTTTATCAGCAGTTTCCTGCCGATAAAACGGCGATAATTTTAACACCGGTCCTTGATAATATGCCCCCACATGTCTTAGAAGTGCAGTTGGCAAAAAGGCAAGACTGGCTGAATGTTTGACACATCCATGAAGCTACTTGACATTTTATGGCTAGAACTGAGGAGTGAGAAGCTGCAACCTCCAAATCAGTAATTAAGAGGGTGGTTCTTTCATAAATATGGGGCATATTAGCAAGAACCTCATTAAAATTATCGCAATTTTAGCGGCAGTTTCCTGCCGCTAAGACAGCGATAATGGGCTTGCTAATATGCGTTATAGAATAACAATAGAAGCCCAGGTTAGATGTGCAGGACATCTAACCTGGGCTTCTAATTCCATAACACATATTAGCAAGCCCATTATCGCCGTTTTAGCGGATGTTTCCTGCTGCTAAAACAGCGATAATTTTAATGAGGATCTTGCTAATATGCCCCTTGGAGAACGTAAATTTGACCAGCATACACAATGGTATTTCTAGAGAAAATAAACCCTAGATTGTACATCCAATTGCAGTAGAAGCATAACCTAATAAAAATAGGTATGTTTTAGTTATCTTCCTCAATAGAAACAACTGCTCATTGAGTTGTAGATATTCTGCTACGCCCTTCTGCGAAACTTGTTTAGGGTTTATCTTCGATGGTAGGTATAACACCCTTCTCCTTGAAATACAAGCCATCTTAAGGCAAAAAGCTTAAGCATATTTTTCCAGAAAGTGCCTTTAGGTTATGGCATTCCATTTTGTCAGCCTTTAGGACAACCTTGTCTGATGATTAGTTCCAAAAAAGAGTTAAAGCGTGTATTGTTTCAGTGTCCCTTCTTCCCTTGCATAGCTCACTAAGAGCTTGCATACTGACTCAAACAGAGAAACTCTCCATCTGAGATGCAACTAGTATTTTTGTACTTTTTAATTTTTTTTATTCCCTTTGTAATGAATGCCAGTCTTTCTCACCTATATAGTTATTTTGGTGGTACTGTGGGTTTTTTCTTTACACCATGTGCCTGATTTAGAGTCGATGGTTGGGTTATCCTGTCACAAACATGACAGATAATCCCTCAACCTTATAAAACACGTGTAATAAGGCAAACAAAATTTCTGTCAAATTTGTAACTGAGTAACTCATCAGCCAAACTCTAAACCCAGACCATTGTTGTCTAGTTTATTTTACTTACATCAAATGATAATACTCTGTAGGTATCACTTATATCATATGTATATGCTTGCTGCCAGATTTACATAAAACATTTGGTGTATTATTTATCTGTGGTTACCCCTTCCCCGTATCAAATACATTTTAGTTTCATCATTGTGCATTGTTTTGCTCCTGTGGTTGGCAGTGGGGGAAATCTTACACAAATTGTGTGACCAAATAGTGTGAATCTGGTTTCTCATCTTCATTTATGAGTATGGGTAAACAAATTCCACCAGGAAGAAATAAAATGCTCCCAAAAGTCACAATTGCTTGTCACACATGACAAAAGATCACTGCCCTGCTACGGGTTTGTAGTAACGATTTGTTTTATAAATCTCTTCTTATTTATGTTTCATCATGTTACAGGGAACACATCACAAACTTGATCTCTGCAGAATGATAGAAACATATAATAGTATAAATAGATTGAGAAGTACAAATGTAGTAATGTCCCCACATTGATCCAGATTTTCTTATGTTTACAGTGATAGCCTTGCATTTTTGCTGGTGTGCAATCTGCACATGAATGTGGCACCATAACCGTAATCCGATCCTTAATGTCTTCAATTATTATTATCAAATCATCCTGATGTAATGTCTCTACTAATGTCTCTACTACCCTATGGTCTTTATTCATGCTATAAAGGACTATAAATAAATAAATACATGTTCTAAAATAATTCTGGTGATGATCTAAGTCATTGTACTCTTGTGCTTCTTGGTCTTAATGAGGAATGATGAGACAAATAAAAGACAATATTAATATTTGTGTTCTTAATAATGGTATCATTGTATGTTTTTTCCATTTCTAGTGCCTCACCACCCATGCAAAATTAATAATGGCCATTGCAGTCACTTGTGCCTGCTGTCGCCCAGCAAAACCTACACATGTGCCTGCCCGACTAACTTCTACCTCGCTGCTGATAATAAAACCTGCTTGTCCAACTGCACAGCAAGTCAGGTAAGTAAATTAGAGGCTCTCTGCTAGCTGTGATACTGTTTTAGTAATAGTATGACAACAATATTGAACAGTTCAGGATTATTCAAATATTTATTTTGTAGTTTTGTGAAAATTAAGAATACAGATAAACACTTTTCATTTAATACATTTGTTCTAAAAACATGAATTACCAACATTGGTGTCTCAATTATCCGAGACACACATTTACAAAAATATACATTTAACTCTCAATTCGAAGCAAATGAACAAAGTTGTTCACTGATCTCAAAAAGCCTTGTTTGCATTGCTGTTTGCACATGCGAGTCTGACATTTACAAATCCAAATGATGTTTGAAATACATAAAGGTCATTTTCGAGTAAATTTCCACCTGGGTTTGAGAATAGAACGTTCTAGGGTGAGGATGGCTTGGAGCTTTGTGAGTATTAAATCATTTGTCGACCCCTTTCACTCACTCCCTGGGATCAGTTGCAGATTTACTAATATCAGGAGCAGAAGTAAACAAGTTTTCATGATGGTAAAGAGAAAAAACACCTCCCTTCTCTTCTCCTCTTCTTTAACCGCTTCCGCGCTGCGCCGATTCCGCCCCTGTGCTGGACATTCCAGAACAGGGCGCGATCGTGACGGAACCGTTCCGTCATCAGCACAGCTCAGCCGTGACTGATGACGGAACGGTTCCGTCACAAGCATGGAAGAGGTTACACAATCCCCACCAACTATTCAAACAACCGTCTAGTTCCTACATGTATAGGAATCTCACCCTCACTGGCCCTCTCTAGCAGACCACCTGCCTTAATCGTTAATCAAAACAGTGCTTTTCATATCTACACCTCCTCAGAAAATGAAAATTTTCCATTTCTCCCTTGGACTGCTGAAGAAGGTCAAATTCCCATATCTTCACAGTGGCAATTTACTGCCGAATGGTCTCTCCATACCAACTCTAAAACAACAAACATTCTCTACCAGGTATTCTACTTAAAATCTCCAAGACTATGGATTTTTCAACCTAAAATGATCACATTCATTCCTAACCTACTAGCTTTCTGGAAAGATCTGAATACTTGTCACTTCAAAGTATATTGGCAAGACTAACTTGATTACATTTCGTTGTAGGACATGCCCGCACACATTTAGACTCATTCACAGCCATGCATTCACAAATGTGTTCATACACACCCGTTCATAACACTCACTCGGAACAAATTCATACATTAACGCATGCACCAGGGATTCAAAAACATAAAACTTGCCTGGCCAGCAGCTCCTGAGGAACAAAGCCTCAGAAGTCCCAAGAGGGTTGGGAATGCTCCTTTCTCTCATTGGTTGCCCTTAGCAGTGGGATGGGGTCAGTGTAAGGTACTGATCTCAACCCACCCTGTGATGAGATGTGATTGATTGACACTTGGCCCAGGGCACTTGAGGCCTTAAAACTGAAGCACCCAGGTCTGAGGCAATCTGTGATGCTCCCTCTCATCACATGAGGAAGGCCTCAAAGCACTTTTTCCAGGCTGAGTAGGTCATGCCCACAGGGCTCTGAAATCCTCAGCCTGGCAAAGTTTAGCTTAGATTACCAGTAGCCTGGTAATTTAGAGTATGTCTAGCTCCTGCCTGCCTGGCCTGAACAAGAAGAGTGTCTGTCAGGTTGACCTTTGTGCAGCCTGGCAGACACTCTCCTTTTCCTGAAAAAGGTGAAGAGTGTGTGGCTCTCTTTCCTGGATACATGGGCCAAGGCTGACAGGTGCCCTGCTGTAGTACAGAAGCTGATATTGAAGAAAACACATTGTATCATTGAGCAGAATGCTTTGGCTAACAATTTGCTAATAATTGAGATGTTGAAAACAAAGAAACAGCATTTACACACTGTCTTTCACCTGGAGTAGATATAGCTAGCAATAGAGGAAATAGTGCTCTGGTATTTCATGCAAAATCATAGTGCAAATGAAAACTCATTAACATTTAAAACTTCTCTCTGCACAGTATGTAAACTGTTCCCTAGGTCATATTTAGAGCCAGAACAAGCACACAGCGTTTACTGCACGTTATTCTGTAGCTTACATACACAAGTGCCCTAAATTGTAAAGTAATCTAATGATTTTTACCTATTTAACACTATAGGCTGGCAGGTCAAGGCAAGGCTGGTCTTATACAGGACGGGGTAATACCTTCCAGAGCTGAGATTCAAATATAAAAAGGCAAACTTTGGGGGCGGGAGTTTTATATAGCGCAAACTAGACCCAAAGGTATCGGAGTGCTTCACATGAGCACCAGCTGCGTTACAGGCGGACACATTATTTTTGTTAGACTCAGGGAGATTAACTGATTTGCCCAGAAACACAGGATGTTGAGCGTCACTGCGGAAACTCGAACCCGGCTCCCAGCTTTGAGGTTGACAGCCCTCGCCGTTATGCCATATCCTCTCCACTCCAATCACAGGTCATGGAATACCCCCTTGAAAATCAGGGCCCCTCCAGACTGCCAGATGTGCATTCAATTAAAAAATGGTTTGTATTACTCCAGTGCAGAGTTGCCCAAACTATAGATTACAACCCACTCGTGAGTCAGGAGACGATTTTTGGTGGGTTGCAAAAGTTCAAGCAATAAATGAAGATGCCTTTAAATTCTACATTTATCTTACCACATTTACTGCTCTTCAAAGACACTGGTTAAATGTCAGGCTGTCTTATGACAAATTGCTATTGATTTTTTAACCTGGGGATTGGCGTTTACAAACCCCTCTCACTTTGCAGACAAAGAAAAGTAAAGTGGATTATGTGACTATCTTGCTGGGGTATATGAAGTGTGAAAGGAAAAGCCATAGGTGATTTTTTTTCGTAACAGAAAACTAAATTTAATTATCAGTAAATGAACTGTTCACATTCAGCAGTAAGGAAAGCAAAAATGAAGCCTTTTTTGTAATTCTAAAGTGTGATGGAAAAAAATATTTTAATAGCACCAGAGCAAACCAAGACACTTTACTTGATGATGCACAAATAGCAAATGTTCGCTGAAAGCAAATTTCCACATGTTATCTTGTGTGTGCAGTATAGTTTTATCAATAAAACTGTATGTCTGTGCAAAGCTAGTGGCAATTTCAATGGAAATGTGCTGTCTGTAAATGAAAATAATCTGCCACAGGAAGTTTTAGTTGCATAAAAAAATTGTAGGTCAAATTTATGAGGGCTTTAGGTCCTGTTTGCGCCACACAACGTGGTACAATCACGACACAAACCTCTCAGTCATATTTCTGAAGCCATGCAAAGCCACACTGCGTGGCATTGAATGGCTTCACAGATATGAAGTAAAGCAACGCTGTGAAAATCACTGTGTTGCCTTATGCTGAGCAAGGGAGGCGTTCCTTGGACATTGTTGTGGGACCCACGCAACTCCCATTTCTTTTAATTCATCCCCAGATTTAAAAGGACTTATGAACCTGGGAATGCGTCAAAATCTTACACCCCCCCTAAGTGAGGTGTAACAAGGAGAAATATCTTTATTTCTCCTCGTTTCTTTTCTCTTTCCAACATAGAGAGGGGAAAATGCCTCTCCAGATTGTTTTTGTGCAGGACGGTGCCCCTTCCAGCAAAAAACAATCCTTCATGCAACCGAGGCACCCTTGCACCATGGTGCAAGGGTGCCTGCATTGCCTCTTTGGTGCTGAAAAGGCACCAGCATAGGGAAGAAGTACAGAAATACACCGTATTGGATAAATATGGTGCATCCCCCGCCCCCTTCACAGTGCAGCAAGGTAACGTGCTGTGCTGTCCTGCCCCACATCTCCCATAAATGTGACCGTTTGTGTCTCATGTCCATTAGAGCTAGGTGAGTTGCAAACGTTTGTTGTACTAAAAAATGGGTGGTGTTTCTAACTGCTCAAGTGTGTTTGCCAAGGTTACTGCCCAAAGGACCCTTGACGTGATAAATTTGCTACCTCTCCAAGGTAAATTGATCTGAAATTCTTTAAAACTTGGTCTTGCTTCACTTTTTTTTTATTACGTAGAAAAGAAAAATGCATGCATTTCAACCACCTGCCATCTCTCGAAAGCAAACGTTACTTTAGCTAACTATTATGCATTATTATGAGTGTAAAAATATTGTTATGTGCATAGTACAGTGCATATCTTGGCTATAATTTGTTCAGAGATACCTCTTGAAGAATCAGCCACTCTGAGAAATACTTTGCCTCTGACAGGCGCCTGAGCTTAACATTTTTAGTTACTAGTGTCATCGAGTTACATATGTCTGCCTCGGGACCTGATCCAATTACATATGTAATATAATGGGCAAACAGAGAATAACATGACTGTTTTATATAGATTGATCATTATTTTATATTATTATAAATGGCTCATTATTACATTATGTGGACCACACTCTAGACATTTCCACGACTTCGCTTTTCTTACAGTTTCTGATGTGTAGGTAATAAAACTTGATGCAAAGGCAACTGTAAGGTCGTGTCACACCTGGGGGCGCAATGAAGCACAGTTTAAATGGATGTTCAGTGCTCTTTTCCCATAGGGCCTGAATTTTCCATACATAACTAAAATCCATCCAACTGCCCACGTGATGAGAACGCGTTTAATATTTCAACCATACCGGTACTCGAACTGAGAAAGTCTCTGTGCTCCTGCAAGCAGACTCTTTAGGGAAGTTATTTTATAAAACACTTGCTATAATAATAATAGCGATTGGCCTTGAAGATACAATCATAATACAAAGCGCACAGTCTCGAGGCACCCAGTGGGTCTCAGCGTTCAGTTGATCACTTCTAATAAATGATGTTCATATTTGGTTCAACATTTTAGAATGCATCAAAATCGTGGTACACATTTTATGCCTTCGCCTATGTCATGCTTCCACATGTATATCCATTCAGAGTTCTCGAAACGTTTGAAGGACAGAAATGTAAGACAATAGCCAGCAGGTGCTAGCCAGTGTAATAGAAAATCATTTGTTCTGCAAAGTCGCCACAATGACACCATGTAGCCAGGCATCCCCCTGGAAATGCAAAGCCTTCGAAATCTAGGACACCTTAAATCTCTGAAAATATTCCCTTCAGGTTTACGGTCTTTTTTTTCAAAACCCCTCACCTTTTCGCTCTCTCATTTTAAATAGCAGACATTTCCAACTAAAATACCTAACAAAGGCTTCTTACATGCCGATCGACGAAGTTGCTGTGCATTTTTGTGAATCTCAAATCCGTCAGCCTCATGTACAATGCTGTGCCATATGAAGAAAGTTGTAACTTAGGGGCATATTCACAAGAACGGGTGATAACTACAGCAAGAGTAGCGTAACACAACTTTCAACATCGCAGCCTATCATGGGAAAATAACCCTGTGTCAATGTGGAATTCACAACAAGGCAGTAGCATGCGATAGATATCAGATAACGCAGCAAATGTAAGCGTGAAAATAAACACCACGTTGCAAAAATTAGATACGCGAACTCAAAAAAATGATGAGGCCAACCAGGGGACACAAAGTAGGGAAAACAAGCCACAGGCCTGCTAATCCCATGCATCTGGCGGGACAATGCACCATAAAAACCCAGTGAAAAGTACATCAGAAACAAGCTAAAGCACGTAGCAACATGGATGCACCCTGACCCAGCGCAGAGGCCTACTCGAACCCCACAACCCCCACAGACCACCAGCAAGGAACAACGGGGTCGGGGAAGGCCAAGGAGAAGAGGGAGAGTAAAATGGGGTGCAGACCGCAGGAAAACATGACCAGCGTCACAGAGGTGACAGAACACTACCAGCAACTGACCCACAAGCAGACCACCTGGAATGCAGTAGGAGTACCATGGAGGCCAATCCAGGAGGCCAATAGGCGAAGGCATGACGTGACAACCTAAACCAGGCACCGACCCGCTGCCAACAAGAAGGCAGCAACGGCAACAGGAGGTGACAGTCCAGCACCACCGAAGGAGCTGGAGGAAACCCAGCCCACTGTCATCAGTGTGGAGACGGTGCATAGAGTAGGGAGTACAGACACAGCTCAAGAGGGCCAGGCTCAACAACGACAGGGAATGCAACGAACAGGGCCTGGGGGGACGGGGGGAGATGGGCACACATGTACAACGAGGCGCCCCACACTGCACACCCACAAACACCCAGGATCATGTCCCAGATCTCCTTGGCACACTGCAGCACACACACATAGCACAAACAGCACACCCACATTGACGACACCGTGGAATTACGCGCATAGCCGACACTGCAGAACAGAGGACACAACTGGCTCCGCACAGGCGCAGAAACATGCCCACGACAGCTGACAGAGCCAGTAACAGTGAAATGGTAATATACACGTACAACCTCACATTTGTCATGTAGTCCAAATGTACACATACCCGCAGACGAATCCAGCGCCCCCTGTCACAATGTACACTGCCATACAGTTTTCATGCAAACATATATGCCAACACAAAGGCAACACGCACCTCCCCTTCACATCGCAGTGGGGCACACAATACCTGCAGCAGAGTACATACTTCAATGCACCTGTTGACACTGACACCCTACAACAGCTCATGGATATCCCTTGCAACCCCCCACCAGGACCCGGACAGCCAAGCTACTGAGAGGAGAACACTGAGTCTGCAACAGACCACACAGCAGGAAGCACCCGCAGGCACAGCTGGCTCACGACACTTCACCAACCCACACATGGCACCCCAATGGCATGTTTCAGCATACCAAAAGGAGGTGGCCCAATAGGTGTGGGTGGGGGGCCGAACCCATGGAATGCGAACCAGGACACATACGTAGGGGTCTATCCCCCTACAGGGCCCTTCCACACTTCACTAAGGAGACCCATGCTGCCATAGAGACACATGCAGATGCAGATGCACAGCACAGAACCACGCCCAGGGGCACACAATTAGCAGTCACACACCAATGTTGGCTGTGCCTACGAAGGCCCTGGACACTCCCCTCACAAATGGAGTGGGTGATGACAAAGCTACATGTCCAAGCCCCAACCCGCTGCCTCCGGTGACATGTCTGCATCCGTGGTACACCGCACAATATAAAGTCGTAGGGCCGAGGGCCCACATGCATTCTACAAGACCACAGGGACACATGCAAAGATCATGTATAACTGGCTATGGGCACATGCCCTCTATTGGCAGGGCCACGTGTACAGTGACACCTGTGCTGGATGTTTGTGGGGTGAGTGTAAGCCAACCTGCACGGAATGTCTGGTGTTGGCAACCACTTGGACATTGGACACCAGTGCAACGCAAACAGAAAACACATGCAATACAGAGTCAACAGATGAGCAACATGAGGTGAGCCGGATAAAGTCCAGAGGACAGCCAAAATGCAAACAGAAGTGTCCGTGAGTAGCAGTGCACTGGGCTGTGGACACTAGAGATGAGCGCACTCATGTGCAGAAAAAGTTTTGGATTGTGTCCCTTCAATATATTCCTGATGCAGATGCAGTGGGGTGTGTCAGACCTGCATTATCTTCCTCATCAATGTCTCAGGGCTCCCACACTGTCTGAGGTGACATACCTGCGCAACCACTCCACAGCACAAAACACAATCAGCTAAGGACAATAGCCTGTGGTGCACTGAGTCACTGGCCCCCGGAGTGCTGAGCAGGGAATCAGGCTGATGATGGAATCCACGGCATGCCTGAGCAACCACAAAGTCTGTCAGGTCCACCGCTTCGACTCTGGCAGATGGCCTTTGGAGGTGGTTCTTGCGGTGGTGGCATGTGCCTCCTGAGGTGATGGGTCATCCTGGCCGGTCAAGATCGCTTTGGTGTGTGAGTTTTGGTGGGACGCATTTGGGCCCAGAGGCTGCCTACAGCGCAAGGCCACAGAGTCATGGTGTTGATGAGCCCAAGGCCCACACCTCAGGGGCCAGCCTATGTCTCCGGAGAAGGGGTCCCGGACTTGACCAACACAGAGTTAGTGGCCGCGCGTGCGCTAGGTGGCGCACTAGCATGATGGCCGCACCACTGTGAGGCTCCTGCAGCCCGGGACATTAATCCTCTTAATTATCCTGCTGTTAGTCCCGACGGACATCTGTAACTTGCCCAGCAGACGAAGGAACCCACCAGGCATAATCGCTGAAACTCTAGAGTGGCTGTGACCTGTCTTGCCCATGTGGTGGTGAGAGTAAGATCTGCCCGGAGTGCGGCGTGGTGGCGTGCGTGGTGCTGCTGGGAGTCCGAGAACCACTGGAGATCGAGGCTGGGCTGTGGCCGTGTAGGCCTGAAGACGACGTAAGCATAGCTGGAGGAAACGGACCCGCGAGTGGTATGCTGCCCGGGATCGGAGCGGAACTGGCAGAACAAGGCACCCGGGACATGCCAGCGAGGAACATTTGCAGCCGGTGTACATAAACGGAGGCAAGTGGGGGGAGCGGAAGAACCGTGGCAGCCCTGATGAGCAGCAGCGGCAATTGTAGCTGGGCCGCGCTACCTGCGGTGAGAGGTGCTGCGGTGAGAGGTGCTCTGACGGGAGGTGTGGGGGCCCTGAGACATGCTCAGTTTCGTGGCAGCATTGAAGTTCAGCAGGAAGACGTCTGCTGCGGTGCCTCCCCTGCCCCAATACAGAAGACCTGGACGAGTGCTGCTGGTGCCATTGAGCAGCTCCGCCATCGCTCCAGTGATGAGGGAGTGGAGTTGCTGTTGGACGCTACAGCCCTCCGCAGGAAAGCACATTTGTGAACTGTCCACAGGAAAGACCACCTTGGCGCCCTTCTCCATCCAGGAGTGGCGCGATCACCATTTTGAATTACGGCTGGCTGGGCAGCATTAGGGTGTGGCGCACTGCTGTGGAGAGTTCCCCTGGCTGTAGTTTAACCCCCACTGAGGATACAAGGTACGGGTGGCTGCGCAAGGGACAGGAGCGCTGCAAACTGCCCACGATGTCGCTAAACCGTCCTGCCCTCACCCTGCAGAAAGCGACGGCTGGGAGTGAGGCTGGACAACGGGCAGTCCTATGACGCGGCTGGATTGGTTCAACCATATAAATTGGTTTGGGCACGGGCAACAGCAGTGGCCACGGCACTATTTTGGCTTGCGTAAATCCCGATAGAATGGCACTATGGGGAAGCCGGACACAAGACAGCCAAAATTGACATTTGAAGCGAAACGTAACACACGCAATGTACAAGGAGATCGCGATACGGATGAAGGTGGAGAGGATCAAAGGGAAACAACGTCACCAGCTAATGACGTACAGAGTATACTGCAGGAAGTACGACAAGGGTTCGCTACCATAGTGGACAAAGTTGATCGTATGTCATCACGTATGGATGCAATTGCACATAAACTGGAGGGTCACAAAGATAGAATTAAGGAAACAGAAAGGAGAATTTCTGACTCGGAAGACACAACTTCTAGATATACCACGCAAATAGCTCACATGGACAAATTACTCAAGATCATAGCGTCCAAGAACGAGGACTTGGAAGCGCGCAGTCCGCGCAATAACATACGCGTCATAGGCATTCCAGAATCCACAAATACGGGGAAAATGGAAGAGTACATAGAGAAAATGCTAACAACTGCGATAGGGGCTGATTCTTTCTCGAACCAATTTATTGTGGAGCGGGCCCACAGTTCCCTTGGACCGCGACTGCCCCCGGTGCCCAACCGCGACCCATCATTGCGAGACTCTTGAATTATAGGGACCGCGATGTGGCCTTACGGGCGGCAAGAAACAAGCAGACCCTGTCCTATGAGGGAAATTCTTTTTCCATCTACCCGGACTTCACACCCATAGTCCAGGAGGAGAGGCGCAAGTTCCTGGATGTTAAAAAAAAACTAAGAAAAGCGCAAATTGATTATGTATTACTATACCCGGCGCGTCTTTGGGTCACGCATCAGGGCAAGCAACGGTTCTTTACAAAAACTCAACAGGTGAAATGCACATGACAGCCTCATGGCGGCTTCACAGCAGTCTGCATCAACGGGAGCCGAAGAAGACTCGCAGTGAAACATACTCTTATCCTGCCTACTGGGAACATTGTCTGGTATTGTATGGAGAATAGGGGGGTTAGAGAAGTTGGAAGCACAAAGCACGAATGCATGACATCATGTTGGGATTATGGTGCTAGAACTATCGTATACCAGGCACCCCCAACCCTCTTAGAGCCTGTTGGCACCATCTCACGGGGGCTCAAGGGGTGAGGGGTTTCTGTGACGCCAACTAGGAATGATCCCCAATGGGTTTTCCCCCCGGACTACAGGCTGCAGGAGGGTAATGGGACTTGTAGTGCTGGATTGGTTATTATGGTTTTTTTTGTTGATGGGTCTGGCAAGGGTGGGGGAGAGGGACTTTACTACTGGCAAGTTGGGGCTGCTTCAGTGGGAGGGGGGTGGTGGGGGAAAGTTCTGTCTGATATGGTGTACACGTATTGTGCATCGGGACTCTGCGATTACTGTTGTGGTTGGGTTGAACACAAGGGCTTTGGGAGCTGATTCAGATTTCATCTTGTGACATGGTGCATGGGAAACGCAGCGCACAATGGGTTGCATGTGTCAGGGTACTACATAGGAAACTGGAATGGCGATGGCAGAGGTGGGGACACTGAATGTTATCACTTGAAACGTCAGAGGACTGGGGGACTCCAGGAAGCGTAGCTAGATCTTGGCATACCTGGACAGGCATAAAACACACATAGCACTGTTACAGGAGACGAACTTCCCTCCCCAGTGGACACACAACTTCGCTATTAGATGGGCGGAGCATAGAATCTTCTCCTCATACTCGTCCTATGCGAGAGGTACAGCGATACTTATAAAAAAACGAGTGCCATTCCACCCAGCGGGTGAGAACTGCGACCCCCATGGATGATATTATCTGGTATGGGGGAGACTGGGGACGGTGTTCATCACCTTGGTCTGCTGTTATGGGCCGAACGTTGATGATCCGGATATTTACACCACACTGTGGGCCAGGATTTTTGAAGTGGGGTCTGGCCACATCATCTTGGGGGGGCGACTTTAATGTAACGTACAATCCACCCTTAGACAGATCTCACCCAGCCCCACATCACTACACTAGAGCACGCGATAACCGACAGGACATTATCTCCACTTATCAACTGATAGATGCATGGCGACACTTGCACCCAGTACAGCGGGAAGGAACAAACTATGCGGCACAAGAAGCTTCATGGGCGAGGCTAGACTGCTTGCTCCTATTCAGGGGACTGGGACCTGCGGTCACCCGTGTGCAACACTTAGCGAGAACATATTCAGATCACGCCCCGGTAGCACTTGCTCTCTCTTGCACTGAATTTGAAGCGCCACGCAAAGTTTGGCGAATGTATGCACCCAGTTTGATGGACACAGTTTTTGAGGAAGAATTGAGGGAGGAGATACAAGATTTTTTTGTTCATAATAGAGGTTCAGTGGACACGATGGAGATTATATGGGAGGCATTTAAGGTCACACTAAGCGTTTTTTGTATATCAAAGGGGGCAGGGGTGCTCAGGGATATCCTCAGCACACTACGCACACTAGAGATCAGGCTTAAAACACTAGAGACAGAGATGGCTGTAAGCCAGAGCCACTCGGTTCTGACAAGGTTTCGGGAAACACTCACTGAGTATATGGACACAGCACAACGGGAGACTAGATTTAGAGGGAGGTACTGGATGGCCAGATGTTATGGAGAGGGGGAAAGGCCGGGTAGGGCCTTAGCACAGCTAGTCCGACGGCCTCGCCACTTGGGTCATGTTATAGAACTCGAAGAGCTGCATGGGGTGGTATGTCACGACACAGCAAATATATTAAACGGTTTCACGCAACATTATTCACAGCTTTACTCCTCACAACGCACAGGTGTTCTAGACTTAGACAGCTACCTAGGGGATGTCTCACTGGCTTGGCTGAGCCATGTACAACGCACCTTTTTGTGTGCGCCAATCGAGATAGACGAGATCCGCCAAACCATCATGGGGATTCAGTCAGGGAAAGCCGCAGGGACGGATTGAGTTCCGGTGGAATTCTACAAAGCATTCATAGATCTGATGGCCCCTATTCTGCGCGAGGTATATGAGGAACCACTGGAGGTGGGTGTTCTTCCCGCGTCCATGCGTGAGGCACTACTAATTTCATTACTTAAACCGGGGAAGACACCTCAACACTGTGATTCATATAGATCATTGTCTCTCCTCAACTGCGATGCCAAAATTCTGGCTAAAGTAGTCGCAAACCGACTAAGCCTCCTGATGGAACACTTGATCTTACCAGACCAATTGGGTTTTGTCCCCGGGAGGGCCACGCCCAACAACTTGCGAACCCTTTTTGCAATATTAAACAATGTCTCGTCTGACCTACCCCTGGTCGCGGTATTCTTAGATGCCACTAAAGCCTTTGATTCACTCGAATGGGATTATATCTTTGAAGTGATGGCGCGCATGGGGTTTCCACCCCTATTTCTGTCATGGATCAGATTACTGTATCAGGCACCAATCGCGATAAAGCACATAAATGGTCACACATCTCTGCCATTCAAAATTAGCAGAAGCACCCGGCAGGGGTGCCCGCTGTCCTCCTTACTATTCGCCATAGTGGTGGAGCCCTTAGCGGCAACATTGAGACAGCACCACAAGGAAAGAGCACTACAATGTAATTTGCGACAAATACTTATATCATTATACGCTGATGACATCACCCTGTACATACGTGACCCGCAGCAGAATTTAAATCCGATCCTTAGGGAGTTCATAGTGTTCGGGCAATTATCGGGAGTCCAGATAAACTGGGGCAAATCAAGCATATTCCCACTGATCACCGTTGCAGCTCCTTTCCCATTAGATTATCCACTGGAATGGTGCACTGAAGACCTGCGTTACCTGGGAATCCGAGTGACTAGGCATAGGGAGGAACTCATAAGGATAAACTATGGCACTGCCATAACCCGCATAAAGGAGAGTGTGTCTCGATGGATTACATTGCCCCTCTCAATGGCGGGACGAGCATCTCTTATTAAAATGGTCGTTCTTCCCCAGCTGCTCTACCTTTTTTAAACATTCCGTACTTCCCGGGAGCCTTTTTTTAAAGACATTAAGGTCGGAAAAGACGCGCCAGTTGTGGGGCGGCAAACAGCCAAGAGTGCAATGGGAGGTCCTTACACGACCATATTCACAGGGGGGATTTGGAGTCCCCAACTTTGAACTTTATTATAATTGTGCGCAGGCTCACTATGCATGGGTCTGGATTGCACAGCCGAGATACATGCCTCAGGTTGCGGCTGAGCACTGGTTGGCACACCCCGTTCCCATTGATGGTGCCTTACACGAAGTGACTCGCCCCAGAGAGCGCATGCCTACCACGGGCACGTGCATGGTCACAGCATGGCGGTGGATAGACCGTATGTTGAATACCACTTTGCTGTACTCCCCGCTGATGACGCTTACCTACTATACAGACATGCCCCTACTTCAAGAAACAATATTTCATAAGTTCAGAGAGCGTATTAATGTCCGTACTTGGGGGGACATGTATCAGGATGGACGTTTTCGCACAGCAGAACAAATACTGCAGGGCACACAACACACCTCACTTGACTTGTTTCTCTATACTCGTTTAAGACAGGGGATAAAATCTCTCACCCCAGACTTCCCAGCTGAACCGCAGACTTTGGCGCCGCTGCAAGTATTGCTGCAAAGTGTGGCGGCTAAGCGCCTAGTCTCGATGCTTTGTAGGATGGTATACTCACAGAGAGACCTGCCAGCCACAGCTTCCCGAGCCTGCTGGAGTACGGATCTGGGAATCGAAGTGACAGAAGAGCACTGTGAATTTTGCTGTTCGCAGACTGAAAAGGAATCAGCCAGCAGCAGACTCCGCATCCTACACTATAAATTCCTGCATAGGGTATATTACACTCCTGCTAGGCTGTTCAGGTACCGGCTGAGGGACTCCGACAGGTGCGAAAGATGTCATGCTTCTTGGGCGGGGTTTTTGCACCTAGCATGGGAATGCCCAGGAGTGAATGAGTATTGGGTGCAAGTTTTTGATGCTTTGACATTAATGATCAATGAACCACTCACGCCCACCCCACTGATGGCTCTACTGGGCTATGTTAAGCCACTGTGATCGATCCACCGCAAGTATATGGCTTTGGCGCTGCTGATGGCGAAGAGACCTGTGGCCTGCCGCTGGGGGAGGGGACGGGCACCCAAATTTAAGGACTGGTTGACCCACTTGGTGACTTGCCAGGAACGGCTTGTGACCTATGCTGAACTGCTGCCAAGTACCTCTCATCCCAGAGACATATGGGCCCAACTGACGTGTTACTTAATGACGCATCGACGGGCCCCAGAACAGTCTGGTTCGACCACCCCCCATGCTAACATAGCATGGGCATAGGAGACGCACACGCAACAAGGAGGGGGAGTGACTTAGGGTGTGGAACGTGCAAAAATGTTTGATCATAAGATATATATATAAGATGTAGATGTGGACGCTTTGATCTTGATACACTGTTTAAGTGCAACAACATGGGGATTCTGCTGAATGCACAGAGATATAACACCCTGTCTCTACAGTGAGTGAATACCAACTGTTACCTCTGACACAATATACATGTAACTGTATTGTCTGAAAGATTCATAAGAGCTACTGTAATCACAATGTACCAGTGAACATAATTAATGCTGCTGTTGATGCTATATGTTTGTACCCAAAACTCAATAAAAAGAATGCTTAAAAAAAAAAAAAGAGTCAGTGGCCCCGGATGCACTGCGGCCGGCACAAGCACCCAGCCATGGGACGGTGACTTGTGGTGCAGTCAGATGGACCATGGGACCTGAGCGGGTAACCATCATTGTCCGAGGTGTATGTTTCGGAGTGTTTCAGGGGACAGTGGAAGGTGTCCTCAAGGGCGAGACGCTGAAAGGTTTGATTTTATCAGTAAGCAGCAAATGTAGGAGTGGAATGCGACAGCCCGTTGGCACCACCAATTCTGTATCAGCTACATGGAGGTGAAAACTGCCCCCTAGTCCATAGGCTCAGACACCACCACGGTTCGACCAGAGAGTGTCCATGAATGTCAGGGAACAGACTTAGTGGCACCAAGGCTGAGTGGGAATGCAGACTGCGATGATGCCGGTACACTGATATGGACTTCGCCATTGCTGAATCATCATCATCCTACTGGATGGAAGTGTAGGCCGTAGGCAGCAGTCAGCAGTGGCCCGCAGCCATGTGTTTTGGCTCGCGATGCACAGCGCTAGTGACACCAGGGCAGTTATCGGTAGTGTACGAACACCTCCGTAACTATGATCCTTTTCTCTCCGCCAAGTTGCAAGGCAACATTCTCTTAGGCCTCTCCTTGCAAACAATGATGTGTAATCTGCATTTGAATACTTGATGTTATTTTCCAAATCTGTGGCCTACTTGAGCACAGCCTAGGCCGAGAGCAGTGTAGGCCAGAGGCAGCGGTCAGCACGGGCAATTCACCGAGTGTCACCGCCATAGGTTGGTAGCTACACCGGCCTATGTAGTTCAGGTGGCACCACATGTTCGGTCACCTCTGTGACTGTGACCCGGCTTTCGTCCGGACTGAGCTGCATCTTCCTCTTACTCCTCTCTGTGTGTCCACTGGTGTGGACTCAGCCATTCGTGATTCACGACTAGGTGCTGGATGTGAGACCTACTAGTCCCCAGGGTTGTCCTGGTCCCTCATCCACGGCTCGATGGCTGGTATTAGACAGGGATTGTGGCAGCATGGCTTACCAGATGGCTTTGGACAGGGTTTGTGGCAGGATGTGTCGCAAGATGCACATATAGCACTATGCCTCACTGATCAAAGGAAGTCTGGTGCTGTGACCGCTGTCACAGATTTGGGGTCACTGCCATTCAGGAGCCAGGACACAGTCTCACATATGGGACCCACTGGGCCGCTGAGGTCGCCGGTAGAATATGTAAACGAGAAAGGAGTAACGTGGGCCAGCGTTGGGGGTACAGCGGCGGTCTCAAAAGCTGGCCGGGTTGCGGGCCTCGGGCTTGGAACTCACACTGGCACTTGGTGGGCCCTCCATGACACACACCAGTGTCCGATAATGATTAGTGTGGCCTGTCTGCGTAGGGTCGGCCCTGAAGGGTTTGTGGTCCAACAGGCCAGGGTACAGCAGGCGCACAGGATCAGCCTCGTGGAGGGGTGGGAGGCACCTCCCTGGCAGAGACGTTGGGCTTTCCAGAAGAAGACAATGCCCAGGGCTATGTGCTTTTTATTCTCACCCCTACGCTGTCCTGGCGTACGCCAGCTCAACCCACTCTGCTCACGCTTACGGGTGGGGCGTAACAGGCAACATTTCCACAAGGACCCCACTGGCTTGGGTGACATGGTTGCATCCACTGTCCACTACACTCCATTCACCAGAGGTGTATGTTGACATGGATATGTGTGTGTTCTGCATACTGCAGTTTGTTTAGCACTTCACCGCCACTCTTGGCATTGCGTACTTTCCCATTCATGGTTCTACTACATCCTTCACATATGCCTGGTTGCCTCCTTTCCCAGCATTTGTCTATTGTTTGGCTGAGGTGCCATGAGTGGGGTGTTAATTGGGAAGTTGCCAATGGTCTGTGCATTTCCCTTGGTGCCATCCTGGGATGGCTGGTTGCTGTTGGA
This sequence comes from Lissotriton helveticus, assembly GCF_964261635.1. Lineage (NCBI taxonomy): Eukaryota > Metazoa > Chordata > Amphibia > Caudata > Salamandridae > Lissotriton > Lissotriton helveticus. The sequence goes on along the minus strand of NC_136061.1, from coordinate 1,689,688,430 downwards.
CTGTCGGAGGGTGAAGGGATCATCCACACTGGCTGTGTATTTGGAAGCAACATTGGTGAAGGTCCCACGGTGTTCGGATGTTGCCTGCACATTGATGTATGACATGTGCTTCCTGTTGTGCTGATTTTGTGCTGTGTCACCAGGGGGCACATGTGGGACATGTATGCAGTGGATTTCCCCCTACACGTGCGTGCATTCGGCTATGGCGTATGGTCCTTGATTGGTCTCCAGCGGTTCCTGCGCATTGTGTTGGCCATACCAGGACTGGGGTGTCAGGATGATGGTGAGGTCCAGGACAGGCCTGGGGGTCTTGGATGTGGCTGGCTGTGAGACTCCGCCAACTCTGGCGGGTGTTGTTTAGGGTGTGCCAGGGGCCAACAGTTGGTGCAGAGCCAGCAGCTTGGTGTGGGGTGGGATGATGTTTGTCCACTGAGTTGGTGTTGTTAGGCGATGATGGCCAGGATGCATAGGATGGTTGTCCCTTTCAGCCTGTAGTGGCCAGTGACATTGTCAGATGTTGGGCCTGTGAGGCAGTTGCGTTTCCTGGGCGGCCACGGTCTTTGTCTGCACTGCCTCTGTGGTGGTCCGGGAGTGGGGTGCCAGGTGGGTGTTGTGGGCCTCTTGGGTGTCTGTGCTGCATGATGAGTGGCTCCATGGCATCTGTTGCCCTTCGGATGACGCCCAGGGCAGGGCTCCCTATTGTGGTGCAGGCTTGCATCTGACTTTACACCATGTCAGAGCAGGTGCAAAATTCCTACGGCTAACACGCCGTATCGTGTTTTTTGTGTTCTTATTGCCGATCTGTCTGGCCGTTGTGAATGTTGAGGTGTGGCGTTGTCGCGGCTTTGTGCATGGGAATGCCTACTCTGCATCTCATTAGCGATAGTTGCGGGGGTCCTCTGTGGTGATGTTGCTTGCGGCTGATATCACGGGAAAAGTGGTGCTGTGGGCTGTTAGTTCCTGATTGTGAATGTTGGGGTAAATTTATCATGACTTTGGCTGAGATAAAGTGCCGTTAATTCGGCGATAGCTCCTTGTGAATATGCCCCTTAAAGCATCTGCGGGCGCCCCTCCCCCCCGCAGTTTTCCTAAATGTTTTCAAAATTCATATTAATTGAAGTAGGTGACTGGAATAAGGATGACATTACTTGATAATCTTGAAACCCATAGATCTGTTTTCTATTGACTCAGATGCTAGACATCTGTCTGAAACCCAGATAATTATTTAATAAGTGAACTGGATGGTAGGCCCATTTATCTGTCCTTGACTTGCGGAGAGACGTAATGGTGTTGCTTTATGGAAAAATCAGCAAATCAAACAAATACTAATGCTGGCAAAAAAAATAGGTCAGATTTACAATTCTGTCACACAATGCAGCAAGACAACTTACTATGCTGTGCTGCGTGAAAGGAAGAGAGTAGGAATGCGCCATATTCACTAACGTGGTGCATTCCTGCTCTTTCTCTGCAATATTTCTTCTCATTGTATTTCCAATGGGAAGTCATACAATTTTGACACATTCCCAGGTTAACTACTTTTAGTAAATCTGGGGATGCGCCCACAAGCATGCGTGGGAACACTTATTCTCCACCCAGGTAGCGCCTTCCCAGTGCAGGGTAACGAAAGGCAGTATTTTGCAGTGCCTGTCGTTACTCTGGATTTACCAAGTCATGTAGGGCCATGCAAGGTGGCTTTGTTTGACTTGGTAAATCTGAATTAAGTCCTTGCTTCGCCTTGCGTCACCTCGCCTAATGCAATGGCAGCGCAGTTGCTTAAGCAATCTGGCCCAATATGTGTGCCTTTTTTATTAGTGAAAGAGATTCTGCTTTGATTATAGAGTCTGCATATGGTTGTGTCAATGTTTGAATTGGTAAATGTGGAATTGATTTAACAGTTGTATGGATAATTGCGTTCATGGATGAATGAATGAGTAGATAAAGAAGTAACTGGATGAGAATACGATGAATGACAGAATGGCTGAATAAGTGAATGCTTTGCTGGATGGCTGGATGAAATGGGTAGTGTAAGGAATCCACCTTTTTGCCTTTTTTGTACCATCTTTTCACTAGTATTAACTATGGCCTAGATATACAAAGGTTAGGAATCAGGTATGCATTACTTTTTCAGAGCCGTACCAACGCAAAATCTTTTTTAAGATTTACAAACCAAGGCAAATTGATATTTAATATGGTTTGGAAGAAAAAGTAATGAACCAGCGCAAAGTGTTGCTTTGCACTATTCCACATCAAGGGTGTGTTCCGAGGGTGGTACATGGGTATTTCTGTACAACCAACCATGTTTTTGTACACTAAACCTTTCTACTAACAGTATTAGACACGGTTTTGTGCCATACATTATCGTCACTTAAAAGCAGGCATTACAAGGGAGAAATGTTTTTACTTCTCTCAATGTTTCTAACTTTGCATGTGAGTTGCACTGTACATCACACATCCAAAGTGGAAGGGCATCCTTCTAGTACAAAGCCAATGCTAGACTCATGCAGACATTCTTTGCACTATGGTGTAAAGGTATGTGCATGTAGCTCGGTAGCCTGATTGTTCCCTGGCACTAGTGTGAGAGCAGGATAGTGCTACATCTCTGTTGATATGGTGCTTTCCTGCTCTCTCAGAGTCAAGCAATCAAGAGCGCAAAACGTTTGGATGCTGAGCTGCGTTGTGTGAAAGGTTTGTAAATCTGGCCCTCTGTGCATGGTGGCATTGCTATCAGGTGCCACAGTGCATGCTATATGCGATAAATTGTTACCACTGAAACAAAATTCACTGAGGTGGTGTGGAAGTGTCATGTGTGGGCTGCAGTATGTATTTACCACTCACATATATGGATGAGCTGCAGTTTAAATTCTCTGCAGTTTGAAATGGACCTAAAAAGTGTCTATGCCATATACAAAAATATGTTGTATATGTTAAAAAGTCACACTTTAAACATGCCACGCAGGACCTATGGGAAGAATGCCTTACATATTTTTAAAAAGTAGCACACTAATTATTTTAAATAATGTGCCCTCAAAGAGACTCAGTGTCACAATGTGTTCCCCTATGTTGCTTTGTGCTACTTTCTCTATTAACAGTCCTAGGTAAAAATACCACCTCCCAAAATAATAACCACATTTTTCATGGTGAGTATTGTATTGTATTGTATTGTATGGCCTACTTATATAGCGCGAAACTGTCACCCAAAGGGTATCCTGGCGCTTGACTGAGTGAATCATTGGTTAGTGATTACAAGGATGGAGTCAGACAAGTGATATCGATATGATGCGGTTGCAAGTAGTACAGCAGGTATAGACACATTTCTGCCGTAAATGCTCACATTATAGATAAAAATATTTAAATATTATGCAACTCCAAATGTTGCATGTCAGGGATCCAAAAAGTCCTCCAACATGCCAAGAATTATCAGCATTATGTCAATTTAATAATGAAGCAGAAGTGGGCATCGTTCTGTCAACTTCAAAAATGTGTCAGGAACTACCATGTTCAGTTTTGCCCTGTAGCTCAGAAATGTTTAATGAAATGAAATAGGGTTTTATAGAGCGCATGGCTGCCCTTGAGCATCCCAGCGCTAATGACAGAGGTAGTGGCAGAGGAGAAAAGAAATCAGGGAAAGAGCCAAGTTTTCAGCCCCTTGCGGAACGTGAGATGGTTGGGCTCCGCTCGGAGGGTAAGGGGGAGGGAGTTCCACAGTTTGGGAGCGATAAAAGAGAAAAGACGGCCTCCCAAGCGGGCCTTTTTGATCTTAGGTACATATGCAAGATGGAGATGAGCGGAGCGCAGGTTTCTTTTAGTAACATGGTGTCTGATAAGATGTTTAAGAATGGGTGGGCCTTTGTTGTGAAGGATTTTATGGGTCAGACAGAGCGATTTGAAGTTAACCCGCTCCTGCACCAGGAGCCAGTGGAGAAGCCTTAGGGCTGGTTTTGCCGAGCTCCTACGGGTAGTGTTAGCAGCCGAGCTGTCGAGTTCTGTACGCTCTGAAGTTTGGCAATTACTTTCTTTGGGGCGCCAAGATAAAGGGCATTGCCGTAGTCGAGTCTGGATATTAAAAGACCCTGGATGATGAGTTTCCTAGTGTCTTGAGGAAGCAAAGGTAGGATTTTGCGGGTGGTCCTGAGGATACCGTAGCATGCTCCGGCAGATTTCCTAGCTTGGGTTGCGAAGGAAAGATCTTGGTCTAACCATAAGCCTAGGCTTTTAATAGCAGGTTTAGGGGTCGGAGCAGGACCAATACAGGAAGGACACAGAGAGCTTGGATTAAAGTAGGCTGGGTTACCCAGTACCATAATCTCCGTTTTCTCATCATTGAGCCTAAGGTGGGAGCGGTCCGTCCAGCGAGAAATGTCACACAGGCATGAATAGAGATTGTTGGGAGAACGGTCAGGTTGGTTAAGGGATACTACAAGCTGCGTGTCGTCTGCATACGTCACTAGCTTGAGTCCATGAGGGGACACGATTTCCTGGAGGGGAGACATGTAGGCATTAAAAAGGGTGGGGCTCAAGGAAGAGCCCTGGGGAACGCCACAGGGTAAGGGAGTGGAGTGAGATCAGCATGTTCAGATCTGCACCATCACTCATTTGTAAAACCATGTTTAAAAATTCCTCAATATTCAGTCACAATTGGCGCATGTTTAATCTTGACCCATCATCAGTACTCCATAGCGAATGTTCAGAGTAGGACCATCCCTCATTCAATTTGATCAGAATCGTGCAAATAAATCTTTAGTGTCAGGCCATAGTTGAACCACTACTGATTAGCTTGCATAAAGCAGTTTCACTACCTAATCATAATATTTTAAGATGTGCAAGGTCTCTGTGTAATCATTAGTGAATTTCCTGATTGTCACACAGCTCAGTAATTCTCAGCACATATCCAAATGTGCACCATCACTCAATTAAACTGCCACTTTCCCATCACAAGCGTACCCAAAAAACATGGCCTTTGCTAATATTACTGTTAAACTTGTAATCCTTGGCATGGTTTCCCTTGAGTTTCCCCCTCCGACCTCATGTTTTTGTTCACTTCATTTTTGCTGGACTTGACAGTCTGAGCACTTTACCACTGCTAACGAGTGCTAAAGTGCACGTGCCCTTTCTTTAAACATGATGACATTGGATTTATTCACAATTGGCATATTTGAATTTCTAATAAGTCACTACATCTGCCCATGGCCGGCAAATCAAATGCTAGTGAACGTGCAGCACTGATTGTTGTGTGGAGAAATCTGGTGCCACATCCAAACTGCAAGGGAATCATTATCGCTTCTAGTGCTTCGTCGAGTAGTAGGGTACTTTTGCTCAGTAGGCCCTGCGTGGGTCCTTAATCTGGACTGTACTTCATTGAGGGTGGCCTGAATACTTGACTTTGTCCCAGCCTAGCGCAACCAATTAATTCTTTGAGCTCTATTTGTTTCTAAGCACTTTTTTGCATTCATAGCTCGATTTCTACTGATTGGCTTTTTGTCTCTCTGGTCTTGCTTCATTTATAAAAATGTTCTCTATTTTTGTAAACTGGTGTGGAGTCTTTTTGTGGTGTTTTCACTGTGTTACTGTGTGTTATTTAGGATTTTGTCTTAAATTAGGATTTTGAATTAAATTAGGATTTTGTTTTAAGACCAAAATTTAAGACAAACTTAAGTTAAACCTAAGCTTAACTGAAGTTTAATTTAAGACAAAGTCCTAATTTAAGAAAAAAAACGAATTTAAGACAAAATCCTAATTCAAGACAAAATCCTAGTTTAAGACAAAATCCGAACTGTACTACTACTAAATGCCTTCTGTGAATACCAAAAGTAATAAGTTTAGGATTGTGTCTCAGATTAGTTCTGTGAATCTGCCCCATAGTGTTTATGCTGATGACACTGTACGACTCCAAACCTTCCTATTGACATATTTCTTCCACCGTTCTTCCCTATGCTTCCCACCCCAGAAAAGTGCTATTCAACAGGGTATTAGTAGATGTCACGTACAAAGAGAGCAAAAAGGGTGCTGCACCATAGGGCAATGTAGGAGGTCAGTATATTCTGCAACTGAAAGTCTCTTCAACATTAGCTTGGGAGTGTAGTAATATTATCAGTTACTAGAAGTCCCATTCAATTAACATTCTCTCCCTTCCCATATCAGGAAATTACAATGTGTTTTTGCCTCCCATATTTTAACAGTTGAAACAGCCCAGCATCAAAGAAACTTCTCTTGGAAATACGATGAAAAACAAGTTGTATGTTTTATATTCTGAGACCAGTGCCTTCAAACAGCATTTTATTCCATACCATTCAATGTGTTTTGAGGGAAGGAAAGGGCTGTGGATTTACAAAAACCCAAAGTAACTGATGTGGCAGCAGAGAAGCATCGCCCCACAAGAAAAATAAAATAATAATAACGCCAAGTTATATTAATTTAATTTTTCCCTAGTGGATCTACAGCTGTGGGGCGGGGCTTGGCTGCCCAAAGAGGAGTTGTAGGCACACCCCAACTGTGCATGATGGTTTGGCTGGTCATATCAGGCCGGCCAAACAGTCTTGTGCACTGTGCATGTTCCCCACCAGGCTGTAATGCACAGTGTGCCAAACAGCTTCAGAAAGTGAACTAAGTCATGTATGTTCTCTTTCTTGGATAATGAAGGGTCTAAGAAGTATTGGCGCTTTTCAAAATATTCAGTGAAGCAAATCATTGTTCAAAGAAAGCCTTCATGTGTGTAGATCTGCTTTACATTTCAACTTATTTGAGTTACGGGCACATTAAAAGAAACACCCTCAACTGTTTTGAGTCACAGTCACATTACAAGAGACATCTGTATAATGGATTTGTGCTGAAATGTTTATATGAAATGTGAATGACTGTGGAATGTAACAAATCTGAATAAATGTATATAACAGCAACAAGCAAAGTGAAATAGCACCAATTAGTGTTTATCGTATAAAAGTGACTGTCAGTAGATGAGGGTTTAAAATTCAACCAACTGGGTATGAAGTCATTTGTGCTAGGTATGATGAAAGTTCTCATTGGCGCGAGCAATTGGATCTCCGTTTCATTTCTATGAGTAACCCTTAACATGTACTGTAAAAAAAAGCATTTGCGCCTGTGCTCATTTGCATACCCATGAGGCACTAGGGTGGGTTCACATAGTGATTGTTAGAAATGTGGGTTTCTATTTGGCACTGGTTTGTCCCTTTGTCCATAATAATAAGTACCCTTCTTCTTAGTCAGGATAATTACCCCTGCTCACCCTATTGGTAGCTGAGTATGAGCAGACAGGCAGCATGTAGTGCATTTGTGCACACATACAGTAATACAATGCAAACACTCCAAATGTCACTGTTTTTTATTTATTGATGACATGAGTTCTGGCAGACGATATCTAAACAGACCGAATTATTACATAATAAATTAAAGTACAAACATGAAGAAAAAAACAATGTATTATTTAAATCACAAAATAAGGAAAGCCAGTAAAAAAAGTTATTTTCTCCAATAGTTATCACCATGTAGTAATAGGAAATAGCATGCACGTTCGTAATCCCCATTACTCAGCATATCCAGGAGTTTTACTTACTCTGAATCACAGTTTTGTACTAAGCAAACACTTGTTATCCTGAACAGGACTATGTGGCCTGTATTCAGGAAACACATTTTCTTTACTTGTGAGAAGCAAAGGTGCCACACGTGAGATGACAGACAGGCATGTGTCATAAGCTTGAAGCCTTCAGCACAATTACTCCTATAGCACATTGAAATTGCTTTTCAACAGATCAAATGTATCTCATGGCAGTACACTTTTTAATATTAGTGAAATCCTCATTCTGAATGGGTGTATTGAAAAGCCAGCCAGAACGATAAAGATTAACTTCTATTTTATTTAATTTGGCCAACAGCTTTGATATGAATGCTTGGAAAAAGCTCAATAATAAACTATCCCTCTGCCAAAAATAATAAGCTTCTGTGGCTGGTCTTTTATTCGCACTATTGCGATGGTAAGAAACCTCCTGGGGCATCATATTTGAGCTGGCCCTTGATTAAGTAGCTACATCACCCAGTCCTCACAGAACACCGCAGAGACAGACACTTCGATTTGAAATTGATGTCTCCAGAGACTGGAAGAAGATGCAATGACCTACATTTCTTTCATACTAAGACACAGTCCAGTTTTCCAATAAAAAAGAAACAATTTAACCAGCCCACTTGATGGCCACCTGATTGTGGGATACATGATAAATATTAATTGAATTAGGCAATATACATATCTCTGACGTATATAAGCACTGGAATATCTATTGCCTACTCATGTGAACTTCCTAATTGACTAGATGGGAATGTAAATAAATGTTGATTTACCCTGTGTAGTATGTTTTAGCATTTCAGTATATGTTCCTCCTTTATTATCCCTTTTATTATGCCCCTTTATAGTAGACATTTCCTATGTTCCAACCACTCACCCTTGGCACTCCCAATTTTACACCTAAAACATAGATCGATGTGTGCATGGTTTTATGCACTGTTGGCAAAGACCTGTACATATGTGAGATAGGATCAGCATAGACATGGATCTATGTATGTAGCTTTGTAAATTTCATTGGTGAGCACATGAAGTAGAGCTACAGGAGTGCTTCTATGTATTTGAATTCGTATTAAAGAAAATATACACCCATCCAATTTGTAGGTTAAACAATCAACCAGGAGGTTGCATGGCCCCAGCCTGACTGCTTGATTCTTCTCCTTCTGTGGAACTCCAATGCTCAGGTCACACCAGTGACTGCATAAAGTACATGCAGCCTGATTCATCAACGGGCCGTTTTGCGAGCCCCTAATAGCGATTCATAGCGAATCGCTATTAAGGACTCGCAAAACGGTATTCATGTAGGAATTGCTAAATAAATAGCGATTCCTACACATTCCTTATTTGCGAGTAGCAAATTGCTAATCGCAAAGGATGTATGACGTTACAACGCATACTTTTACAACGACTACCATTACAACGAATTTTTTACAACGCAAAAACTTTTACAACGCATACCATTACAACGCAAGACTTTACAACGCAAGTACCTTTACAACGCATACCATTACAACGTAAATATTGGTAAGTATATAATATTTTTTTAATATAAATTATTTTAAATTATTAAAATATAATTAAATTTTATTTAATTTTATTTAATTAATTTAATTTAAATATAATTTTAATGTATTTTTACAAATTAACCATGTACCCCAAAAACCCAAAACTGACCCTGAACCCTAAAAATATTTTTTTTAATTTAAATTAATTTAAATTATTAAAATATAATTAATTTTTATTTAATTACATTTAAATAATTTAATTTAAATATAAATTTATTTTATTTTTACAAATTAACCCTGTACCCCAAAAACCCAAAACTGTCCCGGAACCCTAAAAATACCCCTTTACCCAAAAACCCCAAACTGACCCTGAACCCTAAAAATACCCCTTTACCCAAAAACCCAAAACTGACCCTGAACCCTAAAAATACCCCTTTACCCAAAAAACCAAAAATGACCCTGAACCCTAAAAATACCCCTTTACCCAAAAACCCAAACATATAATATTTTAAAAATAATTATATACTTACCAATACTTACGTTGTAATGGTATGCGTTGTAAAGTTACTTGCGTTGTAAAATCCTGCGTTGTAATGGTATGCGTTGTAAAAGTTTTTGCGTTGTAAAAATTTCGTTGTAATGGTAGTTCGTTGTAAAAGTTGCGTTGTAATGGTTGTTTCCCAATCGCAAATAAGGAATAACTCCCCATTCATTCCTATGGGCCAAAAGGCCCATAGGAATGAATGGGGAGTATTCCTTATTTGCGATTAGCAATTTGCTACTCGCAAATAAGATAGCGATTTAAAGGGTGCCAGGGGTGTCCAAAGGACACCCTGTAGCACTCCTTAAATGTAAATTGAAACAGGTGTTGCGCACACACATGTCCAAAGGACATGTGTGTGTGCAACATGCAACTTAGAGAAATGCTTTTAAAAGCATTTTTCTAAGTTTTTGCTATTTACCGAGAGGTCTGACCTCTCGGTAAATAGCGGCCCGAAATTGCGAATTAGCAATTTAAAAATGGTTGATGAATTGCATTTAAGGAATCTCAAATAGAGATTCCTTAAATGTAATTCCTCGCAATTTAGCGAATTAGCAGTTACCGATTTTTGCATTTGGGATGATGAATCCCAAATGCAAATATTGCGCTCGCAATGGGCCAGATTCTCAGAATCTGGCCCTTTGCGACCGCAATTCGGCTTGATGAATCAGGCTGATGGTCTTCAAAATCGGCACTTCGGGCACCACTTCCCTGAGAGGGACACAACTCTAATGCCTATCCAGACTCAGTTCAAATTCCAGCTCCATTCACACTGACCTCATTGTCCCTCTGGTCCTTGCATTCCAGCTCATTCTTTCTTCTCGGCCATCTCAACTTCCACACAGAGGACCAGACCGACCCCATCTCCACCACTCTCATGGAAGACTTCAACATTTTAGGACTCCCCAGTGAGTGAACGACCCCACTCACATGGCCAAATACAAACTAACTTGGTACCATCTTTACTAATTTACCTTACACCATGGTAGACAAAACCAATCTGCACGCAAGGACGGTCCTTTTCTCATTCATTCAATTCTGCACCTGCATATCCAGCCCAGAACCACCCATACCATAGTTTCCCAGTACGAATGGAATAAGATCTCAGAGGACAACTGGATCTCTGAGCTCCAGTCCCAATGTCCCCACCACTATGACCTGGAGTGCTCCATCACAAACTTCAGCACATGGATCACCTCCATTGCGGATCCATGACTTATCTGGGAAGCAGCCCAACACCCTGATCCGAGCCGCAAGCAAGATGGTACACTCAGGACCTCCGGCTCTTGAAGCATTATTGCAAGTAGATAGAACGATCATGGTATAACTCCCATGACAACATGCAACAACCACCTTTTCTTCCACTAACAGGCCAGGCAGCTCCACTCAGCCAACCTCATACTCACCCATCTCCCACAACTCCACTGGGCCAGTGCCAGAGTATGAGTATTCTCCTATGTCATCCCAAAGTTCTGGAAGGAACTCCTCTACCACATCAGGGCTTCCAGCTTCATCCTTGAATTTCAGAAGGAACTAAAACCTTGTCTTTCCCAATAGGCCATAATCACAAAAGAGTGGTTGTAGGTAGAGCAGAATCAAAGGGATGGACCACCTATAATAATTTCAAACACGGAAAATTCCTTGATCTGAGCCAAAATACTTTTAAGTTGATCATGTTGTCAGATTATTTTCAGACTTCCTATCAACAGAATGTAAGGCCTTCGCTCACCATGAAGCGGTGAGGTCTTTATCTTTGGTTCCCTCATGGCACCATTCATACAGATCTGGTTAGAAGATTCTACCTTTCATAAGGAGTTCCATGATGTGCATGGTATTATTAACAGCACTCCTCTTCCCCTTTGTTCCACAAGCCTCACACCACCAATGGCTTGGCACATTGCATGGGCAATCCAATCATATCTTGGCAGTCAAAAACTCTCTCTGGTGCTCCCTATTAAAGGAAATAGCTCTCACTTGGATCTACTTGAACGATGCTAGGGTAAGCCAAATGTTAAATCATGTCATCTTCATGGTGAATGAGAAGCTCCTTCTCTCTTGTTGATAGAAAGTCAAAATATATTCTGATTACATCTTACATTAGGGCCCTAGATAGGCCCATACCTCTCCTTCAAGGTACCAGGATGCTGTACCAGGTAATGTATGTTCCCTGCAAACCAAAATGACATGACATAAAATAACGTAACTTAACATAACGTAATGTAATGTAATGCAACAAAACTAAACTTGCCACTTGAGCAAAAGTTACATTAAATTCGGCTTGAGCATAAAGTCAAGTTTAATCAATTGATTTGTTTGATAACCTGAAGTTTCTTATTTAGTAGGCCCATGCAGAAGTTAGTACCGCTGAATTGTCAGTTTCTAACTCTGTACTCAACAGTGGATCTGTTAGCCTTTCCACAGTAATAATGACAATGAAGGGTTGTTACTCTCAGGACAAGTAATGTTAAAAACAACATGCCCAATCCTTTAATGTAATGCAGTTTGCAGTTTGGGCTCAGTAGGTCTTTCTTAGGGGTGACTTATAAATTTAAAAAAGGAATGTTTGGGCTTTTCCATTAATTAAATTGGGAAAGTAGAGTTAGCAGTTTGAAACTACTAAGCCAGGCAGCAATAGCGAACTAGCAGTCACGCTTTACTTTGTCACACTCACTGGGTCACAATAAGTGCTGCAGTCCACAAGGTACAGTTTAACTTACAGGCCTAGGGAACCCTTTGCCCCATATGTTAGCGACTTATAAGTCAGTTAACTTATGCCAATTGTGGGTGAACAAATCCAACATATACCTTTTAATGGTCAGAGCACTGGCACTGAGGTCAGTTTAAAAGGCTTTTGAGTGCAGAAAACATAACGTAAAATAAGAACAATAAAATGTATTAGAAAACCTATTCATATCCTTTATTATAAAGTGCATCCTTGCAGTTCATCTTACATGCAATATACATACAGCTAATAGGCTATTATGTGTTTTTAATATGCTACAGTAAGTCTTGCTATGAACAAAATTATGGTATGCCTCTGTAACATATGATACTGGAAGTGTAGTGTAACAATATCAATCATGTGAGTGATACATTTTTCCTATTTGCTGATAATGAAACAGTAACTTACAGACAATAATCTATTTCACAATAGTCAAATCAAATCAAATCAAAACAGCTTTATTCGGTGTAAGATCACCATAAAAGCATACTATTCAGAGAAAACAGTTAGAATGGCAAACTTAAAAAGAGTATCTAAAAATACATAATTAAAAAATTAGAACCAGTATTTCATTGACATACGATATAACAAGTTGCAGTTCAAATCATTAAATACAGAAATAGAAGAAATTATAGTCACTATCAGGCCCAAAGTGTCATCAACAGAGGCCAAATACCACTGCTCATTCCACACATGTATTGCCACAACTGAATACATAACAAAAAGGATTATATTGTGTCCTCAAAAGCTTCTGGCCCAGATTTATAAACATTTCACACAACACAGTGCAGCAAGTGTAGTTGCTAATCTGCATTGTGTGAAAGGGAGAGAGTAGAACTTTGGCGCCGTTCTGCTTTCACTGTGTGCTGGTGCACTTTTGGCTGCTTAACACCAACGCAGGCACCCATGTGTCATAGTGCAAAGGTGACTGCGTTATGGTCAGTATAATTTTTTTATGCAGGAAGAGGTATCTTCCTGATCCAAAAATGGTCCTTGCAAACTTTTTCTTTTTTCCATGTGTATTGCAGAATGTAGCACACATTCAAAATGGGAATAAATATGTTTTTCCTTGTTATGACAGCCTCAGGCAGGTGCACCATTTTGGGGTAAACCCATGTTTATAAATGTTTGTAAACATGGGTTTGCGTCAGAAACCATAGGCGAATGCACATGAATGTCCATAGAACACCCAACGAACACCTCCCGATTGCGTTACTTGTTTTTTTAGAAAGAAACACAAAAAGAGACTCAAAACTTTTGAGGATCTTGCCATGACTATGTAGCACTTGCATGGCAGTACTGGCCAGTTTGTTTCCGGAAACATTTTCTACTATATTTCTTAACATAAAGTGATAAATATTATCCTCTACATGATCAAGAGCACATGCACAAATCAGACTTTATTCTAATAAATAAATTCATTTTTGTTTTCTTTACATCTGCACAAAGATATTTTCATCGTGTCACACTAGGTCTAAAATAGTTTGATTTCTTCAGCACCAATACACATGTAACTGTCCAAAATATTGGATATTATATTTACAGGTAAAAATTGAGGGAAATATGTGTAGATAAATGTACAGAAGAGGACTGTGAATTTGATACCGTATAAACTATGACATTGTCATGATCATACCTTTATATATGTGATAGAAGGACCCTTTTTGCTTAATCGCCCATAGATTTTGCTCACCTTTATTGCTCTTTCTTTTACTCTAGCACTGGAACACTTCTAAGCAGGTCCTACCTCATGTACTCTGACCTATAAAGTTTGACAAAACTGGATAACTCCCAATTGGCAACCTTAACTGTTCTATAAGACCATGTTATGTACCATAGTATACAGTCTGGAGAAACACCCATGGCATGAAATGTTTACTGCAACAATTATTGTACCTTCCACTAAGGTCACAAAGCAAACCATGGCTTCAAGCCTATCATTGTAGCCTGACTGCTGCAGTACAAAACCTGAAGTGCAAACAGTTAAAATTGTCTGTCTGACAGGTAAAAATATCCAATTTAAATAGTAGTAAGTCTTCCCTGCGTAGGCTGGGTGGCCCATAGGGTAGGCTGTATGATTTTTAAAATTAGTGCATGTAGAAAATGAATGTTGGTCTGTCTCCACTGTGACAAGTCCCTTAGAGCTATTTTCACTGTGGCAGACCTAAGTATAACATCAAAGCACACATTAAAATACTAACACAGTATATCTGGCAAAGGAGCAGCTAGAAATATAATTAGGCAACTATTTAGAATACTTATTTAACACCCATTTCAATGGTGAAGTATGATTTTAATAATTACTAAAAAAAGTAATTTTTAAATATTTACCTTTTCCTTGCTGGACATTCCTGGAAGCTAATTTGCATTAACTCTCCAGAAATTCCTTCTTTGTACTTGGTTTAAATGAGGTGTGAAATTCCTCACAGGAGCTATGCAATAGGTCATTGTGAATGACAGATCAAACTGGATGGGCAGGACTTCTTTGAGCTCAGCACAAGGTGTGCCATCCTGTTGCTGGCACAATGTAAAATCCTGCCTGACAGGTCTTGTGGCATGACATGTAACACTCTGGCACACATGAAAGAGTGCATGGAAAATTCCTAGACAATTCTCAAGTATCTTCTGCCCAGGGCTGAGGGACCCTGATTTGCCTTTCCTGACCTCTGTTTTCTTGTTGGATGTGGATACAAAGCCTGTTTCAAACTGGACATTAGTGTGGGTGGACGCTGGGGATTTCAACAGTCCACTCCCCTACACATCTATAGCCTTCAAAGCCCAGGTTTAGTGTGGCTGTATTCTGACATTGCCCAGCAGATGACATGTTAGGACTATTTGCGGTATAGCAAGCAGGAACTACTCAAAAAGTGGTGAAGAATGGCTCAAGGAACTTTTATTGTATTGGTTAGGGAGTGCCCAGAAGGCAGACCCAACCACTAGCTGTTGACAAGCATAAATGTGGCACCCCGAAGGAACATCTTCAGAAAACTTTCTGGACCTGCGGAAGAACCGAAGAGGACTGGACCTACTGCATGTCACCGGGGAGGTGCATTGAAGGACTGAACCTGCTCCCTCTTATACTCAGGACATAGAAGTGGACTTCAAAGGTCAGTTTGGAAACCTATTGTATGGCAACAGGGAGACAACATGCTATAGGAGGCTTGTTCATGGGAAATCCCAGCTCACCAGTGGCATCCAAAACTTGGACTATACTTCACTGGTGGACTTTGCCTGATAGCGGGAGAGTCTCTAAGTGCCACACCACCCATCCTGTGGTTGTTTGGGCTCTAAAAGTAGTATGGGATTTAAAAAAAAAAACCTTTTCTGTAGAGTATTAAGGTTACCTATCATGAAAGGTATCAGAAAGGCAGTTCCATGCAGTCAGATTGAATTTCAGGTTTGTCCCATGCAGATATCTCCATACCTCTAAAACAACAATGAGTTCCTTTCTGCATTGAGACTTGGAAAATTTTTCAAAGAAAAAACCTCACAAGCTCCAGACCTTCAGTGGGACTAACTGATCCAACCGTCGGTTCCCTTTCAGAGGCTACAATTCCAGCTTTATCCTATGTAAAAAAGAGTTTTTCCTCAGAAAACATCAAATTCCCTTTTTGGATTGGGGCTTAGAATTTTCCATTAACTTTTCTACTTCCAGGATCTAGCGTAACCAATCAACTTGATGTCTCCAACCTGTGCTACATCGTGGTCAACCTCAAATTGAAATTAGGTAGCAGTCTGCCACAAGTATTGAGTACCATTTGAGCCCTAGCACAAATTGCCTCCTCTGAGGCCAGGGGTCACAAAGGAAGTGCCAGGAGTAGCACAGAGAAAGTTAGAGGTCATAACTATGACTCCTAACTATTCTCAAATCATGCCCATACCTAAACCTTCCTTTTTATTACATATTGGTCAATCCTAAATCATGGGCAGGGTGCAGAGTGCATTTAAAAAATATGACATTTATCTTCAAGTTGTTCATGTCCTGGTAGTTATTTACTACTGCACGTCCTATCTCTCCCATTAGGTAACATTGGGATTGCCTTAGTACATTTTATATGTGTAATTTCCAATTGGGAAGAGATGGAACCCTCCCCCCCCCCATATTTGGTGTCTCTGGAGTCACAATTTAAAAGCACAACTGATGATGAAGTTAGTTTTTAAATTGCATTTCTGAAAATGCCACTTTTAGAAAATGTTGGCCTTCTGCTTGTCTCTATAATATATGTCTACGGTGGGTGACAGCTGGCTTCCTGTATTCCCTCTAGACAGCTACACAGAAAGGAAGAGTGGGTGTGACTGAGTAGCCATCTGCTTGTTGATGGATCATACAGAGCTGGATGGGAGGGAGAAGCTAACACGTTACACCTGAAAGGTCTGTGTCCTGTCCCCACAAAAAGAATTGCATACCCTCCTGGAGTCAGTCTGGAGCCAGACTGGAGCCAGGGCAGGAAAGGCAGGTTCCTGTGAACTTCAATACTTCTCTTTGAAGTCTCTCTACTTCGAAGGCCCAACTTGGTATAATTACTGAACCTCTGACACCACCAAATCAGAACTCTTCTGAACTGAGGACATTCTACCAGGAAGAAGAATTGGTGTGCTGCCAGGAGAGACTGCCACTTTGCTGAACTTCTTTTGCTGTGTTGGTCTGCTTCCTATTACTTCTTGCCTGGGAATGAGAAGATCTGGACCGGCATCTCTATATCTCATACCTTCTGTTTCTGACCAATCACCGCTGACAGATCGAGGCATCTTCTGAGATTTCCGATGTATGTCCAACTTTGCACGGCTCAGTGTTAGGTCTTGTTTTACTCATACAGTTTTGGCTATTTTACTAAACTAGTGTGGATTCCTTTTGCGGTGTTTTCGCTGTGTTACTGTGTTTTGTGCACACAAATACTTTACACATTGCTTCTTTGTTAATCTAACTGTTCTGTGTCAAGCTACCAGAAGGTGAGCACAGGTTAATTTAGACTGTGTTACTGACTTACCTTGACTAGGATTGTGGGTCCTGCATGGACAGGGCGCATACTTCTGCCAACCAGAAATTCAATTTCTAACGTTCTCTATTTGTATAAATTGTACTCAGATTTTTATTGTGCTGTGCCTTTGACTTATAACTGTTTTGGTATTTTTAAATGCTCTGCATATGTCCATAACTACCAGGGATTGAGCTCAAGTTTAAATATTTAACCGTTTGACTTGATCTAACAGAGTGCACACCCCCATTTCAATTTTGTCCCAGTTTTACTCTGCTTGTTCTCTGACACTAATGGTATTGCATAAAACTCAATGGTTTCATAATCTGCAGTGCATTCTCCTGTGTTAGTTCATCTAAATGGAGGTCATACATAGATCCTCTGAATGGGAAACCTGAAATCTATGACGTTCATAATATAATACACATAGGGCCAGAAGTATCCAGCATTTTCCCGTACGCAAACGGGCCAATTTGCAGAATAGGCCCGTTTGCAAATGGGAAAAAGTCTTTTAGGATGTATCATCCCAAAAAGCAATTCCAAAATAGGGAATCACAATTTTGCGATTACCGATTTTGCGAATGCATTTAGAGTATCACAATTTGCGATTCTCTAAATGCAATGCGGAATCTCAATTTACCACCAACTTCAAGTTTGTGGCAAATTGCAAATCCTTAGAAAAATGCACAATTTTGCATTTTTCTATTTGCTGCGTGGCGCACATACATGCCCTTAGGGCATGTATGTGTCCCACATGTGAACACATGCATATTTCAGGGGTACAACAGTGTGTATTTTTGGCACCCATGCATTCTTGAAATTGAATGCTCAATTTGCGAGTACCTATTGGCATGCAATTCCCATTCATTCCTCTGGTCCTCTCGGCAACTCGCTATTAAGGAATATGTAGGAATCACAAAATATTTTCAGAAACCTACATACATTGTATTTTGCGGGTCTATAATAGTGAATCAGTAAAATTCGCTATTATAGAATTGCAAATTGTAATCTTGACACATCTGGCCCATAATGATTTGAATAATGGAACCTAGACCTCCTAATTCACTCACTAGCCTATTAATAATAAAAATGGATCAATAAAATGTTATGTCTTTATTTTAGTTCCAGTATTTAATTTTCAAAATGTGCTTTTTGTTGAAAGAACATGTTGTTTTTTTATCTGTCAAAATCTAACGGATTGCAACATTTCCCATTTTCAGTTCCGCTGCAACTCAGACAAATGCATTCCATTCTGGTGGAAATGTGACACAGTTGATGATTGTGGGGATGGATCAGATGAACCTGTTGATTGCCGTAAGGAATCGTTTTCTTTCTATACACATAGTTTTTTTCTTTGTTTTAAATGAAGGGCAAATCATTACAAATTCCACGAAAACACTGTCAGGTTTTTCTCTCTTTATATATATGTTGCTGCCTTTTTTTTTAATGATGGATGACTTTGCTACGAAATTATCGAAAACACATAAATATTATGACCGTTGGACAGCATACTTTTTCTTAAACATGTATTTGAAACATTACATTTCCGCAATAGGTAAACAGTCACTTCTGAATACTTACTTCACTATAAGACACATTGATAGAATTTTCGTGTCTTCCCTGCTATATTATTTTGCATAAAACATTTATACATTGGTTCCTATACTTGTGTTTGCCATTAGCTAAGTCTACAGAAAAGAGATCTTACGGTAAGTGGCTAATAATCAGTAATAAATCAGGACTTGACAAGGACGACAAACAAAAAGCATTCAACTTCTATCAAAAATAAACTGCTGCCAACAATGCCCATATGTGTCTGTCTGTCTATCTATCTATCTATCTATCTATCTATCTATCTATCTATCTATCTATCTATCTATCTATCTATCTATCTATCTATCTATCTATCTATCTATCTATCTATCTATCTATCTATCTATCTATCTATCTATCTATCTATCTATCTATCTATCTATCTATCTATCTATCTATCTATCTATCTATCTATCTATCTATCTATCTATCTATCTATCTAGCTTTCTAGCTTTCTATCTATCTATTATAATAAGATGGGCACCCATCAAACTTACCAGACCAGCAGAGGCTCAGGTGGGGGAGAAAGACTTAACACATTTAGATATATCACAGATTACTTTGTGGGGATCTCACTGTCTGGGGGTGTTGTGGATGTTCTGTAGGCAGTGCTGAATGGAAGCCCCTTTCTTTTGACTGCATATCATATTTCTTGGTTTATACAAACAAACTCTCAAAGTTAGACTATCTCTAAAACAAAGAAATGGAAGTCCTTAATGCAGAGTACATTTTCTGTGTATGTGAGCAATTTTTAGTTTCCCTGTTCTAGTCTGCCATTTCATTCATGGCAGGCTGGGTATGGAAATCTAGACATGGACAGGGCAAACATCACTTTGATATTACAGCAGGTAGCTCATTGGCTCTCAGATCAAGGGTTCATGATTCTAGATGCAACTAAGGCTCTATTGCCCGAAACCTTGCAGTTCCTTCGCCTCTATGGGCCTTATTATGAATTTGGTGTTGTGGCGCTGGGTCCACCCCACCGCCACACCACCAAAGCCATGGTCAGACCACCCACAAAATTAGGAGTTTACTCCTTGTTTTTGGGTGTTCCCACGCCGTTGCCTCTAAAAATGGGCACCAGAATGAGAATGCAAAAAACAGTTCCTGAATGACATGGACTGAAAAGTTCATGCCGTGCAGTGACGGGCCACATGCGCACAGGGGGTACATGTGGTGCCCTCCTGTGTGTATCTCCATGTGTTCCCTCTTTGTTTCCTCTACACCATGGTGTGCATTGTGGGGGTCCCACCAAGTATATTACGGCAGAGCTATGGGAGTATGACCACCCAAATCATATTATGGTGGTTGGGAGACCACCACCACTGAGCCCCCAAGAGTATGGCAGTCCATGGACCACCAGACTCGTAATTGGGCTCTAAATGGGGTGTAGTTTGTTGGTGTTACTGTCCCACCAAATTCAAAATGGGACCATACATTGCAATCTGTTTTTATTTTATCGCACAGTAACTGTAGGTATTCATAGTAACCAAATCTTTGTTCTCAAAACATTTTACAATTAATTATTAAATAATTGGCAGCTTTAAACATTTTGACACACGCACATTGAAAAATCACTTCTATGAAATTGTAAACGATCTATTTGTAATTGTGCTTTACTACTGTAACTAATATGTCGCACTTTATAATCGCATACTGTATTGTATATTGCAGTGCTATCACAGTGCACTGAACAACTTAGAAAGACACAGAGTTAATCCTTATGCGTCTCAAGATGAGCTATACCAATAATATGTAATTCTGGAGTTTGAAAACATTAACGATCACAAAGAAAGATGGTCAGTCAATGTATCTTACTCTTTTAAAAGATTAGAGAGCGGTTTCGGCAGAGTTATTAACAATCCCATGTAATTAGTATGTGAGGAGATGCAAAGATCCAGTGCAAATGGTATATGAGCCTCTTCAGTTTGTGAGAGACGAAAATAAATGGCTGGCTAGACTGTGCAGACATTTTTGGGAATTGGGTATGCAAAAAGCCTTTATAAAAAACATAATATGGAAGATTGTTGTTTTACTGTTGCTGTACAAGAAACTAATTTAAGAGTTCGGTAATTTACATTTTCATCTCAGTGAAGAGTAAAATAGATCACGGAAAGAGATCCCTGTGATGAGATATCAACAAGAAATTACACTCCTTTCTCTATTAATTACAATATCCTTCATACTTCCCAACAAATATCACATCTTAACCACTTTATGAAACTGTGTTTGCACGTGACCTAAGTGAACTTTTGAGATGGGCAAAGGAAAATGTACTAAATGTTATCAGATGATGCTTATTTTTGCCATGTTGCCTACAAAAACAGTGTTCTGTGTCCAAGGATTTTATAATGACTTCCATCTATTGGCCTGAATACCAAATATGTTTACAGTAAAGTGTTACCAGCAGCTAGTTACAGTAAGGACCTATTTTCCATAGGAAAATCTTTTTTTGTTCTTGCAATAACTATTTTCAAAACTAGTATGAAAGGTAGTTCAGCTGCTGTGTTAAAAGTTTTGGGGTGATTCGTAAAGGTGGGACTGGGTAAAAGGAGGTGTATCAAAAGGCTTTTTTCACATGCAACGTCCAGTAGGGATTTTGAACATGACTACTGCCCGAACCATAAGACAGAATTACACCAAGTTTGTCAGAAAGGTAGCTCTTGGTCCAGAAAGGGTCTTTTTGCTATTTGGTGTAAATCTGTTCAGTAGGTTTTGAAACACTAAAGGAAAAGCTCATTGGTGAAACCAGTGGCACGAACCCTCCACATACAACAGACCCCATGCTGATATCGGATTGACTGCCAAGACTTCACCTAGGAAGTGTTGGCAGACATTTTGGACTTGGACTACAGTGACTCCCAAAAATAAAGTAAAGAGGATAGGAAAGGAATGGAAAGCTCCTGTGCTGTGATCCGCCAAGGACATGGTCAGGGCAAAAAAGCATTTATTTTTTAATTTTGCCACAATATCATGGGTGGAGCTACAAATTCCTGCCAACATAAAAAAAAGCAAGTGCAGAATCACATGCTTGTTTCTCTTTCAGTCAACCGGTGGGCTATGTACCGGGAACATGAAATATTAAAAAATGGAGCAGTGTATGTGGCCCTCCCACCTAAAGCCTCCTCTCCGGGGCTTTGTCACTAAAATCATGAAGAGGGGTTTGTGTGGCCTCCTCTGTAGGCCTTTAACGGCCCAGGGGACCACCACCTCCCCGGGGCTTGACCTGCTAATGGGAGGGGGTCATAGACCCTCCCTCCTGGCCACATTAAAAACATAGAAATTCACTGAAAAGTACAAAGGTTAGAGGGACATTATAGTTAGGTTCTCAATTTACAGGCATAAAACCATAGAAATTCAGCTGTTAGAGGTATTTCAAACAACTATAACTCATGCCTCAAGGTTACTATCACTCACACCATGCACAGCTAATTACCCAGTATATTACATCATTCATGATATTTTCCATAGCATCATTGAAATTATCACTGCAACATTTGCAATAAAATTATTGATGAGAAAACTGTCCATACACCAAATTATAGAAAGCACACTTTCAGGGTAAAGACCAAGGGGTCTAAAAGGATGGCGGGCAGACGAAAGTGCTGGGACCGGATGCCAGTGGTGTGGCGGTCCCGCACCGGCAATCAGGTCGCGGTGGCATACCCCATCCACAACATTGTGGCAGGCGGTGCTCACAGCACCGCCTGCCACAATACCATGGATGTATCTTGTGCATTTGCATGCACAACGTGGCAGGCACCGCGCAGTGCCTGTCACGTTGTGCATTCAATACCCGCCCATATGCACCCCCCACCGCCCAACACCCTGGGGGCCCGCAACGGGCCCCAACATTCATGCACTACATGCCTGGAATGACACTTTCCCGCCTGTATGGCACCTTCACCATATCCAGTCCCTTTTCCACCCGGTCGACTTGTCGACCTGCGGAAAACCGACCAACGGTCATTCCGTTCGCCGGGGTCCCCCCCCCGCCATAGTAATATGGCTGAAGGAAATGGCATGCAGGCGGAGGTAAATGGTGGGCGGATCGCCACCGCCATGCAGGCGCTGCCGATCCGCCCGACATCCTACCAGAACCCCTAGTAATGAAGTCATGTAATGAAGCTCTTTTCAAAATTCCCAAAGGAAATTGCAGGGGGAAATTGCATTTTTCTTTCTTTGCTCTTGTTTCACAGATTACCCGAAAACGTCAGGTAACATGCAAAGTAGGATGAACTTTTTTGGGGGGAAAATTTTCGGAGGATTTTCCAAACGGTGCCAAGTTTTGTGCAAAAATGTTTTCTTTCACAAAGAACTTTTGCAGCATTTGATGAATCTACAGAATGCTCATTCCTGGAAATGTTCTCGGTGATCTGTCAAGAAGGGGCCAAGAAAAACAGTCAGTCTCAAAACATAGATTTCCCATGTTGATTTCCAGAAGTATTCTTGGAAAGTGTTGTGCTTTATGTTATCTCCTTGCTTCCTGCTCAGCCAGTATGTATGTGATGTCTGTATGGAATGTTGAATGTTGGATGACAGAGTGAATAGAATGTTAGTGTGCATGGTGTGGATGTGGAATGACAGTTGATGAGAGAGGGCTGAGCAGTGACCATCCTGTTCCTGGTGGGGTTTTCCTCCTGTTCATCTTACTTGAAATAAAGAGCTTCAAGAATCTACCTGACCATTTATCATTTCATACACTACATTTTGGCGACGATTGAAGAACTCACAGCGTGCTACATCCTATTTACAAGGTACCTTCAAGCAATACAAATCTAAAGAGAAGAATTCAATTAAGGTAACGAACTTTTAAATTTCTAAACTTTGTTATGCTACATGGCACTTCAAAACCCCACCAGTGACCCCGTAATCGGTCGCCCTAAACTCTCTTACGAGTGCCAGATCTAGCTCTAAGTCACAAACCCAATTGTTTGATTAAATTCAGAAGGCTAAATTAAAGTCAAGTACTGTTAAGACACTCACTCACTTGCTGCCAAGAAGAAAGAAAAAACGAGTGATTTTCATCTAAATTTCAGTTATGAGGAAGTCTGAGAGGAAAAAATTAAAAAACGAGTGTCTCATGAGGATAATACAGTTTGCTACAAAGGGAAAAGAAAAACGAGTGATTTGGTTATATGGAAATACTGTATTTTATACTGTAAATTCAAAATACTGCTCCCCTTCTGACCATTTGTAACTGATTCTACAAGATACTACTACAAGTTACAGAATGGATGCTACACAAAATGATCTTCAAAGTACAGTAAGACTTTCATTCATTTCATTAATTTTGCACAAATTGTATACATAATTATTCCAACGTGGGGACATCAGACAAAATCTATATCAAAAGTTACATTGGTCCTGCGCAAAATTTGACAACATACTGTGGACGTTTTCCACATTTGTTTTTAACACCATGAGGAACTCTGGGCTTTTTGCCTTTCTTCACTGACAATCTGCAGACGAATGTGTACTCTCGCATTCAGTGCCACAGCGAGGGGT
This sequence comes from Lissotriton helveticus, assembly GCF_964261635.1. Lineage (NCBI taxonomy): Eukaryota > Metazoa > Chordata > Amphibia > Caudata > Salamandridae > Lissotriton > Lissotriton helveticus. Next base: position 1,689,664,018 of record NC_136061.1, on the reverse strand, counting down.
GTATGGGAAGAACAAATGTGACCTTATTTCTAAGTCTACGCTGAAACTTGGGGCCTGTGGTCTTTCTTAACTGCCATATTTAAATGTCATCGCTCGCGCTACAGCTACAGTGCATGAGGTACCTTTATCTAGATGACTCGCAGATCCTTCTGTGGCGCAGTTATTTTTACTCTGATGACGACGTAGAATCCCCATGTGTATTGGCGGAGATCCAGAGCGTCATCTGCCTGCTTTCAACCACTGACCCGAGGCGTCTCTACGCAATGACACGCAACGTAGAGCGGACATTTTGTTACTCGGTTACTATAGTTACGAATGGCAACCGCAAATTTCTGTCATCCACGTTTGCTTCCGATCAGGATGGATAATTTACGGAAGTTCATGATAATTTCCAGCATGTTTCTGTTAACGGTAGTATTTCCTGGTAAGAGAAGACATTTTTGGAAACGCTAGACTGAGTCTGGAACCACAATTGAATTAGGACGCTCTGCAGCTTAAAAGAGTTGGCAAGTTCACCGGAGCACTTCTCTTCTCGAGTGAAATCCAGAATCGTTAAAATAAAATCTAGTTTTAATACATTTCTTCTACATTCCCAGTACCATGCCATGCTGCCATCTAGTGGCTATTTTTCCCATTTTCTTTTGGTTACTACTGTGTTTAAGTAATTATTTCACTTTGCAGTATGTATGTAACAATATTTAATATATTATTTCAAGTACAATGTTACTATAATACAGTTTTTCTTTAAGTACAATTTTACAATATTACAATTTTACAGTATTGTTTATTCCCTTGAGATAGGGATATGTTTTATTTACAAGGGTTTATTTTGCTTTACAAGGCCTCTACACAGGGATGAGTGTATCACATTACTTGAATGTTTGAGTGAGTTTATCTCATTACTGGAATGATATTATTTACGAGTTAGTACTTATATATACAGGTCCTTGTAATTTACTTTTATATGACAAGGTTAACATTACAGTTTGATGAGTGTATCTCATTACTTGTATGTTTCGGTGAGTGTATCTCATTACTTGTATGTTTCGGTGAGTATATCTCATTGCTTAATATCTCATTTCTTGATGCTTTAATTTTACGGGTGAGTGTATCCCGGTAATTGTTATTTATGTGAGGTGTCTTCTTTGTTGAGTACTTGTTGTCACGCATACATTTTTACATTCTGGTTATGGTCCAGTCAAGTCTCAGCGCCGGTTCGCTGTTTACTTAAAGGGCTCTTGTTTATCCATCTTTCTTTTGTTGCCAATGATTAAATCTCTTACACATAGGCGAGCCTGAGACGTCAGATGCACTTATGTTGTGCGTGTGTTTCTTTTCTTCTTTCTTTTTGCTTGTGACTTTTTGTCTCTTTCTTTGTGGGCATTTTCTTGGCACAGGTCTGGTTTTACCTTCCTTTGAGAGAAATGGGGATGGTGTACGTGCCATTAAGTTGCTTATATTTCGTTGTGCTCTTATGCAGTTGAAAATCAATAACACATATACTCAGAAATTTCGAGTGAAATAAATGAGAGGTAAAGTGCAATGGGAACTGTCATTGAAGTTCAAATAGCTCTCGAGCTAGCATGCGTGAAAGGAATGGCTTAGAGGAAAGGATATTGACAACGCACGCATCTCTCTACATTTGAAAATAAACTATTCTCGTTTTGCAAGTTGCGCACACATCTCTCTGTATTTGAAAATATAAACTAACCTCCGTGCTCGTCACGTACTGTCTCTGGCACCTGTTAAGCCTTCGGAAAAGTCAGTTACTCTAGGAGCTCCTTACCTGGCTGTCTTCAGAAGATTGTGATGACGCAGTGGAACACTCTGAGGGAGTTGGCGATTGTGCTGCGTGCATCATCGGGAGACAGTCAGTGATTCTTTCTAGTCCTGTCAGCACGTCATCTTTGTGCGTGTGGATAACGTCTGGATCAGAGGTCAGAGTTTAACTCTTTGTAAAACATGGACATTGCCTGTCTGGAGCTATGGAAAAGAGAATTTCTACAATTTTGGGACCTTCATGAGCAGTTTTCACGTAACAGTGTTTAGAAAAAGGATAGTTTATCTCTTCCACAGAAAAACGAGTCATTTGAAAAGTGAACAGTATTGATTCACCAAACAAGGTTATGCTACCATCTAATGGTTTATTTTAGTATTTAAATTTTATTTCTTCATTGACTATCCCAAGGTTTCCTGGAACTTCTACTGTTTTAAACACTGCACTTATTTAAAAGCTGTACTGCTTATGATAATTTTTACAATATTGTACTGCTTATATTAATTATCCATGCAGAAATTTGTGTAAGTGAGACTGCAGTCATGTTTACATATTTATACAGCAATACATTTATAATGTTCTACATTTATACAGATATTTAAGTTAGGCAGTAGTGTTTGAATAATTTATACAGCAATTCAAATAAGCCTGTATTACGTTTTATGCTTTATACAGCGATTCAAGTCTGTATTACTTTCAATGCTTGGTACAGCAATTCCACTAAGTCTGTATTACTTTTAATGCTTTATACAGTAATGAGTCTGTATTGCCTTTATGATTTAATTAATTGTTGTTATTTACATGGTACGAATTTAGTGATGCAAATTTAGCTTCATAATTGGTGCTTCTTGTGATTGCTGGTACTTTAAGATTAAGGATATTCTTCGTAAGGTTGTTCAGAGCTGGTCTCTATACTTATTCAGTATGGAGTGTGCGCGCGCCCTTCCTACTATTTTTACCCTACCTAATCTTTTCACTTAGCTTCAACTGTACCTTCTTTGCAGTTAATTTATACATACATTGGTACTATTGCATTTTACAATTTCGATGTTCCCAAGAGAAAGGGATGCGTTTAGCTATATTTGCTTAGGTTGCGTTTAGCTATATTTGCTTAGGTTGTGTTTACCTATATTTACTTAGTCTATTTCATTCTGGTCTTAATTTAAATATGCATATATATTGCAAATTTTATCTTTCGCTATGTATTATATTATTGTGTTTATTTTTCGTTGAAGAAAAGGAGATATGTTGTGCTTTATGTTATCTCCTTGCTTCCTGCTCAGCCAGTATGTATGTGATGTCTGTATGGAATGTTGAATGTTGGATGACAGAGTGAATAGAATGTTAGTGTGCATGGTGTGGATGTGGAATGACAGTTGATGAGAGAGGGCTGAGCAGTGACCATCCTGTTCCTGGTGGGGTTTTCCTCCTGTTCATCTTACTTGAAATAAAGAGCTTCAAGAATCTACCTGACCATTTATCATTTCATACACTACAGAAAGCAATACAGAAAAAACAACTGAAGAGAACTACATCAAATTTGGGAGAAGGTTTGTTTACTCAGGAAACATGTTGTTTGTGATTTGGCATAAATCCTTCAATTTGTTTTCAGGAAATTTATATTTAAAGAGTTGCCTGTGTGGTTATGAAGAGGTTAAGAAATTTGGATATCTGGTATTTTGATGCCTAGATATGCTCTGAGTGGCTAATTTAATCCTTAATGGCTGGCCACAGTCTCATTAATATGTTGTGGTAGCCATTACATGACTCAACGGCATAATTCAGGAGTTCTGAAAAGGAATTAAAAACTTTTCTAAAGAAGCCTAGTGAGCATGGGCCATGTGGGTTAGGACCCCCTTGTAATTTGCCGGCCGCAACAAGAACAACATGTTGTGGAAGCCATTACACTATTCAGGGTCATGGTCCGCATTCAAATGCATTATAGCAAAAGGCTAGTTTTGAGGGGCACAAAAGGAGCACATATAAAGATTTTAGTCACAACATAAATGATTTGTTGGTGATACCATATTCATTTTAGGGATAGTGGTGTGCTCTAAGATAATTTTGCCCAGTTAAAAATGCTGATCCTATGCTGCAATTAATAAACGGTGTTAGAGAGAAAACAATTTTCTCATGCAGGATATGGAAGGTGGATCAGAAGCTAAAATGAGAACACGTTTTCTATAACGTCACTCTTTCTTCCTCAACAATGTGTGAATAAAGTTTGACATTATGAGTAAAACATGTACTTCTAACAGAATCAGCAGCCTTTCAGTTGATTCCCCAATATTCTATTGCAGCCTTACACTAAGTCCTAATGAATAACTAGAGTGCTAACATTCTGTATTTATGCCTATAGTGAAGCACACCTGAAGTCATCCTGATGAATTCAAAGCTGTAAAACATGAAGGGATTTGTTTTGACATGGAAATGATGGTTAGTGCTCTAGAAAGCTAAAATTAGATTACATTTTCTATGAGCTCTCAAATGTATTTCTCATCCAAGTAAGTAAAACAATCTAACGTGCAGACTGAATCATAAACTTTCAATACAAGCATGAGGGAGCACGCACATGAAGACAGAGAATGGAGGGCAGAGGGGGAAGCTGGGGCAGCAGGCAGGCCAGTGCAGGTAGAAGAAGCACAATGAACTATGAAGAATAGGGGGAAGTGGTAGCAAAGTGACAAAGGAGAGAAGTTTTGCTCAGGCAGCACCCGACCACCAAAGAAGGCAGAACAGGGTATGCAGCAGAAGGGCAATGGACCGTGAGGGATGTAGTGGCAAGGACAGCAAACTGAGCACGGAGGGCAGGTGAGCATGTAGCATGAGCAGGGGCAGCACAATGGACTAGTGAAGGCAGGCAGGAGGGGCTGGTGCACACACAGAGATAACGTAGTGCAGGTGAGTGGAGGTGGGCAGCAAGTTGGCCATGGGGGAGAGGCATTAGTCAGGGCAGCAGGCTAACACAAAGGGTAAGCAGGAGAGGTCAGAGGCATGCACTTGGATAATAGAGGATAGACAGCAGTGTACCTGGGGTAGGCAAGAGCAAGCTGACTGTTCTGGGTAAGTCATCAAGGGCAAGAACAGCAAGCTGAACTTGGATGATAGGAGGTAGGTGGTAGGATCATCCAGACAGAGAACAGGGAGTAGGCATGGGGTGTGCAGGGGTAGCAAGACCGGTCTGGGAAAGCCAGCAACAGGGTTAGGCTAGCGCACATTCCCTGCTGCACATGGCGAAAGATAAGCGCAAACTAGGTGTTGGCTGAACATGACAAAAAAAAACTCACAAATTCACTGGAAAAAAACTACCATTAAAGAGACGCTATAGTTTGGTTTGATGTGATCCTTTTTTATAAAAAGTGTTTTAAAAAAAGGAAATTGCTGGAAAAAAACGAACACTAAAGTTATGTCATTGTTGGGGATTGGAGTGGGTTAAAAACTTGCAATATAAGTCAATTAAACACTGACATTCATCTGCCATAATTCAGTGTAATAAATATAACTTGTTCCCCCCCTGCACTGCCTATTACCTCACATATTTAAATCCCTCATGATATGTTAAATTACATAATTGATGACTTGACAGATGACATCATATAAGTCACTGCTACTACAAGCTCACAAAAGAAATGCAGATTTAGAATGCAGGTTTTTATCATCCATTCAATGTGCTTTGCATTTCAAATGTTATTGACCATAATGAACATTTTTGTATAAAACACTTTTTAAATATTAGCGCATTATTTCCAACAGTAACACATTTCTTAAATCATTTACAGATATATCTGCAGTGCCAGACGAACAATCAATATTAAAGGGATGATTTTCAATGTTCTAAATCTTTATAAAGAGTTCTAAAATCTGTTAATAATTTATATAATATAAAAACCACATATCATGCAGCATGTGTTTATACAACAGTATAGCAGAATTGGTTATGGTTGTAGCACAAGAAGATCAGTTTTACTCATTATGTTTAGTGTTCAAGATTGGTGCACGTAATGATCATTGCATGAAGGTCTGTCCTGTGATTGTAAAATGCTTACAGGATGGAATTAAAAGGTGTAAATTACTAGTTGAACATAAATAGCATGTAATATTGGCCATATTCTAAAAAATGTGTATAGGGGGAAGGATATAATAATATAGGCAAGAACTGGAACAGTATGCACCTGTAAACTAAATAGGGCTACGTGATTGTGATGCAATAATATTTTTATCCAAAAAATAATAATAACATTACTGGGCTGAAGGAAAGTGTAGCTGAGTTTCAAGTTAAAGAATATCGTACAAATGATACCTCAGCTTTTATAATATGAATTGACGTATAATACAGTGTGTGTATGGCTCCCGCTGATCTTATGTATACGCCCAATGATAGTCATAAAAAAAACTGTTGAGATTTGTATCATAAAATAACAAAGCACACACTAAACAATGTACACACTCAGTATATAAGATCATGAAACAATTCTATAAATTTCAACTTACAAAAAAAGAGACAAAAAATACAAAAAGATTAAAAAAAAAGCTTACCTGTATCAGAGGAGCATCGCCCTACTGAAAAAAAGGGAAAATAAAATGATAATACCTATTGTTATTATCATTTAATTTTTCCTATATTTGTCAGTGGCTATCAGGGCCGGGGCTGGTGGAGTAGGAAGAGGAGTGGTTTTCACTCCTGAAGTTCACAGGACTATTATGACTGGCCCTTTCGGGCCATCCCAAGCACTCCTGCGCACTTTGCTTGTTCCCCACCTGACTTCATTACACAGCCTGGTGAGGAAGATGCAATCCCTCCCAGTCCATGTCTGAGCGCCGATCCGCTGTGCTCAGACCAACCACAATGCTGCATTGCAGTGTTCTGATTGGTTAGGGGAGGCTGGGAGGGCGGGGCTTCCTGCTGCAGGCTTGGATTGTAGGAGGATGTCGGAGATACAGAGGACGAAGGAGAGGCAGTGGCCATTTCAGGGAAGTGTTTTTTTTATCCCCCGCCGCACCACCCAGGTACGGTTACAGCCGCTACTGTCTATAGCCTTTTCACAGTAAAATGACCATGCCAGTGTTCCAGCACAGAAAAATAGACACATTCAACGTTTCCTAGAATCATTCTCAGATAAAGCTTATCGCAGATTATTTTAAACTCATGTAGCTGACAAAAGACTAATCACAGAAGACCAAGCACGACTCGCTAGATAACTTGGAGTGTTTACTATTGTTCCATATTCTCCTCCACTCAACCTTATGCTTGATTGATGTAAATAATCTTCTAGAAAGTCTGTTGTGTGCTCGTTTTGGATTTTCTCAGGCCTAGAAAATATACAATTTAACTTATTGCATGGTGCATAGCTGACTGATGCGCCATGGTGAACCGTAATAAAGCAACGGTTAATGAATATACCTATATATGTATTTATCAAAGTGCACGGTAGACACTGGACGGCTTTACATGATGTAGTAAAATTGGAAAGCTTGCCATCTTTAAACATTTCAGTGTTGTAAAATCAAAATAAATGTATATAATAAAATTGAAAACGAGCTCATGTAAATAAGTTGTAGCTGAGTTCTTGGAGGAGGCATGGATAAACGTTGGGCCTCATTTATGGCATTTTGCCGTGGGGCAGCACAGCAAGGCACCTACGTGAAAGGGCAGGAATGCACCATCTTTAAGCAATATAGTTCATTACTGCCCTTTCTGCCTGCGTTTTGGCAGCCTAGAGCCAATGTAGGTACCCTTGCAGCATTGTGCCAGGGCAGGGCCGGCTTTGGTGCCTGTGGGGCCCATAGCAACAATCCTTTTAGCGCTACCTCCTCCATGACCTCCTCCTCAGATTCCCTCACTACCACTCTGCAAATGGGCCCCTCATATCTCCATAGCCCCTTGAGCACACATATTTCCTTTGTTTTAAAGTGCTGGTAAAGGCTGGTTTCACTAATCCGCTCAGCTATCCACTTTCAATGCAGATCTGTTATTTGCAGAAGGCATATTAACCGTCTTTGCTACTTTATGGCGAAAAAGGAAAAAGCAAGGAGAAATAAATATATTTCTCCTCGTTACACCTCGCCTCAGCAGGCCTACAGATTTGATGCTTCCCCACGTTTACATCACTTTGTAAATCTGGAAATGTGTCACATGGAATACATCCCGGTGCAGGGTAAGACGTCACCTTACTCATGATTTGAGGCCACGCAAAGCCACGCAGGGGGACTTTGCATAGCTTCATAAATCATTACAAGAGCCCTGTATCATGAATGTACAACTTTACATAGTGCAAAAGTGATGCAGGGCTCTCATAAATAAGCCCTTTGGTTACAAAGACATATCATGATAATTTTGTTTTACGGAAAGTTGATAAAGTACATTTAATTTCTCGAAAATGTAAATCAGCAGAGGAAAATGCATTCCGTGCAATGTAGTCATTCATAAGGCATAGACAGTAATGATAGCTTCATTTAAAAGTGATTAGCCTCTAACATAAAGATGATACTAATGGGGGCATGGCTAGTAACCCAACAGGGCAGTTGCAGTCTAGTGTGGCTCCTGAACTTGCACTGCCTCCTCCCACCATCCAACCGCTATTTGTCCAAGAACCTGCTTACACTGCTTACACTGCCTCCCCACAGACAGAGCAGGGATGGGCCACCCATTGGTGACCCCCAAGCCACAACTGAGTGTGGGACACTGACGATAAGCCGTCACCAGGGCCACGGAACTGGGCTGATGGTGCTTGCTGCCAAAAGAAGTGCTCCGGGATGGGCGACCTACACCGAAAACAGAAGTCCTGAAGACAATCAGCCTGACTGGAGGTGATTTGGCAAGAGGGAGGCACTGGAGGCGCTGGAGACTTGAGTGTGGAGCGAGTGGCCTGACAGGACAGCCATTGGTGTTGGGCCCCAGCCTTGAGATCAGCCTTGAGATCAGCCTATAGGAGGGGGCCTTGTACTGCTGCACACCATTGTGGGAGCATCCCCCCCACCCTTTTTCCTTGCACCTGATCCCCACCACCCACTAACAAGACGTGGCAGCCATGAGTGGTTCACCACCATCAGGTTCCAGAGACGAGAAAGCACAATTTCCCAAGGCAGAGTCAGGCAGTGTGGGCAATTCCTGTGGTGTCCGCTCAGCAGCCTGAGGCAAGTAGAGACTTGCGACAAACCCCATGACCGGAGGAACTGATCTTGGTGTAGGCCACGGGAGAGGGCGGGACCGGTCTGAATGGGGTCTGGCAAGAGATGCCCACAAGAGTCTTTGATATGGATGACTTACCCTTCCCCCATCCTTAATATTCAGTGGAGTCAATTTGAGACACAGTTGTATTCTCCAGTACTACTGTGCCCCGGGGAATTCTGAGTGTACGGGCTGCTGGAGCTCAGATCAACCAACACCACTGTACAGTGGAAATCGAGGCCTACTGACGAAGCCTGCCTACTTACCTGATTCAGCCCTAATGGGGACAAGGGTCGGTGAAGGCGGTATTTGGTCGCAGGAAGATACATATCTCTTGAATGGATGTGATACTGGCCCAGATAAGAGAGGTTCTGAGTCATTTTGTTGGTGCTTGAACGGAACTGCCCTGAGGCGAATTACAGAATCCACAACACCAAGCAGGCCGGGGGTGAGGCAAAGACATACACGCTGAAAGGTCACAAGCTTTCGACCTAATTCCGGGGGGGGGGGGCAATGTCGGTATCCCCCGCTCCCCTTGACCTGGCAGGCAGCTGTAAGCACCGCTCTGTCTGTCTTCATGAGGCAGAGGTCACCAGAGAACTAAAGTGGTATCTCCAAGGCAGGATTTTGTGATGGTGGGCAGATAAGGCATAAAAAGCACACAAATAAAGATGAACAAATATGCGCTCCACACAATTGCACAGAGAGAGGATGAATCTCCAACCCCCGATGACCAATTCAGCTCAAGGGAAGAGACACCGGAGCATACACTCTGAGAGCTATGGGCCTCCATCCAGAGTGGAAGGGTACACTCAAGCCAAAAATTTATTTTTTGGTATTGGAGATATCATTAATGCAGGCTGACATCAATAAAACAGAGGACCGCCTCCAAAACACAGAAAATCAAGTGGAGAACATCTCTGACACTACTATCACGCTCCAAAAATAAATGGACTTCACCCAGAAAGATAATGCCTGCATGCATGCAACACTGGAGGACATGGAGGGAAGGTCCAGGCGCAACAGTCTCTGCTTGGTATGAGTGCCTGAATGTGCAGAGCGACCCACTGTAAACCTCTTTTTTCCAAACTTCATTCTAAATGTACACAATCTCTGAAAATGTTTCTCTGTGGAAAGTGCCCACAGGGTGCCCATGAGTGCCCATGAGTGCTCCCAGGTCAGGGGCACCACCCCAAACTATCATAGCAAGAATATTCAATCACAGAGATTGGGATGCCAAACGTCAGACTACGCAGTGCACTCCAGACATGAACTTTGAGAACACCTCAGTCAGCCTGAATAAAGACTTCACCCTCAGATTCCAGCAAGAGTAACCCAGCTACACTGAAGTTAAAAAGGCACTGCGGAACATAAAGCTAAAGTACATGATTCTCTTCCCTGCCGGTTCTTGCTGAGGGGAAGACATGGTATTTTGAAAACACTGAGGTGGCCTGGAATTGGCTGTAAGGCTGGTGTCTGGTGCCTGGTAGCAGATGGAGGAGTGCTCCTCGTCAGACATGTAGGGATGCAGACAGCAAGGCCCCCAAGTACAAGCTGGCATCAGCCAATCATGAAGGATACAACTCACTGTATAATCCTCGCAATCGATTGAGACTCGACCTTTCATTTCTCCCCCTCTTCTGTTTTTCTTCCTCTCTTTGCCATACCATTCTCAGAGCAACAACCCCATTGCAGGGTCAGGACTGCGGAGAAGCTCTTTTAAACTTGACCATAATAACACACCCACAGCGGGGCGACCAGATATTTAATATGTATTTGATGGGACTAGATGCGGGGGCCTAGTTGGCTAGACTTACCCCCAGTTTTAAGTTTGCTACAATATTGTCAGGAGCAACAGGTGCCTTTCTAGTTGGGGACAGGTTGGTAGTTTGAAACCCACCAGGCAGGTCGGCAGGAAGGGGGGAATTTGGTATTGATAATGGGATGTTTAATTTCAAGTTATAGAGCAGCGACGGCTTCTATGACATCTCCTGAGAGCCACATGCCAGTAATGAACATGGATAACACCACCATGACACACGACCCTCATACCCGCCTTAACCCCTTCGAGGCGGATGACGAGCTGAGCTCGTCATGAGTTACGCCTCTCGTACGCTCATGACGTGCATGCGGTTAAAGTCCTGTCGTGGAATTTAAATGAGTTGGGTGACAGGATCAGCTGGGGAATGATACTTCAATATCTTAAATGACACAGCCCTGACATTGTACTACTACAGGAGAGGTACGTCTGATGAACTCCTGCAAGGCCATATCATGATGTGGATACATGATGACAGCACACACAGGCGATACTACTGATTCTAGAGGTGTGCATTTTGAGCTGGAAAGGAAAATTTACATAACTGACCCATCTATGGTCCAGTGATGTCCTGGAAGAGGTGGGGAAACTGCGAAAATTCACAAAATAGAACCCCATTGGTATATGCACTCTGGGCGATGTATGGAAGAGGAATTTCATACTCAGTCTGACCAAAGGGCAAGCGCAATATGAACTAGCACCCACAGAGTCCTTTAAATACATTGAACTGCGCCATGCACTACTGACAAACAATCCCTGTCTTATTCTGTTTGAGGACTCCTCCCCTCTTGAGGATGGCATCCTCACAAGACCGCTACATAAAGGGGCCATCTCACTAATTTACTGGAAAATCATTAATAACTCGAAGGACACCGTCACTAGCTTGAAGACCAAATGAGAAACCGAGGTGACAAATGTTGTAGATGGCGAATGGGAAGAAGCTATGGGGTCCTTCAGAGAGATTTCTAATAAATTAGGGTTCACCTAATTCAGCTACGTATACTACACCAATCCTACTATTCCTGCACCACCATACATTCCATGGGCCGAAGCCCCTCTGATCTTTTTTCAGAGGATGTATGGAGCAGGGCACATTCCTTCATTTGCTCTGGTCCTGCCATTTGTATCGTTCGCACTGCAGGTACTGATGAAGGAGGTCCTAGGAGTCGGAATCCCTGACTCACCCAAAACATGCTATCTGAACATATGGGGGGATGACCCACCACCCAGGCACAATAAGATCTGGCTATCATTAGGTTTATCCATGACCAAGAGAAACATAGCACTCGTGAGGTGTGCGATATATACCAGCAGTGGCTTATTGGGAACACAACATGAACTGGTGCATGCTGGTAGAAAAAACGATATACCTGGGTAGAGGTTGATCAACCAAATGGGAAATCATTTGGTCTCCATGGCGATCATATTGAGGGAAGGGGAGTAACCCCCAGGATGACTAAGAACCACGTATGTTGGTGATCAATGCCTTTGTCAATGAGTTGTTCCTGATTAACCAATGCTTTCTTTTTTGCATATGCCTCATGGACTGCTCAAATGATGTAAGGCCCATTCATGGCCCAGTGATTATACTGCAATGTCTTTTTTGTATTTTATTGCCATGTAACATGCAATAAAAAGATTTTTTAGTTTTAAAATGGTACTCTTTTTCAAAACCACAGCTATCATATTAATTTAGACCCAACAGGGGAAAGAAAATACGTTAATTCTCTAGAGTTCAACCACACTTATCTTTTTGCAAAGATACGCAGAATATTATTAGCTATGTTCTAGAAGCCGTATACAAAGGCAACATTTGTCATTTAGATGAAACAAATGAACTCGTGGATACAAAAAAAGATTATTTTTTCAAAACCATAGTAGGCTTGAGTTAAGTTTGCATTAGTTAAAAAACATTATTTTTATACGCTGATTGTCAAGGGAGAACAATGTCATGTAATGCTAGATGTGGTAAGAAAGCCATACTATTAATGAGTGATCTAAGCAGATGATTGCCATTTATTTACACTTAAATAATGAAGTAATCTTCATGGCGATGGCTGCGATGTTGTAAACTGTCTTATTTGATAGCATTCGTTTATTCTTGCCCATGAGACAAATCAACGGCACAAAACAACTACACACTTCGTGGCATATTAGCAAGCACGGCGTTAACATTATCGCCGCTTTAGCGGCAGAAAACTGCAGCTTAAGCGGCGATAATGGGCTTGATAATATGCCATAGAGAATTGACATAGAAGCCCATGTTCACACCAGAACATGGGCTTCTATGAGAATTCAAAAGGGCATATTATCAAGCCCATTATCGCCGCTTTAGCAGCAATTTTAACGCCGTTCTTGATAATATGCCCCCAAATCCTTTGTGCCTGTCCGATTCAGGGCACCTGGTTCAAAGGTCTGCCCCCCTGTCCATTCGATAATTGTACTCCACAAAGTTTTACCGAAATGTATGCTTTCCTGTTCTTTGTATACAGTACCTCGGAAGAGGTTAAAATACCAGTTTTAAAACAGGCTAATATTAGACAACACACGAGCGCCCTGATCTATTTACAGACATTGGGCTCCCGAGAAATTTCTTATCAGGTTTTAAACTTTACTATAATACTGTACTATAATATTTAGGAGCCTTGAAATTAACTGTTTCCTGAGTTTGCACATTTTGTATAATTTTTACATTGTTTTATGGTGATTGTAATTTTTTGCTTATAAACTGATTTCGTATAATGTCTTTTAATGGTCCTATTTTGACCGAAATAAAAGTATATTGACAAACTAACTACACTTTAGGATATGCCTTCCTATCTACTGTTAGATGAAAACATGTTCACATAATGGTGCATCATATGGTTCTCCAAAACCTGTTTGTGTTTCCAGGTTTACATGCTTTTGTGTTTATGGAGAGTCTTACATTTTTAGTTTTTAAGCTAAAATATCAATTGTGAATCCAAAAGGTCCATTTTTTTAGGAATAGTCTTACATTTTTACCTTTTAAGCTATATATCAATAGTGAATCAAAAAGGTCAGTATTAATGTAATAATCAACTATGAAATGTGACTATTTTCTTTCAGCTGAGTTCAAATGCCAGCCTGGGCGATTTCAATGTGGAAGTGGACTGTGTGCTCTCCCAGCATTTATCTGCGATGGAGAGAATGATTGTGGGGATAATTCGGATGAACTGAACTGTGGTAAGTGGCTAGGGTTGATGTCTAAAATTAAGTGAATACTAATTCAAATAAGTGGGAATTAGATCATGCTAATTGATACTTCCTTGTTTTTCAGACACACATATCTGCCTAACAGGTCAGTTCAAGTGCACCAATAAACAGAAGTGTATCCCAATAAATCTTAGATGCAATGGACAGGATGACTGTGGCGATGAAGAGGATGAAATGGACTGTCGTAAGTTTTTGAGACATATCTTTTTTAGACATTTATGAGCGAGAATTTATGCATGAACTTTATGAGCAGGAAGAACATGAATATAAATATATGTATACTTTAAAGATTCCAACCTCACATGCATGCAAGACACCAACAGTCCCGTAAGCATTTCACCATATAGGGATGCATGTATGATATTTTATTTACTGACCTTGTAGAGAGTGAAAGGCCATTGAGTACGTGATAACACCCCTCCTATTCCTATACAATGGTAATAATTAGCATATTACTCTCTTCCCATTATGTATGCTATTTCATTTTTCATAATTCTTTCTTTTATAAAAAGGTAATTAACAAAAACCAGGATGAATACATTTGTGCAGTGAGATGACCGCAATGAAGAGGTCTCCAGACTATTAAAAATAAGCTATTTCCAAAAAGCCATTTCCATTTGAAGAATAATTGTGACATGCAATGCGTACAACCGTAAACTGTGTGCTTCTCATGTCGATTATCACTTTTGTGGTAATGGAGTGGAATTCGACCTTTGCACTTTAGTATTGTGAATGTGTGTTTTGTTATTGAGCCACATTTTCTTTTACTGTTGACTGTGTGTATGTCTATTCAGGGCCGGCTTTAGCGCTGGTGGCGCCCGGTGCGACCATGTCTGTTTGCACGCCCCGCAATGACCACCTCTTCCACGGATTCCCTCACTAGCACCCTTTAACAGTGACCCTCAAGTCTCCATAACCACTGTCTCTCAGATTCATTTAGTTTTATAGCACCACTCATACCAGTGTGAGGTGTCAGAGTGCTTTGCATCACACACACTTTTCACAGAGACACGCATAGGTGTGTAATCAGTGCATAGGAAATGTTACATCAGACAGGACTACAAGGTGTAGTGTAGGAGTGACATGTCATATATCATGGTAGGCAATATAGTTTGAGTCCTTGTTCTGGAAAAGCACACATTTGTAACATCATTGTTAGGGGTTCTCTTTAATAATAATTGTTTTCAACCCAAATGAACCGGGTCAAAAAGTATATAGTTTAAACATACCTTGCAGTTTGCATGCAGCTCTTTGATGACAGTTAAAAACTCAATGTTCTATATTAGAATTTTGACGTTTAAACGTCAAGTTACAAAATAGCTCTCTTACAGAAACAGTAACCCACTGACCTATTTACATTATATGTGCTTTGTTATATGCATAATACATGTTCTTAGCCCTTGTGCTACCTTAGTATGAGTCAGACTTCCCCAAGGCAAGATGATCAATCACCAGAGTTAGCTTGACATTTTAATGTCTGAAATTTGCTGGAGCCCAGGAACGCAGCAGCAGGTGCTTCTATAATGAAAGTATACATTTTCAAAAATGACGCCCCCACCCCAAGTCAACACCCGGTGTGGTGGCACCGATCGCACTGCCCTAGAGCTGGCCCTGTGTGTATTTGTGTTTGTTTGTATGTGTGTGTGTCTGTGAATGAATGAATGAATAAATAAAATGCAACTTTTAAAGTACAGTTGCTGCTTCTCGGGAAGCATCCTGGTGCTAAAAGAACATAAAAGTAAAAACAGAATTTACAATTCCCGAAACAAAAAGGTCTTCAAATGAGCCTTAAACTGGCTTTAACTGGGAGCAGTTCAGGTAAAGAGTTCCGGCGGCATTATTTATAAGGCTTGCAACACTTTTGAGCCGCCACTGCATCAATTTTGTGATGTACCGGCAGCGTAACAAATGCGCCATTGAACGCAATATTTACAAAGCAACGCATCTAGTTAGATGCGTCACTTTGTAAAGCCCTGCGCTACATTATACCTGCGTTAGGTATAATGTATGCAGGGTGGGCGTTCGCCCACAAAAAGCCTCGTAGAAGTGGGGCAGTGAAATCTATCAAATTTCACTGGGCCACTTTTAGGACGTCACTGTGTCAAAATCTTATGCATTCCTCGCAGCAGGAATAAGACTGATACAGGCACTTTCACATGGGGCTAGCCCCATGTGAAAGGACACTTTGCTGTAGTTGCATCTGTTTTCAGACACACCCTACAATGCACCACTTTTACACCTACAGATGCACAAGAAATACTGACATGGAGCGCCTACATTAAATATGACACATTCATCATGTTACAAGGAGGGCGCAGTGAAAACTGTTTTATTGCTGTTTTCACGCAGTGATGCAACATTTTTCATAAATAAATGTTTTCACTGCGACCTCCTTGCGTGTCACAAGGAGGGCACATATTTATTGTACGGTGCTCCATGTCGCAAGGAGTTACAGATAAATCAGTATTTCGAACGTATCTGTAGGCGCAGTTTCGACGCATTGCTGAAGTGTGACACAAAAGTGAAAATAATTAACTACACAGTCATCAAGTTGTTCAATTGCCGACAAATATTGTGTATCATCAGCATTTTGAACAATACATTTGAAACTATGAATGTATCACAATTAACGTAAAATTTCCAGCTAAAAGCCACAGTTTAAGTATTTAGAGCTACAAATGAAAACTGAATAATAACTGAAATTCACAAGTTATATTTAGGACACTAATCCATAATTACCACAACAGCAATGGAAATCCTAGTTCTCAGGGGATTCAAAATAGATGCCTTTTCTCATTGTTAATGTTTTTTCTTACAAAAGAAACATTTGCAAAGTTGTCTACATGGAAGACACATGCAGACTGGTGACAATGTATGCAAAGAATATGTGAATATTTTTCATGACAGACTTTTGCTAATATCTGGTTTGAAGGTTTTGATGCCACTTCTTCATGAGATATTCAAAACATATTGGATTCATTTAGGGATTGACAGGAAAGGGACATTAACTGAAATTGTATGGCGATCCTACAATGCTAAATCCTCGACTCGTTACCCTGTCTCATGTGCGAGAGGGGTAGCTCTTAGTTTCCATTACCAATGCCTCACCTGTTTTCATAGACATAACACTTTAGGGGAAGTTTTACAAGCCCCTTGTGAAGTTGAAGTTGAAGTTAAAACATTTATAAAGCGCTCTTATACCAAGCGGTTTTTTGGCGCTGAGGACAGACAGACCGGACAGGGCAGGGAGAGAGACCGCCTATTGGGAGAAGGCGCGAGAGAAGAGCTGGGTCTTGAGAGTGTTGCGAAAGATCGAGTAGGAGGCAGCTGTTCTAATACTCAGGGGAAGAGCATTCCAAAAGACCAGGCCAGGGTAGAGAACCTCATGCCGCCATATTTTTTCTTCCTGAATCGGGGGACGCATAAAAGGAGCTTGGAAGAAGACCGCAGGAGCATAGGCTGCGATTTTAGAAGCTAGGAATGCTGGCCCGCTGCCTGCTAAGGCCTGAAAGATCAAACAGCCCATTTTGAAAAGGGAAGGTTCAGATAGGGGTAGCCAGTGTAGGGATTTGAGAAGGGGGTTAGCGTGTGCTACTTTTGCGTCACTTTTCCCATGTTAAAAATTATGCAAAAGTGGCACAAGGGCCTTGTAAATCTGCCCCTTAGTCAATAGTTCCTACGTCACAATGCTGCAGACTTTGGAAATCCAGACCTAATAATGTGGGCTTTGAATGTTTTGATTTCGTGTTTGTGATTGTAATGTAATCCATGATGATCAGGAACAGAAAATAAAAAAAATGACCTAGAAGTCCAGGGAAAAATCACACCATGCATTAAGGGCTTTTAGGGGCTGATGTACAAGCAAGGAATGCATCTGTAGAGATGTCAGTTTCCCTGTGCCAGCCTGTGATACCCTTGCACAACCAAGGATGCGCCGTATTTAGAATATGGCACACCATGGCGCAAGGACTGCCAGATGCGTCAGAAATTCTGACGCATCTGTTGGCCTAAAAGTCACGCATTGCTGGAGTCGTGTCACAAGCACAACGCAACGCCAGCAATACATGTTGAGGCCTATACTTATTGTACTGCTTCAAGCAGGCATAAGGTTTTGATGCAGTGGCGTTCTAGAAGTGGCGCAGTGAAATCTTGTAGATTTCACTGCGTCACTTTTATAAGGCTTTCTTGCGTGGGAACGCCCACCCTGCACACATTATGCCTGATGCAGGTATAATGTGACGCAAGGCTTTACACATGAAGCATCTCCCTAGATGCATCAAATTGTAAATTGGCCGCTTTGTTTACGCCATCGCTGCACCCCGAAAGTGATGCAACAGTGGCGTAAAAGTGTCTCAATGGGCTTGTAAAGCTGCCCCTTACTTTTTTGCTTCTTTGAGAAAAAAATGAATGACAGCTAGCAACCATCACATGGTGGCCTACCGACCTTACATTTTCACTGAATGTTCTCCTATTGTAGTGGCGGGAGCTGTTCAGCCAAAACATCCTAGCTCAACTAGTGGGGATATCCAAACACAATGGTTCTGTGTCTGGCCTGTTACATTTTCAGTTCAAAATATGAATCAGAAAAAGCTGAAAGCTCTATGTTTGCCTTATGCTTGACTTTGGCCTTTAACTTACCTGCACTGAATCAAGGGCACTTGTGCCATGGCTCGATTGATTTTAATAAGTCTAATGGCCGTTCATTTTGGACACAGAAAAATACAGTCGAGGTAGGTGCGATAGTGAAAAATACTTTCCAAGAACAGCACGGAAACGCGTGCGCTAATATCATGCAATTTTTTGAGGCACAAATGAGGAAGATAAAAAACTTAAGCTTAGTATCCTCTGGCCGATGCAGAGTAAATCAGGTTTCCCCTATCCTGAAGGCCTTAAACCTTGAAATTAACAATTTAGTGCAGAAGCAATACAAACATTTTTCCACAGCCGTGCAATAGGAAATTAATCGCCTAAAGCGAGTTAGAGGCCGCTATAAATTAAGAGTAAGGAGAGACGAGATGGATGCTAAATGGATTGGGTTGAGAGAAGCAGCAAAAGCCAAAGATTCAAAAAAGTATTGGCACCTGATCGCAGAGTATTGTGACTCCAGACAGAGGGCACTTCCGATCCCGATCCCAGAAAGTGAGTGGGTGGACTATATTTCTTTATTATATAAACTCAATAGCTCAGTCCCATTTCAGATGCCTGTAATAGAGGAGGCTGGTTATGGTGATTATGGTCCCCCATCAAGGGCTGAAGTGATGGGTTACATAAAGAACGCTAGAACCTCTGGTGCTCAAGGCCCTGATGGTATACCGATCATGCTAATTAAACGGGATCCAGTCGCATGGGGAGCTTTCCTGGTGCCACTGTTTAACTTTTGTTTTCAATCGATTAGCATTCCCTCATCTTGGAAGGGGAGTATCATAGCCCCGCTGTATAAAAAGGGTTCAAAAAGGTCACCTACTAGCTTCAGACAGATAACGCTGCTGGACGCTGCGGGCAAATTATTTGCAAAAAGTATACTTCAGCATTTGCAGCAGTGGGCCCAAGACCAGAACATCTTACCGGCAGAACAGGCAGGCTTCAGAAAGAACCACGGAACGCTGGACAACATCTCGGTCGTTCAGACTATTGTGGAGGAATATGTTTTCTCAAAAGGCATGTTGGTCTACACAGCTTTTATTGATTTCTCCACGGCGTTTGACAAAGTGGATCGTCAGACGCTGTGGAGAAAGCTCTCTCATCTTGGTATGCTACACCATCTCCTGGGTCTCATAATAGAATTACACACAGACACTTGGTGTCAAGTGATGATGGGTGGCTCGCAGGGGCTTTCCTGCAGGATTAATACACATAGTGGCCTCAAGCAGGGTTGCCTGTTGGCCCCTCTTTTGTTCTCTTTTTATATCTATGACCTCCCTGAGAAAGTAAACTTAGCGAAGGGGGATGCCCCTAGAATTGGTACAATGTCTATTGGTACTCCACTATATGCAGATGACGTTGCTATTTTTGATCTAACCCCCATTGGTTTGCAGCGTCGTCTGGATGCCTTGACTAATTATGCGGAGGAGCATTGTTTGAAAATCAACATTGCCAAAAGTAAAATTTTAGTCTTTCGCAAGAAAGGTCTTAGAATAAAGAAGGGGTATAAATGGCTGTTGGGGCAGGAAGAACTTGAATTGGTCAATGCGTACCTGTATTTAGGGAAGGTTTTTTTCAAAAACCGGGAGTGACTCAGAGTGTTGGTAAGGCCGCCTCCCAGGCTGGAGCTCTAATTAGATTTTATAAGACCTTTGGGAGACGTCATTTTAATCATGTTCTGTCAGTGTTTAAGGTTAAAATTCCCCCGACTTTAACCTATGCTGTAGAAGTTTTGGATAGGAATTACTGGCTCTCTTTCGATAAGGCTGAAGGCCGGTTCTTCCGTCAAATTTGTAATCTAAATTCCATGGCAGCCCCACATGTTCTTCGTTTGGAATTTCATTTAGTTTCTTCTTACACTTCTTCCCTGGCAGCGGTCCTGAGGTGGGGAACTCTCTCTGCTGGGGGGTTGAGGGCACTTTAAGGGCCGCTTTGAAGCTGGAAATTTTTGTAAAACTAAAAGAGAAATCAGCTTTTTTTAGATCTTTCCCTCATGCAAATAATCTATTTGGGCTCAATTTAAATAGTGACTCGCCAAAGTCTGTACTGAAGTCGTTTTTAAAGAGGTCTGTAAGCACGATTAGTACAACAAGAGACGTAGCCTTAACTCATCCTAAAGTTCGTAAAGAGGTGATCAGTGTGAGTGCGACGGGGAGCGGACCTCAGCCCTATCTCTCATGGAATGTTCTACATGGCATCAGAAGATTAATACTTCTTTTAAGAATTAACCTTTTGCCCTTGAGAGACGTAACGGGCATTTGGGAAAAAACGCCTAGAGACAAGAGAATTTGTGAACTGTGCCGCTCCCAAATACAGGATCTCAATCATGTGCTATTTGTGTGTCCTGCACTTTTAAGGGCAAAGCGTATGTTCTTGAGACCCTCTTTTATCAAATTTAATTTTCGTTCCGCTGAGGAGGCTCGATCTTTTGTGTTGTCCCCTCCTAATGAAATGATCTGCCATAGAATATTTCAATTTTTTTAAACATTTCTGGCTATTTATTAGAACTTCTGAATTTTAGTTCAGTTGGTATGTGTAATGTTTTGTTGATTGCTTAAGGTAGATTTTGTATTTGTTATAAAGTATGTTTTTTATTGTATTGGTGTATTTTTGTGGACCTCCGTTGGAGTTCCATAACAAATAAACTAATTGAATTGAATTGAATTGAATTGCCTTAACATCATAGGAACATTTGAAAAAAAACCTGCCATGTTAAAGGTCCTTTCAAGCTAACTCCCACAAAAATATTCTGAATAAGAATTTCTGAAAAATCTCTTGAATAATAAGCAAATCTCATTATAAACCTTTCTGTCTAATATAGAGATTTGAACATTAAAGACAATGCAGCTAGTCTATTGAGTCAAAGTTATAAACCTTGAGAGAGAAGCGTAAGCAACATCTGTGAGCTGCAGTTCATGAAAGTTGAGACTATTATAGTTTTCACAGTGCATCGGTTTTCATTGTATTCCTCTTGATTGGAAGACAGCCAATGAACTTGATAAACAATGAATTAGAGTAACCGAAGTACCATAATAGCACAATTTTAATATTGGCCTGCTCAACAAGGAATAAAGTAGGCGTACCTCAATGCTTTACATTTACCATGACTGACCCCTGTATGCCGGTGATTTGAATAGTGGCTTAACATAAGTTTACAACAGAACATGATTGAATCACATCATTGGATTTCAAAAGCAATTTGGAATGCATGTAAGCTCTGGAATCTGTTAAATTAGTCTTGTGTCAGTGCCCTGTATTTATGTACGTATGTATGTATGTACTGTGTATGTATGTATGATTGTATGTCTTTTTATATGTGTTACTTTTATTGCACAAACCTAGCTAAAAGGTACAGAGGAGGTGACAAGGTCAACGAAAAGCATAAAGTGCTTGAGTGATAGAAGAGACATCTGGTTTGTGGCAGGTTAATACCTTATGAAGTAGTATTCTTCAAAGAGGGTCATTAAATCTTCCCTCAATTGGAGCAGGTTTTGAGCCGTCCTTGTGGATAATGAGATGTTGTTCCAGATCCTAGCAAATGTTTGCGGTCTTGTTTTTTTATTTTACACATCTTAGCCAGCAGTCTGATGTTGTCTTGGTAGCAGGATGGGAGTGATGTGATCATATTTCTTCAGGCCCCGGGAGAGATGTGCTGCCCAGTAGTATAGAATTCCATAACGTGCATGTTAGTTCCATTTCTTTCTACAAACTATATATCCAGAAACTAAATTGGAATCATCAGTCAAAGAAGAATGTTATTCTTTTGGACAAGTTACTTTCTAATTTATAATGTTAACAACACATTCATTCACATACCACTCATTTAAAGTGCACATAGACAATCATTTCACACAAATGAAGTCAGATTGAAAAGAGGAAATTGGCATTGACCTCATGTCTAAGGACTGGTTAAAACAACAGTATATGCAATGTAAATGTGGTCCTTCTGGTGTTACCCTGATTTATCACTGCTGAATATTAACATGAGGGTGTATTGGGCTCCTCTTCTATTATCAAAGTTGAATCAAAACACTCTCCAAGCAAGCACTACACATTTTTCAATGATTATTCTTAAAGAAAGCAATAAGCTACAGGGTGGCTATATTACTGAAAATAGGTCTCCTACTGGTGGTCTTGAATACAAAAAAGGAGAAGAAGGGGAAACAACTTATGATGAAGGAGAGTTTGGAGGGCTTTCAGGTTACAATGACACAGGTGTACTCACCAAATGTAAACCTGGACATGTTCCTTGGGCACTTTCTTGGTCTAATGGAAGAATTTGCAGAGGGGGGACCTTGCTTGCTGGGGATTTCACTATGGTATGGGATGTTAGCCGAGACAGATCATCAACTGGGAATGGATTATGTTATATATGTCCAAACCACTCGTATGGTATTTGTGTCAGATGCGTCTTATGGATGTCGTGAGGGAAATGCACTTAGACAATGGGATCTACTTTTCCCATGCCCATTGGGTATTCTCTTATATTGATTTCAACCTTGTTTGTAATGTCATGGTTGATTTAGAAATATGCTTATGACAGCAGAAACCCCATGGCTGATGCCTTCACACTGAGTTCCTCCTAGATCCTGTTTTTGAAGCTAAGCCGGGCTGAGAATACTGTATCTATTGGAGATATAGAAACTAAAATTTGATCTGAGACAGGCACAGGAGCTTACAAATACAGCCCCTCAATATTGCTTTTCCAAAAGAAATTGTGGTGCAGCTATGTAAAAGGAGAAGTTATTTGTCAATGAATAAAGGTGTTTCATTCTCTACACTCCAGTTGAGGTAAAAGGAAAAGACAGAATACATTAACATCTTATGAGTGGAGTTTGGATAGATATGCTTGGGGGAAGCAACACAACTGGGGGCTCTTTGGTAATGTAGCTCCTTGTATAAAGCAGGAATACATTTGGTGGAATTGCAGAACATGGACATGGGGGGGGTTGCTCACACTCTCACAGTAGTGGAATGAAATGCTGGATCCCCAGAAGAAGAAGTAAGGGCAGATGGAAATCCCAGATAATGCACAAGGTGCTCTGTCCCAGTGGCTTTATCTGTAATTTTTTTTGAAAACATATACACCCTATTTAAAACTGAAACTTACAGACATTTTAATTTCTTATGCAGAAATCAAAAGAGTTACTACCCCTTTTCATGAAGTGATGATAACATTTGTCCATAAAGTAGGAATAGATCTCAGCTCTGCTCCTCCTATGGGCTAGCTACTCACAATAACAATAATAACAAAATATTTACACAGATCCTGGAAACCAGGATTGAGCTGTGCCTTCTGTGTCTGGTTGTTCTAGACCAGCCTAGATTCATCAGAGTGAGACAGGCACATAATTGTTTTAAACTGCCAGTCATGTCCTCCTTGATGAAAAAGTACAAGAGAAGAAGGCCACGGCGGTCCTAGCATCTCAAGATAAAAGCATTAGGACAGGATGGACTAGCCCTTCAAATTATTAAAGCTTGGAGATTGTGGCCATAGTTCAGACTAATTACTAGCAACCCATTGCAAGGGTTATGGTAAATAATTTATGGCCTTAGAGTTTGGAGGATGGGATACTCCATCACAAACAAGGAAGCTGTACCATCCCCTGTATTATAGCTTTGTAGGACATTGTGGCACTTGTATTAAAGTGGCCCAGATATCGCTACATTATGACTGTGTATCCCATACATTAAACCCTTAGTAAGGCCCCTAATTTTTAACCAACTGAGACTCTACCATAGGACCCAACAGAAGAGCTCGCTCACCATCCTCCCTATATATCTGTCTCAATTGGGTAGTTCTCCACACACATGCACCTTTGTTTTAATAGTAAATGCAAAAGAAATGGTGGATGTAAGAAAAAAATGGGGAACACTAAATAGAAGCTACAAAGGAGGGGTAAAAATTAGGGGTGGGTGTAATTCTGGAGAGTTACATAAAAACTCAATGAGATTCGTTGAAGTTCCAAGAGTGGGCAGAATAGTCAAGTTGCTCTGATTTTTATCCCTGGCAGCTTGTTCAGTGATGCAAAGTGCGCATAAACTGCACCACTGGGCATGCCAGAGGGCGCTACTTCTTTGCTGCCACTTGAGTACACTTTCTACTCAGGCGGCAGCTTTCTCACAGTGCATGGTTGCCACTGCCCGCAACTGCCCATGTTGACAAAATCTCGCTGGGTGCCGTCTTAGCACCTGAAAATCATGCTAGGGGACTCCCATTCTCACTTGCCAACCTAATATTAGCAAGACATACACAAGGAGAATCTATGCCATGCAGTGGATGGGAGAGTTTTGCCAGAATTTAACATCCAACTAGTAAAAAGGAGTAAGGAGGGAAGTAGCCAATGGTTAAGAGAGGTTTAAGGAGGGTGTTATGGCTACACCTACACCCAGCTACAAAAGAGTAATCTCATTGCTATTCACAAATTGTATCTATAGTTACCACAGACATACAGGCCCCAAAACCGTCATAAATGTACTGTGGTTAAGGAATCTTCAACTTTATGCTATTCTTTGGACTATGGTCACTGTGCTCATTTGGCTGACATCTTGGACTCTTATGGAATAGGTATAAATGCAGCAATTGTGTATACAATCAGCCATGATGCCTGAAGTGTAGAGAGGAGCTTCCACACACGGGAAGTGGGAAGGGATATGTCCTCCCAAGTGATATCCGCTAACAAAAAGTATCCTGTCCAGAAAGAACTAGAATATAAGGTATGGGCACACACTCAAACAGAGAAGTAATGGCATGCTTCTACCACTATTGGGAGCAATACCTCTTTGTATATTAACCCTCACACACTCTAATAGTGTCATGCTTCATCATTGGGTTCACCCTGGCTCCTAAAGGCCAGGCCGGGCTCAACCGCATTTCAGGGAGCTCTTTGGAGAAAAGGCCAGGGGAGTGAAAGATTAAGAACCCTCTACACACTCCAGGTATCCCTTTAATATATAGATATGGTGGATATTAAAATAACAGGAGTTGGGTGTTCCAAGGATATAATGGTTCTATGACCCTAGAAATATGCCAACATGTTTCAGCCAGTGAACGACCCAGTGCACGACCCCACAGCTTTCTTCAGGGTAAAACAACACAAGAAATCCCTCCCTGGAATTATTAATATTATATCATACTTTAAATTGAAAATGTTTCACCAAACACAAGCGCCTTCTGGATATACTTATCCTTATTATGGCATCTATGTTCACAGGTCCGTCCAACCCAAATTTGGAGGACAAACTATGTCTCATGAGTGCAGATTTAACGGGGCAGTCCTCTAGTCAAACGGTCATCAGGGATCCTAGCTTTGTGAGTCTGCTGCAATACCTAAAAGACATCAAGGTTAGGGGTACCAGAGTTTGGATTCTGAAGCTAAGATTGGGTCAGGTGCCACAATTTATTGATTGGGAGATGTCGAAATCTGGACCTATAAATGTATTAAAAAAGTCTAAAAAAGGCTGTTCTTTACAACTGGCATGGGGAGATTGGGTCACCTTTCAGTGTTATGTACAGTTTTTATACAGAAAGAAGAGCAAGCTTATTCCCTGTTTTTAAAGTTTTAGCTATTAGGACATTTGCAACTTTTCTGTATACTGTTATGAAATTCAAAAATATACCTCTGTGTTATAGTTTAGGCCAATTCTTTTACAGGATTAACTTGAAGTTGAGGTAACTGGCTATTGAAGTAGGGCATAAGCTTTGACCCTAACATGAACTTTATAATTATTGATGGATGCTTGGATTAGGCCTGGGCGGATCTCACAGAGTTCTGCTACAGGGAATACTAATACTACGGAGCGGACCAAAGTCTCTGCAAAATTCAGCGGAATTCCGTGGACAGGCTGAGCTGTTCAACGCGTCTGTTTGCGCTACTTTTTCAAAGTTCGATAGCGTAAAAAGTGTTCTTGTATGATAAACTGAGAGAAACAGCACCATGTGGTTGACATGGCTGTGGCCATTTTGCTTTCTGTTTGGGAATGTTACTGGGGCATGTTTTTCAATACAACCTTACGGCCTAATTATGATGCAGTGTGGAATGCAACCAACAAGCCTTTGGTTGAGGTCCAAACTGCATCTACTACTGTGGTTCGCCCGGTGCATGCGGTTGGAGACAGCAGTCTGAGGGTACAACCAACACTTTCACTCACCATAATCCCTTATGGACCACCTTTCCTCCATCAGGATTATGACGTCAGTCTTTTCAACATGGAAGGTCTGTCAGAAAGCACCATTGGGGGCCCTAGAAGGGCCTCTCTTTCCCCCTGGCCCCCTGGCTCTTGGCCTGGGGGGCATAGGTGCCCCATGAAGATCCCTGCACCATGTGGCAGGCATCGTGATGTTCACATGTCACTTGTGCATTCGTCAACCCGAGTGCAACGGGTATGTCCAGACGTGGGGCCCATGCACTTCATGCCACTGGAGCCAAGCTATCCTGGCTGATGAAGGGTGAAACCCTGAAACGGATCCTATGATGCTTGTAACAGTTGCACTCTACAAATGTCATTACCATTAGCATTGTTTCCAGTCCAGGGAGGACCTGGTCTGGCAGTTTGGGCTGGACTGTTCTCATTGGGTATAGGGGTAAGACTGATTTTAATATGCCTGGGTTAAAATTGGAATGGCATGGTGAGCAAAAAACAATGGATTTCGGCCCAGATCTCTGTACTGGGGTGAATGTATGACATTGTTCTGCATTCTGTCCATCAATTGATCTTTTTGCATTTGTCACCCCGATTGGGACAGGTATGTTCAGACGTGGGTCCCGTGCTCTTCATGCCACTGGAGCAAGCTAGCATGGCTGATGAAGGGGAGAAAACCAGAATCTGGTCTAGGTTGCTTGTTTTTAGTCCAGGGAGGACCTGGCTTGGCAGTTCGGGGGTCCGGCAGTTCGGGCTGGGCTTTTACCATTGGGCGTAGGGTCCAGACTGATTTGCCTATGGCTTGGTTCAAACTGGAATGGCATGGGGAGCACAGAAACAATGGATTTAGAACCAGTTCTCTGTACTGTGTTGAATGTATGACAGTGTTCTGCATTCTGTCCATCAATTGTTCTTTTTGGGTTGTTGCAAAGTCTTCCTGTGGCCTGGGCACCCCCAACTTTTTGCCCACTAGTACTGGCGGTAACTGACACTGACTGACCCTGGGCTCTGCCTAGCCAGGCCCAGGGCCAGTGCTATACTGAATATACCTAAAATACAGAGAAAACACCTACATACACTAGTGTACACAAAGGGTTGGGGTGACCTGTGATTGGCATGACCTACCCCATAGGGCCCTAGTACATAATAGGGCAGGGACATTGAAACTACCTATCAGTCCCTAGTATACAATAGGGCATGGCAGTTTAGAGGCCAACAGCCCTTTCTGCACTTGCATGTGTGCACTGCTGAAGCCTGAGGTCAGTTTAAAAGTGGCTCTGTGCTACAGAACTGTTTTCAAAAAGTAAATTGTGCCCCAAATCGACTATTGTGTTTGGGGCACTTACAAATGGTTAACCTACAATGTTTGGGCATATTAGGTACCCCCAGGGTCTCCCCTAGGTTTCCCAAGGGTGGGGGGGGGGTGTCAGGTGTCTATAAGATGGACCTTTATAAAATTAGTTTTATATGCCCTGGGTAAAGTGAAATTGCACATTTCACTCCCCACATTGTGATAAAGTACTGCCCAAAATCGATTTTGGTGGTAGGAGCACTGTGGAGAGAGGATCTGCACTATGTCTGCATATTCAGAACCCCTAAGGTCTCTACTAGGTATACCAGGGGTGGGGGTCCTGTAGATATAGGCAGAGTACTTACAAAATATATTTATATAAGCCCCGGTGCTGGAGAAATGGCCCGAGTCATTTTTCCCATTGGAAATCCCTTTCCACATAGGTTAGCATGGCAGAAAGTTATTAACTAATAGCTCTGATAGGAGAAGGATAAATGTACCATTCAAAGACTTCGCAGAATGTTATTAATAAATCCAACAATATGATATTGCTGATTTTCTCCTAAAATGTACATACAAAAAGGTATAAGACATGTTTGTACATCCCAATTCAGCCTTCCAGGGGTCTGTCCTGATTGGTCAGCGTTAAGGGGATTAGCCAATCTTCTTTGAAGAGGTGATAAAGAGCCCCTGGGGTTGAACAGCTCTGCTGGGAGGGCAGGGTCCAGTTGCACAGGAATGCCAGAGCAGGGGGAGGGGTTGTAAATCATGGACTTCAAGAGAAAGGGACCAGAGTGTCATTTACAAACTTACCCTGTTCACCTCCAGCCAGATGCTAGGATTGAGGAAGGAAGGAATGAGCAAATGCAAGGGGGAGAGACTACTGGAGATTGGCCATCCTAGGTTTAGACAGTTCTTCTCTCCCTGCTGAAAATTCTGACATTTTGAATTTTGGAAGAAAAGTGGTTTCTGGGTTAGCATGTTGCCAAACTCTGCAGGAAGTGGTCAGACCTTTGGGTGGAACCCTGCAGACTATTGGACAATAGTGACCTCCTGCTCAACCCAGAGAAGTTGCAATAAGTATCTGAGAAGGGCAGAGCCCCTGAGATCTGCTGCTTTTGAAACCGAAGAGAAGCAGAATGGCCGAATGCTGAAGAATTTGATGTGCATTTCCAAAGGCCTGCACTCTGAAGATTGCGCCTTTTGCACCATCTGAAACTAAAGCCTGTGGATCAAACCTGCTTCATAAGGGCTAAAAGGTGGACTCCTTGCAAGCTACAGGTTAATAGAGCTCACCTGGACCATCACCACAAAGAATCCCCAGCCTAGAGTACTACCAGTGGACTTGTGATGGTTTTGTCCAAGTTGATTGTTGGAATTAAAGTCTCACACTTTCAAGGGCCCTCTTGGAGATTCCAGAACCTTGGATTGTGTGTTGGATACTTTGGGACCCGCAAAAGGAACTTCAGGAAGGAGTTCTAACAGCACCCAGCCTGCTGGAGGGGGCTGCACAAGACTGGTGAGAGATCCTCCAAAACAATTGCTAAATGTAAATGTGTCTCTGTCAGAGGCAACAAAATGACCAAAAGGGGCACTGTTGGTTTCTTGACTAATCTGTTTTGGTTTCATTTAAAAGATACTAATATTTCCTATTTTTATTATTAATTATTTACTGAATTGGAGTTGTAAATGTTTTGCATACCTGTCTTTGAAGTTAAGCCTGCCTGCTCACAGCCAAGCTACCAAGGGTTGAGCATAGGAATAACTTTCTAAGACCTATTCTGAGCTCTATACTGTTTTAGTGGCCCTATTGCCATTGGCAGATATATATTCGCCCCTACTAATAATCTACTTTCCAACATGCATAAATTAAGTCATGCCTCAATAAATTGCATAGCCCAGGGGTTAGGGGTTTGAAGATTGGATGCGAAAGGCGATCTGGAGAAAGGTGTGAGAAAGACAAATACAACACAATATTAATTGGGCAATGAGCAGCCCATCATCATCAATCTGTTGTGGAAGGAAATGAAGGAATGAGTATGTCACAGTTCAGTTAAATATACTGCAAACAGAAACAATCCTTTAGCCCCGAGACCTAAGTTATTATATATCTAAATTTGGGTTTGAAAAATAGTTTGCAAATTATGGAGGAGTGAAGTAAACCCATGCAGGTCTTAAAAATGTTTCTTAAAAGAAAAATATTACTGTATTTCCAAATTGGGTGGTGCATCTGCATTCTTTTTGGATTGTCCGTCAATTTCAGGTGCCTGGATGAAGCGGTAAGGTAAGAATGAGTGTTATGGAATGTTTGCCTTTTGTGCTAGAGAAGAGAAGGCCTGCAGATTGCAAAACAGAAACAATTTTGTAGAATCAAGGATAAGGACAAAACAGAAGTTAAGCTTCATGAGGAGTATACCAAGTAGACTCAGAAAGGCAGAGCAAGAGCACAGTCCACTGCACTCATTCATTTTATGACTAATGTGTGATCAATTAACTGAGAAGTTAGAACTAATTACAACCAATCTCAGACAAGTGGCTGCATGTACTGGACTGATCAATCTCACAACTGTGATCATAAAATGTATCCAAGCACTTGCATGGTGTGATGATGTGACATCATATGTCTGTCTCCATACAGTTACAAACAACAGGCCTCCCACCCAACCCGACCACATAATAGAGGAGTTTTAAATGTGAGCAATTAAACACACACTCAGCAGCATTTAATTTCCCAAATTAATGCATTGCTCACCAGTCCACAGTGCTGAGTTGGCCTCTTAAATTTATCATCATGTTAGTTTCCCTGAAGTTGATAACTTCCTACTTCTGGCTGACGTAGAGGTACTCCTGCTCTGAGTGCTTCCATCATCCTCCTGAGTTCGAGTAACTAACCTGTCAAACTACATTTTGACTCCTTGCCCAAACGAGAGAGATTGACCTGTAGTGCACAGTTGTTGATGAACAAGAAGTGAAACATTGAGTAATTTTTTTGTGTAGATTTTTGTTTGTTCACTAAACAGACTGGTCTGGACTTTGAATATTAATTTGTGGACAACAAAAGAACAAGTGGTCCCTCAAGCAAAGTGTGAAAGGGGAAGGGCCAATCACCTTCAGGAAAAATGTTCACCCATCAGACCACAAACACTGGCTAGCTACACAAAAATGACAGCTGCCACATTGTCAAACAACAAGAAAGGAGGCATAGAAAACAAAGAACATATGCAGGCCTATGAACACTGACTATAAATATGGCCCCTGGCTACATGGCATGAAGAACAAAGACAAATTGTTGCCTATGGCAAACACATTCACACACTGGCCAGACAAAGGAGGCTTGGAAATACTGGAGAAAACATCATTAATTCAGCAATGCCAATACCAAAAATTAACTGAGCTGTAAAATTTGTCCACACAAATCCTTCAAAGGCATCAAACTAAGATTACCACATCTATACATGTTTTGCTGGAAAAAATATCCCCAAATAGTTTTTTTTCTAATTTAATCAAATGCCATCCCTTGCCTAAGTGTTGTTTTAATTCAACATACACCACAGAAACAGCCGTTTCATGCACCCACGTTGTGGGCTACTGGCTTGGCGGCGCTTTGGCAGACTAGGCCACCTAGAAAAATAAATGAATATAGCAAATTTATTAGAATACATGGAGAAAATGTACTGAACTGTGCACATTTTTCCTTTACAAAAGAAGAAAAATTCAATGTACAAAATTAACTAGGCCCCTACTGAAACTGCAGGCCACCCACCACAATAAATTTTCAAAATCAAATAAAAGTACAAACAAATCCTGATGCATACCTTTGTCAAACAAACAACACCCTTAGACAAATGTTTTTGAACTTACTTGTGAAATCACAAAAACCAAGTCCTTTAATCCAATGGTATATATACAGTAGACAAAGAAAGTGATGCTTCTAGCTCCAAATCTCATGAGACGAGTCTTGCCTGGTGCTCGCGAGTGCTGGTGAGATTTTCTGGGCACCCGCGAGCGCCTGTGAGACTTCCTGCCAACCTCCGAGCACTCAGCAGATTTAAAAGCCGCTAGCGCTGCTTTATGCTGCGCTGGCGAGATCCGGTGCCCTTTTTCTGATGCGAGCAAGAGAGTATAAATGACTGCATCCTTGAACAGATTTTCACCAGCGCACACAAAAAACTGAGTCAGGCTCATCACCAAAAGTAAAATTTTACCACGAGGCAGAAAGCAGAATTTATCCAGAACTCCCAAATTCTGCAAACTCCATGAACGGAGTGGAATTTTACGCCCAGGCCTAGCTTGGATACTCAATCACTTTTGAAGAGTCTGTGTGTTGAAACTGAATCACTTTATTAGTTTTTAGCATAGTTTTTATACATGAAAGATGAGTCCTATTATTTCTTGTCATTAGAGACTGAGGCATCCAGACAATTGCAACTTTGTTGTATAGAGTTATGAAATTTAAAAATATAAGCTTAGGTTTTGATTTAGGCCAATATTATGATAGGATCAATAGAGGGAAAGCTGTGACACTGATATGCACTTTATATAATTTTTGCTGCCAAGATACTAAAACACTTTTGTTCTTGGACTTCTGAAAATTAGATTAGGTAATTTGTTTGACCGGATTATTTTGAGGCTAAGCTAATTGGCTAATGAGGTAGAACAGAAGGTGTGGCACCATCATGCACTTCATATATTTGATAATTGTTGCTGGGATGCTAAAACACTTTTGTTCTTGGAATTCTGCAAATAGGATTTTGATTGTATGTTTAAATAAGGTTTGATTTATTTCTAAGGATTTTAAAATATTTTAGAGTGTGATAATATAGTGTGCCCTTCAAAGTCGGGCAATCAGACAGCTATGAAGTGGGATTCAGGCTCAAAGATACTCCTCAGTCATGTCTGTTGAAAATTCACAAAAGCGGTGCATGGCCAAGATGGCAGAGCGTTGAGATGCTCCTCGCCATCGCCCCCGAAGGCCTGCCATGTATTGCCCATGAATTGGACCCTGCCTGTACAACATCATGCCAAACTTTAGCTGACGGAGACAGGGATATGAGGACCTTGCTTTTTGTTCAACTGATGATGATGGTGACTGTGGTCAGGTGAGCTGTGTGCACAGGGAGGACTGGGTTGCTGCAAGCCTGCTCACAGTGTGGAGTGGTGGGTCGAGTGTGAAGCCACTGTCAACAGACTGAGGGGCATATTATCAATGGCATGCGTTGAATATCGCAAATCGTGTTTAGCGCAAATTTGATTATCGCCGTCTATAGCTGGATTACATCGCTGGGTTAGCGGCATATTAGCAACGCTTAGCTCACAGGCGATGTACAAACCAGCGATAGACGGCGATAATCATCATTAGCGTGTGAAATCAAGCAATAATTTCACCGCTCAGCCCTCCACAGGGCTTGGTCGCCCCACTCACTGCTGCCGCTCCTGCCTGCCTTTGCCGCATCCTGCCTGAAGATTCCTTCGCTCGCTGCCCGCTGCTCCTGGGAATTTCCCGCTGCTCCTGGGAATTTCCCGCTGCTCCTGGGAATTTCCCGCTGCCCGCTGCTTCTTGGAATTTCCCGCCGCTGCCTCCCTGCGGCCCCGCCCCCCTGTGATTCCATTCGCCGCCCCGCTCCCGCCACCCAGCTGCTCCTCCCTCCCGGCTCCTTACTTATGACGCCCCCAGAGCGACCGCGCAGCGGACGCGCGCAGCGTGAGCGCCGATTGAGCGCCGAAGGTGCGCCAAAGGTAAGCCCGTCTGCGCCCGTCTGCGCCCTAACCGCGCCCAGCGCCAGGACCCCTGGCCCTCCCCGCCGAGGCAAGACGACCCGACTGACCTACGACGCTGCCACTCTCAACGCACTCAATGCCGGCCGGACCCACACCTGCTGCCGAGCCACCCCGAGACGCACCCACGGACCCTTCACCTGCTGCTCCTGCAAGTTCACCTGCCTCCGAACCTGCCCCGCACCCGCCAAGACAAACACCAGCAGCAACCACCTCAAGTGCATCCTGCTCAACACCCGCTCCGTCCACAGACACGCCATGGAACTCTGGAACCTCCTCGACGCTACATCACCGGACGTCGCCTTCCTCACGGAAACCTGGATGAACGCCTCCTCTGCACCCGACATCGCCATCGCCATCCCGGACGGGTACAAGATCATCAGGAGGGACCGCATCAACCAGACCGGAGGTGGCATCGCCATCGTCCACAGGAACACCATCCGCATCACGACCGACGCCAACGACTCCTTCGCCGCAGCCGAACATCTCCACTTCCAGATTCACACCGACCCTAAGACGACCCTCAGAGGCACCCTCATCTACAGACCCCCGGGACCACGCACACAATTCAGCGAAGACATCACAGACTTCATCAGCCCGCACGCCCTCCCCTCCACCGACTACATCCTCCTCGGGGACCTCAACTTCCACCTGGAGAACAACAAGGACCGCAACACCACCGCCCTGCTGGAAAACCTCGCCAACCTCGGACTCAAGCTACTGGTCAACACCCCCACCCACTACGCCGGCCACACGCTTGATCCCGTCTTCTCTTCCAGCAAGTACATCACCTTCAGCCACGCCACCGGACTCCACTGGACCGACCACAGCTGCGTCCACTTCAGCTTCAAAAGTTCCACGACCCACCACCACCCGCAACAGGTACCTCACAGGAATTGGAGCAAGATCACATCAGACCAGCTCACCACCTCTCTCAGCCAGAGCCCACCCGCCAACACAACAGACCCCAACGAAGCAGCCCGCAACTTCACACAGTGGCTGACCGCCTGCGCCGATGACCTCGCGCCACTAAAGAACCCTCCCAGCAGACCCAGAAGCAAGAAGTCATCCTGGTTCACCGACGACCTCAAGGACTCCAAGAAGACCTGCCGCACCCTGGAGAAAGCCTGGCTCCTCGACCGGACCACCGACAACATGACCGCCCTCAAACACGCTACCCGCAAGCACCACCAGCTCATCCGCACCAACAAGAAGAAATCCCTGAAGAAACGACTGGACAACAACGCCCACGACAGCAAAGAGCTCTTCACTATCGTCAAGGAGTTCTCCAACCCCAGCACCGGCACCAACCACATCACTCCGTCACAAGATCTCTGCGACTCCCTCGCCTCGTTCTTCCACCGCAAGATCGCCGACATCCACAACAGCTTCGGCGCCCCACCCACGCACCCAACCGTCGAACCAACGCTCCCCACTGCCACCCTTCGCACCTGGACCACGGTGACCACCGAAGACACGATGAACACC
Organism: Lissotriton helveticus; assembly: GCF_964261635.1. Classification (NCBI taxonomy): domain Eukaryota; kingdom Metazoa; phylum Chordata; class Amphibia; order Caudata; family Salamandridae; genus Lissotriton; species Lissotriton helveticus. The sequence continues at coordinate 1,689,628,683 of NC_136061.1, read as the reverse complement.
ATCCACTCCGGATCACCGACCGACCTCTGCCCACACCACGTCTTCAACAAGGCCGACTCCACCATCGCACCCCAACTCCAGAACATCATCAACGCCTCCTTCAACACCGCCACCTTCCCGGAGAGCTGGAAGCACGCCGAGATCAGCGCCCTCCTGAAGAAACCTACAGCGGACCCCACCGATCTCAAAAACTTCCGCCCCATCTCGCTCCTCCCTTTTCCTGCTAAAGTCATCGAGAAGATCGTCAACAGACAGCTGACCGCCTTCCTCGAGACGAACGGATCCCTCAACCCCTCGCAGTCCGGCTTCAGAGCCAACCACAGCACCGAGACCGCCCTCATCGCAGCCACCGACGACATCCGGACCCTGCTCGACAAGGGGGAAACAGTGGCCCTCATCCTCCTGGACCTCTCCGCTGTGTTCGACACGGTCTGCCACCACACCCTAGTCCAGCGCCTCAGCAACATCGGTATCCAAGAGAAGGCACTGGAGTGGATCATCTCGTTCCTCGCCGGAAGAACACAAAGAGTCCGCCTCCCCCCGTTTCGCTCCGAGGCCACCGAAGTCATCTGCGGCGTCCCGCAAGGATCTTCACTCAGCCCCACCCTCTTCAACATCTACATGAAACCTCTCGCAGTCATCGCACGCCAGCACAACCTCAACATCATCTCTTACGCCGACGACACCCTGCTGATCCTCTCCCTCACCAGAGACCCCAACACCGCCAGAACCTGCCTACACGAAGGGATGAAAGACGTCGCCGAGTGGATGAAGGACAGCCGCCTGAAACTGAACTCGGACAAGACGGAAGTCCTCATCCTGGGATCTTCGCCCTCCGCCTGGGACGACTCCTGGTGGCCCCTAGCCCTGGGCACCGCACCCAAGCCAACCGACCACGCACGCAACCTGGGCTTCATCCTGGACCCCTCCCTCTCGATGACCAGACAAGTCAACGCCGTCTCCTCATCGTGCTTCAACACCCTGCGTATGCTTCGCAAGATCTTCCACTGGATCCCGACCGAGACCAGGAAGACTGTCACCCAGGCACTCGTCACCAGCCGACTGGACTACGGAAACGCCCTCTACGCCGGAACCACAGCCAAGCTACAGAAAAGACTCCAGCGCATCCAGAACGCCTCCGCCTGACTCATCCTGGATGTCCCCCGACGCAGCCACATCTCCAGCCACCTGAGGAACCTGCACTGGCTCCCCGTCGACAAGAGGATCACGTTCCGGCTCCTCACCCACGCACACAAGTCTCTTCACGACCTGGGCCCCAAGTACCTCAATGACCGCCTGACCTTCTACACGCCCACCCGCCAGCTACGGTCCACCAGCCTCGCCCTCGCAGCCGTACCACGCATCCGAAGAGCCACCGCCGGAGGAAGATCCTTCTCTTACCTGGCTGCCAAGACTTGGAACTCCCTCCCCATCCACCTTCGGCTGACCCAGGACCATCTCGCCTTCAGGAAACAACTCAAGACCTGGCTGTACGAGCAGTAGCATACCCCTCCCCCCAAGCGCCTCGAGACTCTCCTGGGTGAGTAGTGCGCTATACAAATGGCATGATTGATTGATTGATTGAGCGCTAATGAAAAGCTTGTTAGTATGGGAGTGTGGACTTATCCTGTCAATCCATCTACAAGTCTGAGTTTTGACCAGACATTAGGATTCAGCGATAACTGCATTTAGAGGGACTTTTAATATTGATTTGCAAGACCGGGCCGCCTTGTTAATACAGCGCTGTTGTGTTAGCGCCCTCTTTCATGTTGTATTTTTGAGGGAACGCCTAGTTTACATCTCATTAGCGATGATTATCGCTGGCATGAGATGCGTTGCAAAATCGGCTGTTAACATGTGCTAATGCATGTTAGCGGCGCCTTGTAATTAGGGCGATACAAATATCACTGCTTTAGCGGTAAAAAAGTGCAGCTAAAATGGCGATACTGCCCTTGATAATATGCCCCTGAGTCTGGTGGGCACGAAGAGACCCCTCAGCACTAGTTGGTCAGAGTAGCAGTGCCCTCCATACCCCTTTGTCCTCCATAGCCATCCCAGTCGCTTCCGATGACAAGGAGTGAAGCCTAATGCTTGTCCGGGCCTGGACTTGACTATGAGGAGGCAGGATGTGGCAAGCTTGGGACTCCTAGACACCTAGAGTAATAGGGCTAAGGAGGGCTATGAGCATCTGGGTCAGCCCCCCGCACCAGACTCGTAGCGTACAATGAGAGTGAGATGATCCTGAGCTGCTGGACCCCAATGGGACCACCCTAAAATACAACAGCATGAGGAAGACTTGGGGTATGGTCAGCTGTCCCCCACATAAGGCTAGTTGCACTCTGTGGGGTAGTTGAGGGAGGTGTCTGAAAATGAATTGAGCTAAAGATCAGTGATTTGATGGACCACGCCGTAGTGCCACCTACTAGCGATCAGTACCTGTAAGCAGAGGAGGTGGGACCCAGACCTAGTGGCCAGACATGAGCTTGGGCCCACAATACATTTCCTCCAGTTAGAGACTTAGAGCTGGGTATATGCCGCACAGTGACGTGAAAGGAGCAGGGGAGCTAGAGTGAAGGCTTCCTCATACTGCAAAAAAGAAAACTTTGGATCCCAATGCATTCCTAGTGTATTTGAAAAGCCCACAGCTATGATCAGTGGCTTCGCTGATGACATCCCATATTCTACAATGAAGTTCACCATTCACCAAGAATGATCTCCTAGATAGTCTTCACTCTTTCAAGATGGGCCCCCATAATAAACTGATGCAGAATCTCGCAAAGGGCCTTCCTAGAGCTGTGAAGAGATTTTGCCTCTAAAAAAGAGGACCTCCAAATGGTTGGGAAATATATCAACAAGGTAAAAAACGTGCCTCAACGTAATGGAAAAATCTCCAGCAGCAACAAAGGAGCAACAAAATGCACTGCAATATCAACTTCAGAGTGCTTTCAAAAAGCTGGAAGAATTAGAGACTTGTTCACGGTGAGAAAACCTGTCTTTGAGGTCTATCAGAGGAGGAGTTTGATGCTAACCTGGAGTCCTTTGTCATAGGGGTGCTCTCTCCCCTGCTGCGGGATAACCACCTGCAATAACTGCTCACAGAATACTTTGTACTGGCACCAAATGACCCTTACAATAATAATATCCTAGGGACATGCTTATCATGTTCCACTACTACTCTGAGATGGAGTGGGTTCGCCAACAGGCTGGGAACGCAGAAGAGGTGCTATTCCAAGAGTATTTTTGCGCAATTTTCCAGGACATATCACAATTGACTCTACAGAGTTGAGTAGCATTTTGACCCATCACCCAGAAGCGCTGAGATGACAACACATGCTACAGATGGATATATCTGTTTGGGCTCTCCTTTGAACTTGGGGACAAATGCAACATGGTTTCAGGTGTTCAAAAGGCGGCACCAGCATTACAATTGATATTTCACCTGGAGTTCACGAGCAGAAGTTGCTGTACCAGGACCCTGTTGGGAACAATAAGAAGACCGATGCCACACTCAACCATAGGTGAGACAATGCTGACCTCAAATACGGGGTCATTGGGGACTCAGGAGATAGGCAACATGGACCTGACCAAAGGATGATCAAAAGCAGGAGCAGTCCACATTGGTGATCAAGCACAGCTCCAACACCGCATAGGTCCCACCCCAAAACAAATACCATATTGGTCATTGAAACGGCCATGGTTCCCCTGACGCTAAACTCTGTAACATTCACAAAAGGAAAATTGCGGATGAAGACCTCAGACAGCTCCAGTGATTACCATAGGGTGGCACCGCAATGGGGCGACATAGGAGGAGAGAGAGGCCGCAATAAGGTGAGAGGACTGTACAGCCTAGGAAGGAAGATGACATCTCTACCCTTCTTCATCACTGCTGATAAAGGGTCAAAGAGCAAGTGCAGACATGGCAGGGCCAAGTGGGAGCAGGATGAGGATCCTTGAAATGCTCCCCAGCACCTTGGTACTAATATACCATAACTGATTAGCTCCGGTGGAGGCCAGTCAAGCTGGAGAGATGAGCCTCCAGCCTCTTTAACAGGATGCATAGGGAATAGTCTCAACCCTCATGCAATGGTTTGATGACGTGAAATATAGTCACTATACATTACATGCTAAATATATTGTTTTGTTCTTGATTAACCTCGGTTTCTTTTTGTATTCAGACATGTTATTTTTAGAGGATGGTGGATCCACTATATTCACCGACACAACCACACTCAAATGACTGTGAGCTTTACTATGTTAGTATTCCACGCATACATGTGTTTCAATAGTCCAACTCATCTCTTTGAATACTCGAGGGTTAAACTTGCAGAACAATCATTGAGCTTATGGCAAACACTACAGGAATCTCACCCTGATGTTATTTGCCTTCAGGAAACCCATCTCATCTACAAAGACCAAGGAAAATGAAACATCTGGCATACCCCACAAGTTTCCACTTTTTCACCAACACAAAACAAAGAGGAGTTGAAATATATCTGTGACTTAATCTTCCCATGATAGTCATTCAGACCCTCATAGATAGGGAAGGCAGATATCTCATTCTCATAGAGGCACACCATGGCCAATCTCTCACTGTGGCCTCAATTTATGATATTAACTCTGCCCAAGATTTGTATGTAGTGGAATTTTTTTTAACAAACTGGCTGGGGTGGCTAGAGGTGATATCATACTAACTGGGTATTTTAATATGGTATGGTGTCCGGAAACAGACAGAGAGTGAGGATACGACATTCAAGCAGGGGCTTTTTTCCAAGAAGCTAAAGGAGGCCCTTGACAGGGATGCCTTGTGGGAGCTGCATCTGGCGACTAGGGCCTTCACTTTCTACTCTCATGTACACCACATCTATTTGTGAATCAACTACATATATGACTGAACAATCTGCTAAGCCTGATCAGGACTGCAAAAATCGGGCCTATCTCAGTATCTGACCATGCTCTGATCACAGCCTGACTTACAATAGATTGCAGGAGACCCCTGGGGAAATTGAGAGTCCATTCATCCCTACTTAGGGACCTGGTTAACAAACATGAAATTGGGCAACAGACAGAGGAATACTTTGAACACAATGAGGTGGGAGAGACCCCCACTTCTAAAGAGTGGGATGCCTTCAAATCTATTGTTGGAGGGCATTCTTTCATGGTAGTGGCAGAAGACAAGCAACTATGTAGGCTTGAAGTTCAGAAACATAAAGAAGAGATCTAAGAGTTTGAAAAAGAGCGACTGCATAAGCCCTCTCCGTGACCCACCTGCGTGCTCACCATGGGCATGAATGCACCATACTAGCATTCCAAATCGCTCTCTTGAAAAACTGTTTATATATAGCGGGAGATAAAGTTGACACACCTATGGTCTAACACCTGGAAGGTAAACAGACAAGAGAATATGTGCTTGTAATAATCACGGTCTCAGGATCTCCAGTGCAAGAGGATGAGTGGAAAGTTGATTAATTTTGTTTTTTCTATGAAACCATCTATAGAGGGACCTCTCCCACTATTGGAGATAAAGAGGATTTTCTAGAAAAGGTAAGCCTGCTAAGACTTACTGAGACCCCGAGGGAGTCCGCAATAGGCCTGCCACTTCCAGAGGATGTGCGACTTGGAATCAAAATCCTTCAGCTCAATTAGTTCCCAGGGACTGAAAGCCTCACAGCCCAATTCTCTAAAATATATTCAACCAAGCCGGCCTGAAACTTACCGCTCTATTCAACCACTGCACAACCATGCAGATCATGTCCCAGACCATTCAGGGATGTTAGGCCCACGACAATGTACAGACAGCCATCCAGTTGATTGAAGAGACCTCTTTTAAATACCAGAAGTGCTGATGTCGCTTGATGTAGAAAGGACTTTGACAGGGTGGATTGGACTTTTCTGCACCTCAAGCTTAGGAAAATGGGTATAAGGCCATGTTCCTTCACATGATTTTTGCTACCTATGCAAAACCTGTCACCAGAGTCTCCCTGAATGGATACCTCTCAAAGCCATTTCAATAAACTAGAAGCACTAGACAGTGATGCCCACTGTTGGCACTTCTTTTTTCCCTCTTCAAAGAATCCCTGGCATGCTTAATTTGGCAATCTGAGGCAATAATGGGGGATTATGTTTGGTTTTAGTTAATTTAAAATCTCCTTTATGTCAATGGTATTTTACTAACACCAGGAACCCCAGACACTTCAATCCTAATGGTGGTGAATCTTCCCGAGGCCTATGATATAGTGGCTGGATAAAAAGATTAACTATGACATATCTGAGATTCTTAATTTGACCATCATGGAGGAGGAAGCATTGAAACATTCATTCACTTTCACTTTTGGAGGCCCAAATTATTCACCCCTGATCACCACAATTAGAAAGGACCCCCCAAGGTTTGGGAACCCTAATGCTGTTGTGGTTTTGTTGCAATAATGCAATTATAATGTAGTAATTCCAGAAACTGCTCTATATCTTTCAGGCAATGCGACCATACCCCCTCATCTACAACACTTCCAGCAAAAACTGATGGCATCCATTTGAAAGGGTAGTGCCTCAAAGCTTCCACAGTGGTTTATGACCCAGTCAATAAGTGGGCGTGCGGCAATAAAACAAACATCATTAAAAAGCATTCAGTGGGTCAATTACAGCAGTATCAACTGACATCATGCAATGACTGGGCACACCCGGGGGGCGGAGCTTGCTCGGAGACGACATGGCCGCCTGAGCGCTAAGCTCTCCCGAGGCATCACACAATACACCAATTATCCTGCAGCTAACGAGGCTGCTGTTCCCCTGAATATAGCGCCGTGGCGGCGAACTTGTGTGTGGCAAGGTCTGGCGGGACCTGGCTGCGGATTGGCGTGCAGAGAGTACCGATCGGAATCCGATTCGACTCGTGGCGACTAGGCCGCGGATCCCCGGCCCAGAGTAGCAGGAGCAGCCGGGTGACGTCGCTCGATGTGCGGCCTGGGCACCATTGGAGGCGGCGGTCAGAAGTTGGTGACTGTGAACGCCGTGGCGCCACCATTGTGTGCCCTGAGGAGAGGCAGTGCGGGGCGTGTGACCGCTACAGGAATGCGCCGCCCCACCCTGTGAGGCTCGCGGCTGGAGCGCTGGTGAAGGGAGCATTGCGGGGAGGCCTGCGAACAAACCAGTGGAGAGAACATGGCAGACACAGAGGCAGTTTAATAAGAGGCAGTTAGTGAGGTGTTACTATTCGGGCCTAGTTGACACAGAAGCCCATACTTACGCCCCGACTTGACCCTGGAGCGCTCACTGAGGACTGGGGCCTGGCTGCTTAGAGAGGGCTGACTACTCCATGCAGGACAGAGGGGCAGTGATCGACATTGCCCGGCGTGGTAAAGTGAGGTACACAGTAGGTATGGATGTGTGAGAGCGGTTTGCGGCCCGAGCTGACAGGGCAGTAACGCTTGCCCTCCCTGGGAGACAGAACACGCGAAGGTGGTGCTGGGCCCTCGTTGGCACATACAGGATGGGCAATTTACCAGATTGGCTGCCTACACCCTGAATAGCTGGTGGGGGCAGGGGTGCTGCTCTACCGGTGGTCTGTGCCTGGAGCCTTGGGACCGGAGCCATCTCGTAGGACGTGAAGGGAACGCATTTGTGTGGTGAGAACTGTCCTGCAGCAGGTCTGGCCTGGCAACATGGGTAATGGGGACAAGACCCAGACGAAATTGACCTTTGAACAAAAGCGAGCAAAATCGCAAGACCCCGCCTCGGACAGGGGCTCTAGAGGTGCATCGCATTCCCACGATGAGGAGGAGCCTGATATCCGCAGCATGCTGAGAGCCATGGAGAAGTCCTTGCAGGGCAGAATCATGTCTCTAGGCACAAAAATGGATGCCTTGACCTATCGTATGGACAGGATGGGGGAACGCCTGAACAAACACGCGGAACGACTGGACATGTTGGAGAGACGCCTAACGGAGGTGGAAGAGGCGCACACTACTTTGGATGCCGACAACAAGCAGCTGGAGAAGGTCCTGAGAGTATTACAGGATATGACTGAAGACATTGAGGCGCGTTCTCGGCGCTGTAACCTGCGCCTGGTAGGCTTGCCGGAGACGACGGCTACGGGAAATATGGAACAGTTCATGGAAAAGTTACTTGTGACATTGCTGGCGGACCAAGTCTTCTCGGCCATGTTCATGGTGGCGAGAGCGCACAGGGCCCTGGGTCCTAGGCCGCCGCCGGGAGCTGCGCTGCGCCCGATCATTGCAAAATTACTCAACTATTGGGACCGGGACGCCGCCTTGAGGGTTGCTCGGGAGAAGAAGGTACTACACTACGAAGGCTCGGAGTTGGCCCTGTATCCGGACTTTACTGCCAGAGTCCAGGAAGCACGGAGACACTTTGTAAAGCTCAAGTGACAGTTGCGAGATATGGGAGTGGATTATGCGATGCTGTACCCGGTGAAACTCCAAGTCAATCGACAGGGCAGATCACACATTTTTACGGACCCTTCAGCTTTGCAAAAAGCCATAAAGACCTGGGCGAAAGAGCGGGGCCCTGCCCGGAGCCGACCAGTTTGGAGGACCCGGAGGGGTCGGCGCTGGATAAACAGGACTGAGCGAAAATGGCTGGTAGCTATGAGAGTGCTGAGTATTATAGGGGTTGGTAGGGCAGAGAGCTAGTTTTTGCAGGGGGACTGTTTGTAATGGTGTCCAGGCTGGTTCCGCAGGAGCGTCAGGAATCCGAAGAATATTCCACAGCCTTCCCCTACGGCCTTACGACCCTATCAAACACTAGAGTACGAATGGCTCGCAAGGGGAAAACAGGGAGACAAAACAAGGAAAGGTAGGGGACAAAAGACAAGATCTTGATGGGGTTCTTCAGAATGGATGGATGGCAACTCAGAATGGACACTTGGCAACAGATGGGCTGTAAGAAAAGGAAACATACAATCTCTGTTACAAAGAAAATAACAATAAGCACGGTTTTTCTTACTTCTTACACATAAACATATAATATCTGACTTGTTGACTTCTCACTTTGTATATGGTAGAAGACTACTGGACAACATCCCCTATTCTGTTAACACTGAGCTGCTGCCAACAACAATGAACGTTGCCTGAAGATCTACCAAATAAAACATACATTTAGATTTGCTATTATACTCATAACATTGATCAATATATATATATGTAGGCAGCGCAGAGCGCTGTTACCGTGATTCTACGTCGTGAAGGTTATAATCTGCCCCCCACTCTGGTCCACGCAAGAACCCCAGAACACATGTGAGGCTTGTCAAAGAATAAGAAAAAATGATGATGTGCTTAAATGGGGAATGGGCATAGCGTGAAGGAATGCCAAGTAGGGAAATGTGGTGTCCAGCCGAATGGCGGAGAACAGGCCCGGCCACCGGGCGGAGCACATAGATTAAGGAGGACGGATCCGGAGCAGGGAGGGACTCTAACTAACTAAGTGGTCCCAGTGTATCCCGCCGAACGGCGGAGACCAAGCCCGGCTGCCGGGCGGAACAACTCAGGAAGGAAGAAAGGACGGGGCAGTGAGCCCGGCCGGGCGGCGGAGACCAAGCCCGGCCGCCGGGCGGAGCCACTACGGAATGAAGAAGGAACGGAGTGATGAGCCCGGCCGAGCGGCGGAGACCAAGCCCGGCCGCCGGGCAGAGCAACAAAGGGGGACAAGGACAGAAGTTGAGCCCAGCCGGATGGCGGGGAATGACCCGGCCGCCGGGCGGGACTCCACAAATCGGTGAGCGTTCTCGTGGATAGGCAAGAGCAACGAGACACCCGAGGACGCCTGGGAAATGGACTTCAGGAATCTCCGTGAAACAGAGGGGGGAGATGAAGACCGGAGCTCGCACAAGAGCGCGAGGGCTGGAGACTCTCCTACCCCGTAACTGGAAACAGAACTGCTAAACAGGAAGACAGGCAACTGGATACAGGACGGAACACTGGAAACCAAGGAGCTAGACGCAAGAACGTAAAGCGTCGCTCCAGAAGTGAGGAGGTCTTAAATAGTGTTCACAATTAAAGGGGCAGTGTGTGGATAACCTCGAGGCATGACACTGTTCATATGTATAATTGTGCTAACACCTTGGAAACTGTTGCACATAAGTTGATTCATGAAAGGAGCAGTTGGGTACCAGGGGGACAACCGGGCTTGGACTTCCCTCTATTGATCCTGTGAGCGAGGAAGATAGGTACTTTGGCATGGGCAAGATATTATGTGAGACATGTTTGATTTAGGCTCGGGTACAATGTTTGCACAACCGCAATGTTATTCATTGTTTTGTTGCCTAGTGTTTGGGGAACAGTTACGATGAGAGTTTGGGGTGACGTTTGAGGAGCACTAAGCTGCATATCTGGTTACAATGTCTGGGGGGGCTGGCGCAGGGTAACTCAGTCACTTTCTGTTTCATTACGTTACCATTTGAAGAGCCACCTCTGCTCACGTGTGCCTAGCACTGATTTATTTACCTTCTACATGTTGGTTGAGGGTACGGGGGTTATGTGGTGTGGGGGGATTGGACTGGGGATACATGTGGCCATGTTTGGGGAGGTCTGCTGTGGGTGGGGGTGGGGGGTGTTGCAGGGGAAATAGAGCAAGGGGGATTGGTTTGGAGCGGGTTGTTTGGTACGCAGTTATAGCAAGCTTGGCTGACACTTTCATATTGTGGATACATGATGGGTTGCATGGCATAGCTGATGTCACGTGAAACGTCTGATTCTCCTGACTGTGAGGGCGGGTTGCGGGTAATTTCCTGGAATGTAAGGGGATTGAACGACCATCGTAAAATGCGTAAGGTCCTGAACTATTTCTACAGACATAAGGTTGATCTGGCTATTCTACAGGAGACTCACCTCCCCAACTCCAGTCCTATGCTTAAGCTGAGGGCGCTAGAGGGCAACATAAATGCGGCGGGGTTTACCACTCATGCAAGGGGGGTGTTGAGCTGGGCTTACCCCAGGTCGTCGATTGCTCTGACATCGCTCCGGAAGGACCTGAATGGAAGATATGTTATATCTAAGTATAGTGGGCGAGGTGTGGATTTTTTGCTAGTAAATGTCTATGGGCCTAATTATTGAGTTTTTTGGTGACCTGGCTAGAATTATATTTCAGTGTGGCGATACTCGGATACTGTGAGGAGGGGACCTTAATGTGATCAGGAACCCAGAGCTAGACCACTCAGCGGGACCGCCCAGACAACCTGTTGCAGCTACAAGGAAAATAGAGGAAATGATGGTGAGTCTGGATGAGTGCGATGTGTGGCGAGTGCGCAATGTTGGGAGAGGGGGCTATACGCACTACTCCGCGTACCATGATATACACACATGAATTGACTATTGGTTCGCATCTACCTCACTGTTTAGCCAGGTGCGGCAATGTACAGTGTTGCCGCGTACTCTCTCAGACCACTCACCTTTGCTGTTAGTTCTGAAGCCACCTAAGAGGAGCACCGTTCACGTGGAGATTCCCCCCATACTCCCTGCTAGACCCATTATTCCGAGAGGAGATAGCTGAGGCCATCGACACCTTCTTCGACACCAATGTAGGCTCCGTGGGCGGTTTCCTGTCGATTTGGGAACCTTTCAAAGTATACATCAGGGGCATCGCTATGTCCAAACATTCAGGGGTACTACGGGCGATTAGGGAGAGCCTGGCTGTGATTGAGGGGAAACTGCAGAACTTGGAAAAGGACAAGGTAGATGGGGGAGGTAAAAGAGTAGAAGACGAAATAAAGGTGCTTCTGAAGGAGTACCAAGAAACGGCGGACCGTGAAGTGAAACACCTAGGCAAGTATGCCACAGCGCGTGCATACGGGAAGGGGGAGAGGCCAGGATCAGTCCTTGCTCGGCTGATGAAGGCTAGGCATGGCAAGATGCAAGTGACAGAGATTAAGGTGGACAATGGCGACCTCCTGACAGAAGTGGGAGATGTAGCTGAACGCTTTAGGCAGTACTATGCAGATCTCTATAAAACCAGATTAGTGAGGGTGGATGACCAAATTAGTGAGTACTTGGAGTATATACAGATGCCATTTCTCCCGCATGCCCACAGGGATTTGCTGAGACACCCGATAGAGAAGGATGAAATGATAGAGGCGCTGAGCAGCATGCGAGCGGGGAGTGCCCCGGGGTTGGACGGCCTGATGGTCGCCTTTCATAAGGCATTTTTGGAACAGTTGCTTCCGCACCTTGCGGCCCTGTTTGAAGACATGTTTGAAACAGGCACAATGCCCCCGTCGATGAGGGAAGCAATCCTAGTCCCTATACCGAAGCCAGGCAAGACACAGAACGAATGCAGTTCGTACCGCCCGCTGTTCCTTCTTAATGTTGATGCAAAATTGTTTGCGAAAATCCTATCCACTAGACTGGCATTGATGTCACATGTCCTAGTGGCACCAGAGCAGGCAGGCTTCATGCCATCTAGAAACTTAAAGTATAATATACGGACTGTGTTCGGAACTATGCAACATGTCCGCCAGGAGAATAAAGCGGTGGCTGTATTCCTAGACATGGAAAAGGATTTTGATGCGGTGGAATGGGAGTTCTTATGACAAGTGTTGACGAGAATGGGACTTAAGGGGCATTCCTGCACATGCTGGGTATTCGGTATCACGAACCAACGACCCGGGTGCGTATTGGAGATTTGGTCACTGCCCCGTTCAATATCACTAGGGGCACCAGACAGGGCTGTCCCCTCTCCCTGCTCCTATACGCCCTAGTGGCAGAACCACTAGCCTGCGCCTTAAGGGAATATCATGGGAATTAAGGTATCGGGTTCCCCACCTATAGGATCGTAGTGTCTACATATGCGGACGACACACTTCTTTATGTAAGAGAACCTGAAGAGAACTTGATGGCAGTCATTAGGGAAGTAGTTAGATTTGGTGCTCTGTCTCGTCTTAAAGTTAATTGGGAGAAGTCTTTGATCTTTCCGCTCACACCTGCTACAGTAGAGTTTGAGATGGACCACCCTCCCGTTGGACGGTAGACTCAGTGCGGTATCTGGGCATTCGTCTGCATGCGGAGACGGATATCGTATTCCGGGAAAATTACGGCACAGCCATCTCTAAGCTAGAGGATGATGTGGACCTATGGATCCGGCTCCCTCTATCACTAATGGGACGTATATCGCTTATGAAGATGGTTGTCTTGCCCCGACTCCTTTTTCTCTTCATTAATGTTCCCTTGGTTTTGCCGTGCACCTTCTTCCATAGATTGAGGCAATTGATGCTCAAGTTAGCCTGGGCCGGTAAACACGCACAGGTACATTGGGGGGTACTCACGCTACCATACCACCTAGGCGGCATGGGTTCACCAGATTTTGAATTATATTACAGGGTGTCGCAGGGACCGCACCTGCTAGCCTGGATCCATGGTAGAGAGGAGGTTCCCTACCTTCAAATGGAGCGCCTGTTTGCAGCCCCAGTAGCCCTGCCGGCGGTTATCATGGAGAAAGTAGACCGCAGGACTGGTATAATGGATTCATTAAACGCTACAAGACATGCTTGGCATTGGCTGCTGCAAGACCAAGCGGGCGCACTACTCTATTCGCCGGTCATGCCGATCGAATAAATAAGATGGTTAGGTCCCTGTACAGAGAAGGGAGTGATACCAGCGTTGCGGTGTATGAAAATAGAAGTGGCGGGATACTTGTTCCACGAGGGGACAGTGCGCACGCACAGTGGAGCAGCTTCAGGGGGCGCCGGAGAGCGACAAGCCACTGAATAGGTTTCACTTTCACAGAGTCAGAATGGCCCTGCAGGCCTTACTAGGGGAAGACATGACTGAGCCTCCTGAGGTGCGCGAATTAACGCATGTTATTAAAGCTGACTCTCCATGCAAGATGGTCACCGCTCTTTATAACATTACGATGTCGCACAGAGCGCACAAATATACGGCGGCCAGGCTGGCATGGCAGCGCGACTTAGATATTCAACTGGATGACACTGTGTGGTCTTATTGTTGTCTCAATACTAGAAAAATATCCCTGCATGGTAGGCACAGGCTGGTGCATTTTAAGTATCTCAACAGGATGTACTATACTCCGGAAAGGCTATGTAGATATGGATTGCGAGAGAACGCAGAGCGTGACAGATGCAGGGTGGAGGTGGCGGACTTCATGCATTTGGCATGGATGTGCCCGGGGGTGCATGCGTTTTGGGAGAGAGCATTTGAAGAGCTTGGCAGAATAGTTGAGGTTACATTTGATCTGAACCCACTCATGGCCCTTTTAGGATATACTAAAAAGCTACCAAAGGCAATCCGTAGATTAGTGGACATGGGGCTGCTTATGGCCAAGAGGAGAGTCGCCATGTGCTGGCTGAGGGGGCCGGTCCCGACATTACACCAGTGGTCTACAGATATGCTATACTGCTCTACGCAGTCGGAACTATATAGTGAACTGCTTCCTCCTAGAAGCAGACCTAAGAATTTTTGGGAACTTTATGCTACATATACACAGAGTATGCAGAGCGACAGTGGGGCGGAGGCAAGGACCGATGGAGACATAGGTGACGCGAATGGTGCTGACCCGGAGGGGATCGGCTGAGAAGTTGTGTGAGGGAGTATCGTTTCAGGATGGTGGGAGGCGGGTGGGGTTGGGTGGGCTGGGGAAAGTTGGGTGGGATAGCATTTGTGAGTGGAATAATCGGAAGCATGGGAGTGAAAGCCGTGAGTGTGGGTTGCTGTGGTGTGGGAAGTGCTAACAGGGGGTGTATGCACATTAGAAATTGGACCTGAGCTATAAATGTCGAGACTGCTGCATAATGCTGGGAGGTATATAGGTTCTCGCCGCCTGCCCATTCAGGGATGTTGGCAAAATGGCTGTGTTAGTGTCTATGCAATTGTGATTGGTGTCATTTCCGATACAGGGCTATCTTGCTACGCCCTGCAATGCCTTTAACTGCAACTGTAATACTGTTTAATATCTAATAAATCTTTAAAAAAAACAAAAAAACTATCTCCACAGCTATGACAATAAGCACCACAACAATAAGGGCACTGATTATGCACTTCTGCTTGCGACCACAACTTCCAGGCTCCATCTTGAATCAGACTGGGCACACCCTTAAAAGCGTCACAAAGAGAGCTTCCAAATTGGTTAAAAATCTATAGCCTTCAAGATATGAGTTAAAAGAGCAAGACCGCCAAACAGGGACTAAAAACGTTCTCCTCGTAGATTTACAAACTGCACAAAAAGGTACCATAACACGGGCATGGTGAAACTTTATCGTGCCACCCGCCTTGGACTGGAAATGGCACTAAAAATTGTACAGTACCAAAGGTATCTTTGTCAAAATGAATATGTCTTTGACTGGAAATGGCACTAAAAATTGTACAGTACCCAAAGGTATCCTTGTCAAATAAAATCTGTATTTTCTATATAACTAAGATAGAAATGTGCCTCCCAATTAAAAATCATGTGTTCTAAATTTGCAGAATGTTTGTGTAGACGCTTGTCCTGGGCCTGTTCATAGTAGGCTTAACTAAGGTTTTTGCTGCATGTGTTTTTTGATTTGGTTCTTCAAAAAGCCCACTGAACTCCAGCTGCCTAAAACTGTGGCATATATATGCAAGCCAGGGAATGCTATCAGCAATATCCAGGGCTAAACTTTCCTGAAGGATGAGCCGAGAGAATACTAATTCGGGTGTATTCCAGACATTTATCCATAGAGGTAACAGAGCCAAACTAACACTATCCTCTAGAAATTGTAGGCCCGCCTTTGAGTGACAAAAAATGGTCAAAGTTTCCTGATGTACCATCAATTGTCTCCAAAGAAAACCATTTATTAGATTTGAAGTCAGGAGCAGCCAAAATATTCCCACACACCTGCCCCATATGAAGCAATGGAAAGACACTTGACATTAAAAAGTTGTCTTATGTCTTTTCCAGGTCTATTAACCAATTTTACTGAAAACTGTTAAATTGATTCAATGGCTCTATTGATTTGTTGAGTCTTTAAGATTAGCAGTGAGTTAAAAAGAAGACCCAAATAACAAAAGTCAGATACCTTAACCTCAACATATCCTAGGATGTAGAAAAACGTGAACTTAGTTCTTTATGGCCTGGATATCATTACGTAGGATGCCACTCATTCATGTATCACTAGAACCAAAACCCTGGTTGAGCAACAATTCCCTAAAATAATTGGCATGAGGGGTACTATCTCAACACAGTACAAACTTTTGTTGGCATATGAGGTCCCACAAGATGGGCAACATAATAGAGAATCAGATCAGAAACTGGGATACCAAATGATGCAGAAGAGATGAGACATGATGCAGCGGGACATACAGGTGGCCGCGACTTTCTCGTTGGGGCGGGAAATCTACTATAAGTATAGTATGGATGACAACACCCCTCCCACACAGGGTACATCGCATACATCACAATGCCTTGCTGAAGTGCTGTAAATGGTGTGGGGCATTATGTGATCCACTTTACATTTGGCGGGGATTCCCAGTCCTTTACACATTCTGGGAAGAAGTAATAAAACTACTTCAGGAGGTCCTTAAGCATCCAAAACCCCTACACCGGAAGTGATGCTCCTTGGCCTTAAACTTCTTAACTTAACCCAGTTCTCCAAAGACAAGTGGTATTTGTGCCTCCAATCCCTATGAGCTGCAGAACTAACGATAGTGTACCATTGGTAAAAAACAGAATGCCCCGCGTCTGTGTTATGACATTAAAGATTGTGGGCTATTTTGCAGATGGAAAATATTAGTAGTGATAGGCTGGGGTTCCACTTGGACTTTGATGCAAAATGGAAGCAGTTAGTCAGACATGTGAGCAGGGTAGCGCCTAGTCTAACATTTCCCACCATGTTGTAAGGTGCTAGATCTTTTCCATTGATATAACCAAGGAACATGCTCACGGCTGCAGCGCTGTAGACACAGGGGCGGGACATACAAAGACCTGGAATAGCACGATGGCTCGGGTACATGGCAGGTGGACATACAGGGATTGTTCAAACTTCTGCAGTTGGGGAAGGCAGAAGATAGTGGGGAGGGAGGGACTGGTACATTTGTAAGCATTGCCCAGAGCAGAAGGAGCAGGCACTTTTCATTGGGGATGGACACGTAGTGCTGATTATAGCTACCTGTGCCTGTCGCTCATTTTGGATTTTGAAGGTGTACCGCATGTTTTATGCTGACTTTTAAATACTAATAAAATGTTTATAAAATAAATGTAATTCGAGGATTGAGATAAAATTATCATCATGACAGTGACCTAATATTTTATTGATTTTATTTACTATAACAGGTAGTTGTGAAAGGATAATAAATCTTTGACAAAATATTAAATAAAAAAAATCACAAAAAATGTCATAGGGCCTTATTACGACTTTGGCAGTCTTCCAATAGGACTACCACTGCAGCAGTCCCAAGAAGACTGCCAAGGCTGTGGTGAGTCCACCCACTGGTTTATGAGTTTAATCCAGGACGGGTACGCAGCGGGGATGCGGCTCACTGCGGCAGCTGTGTTAGGTTCATAGGAGAGCCTAAACAGCATACGGCCATCATATGTTATGTTATGTTATGTTAAATTTAATTTATACAGCGCACGTACGCCCGTGGGCTTCATGGCGCTATTGAAACTTTTGGGAACTACAACACAACAGCACAACAAGATGAGAGTCAGAAAACTAATCTAAGGATATGCCTGTCTGAAAAGCCAGGTCTTAAAGGCGTGTCTAAAGTTGAGGAGACTATCGCTTTGTCTCAAGGAGGAAGGCAGAGAGTTCCACAAAGAGGCGGCCAAGAACTGAAACGAGCTACCACCTTGACGCTTCCTCCTAACTAAGGGGATAGTTAACAGATCTTTGTGAGCAGATCTAAGATTGCGTGAAGGGGTATATTTACCCACCAGGTTGATCATAAATTTGGGGCCTTTCCCTTGTAAAGCCTTGAATATAATGCAGCCGGTTTTAAATATAGCTCTCTGACCTATTGGTAACCAGTGAAGGTTGGCTAGTCCTAACCTGATAGATTGCCATTTGGGTAAATTATAGATAAGCCTAGCTGCCTGATTTTGGACATACTGTAATCTTTTCAGTTGCCCAGCTGGGAGTCCTAGGTACAGACTGTTAGAATAATCTAGGCGGGACAAGACTAGGGCAATGACTGCTTGAATGAGGGCGGAGTGGGTCAACAAATGAGAAATTTTCTTAATCTTCCGCAGTTGGAAAAAACTAGAGGATACAACCGTTCCAATCTGGGCTTTAAGAGATAAATTGTTGCTAAGAGTATCCCCTAGACTCTCATAGGAGTGTCAGCAGCTTGTTTCTGCCCATTGTGGCATGCACCAGGCCATGCATGCCACACCCTGCAGGAACGACAGTGCAGTCCCGGGGGGCACAACCCTGCACACATCCATAGGCCCCGATTTGGCCAGAGGCCCTGTTCGAGCCACCTTACCTGCAAGTCTGACACCATTTTTTGGGCAGGTCCCCGTCATGAAAAGGGCAATGGATATTCAGTTCATAATGTGCTTAGCAGTGCTGGCATTGGCACCCCCACCATATCTAGGCCATTTGCAGACCCGCAGAAGGATCCTTGATCTTAGCAGAGTCAGCGGTCTTGTAGCGGTCCCTCTGCTACACTCATAATATGGTGGGGGGATCTTCGATGGTGGTGGTGGACCCCGACCGCAAGCATGCGGTGAGACCGACATAGGCGTAATAAGGCCCATAGCCTCAATCACCTAATATGTTGTTAAGAGATGCTAGGATTTAATTTAGATATTGTGGTCTCAGTGAAAACTATACCTATTCAGCAGAGTTATATTTTGTGCATTGAAATCATTATTTTTTGGGGATGGCTAATGAAAAACAGGAGGTTAGGGGTCTATAAGTTCTTATATTGTGTATATTTGTATTTCTTGTCTGCTGGTGTTATAATGTTGCTATTTATTTTAAATTTTAACAGACAGGATAATTGTGCTTTTAGTATTTGGTTTTGCAATGTTGCCACAATATCAAACTTAATCAGCTAATACTAATAAATGTACTCCAGCTCAGACCTGGAGTATATCCAGCACCACACATGGGCTACCGCTGCCCAATCCTCTCAAGGAAAGTAATGAAGGTAAGGACTTGAAAAAGAACACCACAGATAATAAAATAAAAATACAATAATTTATTTTGACTTCATAAAAAAATATACATTTAATGTAATACTAAAGAAAATATATTTAAATAAAGATCGACATTTTTTAAATATTTTAGTTATTTTTCAAATTTGAAAAGTAATGTACCTTCATTTTAAAAATAAATTAATGAATAAATATAAACATTTTACTTGATGCGTTTTTAAAAATAATATCTATAAAAATGTTACTTTCATTTAATATATTTAAATTAATTACATATTTAATTCAAATGTAGCATTTTCAAACTTTTGTTCTACATTTAAAATCAATAAATAGATTAATTTACATAATTATGTAACAATTATTTTCAACACGTTGTCAGATCTCGGTCTATGTGTTAAAAGTTACAAGTAGTAACTTTGCATTCAAAAATAGGCTTTACGCCCTGAATTCGGGAAGTGAGGACAAGTAAATCTACACTTTGGGTCTTATTACGATGCCCGACGAGCATCTGATCGACATTGTATCGTGAGTGGAACCACCCAACAAGTAGTCAGTCGTTCTACAGTCAGAAACATAGCCTTTACCATTGCGGCTGATGCTGCAGCCTGGAAAATGGCTGCAGCACAAGCTGCAATGGTAAAGGGTATGTTTCTAAACATCTATGCACCGTGTGGCAGGCACCATATGGTGCCTGACACTCGGTGCACAGATGTTTAGGTGGCACCACATGTGCTTCCTAGGCCACGCAGCGGAAGCCTGGGGGGACAGGGCCCTGCTAGGGACCCCAAAGTCACTTTCCGACAGCCTTTCCATGTCGGAAAGGCTGACATACAAAGACTGTTGGAAAGGGACATCCTAATCCCTGCTGTGGTGC
This sequence comes from Lissotriton helveticus, assembly GCF_964261635.1. NCBI lineage: Eukaryota > Metazoa > Chordata > Amphibia > Caudata > Salamandridae > Lissotriton > Lissotriton helveticus. The sequence continues at coordinate 1,689,608,732 of NC_136061.1, read as the reverse complement.
CACTGCAGGTACCTTCTCTAGTGTAGGAATTAGGCCTCTGACCGATGCCCCGAAAAGATCCTTGATCTTGTTGGAAGGAGCCTCTGACAACGTTGCCCTGACTGTGGACATCATAATCTGGTGGTCCGTCCAACATCCTAGTAAGACCCTTTGTAGTAACCGTACACTTTGAAATGGAAACTAGACAAAGACAGTAATTTTACTACAAATTGTAAGAGTAAATTTACACATGTAGATTTACACGTGTAAATGTACCTTTTCTGGATAATGTTCTGTAATCAGAGTTCTCAGAATGTATGTTGAATATACTCAACTAAATGAGTAAAAATACATGTTTAATCATAGTAATAATTATAGAACATGGTGATGGACAGACTGTGCTATATTATCAGCTGAGTGTTATGCACTCAGACTTGTCAGAATGTATAAAGTATGTTGAAATAAATTAATAAAGCATATTTTTCAAAAAGAATGATCTGCATCAAGTAGTTATTAAAGGTTCATGTGCATTGCTATGGATAGAAAACTGTTAGGTTGGCATCAAAACCCAAATACCTTCCATAACACTAAAAAATTAAATGTTGATTCTTGCAGCTTTTACAAAGATATTCTTTATCACAAAGCGAGATGTTTGATTTTAGATAAATCTGGATCGGATTCGTCAACCTGTACTAATGAATCTTTTTCAAAATCAATGAATGTACCTGCTTTATTGATCATTGCGCTATTTTGGGGGGGCAGAATATCGCATATTACTTGCAAGAGATAATAGAGAATCTGTATGTTGATAAATGATTTAAACAGCTTTTGTAGCTTGCTACTAACTAAGTATTGGAAAAAACTAAGGTTGGATTGGGTTTAACATCTTGGTCTGTGCCAGCACAAATCAGGACTAAGGTCCGGCAGTGGCGATCGTTCCGCCATCGTAATGAGATTTAGGATGGTGGTGGGTATCACGGTGGATGCAAAGTCTGTCTGCCACTTTACCGCTGATGGCCTGGCGGGCGGAGCAGGGCCATTAATATGGTGGTGGTGCCTAGCATGCACCGTCCACCATATTAGGATGTGGGAAATGAAAGGCCATTCCATGGCAGCAATGCAGCTATGGAAATGCTGGTGGGGATTGGGTCTAGTGGCCCGTTGCAGGCCCCACTTGTGTTTGGAGAGGTGGGGTGCACTTGGGGGGACCTATGGTAACACCCTATATTTCGCTGCACCAAGTGGCAGACACCGTGTGGTGCATGCCATGTGGTGCAGTAAAAGGCACTACATGCAATTTTAACATCGCGGCAGGTGCTGCTGTCAGCAGCACATGCCGCAATGTTATCTTGCGAAATGCGACCGCCATGGTGGCGGTCACATCCTAATTCACGGTGCAGGACTGCCGCATGTCTGGCAGCCCATCCAAACACTGCGGGGATGGCGGGCGGACTCAGGTCCACCGGCCATCCTGATGAGCCCCTAAGTTAGGGATCAAGGGCAAATTGTTCTAAATGTAGAAGTCCGTAACATTCATTTTGGGCTTAGTAGTCGTGGGTTAGTAAATAATACACCAAGGGTGAAACACTACCTGCGTAATTAAGCCATAATGCAATGGGTTTGTTTGCATAGAAGATTTTTATCTAAGAAATTGTCTCTTTAATCAACGGATATGGTTTACTGGCTTTAGAAGATTTATCAGATATTATACTCTAATATGAGATTCTCAAGTTTATGATCAGAGTAAATTTTTGCTCGATAATACCTGGGTTCGTGAGTTTTTTTTAGCAAAAAGACCAGAAGCCAAATCAATGATGCTACATTAGTTGGCAAAAGCCTTAGACCCAATGTTAATTTACTGTTTTGTAAGTTGGTATAAAGGATTACCACATCCAATGTAGGACCTGATTACGATGCTGGAACCTTTCTGACCGCATCATAATCTGTTGGTCAGATTCCTTTGCAACCACCTCATTATGATGGAGGCAGTTGGAAAGGAATCCGAGTGGTCAAATCAACTGGGTTTCAATGGACTCAGAAAGCCCGTCCGCCAGTCGGAATCCTTTCAGTAATCCCAAGGGCGGCTCTTTCTGCCCTTGGGATTATGAAGTCAGATTTCGACAGCCTTTGTGTGCCGTCCTGTCTGATACAGAAAGACTGTTAGCGTGCAACATTGTGGGCCACATTGGGGGCCCATGGGTGCACGGCCTCCTGTTGGAGGCCGGGGAGGCACCCCTGTTGATCTCTGTACCCCGTGGCAGGTTCCTTGAGGTGCCTGCCTTGGGGTGGAGGGATGAATTGCACCTCCTATTTTACAATGGGAGCATGCATTCCGGACGGAATATATGCTCCCATTGTAAAGTATAGGCATGTGACCGAACAGAGTTCTGTTGCATCCTAATCAGCCGGTCGAGACAGCTGATTGGCTTTCGGTCGGTCCCTTGACCGAGACTATGTATGTCAGGCAGAGTAAACTCCGCCCAACATCGTAATGGGGCCATTAGTTGCTCTCTTGAGCTAAATATGAATTATTTTTCCATTAACAAAATGCCTGAATACATTTTGTTTAGATTAACTGAGAAGTATTTGAGACAAGCACAGCTTGCCAGGTCATCCGTTACTTGTTGGAGCTACAGCAGTTTGGCATTACGTAACAGCAGTTTATGTACATAAAATGTAGTTGTGATTAACTATATTTCCTACCTTGTGAGTACTGCATTCTTAGCTTATCCTGCCTCAAAAAATCGTTGATGTCCTTTTATAAGACAATGGGTTAGCACTGCCTCTTTACTAAGCATGGTTTATTGGTGTTTACAGCTTACTAACATTCAGTTAATTCCAGGTCACCTACGTCGGGTCTTTGGCCCATTAGCTAATGAGCTCACCATATGGATGAAGAAATTCCGAGCATGCTATGTGACAAATTCTCCATGACCTGGCTCTGGTTCAGTTTATCAAGTGCAAATGAGAAGATGCAAGTTACTACAAAGGGCCCGATTCCGATGCGATAAGGAAGGCATCTTAATGGCATTTTCTCTGTCCGAATCGGATCGTGAACGTGTCTTTCTGACCAAATCAGAAAGATTTCCGACCGCCCGAGTACAATGCGAGTTAGGCATTTGAAATATATTAATTTAAACCTAACTGCATTTGGAATGACCACGTCACATGGAGCAGACTTGTACATCTCTATATGCTGCGTTTCCGAACAACTTAAGACGATGCTGGATTCGGACAGCCTTTCCTAATTGTACCGTCCGACTCAAATCAGTGGACGGAATCAGACTTTAGTGGCCTGTAGCAGGCCCCCCTGCACCCAGAGCTTTCCGAGTCAGGCCCGTGGGGGTACCAATGGGTCCCCTTTACCAGCCATACACAGTGTGGTAGACACCAGGGGGTGCCCACCACAGGGTGCCCTATTTTCTCCAGCCACCACTTTCTTCAATGGGACCCTATTCATTTGGTCGGAACATAGGCTCCCATTGAAGTCAATGGGAGTCCGACCGAAACGTATCTGGAAGCATCCAGATGCATCGTACACGTTTGGTCAGACTCTCCCGATCCGAGGGGGTCGGAAACCATTCCCAAACTTATTCGGTCAGAATGATTTCCAAACCACATCGGAACCGGGCCCGAAGTGTTACAGCACCATATTGGCCTGTCTTACCATGAGAAAGAGTGCTACTTCGTTGTGCATTTTTAACATCATCTCCTGAAACTAGTTTGTTCTTTGGCAGGATCTCTACTTGTACTCATCCCATTAAGTCGATATTATTATTACTGAACAAACCTCTGAAGAGATGCACAGCATCTCTTGCTGGACAGTCCAGCCTACTTTCTGCTGGAATTGTTCTAATATTGCTCCTGTCCAACAAGCCACATTTATTCTACCTGTAAGATTACAAAAAAAAACAATGAGTGGGGTAAGGGAAGGCAACAAGTGAAGTTATTTTGGAATTCCACCATTTATATTTTACCAGGGCCCAGTATCCTAACATTCTTAGATGTTCACCCAGATCGCCAGTCCATTGTGAATACAATACAAGCCACTTCAGAGTTCCTGTTAAAGTGCTTTAAATCATGCAAATAAGAACCTGATGGGTTTTAACCCCGCTGGGTCTTCTTGTCATATTCATTTAATTTCATTTCATTATGTCTTTATTTCGATTAAAATAATCATGAAAGACAATACATACAACAATAGATAAAAAGTTTTTAAATAAAAAGCACAGTGCCATATATACAATCAAAACAGTGCAGTGGTCATTAATCAATACAATGTATATTTCAAGTAAAAATACTCAACAACAGCGGACCGCTAAAAAACAATAAATACATAAATACTGTATAAAACTAGACAATTATTGCTACTTGAGATTCCATAATTAATTGTACCACACTGGAGTTACATGACATTAATGTGGCTGTAACTAGGCTTGGAGTTCTCTTAATTTTTTACAACGAATGAGCCATGCCCATATCAGGAATTTTTCCAAGGCTACAACTATGGGAGCATCCGTGGATGTCTGCAAAATCCTTAGTGCCACCACTGCCGATCTGCTGCCCATGTTCATACAGATAGGTTTCAGCCACTATTGCCTAGGGGATTTATAGGCCGGACATGCCAGCAGAAAATGGAATATTGATTCCAGTGGAGCTGGGCAAACAGGGCAGTGCTTGGTCCCGTTCAACCACCATTTACAAGTGAAGGCGTTGACTGGGAGGGAGCCAACCCTAAATTGGTGGTAAAGTTTCCTATCCACCGGTCTAGAAATAATGTCCCAGTATGGTCCTGCTTTAGCGACAAGTAGGCCACAGATAGTAAACGCCTAGTGGTAGAAGAGAAATAGTTACTCTTGACCATGTCCCAGTAGGCGGCCTTGAGCTCTCTTTTGGATGGAAATGGATTAATCTGAGGATGCTCCCACAGCCCACTCATCTCCATCCCATACAAGGTAGGTTTTACATCCTGTAGCCATTTGATGTTCCCCGTACAGCCAACCACCCTGAAATCCATAAGAGAATCCGCATAATGGGAGAGCTCAGGGGTGACCAAAAGTTTTTGTCAAAACGGTATTGGCCTATAACGGGCTAGATCCTCAGTTCGAAGGTAACCCCGATCCATAAGAAGGGGCAGCAATGGGGTAGATTGTGGGAGGCCCGTAATAGATCCAACAAATTTATTCTGGGCCTGTGCCAAAGGGGAGATGTTCTCGCAACCCCATAGTTCTGCTCCATACAAAATTGAGGTAATAACCTTAGTGTTGTATATCGTGAGGACTGGGGCCATGGGCTTGGTGAATGAGAGTTTGTGTTCTTAAACCAGGGCATCTGCCAATTGAGAGTGTTGCAGAGCTAGGAGGTCAATGTGTGTCTTCCAGCTAAGTTTCTTACCTAAGGTAATCCTCAGGTATGCAAAGGCCTCAGTCAGCTCCAGAGGGACATTGTTCATAAGGACAGTACTATGGATGGTCTTGTGGTGGTGAAAGACCATGAACTTTGTTTGGTCCACATTAAACACAAGCCCATGTTCATGGCAAAACAACTTGAACCTGGACAATGCAGCCTGCAGTCCTGTCTGCGTCTTAGATAGGATCAGAGTGTCTTCCACGAACATGAGCAGTGGTATCCTAAGCCCCCCAAACTGGGAGCATCTGTGTGGAATGTGGAGTAGTATTGGACCACCCTGTTAATAAACAGGGAGAACAGTGTTGGCGCCAGGACACATCCTTGGCGCCCACCCTTAAGCACTGGGAAACTGGCTGTAGTCTCACCCTTGGGGCCCCACCGCACCTGAGCGTGGTTCGAGTTGTGCAACTTGATTGTCAAGGCTAATAACTCCTGGGGCATCCCTACTTTCAAAAAGGCATGCCACATGTTATTACGTGGCACCAAGTTAAAAGCAGACTTTAGATCAATAAATGCTGCATATAGGGACCCTCCTCCTAAGATAACAACCGTCCAGTACACCATAGCGAACCTGAAAACCTGATCAATGGTACTTGTAAAATTGCGAAAGCCTGCCTGCAGTGGTGACAACATCTCATTCTCCTCAATCCACGTTTGGATTCGGCTGAGGACCAATCTGGAAAATGTTTTCTGCATAGAGTCAATAAGGCTGATCGGCCTATAATTGCCAGGAGACGAACGATCACCCTTTTTATAAATTGGTAATATAATGGCTCCGGACCAGGGTTGGGTGCACCACTGGCTATGTCATTAGCAAAAAATGTAATGTATTTAGCCCAGTTTTCTTTGTCATACTGGAACAAATCGTCCGGTATAGAGTCCGGACCAGGAGATCTCCCTTTCGGCATCAGTGAGAGCACGTTCTCAACCTCAGAGCTATCAAACAACAGGGTAGATGGTATGTAACCCGGTAGTGGGTGGGTGTAAACGGTGTTTGCAATTGAAAATTGGGCTTTAAAAAACACAACCCACAAGTCGGGCCCTACATGGTTCACCGGAATATGTGGTGTTACTTTGCTAACCCACTTGACTAACTGCCAGAATTTGACCATGTCTCTCTCATTGCTAGCTTCAAATAGGTCAAGCCAACGGTTATTGTCCAAGTCCTTCTTAGCTCCTTTTTCGACTGCTTTGTACCTAGACATAGCCAATCTAATCTTGCCCATATTTTTGGATCTGATGGCCTTTGTTAGCTCCTTGTATGACTCTCTACAAAGCCTATTGTACCAGATGGCCATCTTTGCACCTGATCTGGGCTTACTGGAAGTTTGTTTAATAAAAAATGGTTTAAGGTTGGCAGATAGCTCACTATGTATGCTCGGAGCAATGCGGATCATATCCGCCTGGGAGTGACAGTTGTTGAGAATAGTAACCGATTGACCAACCATAGTCTTCATCTCTTTGAGGTCCCCCTCTCTTTCGATAAGCCTCGCCCATCTAACTATTCACCCATCATTTGTGACAGCGGCTTCCACTAGATTATGAACCTTGTCCCTATTGCAATTAACTATTGGACTCGGCACCAGGAATGATAAGACTAGTGGGTCGTGGTCACTTTTGGCCCGCTCTACGACAGTCATGTCATGTAACTGTGGCCAGAAGTCCACACTGAGGAGGACGTAATCTATCCTACTGGATCTTATACCGTTATTAAAGGTGTGAGCACCCCTCCAGTCTGACTGAGACCTCCCGTTTGCTGCCCTTACTCCCTTCTCCAGGCACATACCCTTGAGCTGCAAGGAAGCTTTGGTCCATTTTTTGATTGGACTAAGTTCTAAAGAGGGGATCTTCCATTGGAAATCTTCATCAGTGGTTAAATTACCATCCTCATATCCGAGGGGTTCAAATGAACAATTAAAATCACCCGCTATAATCAAATAATGCCCTGCTTTCCAACTATCCAAAAACCCGTCAAGAGTTTCGATGGTCTTAGAGTGACGCCCGCTCGGCTGCCCTCTTAGATATTAATCCACAAGATGTCCCTTCCCTAACAGTTCCCAGACATATAAAGAGGGCCAGGCTGTCCGGGCTATCAATGAGAACTTCCTTGACAGTGTATCTGGCTTGCTGTCTCACCCAGCATGTCAACCCACCTGAAGGTCTCCCATTTCGGCCCCCTAGGGCTGGCTTGGAAAAGTTAAGAAACCCAGGATGGTGAACATGTCTCCTGGAATGCCCAGATGTCATGCTGGTCAACAAATGTGGATCAGTCATTGGAAACAATTTTGGGCAGGAGCCCCACGATGTTCCAAGAGCCCAGTGTAAGCCTAGTGTCCCCCACTGACTGTGTGGACCATGAGTCGGGCCTTTCAAGTGGGTCACTAGTTGGGGAGCCTTGTTCAGATCTCCCGTACCCCTTAGTTGGGCTTGGAGCAGTAGATACCGGCCCACCATCACTGCCGAGTCAATCGTTACAATCCAGTGTAGAAAGTGCAACAAATCGATTGCTCACTGGGACTAGGGGCTCTAGAGACCCATGTGTTTGGAAAGACCCTCTCATGTTTGACCCACTAGGATCAGTAATGGGGCGGTAAAAGAAACCCAAGGGTAGTACAGAGATGGAGTCTCTTACGGCTCGATTCCCTGCCCTTGATAGGATACATTGTACCAAGCTACGTGACCTAAAGCTCAGGACCACACAGTCCCCTCATGAGTTTTCTGGGACTTCCCCACCTAGGGAACCCTGCACACTATTTTAAATGCAGTGAACAAGTCTGTTGATAGCCCAGTTCTTACACTTAGGAGATGTAGGGCCTTATTGCGTAGGGTAGACCAGTATTCCTGCACCTGGGATCCAACCCCCAGGAGGTTCCCTAAAACAACAGTATGGGGGGGTGTTCTCTGGTGGTAGGTGGAGGGAGGTTGGGGGTGCAAATGCTTGCTGAAATGGTTGCAAACTACCCTGTCTCGTTGCCAAGGGGGCACCATGTGAGCCCGATCCACCCACTGTAAGGGGGTTTAGTAGAGTGCTAACCGGAGCTACGCTGGGAGGAGAAGGAATAATATTAGCAGTCCCTTCACAATGCTCGCCCCCCCCCCCAACCGGTTAGGGTTCACCCCCGGCCAACACTACGCCCTAATGGAACATTACAAATAGGCTGTTGGGTTCTGGGGAGGCCTAGCTCTAATTTGGTAAGCCTAGCTTCAATAGAAGCAAGTTTCTGCATCATTGGGTCTAGTAGGGAGGACATTTTCTGCAATAGCTGATTACTGAAGTCTTCCTTACTGCAAGGTAATGAATCTGGAATAGTATCAACAATAGAGCCATTGGTATGTGTTGGTGCGGAGATGGGGGCTGGGTTGACTGGGTCTGATGGTAGTGTGGGTTCTAGCGATAACTTACGCTCTGTTTGGCTTTTCTACCCCTGGTTGTGACTGGGGAGGCTGCGTAAAGGGGTTCTGGACTGGCTGGGGTTGATTCGGGGTGCATAGTTGAGGCTAAGGTAGCCTGTCTAGCTAACACTGTGGACCCGACTACGGGGCCATTGATATGTGTTGGTGTGGAGATGGGGGCTGGGTTGACTGGGTCTGATGGTAGTGTGGGTACTAGAGATAACTTACGATCTGTAAGTTGAATCTCGTGCAGGAGCGCAGATTCAGCCCTAGTTAAAAATGCATCAAAGGTTCCTACTACTCCACCCCCTACACCCTATTTACGTTTCCCCAAGAGGCTAGCCCCACAGGTGGCATTATAAAACAGTAGTACAGCTATACAGGCTCCCTAAAAATTCAAGAGTTAGAGGGGTGGCCCAGCCCAGAAGGGCTCAGACGGGCCTGCACTATGAGCGCACTGGCCTCGCCTCTCCCTCACTCGCGGCAGCTGCGGAGACCTGCGGTGCACTCTTGGGGTTGGAGTCCACCCCAGAGTGTGAAGATGATGGCAAGAAGGAGGCGGTGTTTACCCCTGGGACCCTCATCCCACCAGGGGTTCCTGCGGAAGCAGATGCGGTAAAGTAACAAACACCACAGGCAGGCAGGCAGGCAGAGAAGCTACCGCGCCGTGGGGAAGAGGCTGCACTATGAACGTGTTGGCCCCGTCTCTCCCTCAATCTCGGCAGCTGCTGAGACCTGAGGTGCACATTTGCGGGGTTGGAGTCCTGGAGTTCTGGACTTTTTGGTTCCGTCCAGAGGTGTCAGGGACAACACCCGAAGACCCCGGAGTTCAACCTGTCTTGGTACACAAACAAACAGAAACACGGGCTTCTCGATGGTGGCGTCAAAGACCAAAGGTTTATTACTGCAGGGACACAGAAGTCACAGAAACTACACATGGGCAGTATCTAGGAGCCTGTTCGATTTGTACAAAGAGGATTGCTCCTTATATACTAAATATTGGGCTTCAGGCAAATTCTTTACATGTTACCACAGTTCCAAACATTCGTGTTTTATACAGTAAATATTTGGCGTTGCACAGGAATCGTCAACAGTATCTGATGTCAAAACATTACAAATGAGGGGTTCCCACTAGTCCATCATAATCCCATGTCAATTCTTTATTCAAGACCCGGACCGCCTCATCGTAAATTTCGTTACCTCCCCCTAATAAAGGCCCAGAAGGAAAGGAGCAGAGCCAGGTGCAGAAGATAGAAAGACAGGATAAGAAATGTTTGTGGGTCGTAAATGGGCACGGTTACCAGTTTCGGCCGCCTAATCATGATCAGGCCAACGAACACACGAACCAGTATAGCAGGACTGGCCTCAGGCTGGGGAGGCAGTTCTTGCCGAGTCATGCTGCCACAGCGTTGCTGGCCTAAGGTGCACGTGTCACTTGCAAGGTGAATCGCCGGCCAAGGCCTACGTGTCCTTAATTAAAAAGAGGTCATTGCGTGTCCATTGACTATGTGAGGGCAAGGAATACAAAATGGCTTCCGTGATCTAAGATGGATGCCATGGGTAAATCACAAATGTGTTGGTAACAGGAGTGCTCTTGCTCGTAGCATAGCGAAAACACCAGGATATACTAAATGGATCATTTGCGGTTCACCGATACCAAAATTGTGTATTTACGACAGTGTTACAAACACGAGCAAAAATCGTCACGGAACCTCAGACCCTCCTTTTGCCCTTACATAGGCAATTACTCAGTCTATATCAGAGTCAGAGTCCATTTCTATGCTCATTAGGTCAGCGACATGTCGTTGTATCATCATCCTGCCTCGTGCCTTTTCTCCTAATGCAGGTGGTTTCCTGAAACAGGTTGCAGCGCAGAGACTACACAGAGCGGGACCACACTGGATAATAAGACAGCACGAGAACAGAAATACTAAGATGACACCAATAACCATCAGAACCTTCCATCCCCACGCTGATACCAGAGTCCAAAACCACTCCATGAAGGACCAGTTTCCCTTATCTACGTGTATAGAGTCGGAAATCTTATGTAGCTTAGAGATCGCTTCATAGACTGTTGGAGCATTATTTGGAATAAAGACACAGCAGCTCGATTGGATCATTCTGCATACCCCACCTCGATCTGCAAGTATTACGTCTAGAACCATACGGTTCTGCAACGTCATGAGACGATCCGCCTGAAGCTCAGCTGTTAAGTTACTAAGGGCACCTGCAGTTTCCGTAATAGTAGATTCAACTACCCGTGTTAGTTGGCGAAGATTTCTACTATTGGCCATAGGCCCCCAAAACGGAAGGAAACCTTTGAAGAAGTCTCCAGCTTCTTGACCAGCGGTATCTTCCTTGCTGAAGACACCTCTTGCTAATCTGGGTTTATGATAATCTGAAGAAGCAGTGTATGTCGGGGGTAACAATCGAGCAATATAACATGAACCTGAAAAGTCAGCAGGCAGCCATGTATACGCTCTGTCCTGACAGATGAAGTAGGTACCCCTAGCAGTCAGAAAGGCAGGGGAGGAGTTAGACGGAAATACGTAAGTCTCAACGCACTCACTCTTCCCTAGCTGAGCTCTCGGATTTCTCCCATTTCCTTGCAAACAGACCTGACCTCGGTGAGGCACGACCCAAACTGAAGTGGAGCTTTTACGCTTGCTTTCTCCCAAACTAAGGCGATACTCTGTAGAGTTCCAACTCAGATACACCAGTAATTCATCTCTAGGATAAGATGGAGTATTATTGACGTCTTTAATCATATCAATAATTCCCTGGACTAAAGCTTTGTTGGCTGAGTTGTATTTAGTGGACCGTGGTGGACGCGGAGGATAGGTCTCAAGGGCATATGAAAAAATGGTCTGAAAAGCCTGAAATGATCCATTATAGCTGAAAGGCAAGACTAGATAGGGAATGCCTTTATCCATAGTGTGAGGTATCAAGCCACACACCCAGCAGTTTGTAGTATTAACTATCAGTTGGTGTTGATGCAAGAGCTGTACAAATGTATTATTAATAAATTCTGAGCGTCGAGCTTGTTCGTGTTCAGGAAATGAGTGAAAAGAATGCATAGAAGAAACCGTAGAAGTAGTAGGATCAAGGGGAGGTACTGTAGCTATTGGCACAAAAATCAAATGTACGCCAAAAACGATTCCACCCACCAGCGTCATCAAAACAGTTAAAAATGTAACCGCACATTGCATTAGAAAGCATTTGCTGTGTAGTATTCTGTACAGTCTATTTCTGCGAACATAAATTGCATTTTCTCGTTGTAGCTCAGGAAGCTCCATCTTCTACGACCGTTCGCGACCACTGATGATGTGTACGTAGATGAAAATGCCTCTATCAGCCCTGGGAGTTCCCAGAACTAACAGAAAGATCGACCTTGTGTCAGACCCCTGCAGATTCAACTAGGCACACAGCCACAACCCTACGGCTACCCAGACGGCAAGGCAATTTTAAAACAAAAAGAAACGATACAAAGTATTAGCAAACTTCCTGGCTGGAGGCAATGTATAGTAAATTCAAATCTGAAAATAGGCAGTTTCCTGCTTTATTTGTCCATATTGCGAGAACGTAAGTTGTATCTCAGTTTTGCAGGAGCTGTCTGATCTGGAAACAATGTATTTTCAGCTGACGTGGCAATGTTCACGTTCGCAGATGACAAATGTTCTTTTGGTGCAGATGACAAATGTTCAGGGTTCAAAAGAGCCGTTTCAGGAGGAGAGTCAGAATTTGGTGAATCCGTGATTAGTTCTGCATCGCTGAAAGGTATGAACCTGGGGACTTGTTCCGTTTCAGAGGCACCGATTCCTTTCTTTACCCAGTTGTCGTAAGGAAGTGGCAGAGGCACACGTTTAGCATGAGTCGTATGGATCCAATTCCTTCTTCCGGCCACACGAATAGCAGTTCTCGTTGCTAGCAGGACCTGGAAAGGGCCAATAAATCTGGGCTGAAGGTTTTTCGTTCTTGCAAAATTTCGGATGACCACCTGATCACCCGGTTTCAGCTTGATGGCCTGGACTCTCCGGTGGCTTTGGCAATGCGTCGAAAACCTGTTGGTGAATAAGACTCAATTTAGCAGTCAAGTCGAAAAGGTAATCAATTAACATTGGGTATTCCAGCTGCTTAAATTCTTTCGGTCTAGGTACCCCCCAAACGATTGCAGGACGACCGAAAACTATTTCGTAGGGACTAAGCCCTACTCTAGAATGTACAGTTGCTCTTGTTGATAGCAAAGCCAAAGGCAATGCGTCTGGCCAGGACAAACCCGTGGATGCTTGTATCTTAGCGAGTTTCAGTTTAAGGGTGCCATTGTAACCCTCGACTAAACCCGCGGACTGGGGATGATTCGCACTATGAAATTTCTGTCTAATCCCTAGGCCGGCACACACACTCTGCATAACTTTCCCTACGAACTCACTTCCGTTATCTGACCATACAATCCGTGGCATTCCGTATCTGGGGAAGTATTCTTTAAGGAGAATTTTGGCAGTGGATAAGGCAGTATTGTCCTTCAGTGGGTATGCTTCGATCCATCTGGAGAAAGCACAAACTACCACTAGGACGTATTTCAGGTTATTACAACGATCCATGTGGATGAAGTCTAGCTGGATCACTTCAAAGGGGCAGGAAGGAGGAGCGAAGTGACCTGCAGGTGTGGGGATTCCCTTGCCAGGATTATGCATCAAGCATACCATACAATTCCTCACCACTCTCTCTGCACACCTACTAATCCCGTCATTCTTCCAGACCGGAGCCAACATCTTACAAATCCCTTTTGAACTGATGTGCGCTGTTCCATGTGCCATCGTCACTACTGCAAGCACATACGCATCAGGCAACATCCAACGCTGTTGTTCCGACAAGTCAATCCAACACCCACTCGAGTCCAATTTACCCGTGCTCTCTCTCCATGCACGTTTTTCCTCCTCAGTCGCCTCTTTCTGAATTTCTTTCACGCTTTCCACTGTGTCTTCACACATTCCAGACTCAGAAATCCATCTTGCAGACGTTGCAACATACATTCTACTCATCATATTTCTAGCTGTCTGTTTTGCAGTCTCATCAGCAAAAGCATTCCCACGACCAACATCATCCGTGATTGCTTTATGAGCACTGCATTTCACAATCGCAACTTCAGTAGGTAAGGTTAGAGATTCCAATAAGTCATTAACTAGCTGACCATGTTGAATCTTAGTCCCATGGGACGTAATGAAACCTCTTTCTTTCCACAAACGGCCAAAACTATGGGCCACGCCGAACGCGTACTGACTATCTGTGAACACGTTCACTCTCTTTCCCTTAGCTAAAACGCACGCTCTTGTTAGCGCGATCAATTCTGCAGCCTGGGCAGAATTCTGACTCACTCTTGCAGTCTCCACAATCGTACTCAAAGTCGTTACTGCATAAGCAGCAGTCACATCACCATTCTCCAATTTGAAGCAAGACCCATCAACATACAACGTGCCATCTGGATCTGACAACGGAGTATTTTTTAGATCGATTCGTCCTTTTGTTTCTTCCTCAGTTCTGAAACAACAGTCGTGTGGTTCGGAATCACTCGACTCTTGGCTAGTCGGCAACAATGTTGCTGGATTCAATACATTGCATCTTTTGATCTGAATATGACTAGCTAATAGTGTCAGTTCATAGCCTGATAATCTAGCACTGGTAAGGTGTTGCGTCTTGGTTCGGTTCATGAGTGTATCCACAGCATGAGGAACCATGACTACTAGCATGTTGTTCATTACTAAACCAGCAGATTGTCGAATGGAAGCTGCAGCTGCGGCTGTAGCTCTCAAGCAACTAGGCAATGCTCTAGCTACTGGATCTAATGTTGATGAAAAATACGCACAAGGGCGTTGTTTATCACCAAATTTCTGCGTCAAAACACTCAATGCACAACCTTCTCTCTCGTGGACATAGAGCGTGAATGGCTTACTGTAGTCGGGTGTACCCAATACAGGTGCTGAACACAGTGCATTTCGTAACTCAGAGAAACTCTGCTGACATTCAACAGACCATGGTACCGGACTTGGAACACCTTTCTTAGTCAAGGCTACTAATGGTTTTGCTAAAAGAGAAAAATTTGGGATCCATTGCCTACAATAGGAGGTAATACCCAAAAAGGCACGCACTTCTCTCTGCGTGCTAGGAACATTCATCTGTGTAATTGCTTTTATTCTCTCTGGGGTCAACTTCCTTCCCTCCTTTGACAAGAGATGACCTAGGTAGGTCACTTCTTGGCAGCAGTATTGCATTTTTGAAGGTGACACCTTATGATTCAAATCTGACAAGTGATGCAATAAAGAAATCGTAGCTGTTTTGCAAGTTTCCTTGTCATCGGCAGCCACTAGAAGATCATCGACATACTGTACTAAAGCAGAACCACTAGGAAGTACGAAGGAATCCAACTGGCTTTTTAATGCTTGACTGTAAATGGATGGGCTTTCACAATAACCTTGTGGAGCGCGTTTAAATCTAAAACTTCGTCCTCCTAGAGAGAAACCGAAGATATCTCTGCTTTCCTCGGCTATCGGAATGCTGAAAAAGGCATTTTTCAAGTCGACAACTGAAAACCATGCTGCTGTAGCGGGAATCAACGTTAACAATGCAGTAATGTCTGGTACCACAGGAAACTGTGGGATCACAATTTTATTAACCTCTCTAAGATCAATTACGAACCTATATACTGGAGGCTTTGTAGGGTCAGTTCGTTTCAAAATAGGCAGTACAGGACTATTACAGACATTACCTCTAGTCTCTTCTACAACACCTTTCTTGATCAGGTCTTGTACTATCAGTAGGAGCGCACGCTCACCTTCACTAGAGATTCTGTATTGTGGAATTCGTGGAAGTTTGACATTTGCTTTCAAAGTTACTATATAGGGTGGAATTTCCAAGAGACCTACATCATTAGGACCAGTCGCCCAAAGAGTATCAGGGAGTGAACGCAGCTCTGGTGGGAGCGCATCCATCGACAAGTACATCGGGGAGATGATTCTTTTACCCAACGTAAGCTGTACACCTGCTGGAGAACAGTACAATGTCGCGTACAGGCGTTTTAACAAGTCTAAACCAAGCAGATTTTCGTTACAACCTGTCGTCAAAATCAGGGGTGCTTTCAATTGACGGGGTCCAACAGAAATAGACAAAGGACCAGAAACAGGGTTGTGAACAGGGGCGCCCGAAAAACCTACTGAAACGTTTGTTGAGCCAGACAAAGGTGCGCCAGGGAGTTTTGCATGTATGATAGAACTTTTTGCTGCACCAGTATCCAACAGAAACGGTTCGACTATACCTGATGTTGCTACTGCGACATAAGGCCCACTCTGATCTACTGGTACTGATACTACTCCCTCTCTTTGTCCATGGCTGTCCTAGTATTCACTTTGCTGACCTTCCTCAATAGCTTCATAATAGTCTTCAACATGATACTGTGGAGACCTATTCTGTTGGGCAGATTGTCCATTTCGCTGGTCGAAATAATTAGAGGGGCGATCACTTGTCTGTGGAGGCATAGCACCTCGTCCTCGACCTCTAGAGTTTTGCATAGAACTACCACGACCTCTCTGAGCGGCCGCATCATTATTTTGCGCCCGAACTGGACACTCACTTTTGTAATGACCTTCCTTTTTGCAATAAGCACATTGATTCCACTGGTATTGTGGCCTTTGAAAGTTATAATCCGTTCTTTGATATGACCCCTGCTGCATATTAGTTTGATTCATGCGAGGCGGATAAGCTTGCTGTAAAAGTACTTTAGTTTTTAAATCTTTCGTCTTTTTATCTGATTTTTCCTTCTCTTCTTTATCCCTATTTTCATAGTACTGAGCAGTCGCAAGTATTTGCGCAGTCGTAGAGACAGCCCACGCACTTTCAGAATTCTTTAATTTACTACTAAGTTCTGGCAACAGATTGTGCACAAATTTATCGACAAATAATCTCTGGCCTCCTTCTGTGCTCATATCCTGACCACTATGATCCACGAAAGTCTCCTCGAATCTTGTGAAAAAGTCGGAGACGCTTTCGTCTTTCTTTTGTTTGCACGCGGACAATTTGTCCCAGTTAACGCGTAATGCAGGCATTAAGGTTTTCATTAAATCTATTATTCTACCAGGCAAATTAGCAATTAAAGGTTCAGGTTTGGAACCACCTATTTGTTGACCATCCGCTGCAGTTATAGCTGCCCAGTCACCACCTAGGGCAACTGGATGATTCTCTTTACGAATTTTAGCCCAAATTGGTTGCGGTACTACGTTACCAAATAGCAGATCTATGTCAGCAAGATTCAATACACAAGCGTCAACTGTTTGAGCCAACTCTTTGTAGTACCCTGCAGGATTTTTACGCGGATCTGGCAAAGCCTGTTTTACTGCTAATACTTCAGCTCGCTTCCATGGAATATGTATCCATACTCTCTGGAATTGGGCCGGAGCGGCTGCAATACCAAGCGGTGCATTAGCTTGCACAGCTTCACGCCAAATTGGTGGAACCTCTCTCATTGGATATTGACGATTTCGTTTCGTACTACGTTTCTCTAACTCTCTCGGTGAAAGAAGGGATGAGTCGGATCTATAACTTAGAACCAGTTCCATCGCTTCTTTTATATTTTGTCCAACTATCATACCTGTAGCAAACTCTTTCTGAACATTAATTAATTCTCCTAGATTTGATTCAGGGTCATCCTCTTCCAATTCCTCACGTAGAAGGAAACACATTTCATCGAACACATATCGTTGTGTCGGTTCGTTCCATTGCATAAATGTATCTAATACATTTTGTACATTATATCTTCCAACTTTCGAAACCCATCTAAGAGCAGTGGAATCTAGTATTCCTCTTTCTTCAGTACTGGGAAGCTGACTACGTCTCTGCACAGAGTCAGAGGTAGGAGTCTTAATCAGAGTTTTATAGAAGGGAGATAGAATATTAGAGACAGAATCAGTGATTCTTCGACGAACAGAAAGCGGAGTCATAATATTAGCAGAGGCAGAAAATAGAGTAGCAGTTGGAACAGATAGATTAGGAACAGTAGGAGTAGCAGGCAAGATAGCTTGTGAACTAGCAGGTGTGAGCGATACAGCCATAGGTAAAGAGGTCGGCAACCCTGGAAGAGGGGTTGTCAAAGGAACATTAATATTGACCACAGGAGGTATAGGAACTTGATTCAGGGGAGCGGGAACAGGGACACCAGGTTGTCCAGCAACCGGTAATTGAACATTCGGTATAGGCGGAGCCGTAGCACCCTGTGCATACGGTGGGGGTGACCGTAACAAGTAAGACAATAGGGGATCCTTTTCAGGGTCCTCTACTATCTTAGCCGTACTCGATGGTAAAGCAGGATAGCACTTGTCTATCGCTAAATTACGCTCTCTATCGGCCACCTCCATCGCTTTCTCAGACTCGTTGAGTTGCAGCTGCCTAGCAGACTGTTCTAAAGTCAACTCTTGCTCTTTCTGTTCTTTCTTCAGCTTTTTAATTTCTCTCTGTTTAGATTCTTTTCGCCAATAACGGAAAGAATCAAACATTGCCGGCCGGGCTTTCTTCTTAAACAACCTTCTTTCTAGATTATCGAGAACTTCAGGTTCGAAACTACCATGTAGTGGCCAACTAAGGACACCGTCCTTCTCTGTGTAGCGGATCCATACCTCATTATAAGAGATAGGGCCCACACCAAATTTGCAATATAGATCATAAAGGGGAGTTCCAATCGGAGGAACCAAACACGAGTCCTCCAACCGGGAATCACTGTTGCAACTAAAACAAGACAACATACAATTTTTCCGACTCACCATTTTATAATCCGGAACACTAGACAAACAAGACACAAACAGAAAAGATGCGCACTCGAACCAAGAACTTAGGCCTACCAGAACTGACAAATGTATCGATACCTGAACTGAACAGAATGATTATCGTAACTAGAATAACCAGTGATAACCTTACAGAACTGAACTGAACTGAGAACTAAAAGGATTATCCAAATAGGAGCAATCCTCACAAAATATTTAACTAGCAACCACTGAATACTTAACTGAGGCACTGAAGACGTCACCAAGGAGAAACCCGTCACGTTTCGCCGTACTGAGGACTGTACCTCGGGTCCAAGACAGGGCGACGGTCAAGGCAACGGACCACTGCAGCCGTCTGAACGGGAACCCTCGTGGAAGAGGACGTCGGGGCCACTTTTGCGATATGCCGGGATCGATGAAGTGGGGCGCCTCCCTCTGAAATCTTCACACGAAGCTCCTCGAACTCTTCAGGCTTTTGGACCGGTACCGAATGACGTCGCCCCACGTTGGGCGCCAAATGGAGTTCTGGACTTTTTGGTTCCGTCCAGAGGTGTCAGGGACAACACCCGAAGACCCCGGAGTTCAACCTGTCTTGGTACACAAACAAACAGAAACACGGGCTTCTCGATGGTGGCGTCAAAGACCAAAGGTTTATTACTGCAGGGACACAGAAGTCACAGAAACTACACATGGGCAGTATCTAGGAGCCTGTTCGATTTGTACAAAGAGGATTGCTCCTTATATACTAAATATTGGGCTTCAGGCAAATTCTTTACATGTTACCACAGTTCCAAACATTCGTGTTTTATACAGTAAATATTTGGCGTTGCACAGGAATCGTCAACAGTATCTGATGTCAAAACATTACAAATGAGGGGTTCCCACTAGTCCATCATAATCCCATGTCAATTCTTTATTCAAGACCCGGACCGCCTCATCGTAAATTTCGTTACCTCCCCCTAATAAAGGCCCAGAAGGAAAGGAGCAGAGCCAGGTGCAGAAGATAGAAAGACAGGATAAGAAATGTTTGTGGGTCGTAAATGGGCACGGTTACCAGTTTCGGCCGCCTAATCATGATCAGGCCAACGAACACACGAACCAGTATAGCAGGACTGGCCTCAGGCTGGGGAGGCAGTTCTTGCCGAGTCATGCTGCCACAGCGTTGCTGGCCTAAGGTGCACGTGTCACTTGCAAGGTGAATCGCCGGCCAAGGCCTACGTGTCCTTAATTAAAAAGAGGTCATTGCGTGTCCATTGACTATGTGAGGGCAAGGAATACAAAATGGCTTCCGTGATCTAAGATGGATGCCATGGGTAAATCACAAATGTGTTGGTAACAGGAGTGCTCTTGCTCGTAGCATAGCGAAAACACCAGGATATACTAAATGGATCATTTGCGGTTCACCGATACCAAAATTGTGTATTTACGACAGTGTTACAAACACGAGCAAAAATCGTCACGGAACCTCAGTCCACCCCAGAGTGTGAAGATGATGGCGAGAAAGTGGGGGCGTTTAGCCCTGGGACCCTCGTTCTACCCGGGTTTCCTATGGAAGCAGATGCGGGCGAGTAACAAACACCAGGGGCAGACAAGCAGAGAAGCTCCCGCGCCGCGGGGGGAGAGGCTGCGCTATGAACGCGTTGGCCCCACCTCTCCCTCACTCTCGGCAGCTGCGGAGACCTCCGGAGCACTCTGGGGGTTGTAGTCCACCCCAGAGTGTGAAGATGATGGCGAGGCAAGCAGAGAAGCTCAAGTCATATTCACTTGATGTCACGTGACCCAGCAGTGTCGAAAGACATCAGGGGGCAGATGTATCAATCGTTTTGCGACTCGCAAATGGTTGTTTTGCATGTTTTTGAATGTATCAAAAATTCGCAAATTAAGGAATCGCAAAGACTTGCGATTCCTTAATTTGCCATAGCATTTAAGGAATCGCAAATTTTGCGATTTCTTAAATGCTATGTATGAAGCATTTTTTTTTTGCGAATTTTTGTTAAGGAATCGCAAATTACCACCAACTTGTAGTTGATGGTAATTTGCGAAGTCCTCAAAAAATGCACAATTTTGCATTTTTAAAGGTGGCATGTGACGCACACACATGCCCATGGGGCATGTATGTGCGCCATATGCACACACATGTACATTTCAGGGGTGCAGCAGGGTGTCTTTCAGACACCCCTGCACCCTTGAAATAATTCTCAAATTGCGATTAGCAAATTGCGAATTCGCAATTTGAGAATTAGTTCAAAATCATTCCTATGGGCCTCCTGGCCCATAGGAATGCATGGGAAAATATTCCTTATTTGCGAATTCGCAAAATGCGAATTCGCAAATAAGGAAGTGTAAGGAATGGCAAAAAAATAGCGATTTTTTTAATACATTCCATTTTGCGATTTCTAAATAGCGATTCCTTAAAAATCGCTATTTAGGAATCGCAAAATTGAATCTTGATACATCTGCCCCCAGGTTTCTCAGTTGGCATGTCCTAAAGTCCTTAATTGAAACTCTGGAGTGGTTTATGTTCTATCCAGCATGGACTGTTGATCTGTTTGAACATTTAAAGCGGACCATGGGAATCCAGCTTCCTGACATTTTGGTGATATATTATTTTATATTATATTATATTATATTATATTATATTATATTATATTATATTATATTGTATTATATTATATTATATTATAATATATTATATTATATTATAGTATATTATAGTTTATTATATTATATTATGTTATATTACATTATGTTATATTATGTTATATTATATTGTATTATATTGTATTATATTATATTATATTATATTATATTATATTATATTATATTATATTATATTATATTATATTATATTATATTATATTATATTATATTATCAGACTTTTTCAGGCTGTATTCAAAAAAATATGTCAACATATTTGTTAGAAAGCTACCTCTAGCATTTAATTACATTTCACAACGGTATGGTACAATAAGATTTTTCTCAGAAAATTACCTGAGATAAAAGTCATAACTAAATGTCAAGTGCTAAAAATATCGCACATTGGACTTTATAGCAGAAAATCTACACTTAAAGTAACGATGTTTTTGTAAAATATATTTAGGAAAGTATGTATTATTTCATGCCATGTTTTTGTTTAAGAGATTCTGACATACAACCTCATAAGTATTGTTGAGTGAAACCAATGTTAAACAAGGATATAACTAGGGAACTGCATTTTATGTGTCAGTTGAAAAAACAAAGATGTGTTAAGATTTAACCAACTGAACTTCATGAAGGATGTTTGCTTTGGGCAGATGCAATTAATTGAATCACAGTGGATATGTCAGTTTAAATGATGCGCTCAATCACTGACCTGGTGGTGAACTTTTTGCCTCGCTCGGCCACGCTGCACGCTGCCTGGGGCCCGCATTAAGCCCAAGGACCTCTACTGCTGGCTACATCAACCCGCTTGCCGCCTTTCACTGCAGAGAGCAGGACTGCCCGGGACTACAATCCCCAGGAGGCAGTGTGCTCTCATGGGAACTTGGCAGCCCTTGAAAGTCCCACCGGGGCTCCCGCGGTGCGGGAGGTGCGCGCGCCAAGGGCGGGCCAGTCCTTGTCCGTCTGTGCCTGTACGAGGCTGGGCTGGGCCCATTCTCTTGGCTATACCTTGGAATATTTGCATAAATGACAGTAAGAATTTAATTTTATTTAAAAACACTTGGATATACAGCATTTGTTTTCCCCCTGGAACTGCTTTTGGGTGAGGCTGAGGCTGGACTTGAATTTATTGCATTTATATTGTGACTGATATTGCCATTTGTTCTACCTTCTTTTAAGCAAAATTGCAAGCCAGCCTAACGAAATATAAACGTAGGGCTACTAGAATTAGAAGGCTCACGTGGAACAATTTGGCTCTAGTCTTTATTCTCCTGAGCGCCTGACTATCCGTTTACCATATAAACTAGCTATGGGTAAAAGAAAGCTGATAAGTCCTAAATCCGGAGGAAAAACACGGGCATCTAGTGACACTCAACAAACCCTACTAAGTTACCTTACAGGGGCAATGGGGGCGCTGGACAAGCAGATATCCTCAGTGGTAGAATCATTGGAGGCAGGTACATCAAATGTAGTGTTAAACCTGAACAACCTAAAAGTTTAGATACTCCGGGCTGTAGTTCAAACTTAAATCCATCCCTAAACGGTTGTATTCAGAATCTCCCTGGGGAGATTTTTTCGAGCGATTTTGAATCCCCGTTGCAACCACCACAGAAAAAGCAAAGGAACCCGGCCATTGGGGAGAAAAAAGTTGGTGAAAAGTCCTCTAGTGAGGGAGATAAAAAACAACCTAAGCCCATCTCTCTCACGGCGACAAGACAAGATCATCAAGGGAGAAAAAGAGCGGGAAATAGAAAAGGCTCACATAAAGGGAAGGAAGATAGTAATAAAAGAAATGATACCCATAAAGCTGATCTGAAGACCTTAACAACCTTGGTAGAGAGACTGGACCTATATGTGAGAATTACCCTAGATCAGTTGAGTGCTAGATTGACCCATATTGAAAAATCTATGACGAGCAAGTCACTCAAGGTATGGGCAGGGATTTGCTAGCCATGGATACATGTCCTGTGTATGCAATAACACGCAAACTAGGCAATCTTGCGTAGTTGACACAAAACTTAGGGAAATAAACTCCCTGAATTTGGCTACTCACCTGGATAGTCTAACTGATCTTGGAAACGCCCATCACCCACAAACCGGGGTGAGCAGCCACCTAATTACCATAGAGGCAGAGAATGGGTTCAGGGACTCTATAGTTACAGGAAACATAAATAGGTTTAAAATCTAATCCCAAGCCCCACAGATTTGCCATTCTTTACCACCTCCAGTCTCGTTCCAAAATTTGCATAAAAATCCAATAGATGAACACCTTGATTTACCACCTGATGCTACCCCCTAAGTAGTTATTTTGGCAAATATCCCCAAAAAGGTCCCACTAGAAAAAGAAACTTGGGACACGCTGAGGAATAAATCACTACACTGGTTGGGAAGGAGGACTGGATTTACCCAACAGCTTTTTTCTGAATTCAAAATGGCAAGAAGGGTACAGTGGGTTGGTACTCGACGGAAAACTCTTTCAGGAGATTGTATTGTCCTAACATTTATAACTCCAGCACTTGTAAAGAACATACTCTGGGCAGAAAACAATATCACGCTTTTAGAGGGTGGGATTAATGTTCTATCGCTTGTTTTTTTTTTTCCCTCCTTGCGTTAGGCTTGTGAATGATCATAATATCAACAAGCCGGGTTCCACTCAAGGTCAATGGAATAACTTTCAAATTTACAATAGATTCAATGTGCTGTCGGGTATGGAAGAAACAGACTGACTGGTCAAACTTAAACCTATACAACATGGGAGGCTGAATATACAGAGAGGAGCAAGTTCTTCTTATATGGAACCCCACTCAAATTTTAGACAACGACCTCCCACTGAGATAATTTGCCAAGATCCGGAAGGCCAGGCTAGTCAATATTGTTGTATAGTGGAGAGTATTGCCCCTTTATTGTATAATAATATTCCCCCACATTATAAAAATTTGGGAGATGAAATTAACCATGACGATAAAGGGAGCTCCATTGAAAATAGCTTAGCTCAGCAAGGAGCCTCCAGTGGGCCTGGGGTAGACATTGTTTACTGGAACGTAGCAGGTTTACATTCTAAATTAGTCATTGATGAATGGCTCGGTTTCACTGGAAGGTTCAAGGTGCTTTGTTTTCAGGAGACCTGGGCTACCTCCGTTATACATTTGGAGGGTTATAAGACCTATTTTTCTCCCGCGATTCCCTCAATCTCAGGGAGAGCCAAGGGGGATTCATAACGTTCATCTCTAACCTTATAGGTTAGAGATCAAGGTGTAAACTTATAGAGTTTATAAAAATAGTTCCTCTTAAATTGGAACAAAATTTCCAAATAATCACCCTTAGCATGAGCAAACATGATACCTACGTGTTGGTCAACTTTTATAATAACAGGCAAGGAGCCCAGTTTATTTGCGTTTTTAAAAGAGATCCACCTTACTCTAATGGAACTTAAATACAAGAACGTTAAAAATCTTTTCATAATCTGGGGCGGAGATTTCAATTTAACACCGTGTGGGTATAATAATAATTTAACCTGCGGTGTGACAGACGAGGATGAGAATAATTTAACACATTTCCCGCACTCGGAAAGTGGGAGTAGCCTAAATGATACACTATTTATCTTAGAACTTGGCTTGGCCAATGAATTAGTAGATCCACCGGTCCCATTGACACAGACATTCAAAGGTAGAGGAGCTAGTACTATCATTGATTTTATATTTGTATTGAGGAATGCTGCATCTCGCATTCTAAATTTTAAAACCCATGACTACGCTACCAGCGATCACTTCCCAAATAGCATAAAATTACTATATCCTAATAAATCGAGTAGGTGTAATTTGGCCAGAACACTAGGACAGAAAAACCTGACTTTAAGCAGGCTGAATGGATATTCGCTTAAGTGGGATAGAGTTGATCCCCTTCGGATAACTACGGAGGTGATAAAAATTTCCCGTAAACTAATAGAGTTATGCTTAGACGCTACCTCCGCTAATGAAGATGAGGGGAGAGAGTAAGCCTCCACTCTAACTCCACAGTCTTTCCAATCGTTCTTGAGTTTTCCATGTTGGAAGTAGAGTGTGCCTTAAATGCTAGCAAAGGGGGTAAGGCGCCTGGCCTTGACGGGGTTCCAGTGGATTTGTTCAAATTTAACATGGATCTCTGGACACCAATTCTTACGAGGGTTCTGGAAGCCTCTTGTGCAGTGGGCCTCATTGATGCATGGTCAGAGTCAATCCTGATCCCGATATTTAAAAAAGGAGACCGCCAAAGTCCATCTTGCTATCAACCTATTTCTTTGTTAGATTCCTTAGGGAAGACTGCGGGATGGATAATTCTCGATCGTCTACACCAATGGTCAGAGGAAAATAACATACTGTCCGATCTCCAATTCGGGTTCAGGGAGGGCCTGGGTACTATGGAACACGCACTAAATTTGACTCTACTGATGGGGAAGTACAAGAATGCGAAGGGGGGAACCTATACATGACTTACGTGGATTTAACAGCAGCCTTTGACTGCGTTAACCATGCAAAATTATGGACTATTTTAAGTGAGATGGGCATAGAGCTTCCTGTGTTGAATTTTGTACGAGAATTGCACACAAATGCCAAGGCAACGGTCCGTTTTGGATTGGTGGGGAACTTACGGCCACCTCAGAGTGGAGAGAGGGGAAAGCCAGGGCTGTGTCCTGGCGCCCTTTCTCTTTTCACTCTATACTAATGGCCTAGAACGAGCCATGTTGGAAGGGTGCCAGGATTTACCATGTGTGAAAAATCACCCAATCCCTGCATTAATATATGCGGATGATGCCGTGATTATAGAAAGAACCCCTATTGAAATCCGGCGTGCCCTTAGTAGGTATCATCGCTACATGGCTAACCTGGACTTAAAGATTAACATTAAAAAAACCTTCGTTATGTCTTCTGAGTCAAGTCATAAGAAAATGAGGAGTGTTTTTATAGAAAAATCCAAGTTGGAAAACACTGTCACGTTTTCATACCTTGGAATTCTAATTGACAACAAGTGTTCTTGGAGGCAGGCAATAGAGGCCAGGAAATTACTGTTTCTAAGACCCACCACTGCGTTAGTTAATTTTGCACACAGGTTGGGTAGAAGGCCACCTGTAGAGATTATACAAATCTGTCAAGCAAAATGTGTTAGCGCAGTGATGTATGGTACTGGGGTGTGGGGCTATGGAAACGTAGATGCCCTCCAAAAGGTAGAAACTGCTTTTTGAGGTTTCTCCTGGTGGTACCGCGAGGCACCTCTACCTTCTGCTGCCATTTGGAATTGGGTCTTCCGTACGTCACCGATCTGGTGAAACTTCAACCAATTTGTGGCATCGAATTTGATCCTCCCCCAACTTGGTTTTTAACAGAGAGCTTCTGAATGACTGCCTCTCCCTTGAAAACTCAGAGAAGATAGGTTGGCTCTTGTATGTCAAAAATGTTTTGTTTGATTTGGGTCTGGTAAAGTACTACCATGAGCCCCTATTGATCCAAGAGATATCAAGGAAAAACCTAAAGAAATTATGTTTGTCACATCTGGAGGAATTGCGACTGACCATTGAGTCATCTAAAAGTTCAGTCCAACATTTCCTTCGAGTACAAACTACTTTAACCATTCAGCCCTATTTGACCGTTAAACTGAGTGATTATGACAGGCTTGTGCTCACTTGATTAATATTTAATACATTCCATCACCTGTTAACCTTTCCTAAAGTTAATGATTGGTCTCACCTGCTACCACCGTGTCCCTGTGATGAACAGTCTAGTCAGTCCGCGATGCATGTGGTCTTGTTCTTCAAATTTTACCATGAAGCAATGGGTGAAACCGTTAATGAAAATATTGTGTTTGCGACAATATCGCCCTGCTTTCCTTGTGATCCGATATTTAGAAGTGGAGTATTTTGCAAATAACATTGCAAGATTTTTAAAAAGCAAAGGCCAAATTTGGATCTGGACTACTGATGTAATTACAATGAAATGATTATTGGTGTTTGTATATTCCTCATATATTTATGATTTGCCAATATCCCTCCGAGTCTGCTTTTCATAACCCTGTAATTATGGCCGGTAAACATTGTCATGGATAAAATATTAATTGTGTTTTAATTATTCTATTGCACTGAGAAATGTAATTATAACCATCTATTTTAACAGTTTTTAAATGAACTTTTATGGTTTTTGTACCTATACAAATACAATAAAGAATGTTTGATCTGATTAACATCTCAGTGAGTATCAATAGAGTTTATATTACTCTATTCTTTCTTGTTACAGCTGAAAACAGCTGCTCTCCTGACCATTTCCAATGCAAAACAACAAAGCACTGCATATCTAAATTGTGGGTTTGTGATGAGGATCCAGATTGTGCAGATGGTTCAGATGAAGAAAATTGTGGTGAGTATTACAACATAGCAGATGTAATTTAGGTGATCATTGAAATAATATTATAATATGGAGGGAATTCCTGTGCCAAAAGAGTGATTTGCTGCGGAAAAGCAAAAAACAAATTTGCACTGATGCACTGGATGCCTTTTGTCTGCATGTCAGGACATTGTTTCCTCTCTTACTGTCTGTCCGGCCATATGGTAGATGGGCTGACTTCAAAAGGTTTCCTTCCAGTGAGCAAGGAGAAGTGCCCCCACTGACAAATCAACAGTTCTTGTACCTGTACATGAAGTGAGAGAATTGCATCTACACCCTAATTGTAGACATTGTTTATTTCAATTTCCATAAAATATGGATCGATGAGGGAAATGCTTTAACCATCTCTAGACATTTAAAGGTTGTATGTTTTAATCTCAACCATAAGACCCACTCAGTCTTCCACCCTTCTATTGGTGGCACATTGTGTTACCATTACCAAGTAACTTGTCTATACACAACGTCTGTTCAGTTGCACAATTGTCAATATTAAAAGTATTACCAATAGTGTTCAGTTAGCTAGTTTTACAGCAAAAGAAATGCTTTATAAAATGATATTCTATATGCATTTTTTTAATAATAAAACAAATTGCTTAAAGAAGGAATAGTGACTAACCAAAAGCCACTTTTATCTTTATGTCTCAACGTTTTATTTACACATGAGTATCAGAATCATTGTACATTATTTTAAATAATTACAAAACGTCCAAAATATATACAATTATAACATGTTTAAATCATTCTACACATCTAAAATATTATTTTATATATATAACTAAAAACCCAATTACACCATTCATACCTGCCAACTAAGGGCGAACAAAGCAAACACAAGGAGATGGTGGACAGAGCGCGGATACCTTTCAGACACTCACCCTCAGTCACTGATATGGGTTAAATCCATCATCGCTCTTTAGCTCACTTCGCCACCCCAGTTCAGACACAGCTATTATCAAATCAGTCTTGACCCTGTGCCTCATGGGAACAGTCCAGCCCGAACTGCCAAGCCATGTCTTCCCTGGACTGGAAACAAGCATCCTGGGACCGGTTTCGGGATAACAGCCCTAATCAGCCAGGCTAGCTTGAATCCAGTGGTTTAGTGAGCAAGGGACCCACGTCTGGGCATACCCTGCCAAATTAGGGCGAACAAATTAAACACAAGGAGATGATGTACGGAGCGCTGAAACTTTTCAGACACTCACCCCCAGTTACAATTTCCTCCCACCAAATGGTTGTATTGTTGCATCCGCAGGCCTCTGTGCACCCCCTCAGGGAGCAGCTTGGCTCGGTCTATCCAAAGGCTAACGAATCAGAAGAGGCTGCTACAGGACTGCTTTAGGTAATTTCTAAAACTACTTTCCTGTAACAGTTATAATAAATCTGAGCTTGGCAAGATTTTGGCTTTATAGTAACCAATGATTTGATACTTTGAATGTATTGTTTGCTCGCTCCAATGAAAATAGAGAAGACTTATTAGGTTTACAAAAGCCTGCCGATGTTGGCTTATGGAGTTAGCAGCATTATAATAGGAAAAAATGATGTTAGCTATTTTTCCTTACCAGGGCATATAAAATATATTTTATATTGTGTCTGCTTTTTTATTACAAATCACCCTACCCTTGGGGCAACTAGGGCAGACGTTACGGGTGATGTTTAAGTAATAAACAGGTAGGTTTAGACTTTGGAAACACTTTTAATTCCACATTAATTCCAGAATTAAGTTTTGTCATAGTTTTATTTATAATCTAGCCTTCAAGGCAGGCCAGGTTTAACTGACCCCAGAAACCACATCAGTGCACACTTAAGTGCATTAAGTCTATTGGGGGTCTCTAAACCTATATCTTCTGCCATATGCTAGGGACATACAGATAGTTTGTCTTTGCCAATTAGAATTACACCAATTACCATATACCATTAGAGGCCAGAGCACTGGGCATGATTAGCAGAGCACAGGGCACTTTCAGAGTTGGTAACCACCAGCATCTGTAAAAAAGTGGGAGTGATCAGGGCAAAAAGAATGACTTTCCTACACTGAGGAAAACTTGATTTGCCACTGCCTATGACTTTGTTTTTTCCATTTATGTTGGGAGCTCTAGAATTCTAGGTTAAGCCCCCACGGTCCACATAACAAGGAGTACTTGATTAGCACATGCTAGAACATATTGTTCTCTGCATATTACACTTTTATAAAACATCTGTGAAGTTAATTTTACTTGACATATTTTTAGTAATCGTAAAATCATATCAAATATTTAAATTATGAACTATACGTATACACATTTCACTGATTGAGAATTAATACATCCTTAAGAAACTATATT
Source organism: Lissotriton helveticus (assembly GCF_964261635.1). Taxonomy (NCBI): domain Eukaryota; kingdom Metazoa; phylum Chordata; class Amphibia; order Caudata; family Salamandridae; genus Lissotriton; species Lissotriton helveticus. Next base: position 1,689,578,776 of record NC_136061.1, on the reverse strand, counting down.
TTAGACTGATCACATTACAGAAATATCTAAGTAGAAGTATCTATTCACTTTCGTCAATTTAGCAGAAAGCACAATGGAAGTCTTGCATCCATTATTTCTTAATACTCATTTTCTCTTCTCACAGTTTGAGGCCGGCCATCAACAGAACTGATTATGGAAAACACTCACATCTCTTCTTTTTTTTACTCCTAATATCACTTAAGGGTGATGTAGTTGTAGAAAATTTAATAATTCCACCTTCAGATACTTTCTATTCTTAACTGAGAAAACATTTTCCAAATGCATTTTATATTTACCAAACCCCAACAATATAGACTACAACATTTTCCAATTTATTACCTGTTTTTGTAGAAAAATAATAACATTTTCTTGCATTCAGAAAAACAGTTCACAAAGACAGATATCATTTATGAAGTGGCATGTATTCTGGAGTAACTAACTTAAATCTAGTTGTCATTTATCAAAAAGTATACTAATGAATAGTGTGACAGCACAGACATTTTCTTTCAAGTACATTCTCAAGCAGAAATAAACATAATATCTTGGCTCTTTGATGAATAATGCTGTTTGGTCTCAGTAATTTAAATCTGATCTGAAGCCTTAGTAGCTGTAGCACAGAGCAACTTAGAGGGAATGTGTTAAACATTTATCAGTTAAAAGGTAGTAAACACAATACTATAAAAAAAACTCAGATTTATAAAAATATAGTATAATACTAGAAACCAATGTGACAAAATCAGGTGTAGTAAATCAGAGATGTGATTTTTCAAAGTTTTAGATGTTTCTAATAGCAAAAAGCCAAACAGATATCTGGTCACAGTAGACCACATCAAAGTCAAAAGTTAAGGCTGACCGTGATGGAACACAGATCGGATAAAGGGACCAAGTTTGGTCCGGTGAAAAGTCTTACCTTCTGACACAGACAATTTTTGGCAGTTGAATATCCTCAGCATGGCAAGGAGATGGGTTCCATGAGGCTGGATAGCCATCGGACAAAAACCTGGTGAAACTATTGACTTTTGAATGGAAAGCTCAGAGTGGGAAAAATTCAAACTTCGTGCACAGGGAAGTTCCCCCATCAGCAAAATACTTTCAGTATCTTCTCCCAGTGAAGATCTCTAATTGTTAATTGTAATTTGTTATGTTGCGGCAGGTTGTGGGGTTTGTAGGGGTACAGGGTGGGAAGTAATTTAATTATCATCAATTAATATTTTCATTTTTATTACTATTAATTATTTAATTGTTAATCAATCATGTTAATTGGGTAAAACATTTTTTAAACGTTTTAATTACAATATGGGTTGTGAGGTCTGTAGGTGTAAAGGGCGAGGAGTTTATTACTTTTAATTAATTAAGAGTTAATTCAAGGTAATTAGTTAATTGATATTAATTATGGCAATGGTGTCGTTCATTTGTTTTTTAAGTTGTAATTTAGGTGCAGGTTGCAGGGTGTGCAGTGCTAAAGGGTGGGAAGTTAATTATTTTAATTATTTAATTGATAATTGTGTGAATTGTGTAATTAATTCATTTTTAAGTTGTTATTTAGGTGCAGGTGTGGGGTTTGTGGAAGTAAAAGGTGGGAAGTTAATTAATTTTAATTCATTAATAATTTCAAGTAAATATATTAATTATTTAATTGATAATTAATTATGCAAATTGTGTAATTAAGATAATTTGTAAGATATATTAAAGGTGTGGGTTGTTGGGTTAGTAGGGCTAAAGAGTGGGGAGTTAGTTCAGAAACTATTTATTGATGATTATCCATGTATTAATTATTATTTAATAGACAATTATGTATATTGTGAAATTGTCATATTTGTTAAAATATATTTTAGTTGTATGTTGGATTAGTTTGTAGAGAAATAGGGTGGGGGAATATTTAAGTAATAATACATTAAACATGATGTATTCATTTATTAAAAATTGTTTTATTTATTACGTAATATTTTAAATGTGTTTTATTTTTTGGTTTGGGAGCTGCGTTGCAGAGAGGTGTTCTGAGGCCACGCCGCTTTTTACACCTCTCTGCAACGCAGCTCTGATGCGATTACTGGAGGTACTTGGTAGGCTTGATGGACGACAGGGGACCTCAGGATTCAAGGGGACTTAATCCCTTCAACTTAAAATGCGACACGGGCGCGTTTGCACAGTGGTGAAGGTAGGGGGCGGAACCTGAGGTGATATGTCTTCAAACACTCCCTGTGGCCGGTTTTAAGTTGGGGAATTAATTCATCTTCAATCTAGAGGTCCCCTGGGGGGCAACTAGCCCACCAGGTACCTCCACTATGCGCCAAATTTGGTGTAAGTCCGTTCAGCCGTTCGGGCTGTAGCCGTGTCTAAAGGTCCTATGGATAATTGCATGGGGAAAACACGTTTTGGTACCCCCCTTTTTTCTCGACCCACTTGACCAATCACCCCGAACCTTTTAGGGAAGGAGTGGAACTGAGCTGGCCAAAAGTTTGGAAAATTCCAAGAAGATTCATCAATCGACGCCAAAGCTATTGCTAATAGAATGTTGCTGAATTCCTATGGATAATAGGTCCTAACCATACCTATCTACTGGCGATATATATATATATATATATATATATCTCTATATATATATATATATATAGATATATATATATATATATATATATATATATATATATATATATATATATCTATATATATATCTATATATATATATATATATATGTATATATGGGCTATTAGGCAGCCCACCAACTGAACGCCGGCAAGCGAGGGACACTGCTCAAGCGCAGACCGTGACTCCACGGGAATGTTGGTGCAATCTCACCGACCCATGACCCAGCTATACGGCGCTCTGCGGGTTAGAACGGTATGCAGGGACTGGGCCAGGACATCAAATAAGCGACCTCATCAAGTTTGCCCAGCTCCATAACGCCAACAATCTATAAGAATTAACTTTGGTTTCCCACATCACGCCATCCCAGACAAACAGCATTCTGGGTGTTGGAGTTCTTCATTATCTGCAACATGGCGGATGATCACATGGTTGGGGTGACGTTTGGCAGCATACTACTTTAAATATTACGGACATCTAATTTGGGCAATGCGGACAAGAGGCGCGGCAGCAAGAGGTGTCTGAAGAAGGAGCAAAATCCGAAATGCATTATACCTACGCTGTCCAGTTGCCATTAAACAGCCTCACCTGAAATTCCCTTTTTGTAGCTCCTTCCTTTCACTTCGCTGGAGGGCGGATGCGGATATTTAGTGTCAGCCAGAAGACACGCAAAGGAGCCCCGTTCTGTCAAGTGGCTGCCTGCTTTTCTGGTTTCTGCGCAAGCAGAGCAATGGAGTGTGCTCAGGTATGGGCTATCAGGCAGCCCACCAACTGAATGCCAGCATGCAAGGGACACTGCTCAAGCGCAGACCGTGACTCCACAGGATTGTTGGTGCAATTTCGCCGACCCATGACCCAGCTATATGGCGCTGTGCGGGTTAGAACGGTATGCAGGGACTCGAGGGGCCAGGACATCAAATAAGCGACCTCATCAAGTTTGCCCAGCACCATAACGCCAACAAACTATAAGAATTAACTTTGATTTCCCACAACACGCCATCCCAGACAAACAGCATTCTGGGTGTTGGAGTTCTTCATTATCTGCAACATGGTGGATGATGACATGGTTGGGGTGACGTTTGGCAGCATACCACTTTAAATATTACGGACATCTAATTTGGGCAATGCGGACAAGAGGCGCGGCAGCAAGAGGTGTCTGAAGAAGGAGCAAAATCCTAAATGCATTATACCTACGCTGCCCAGTTGCCATTAAACAGCCTCACCTGAAATTCCCTGTTTGTAGCTCCTTCCTTTCACTTCGCTGGAGGGCGGATGCGGATATATATATATAGCACAGTAAACAGCAGGCAATTAGAAAATGCCAGTGCTCAAATATCTCAAGAACCCCCTAGACTAATCCTAACATACAACAGACAACATAAGGATTTGCGAAAAATCATTCAGCGCAATTGGCATGTGGTAAAGGATGACCCTGTTATAGGTAGTCACCTTCCAGAGTTCCCGGCAATCACATATCGTAAAGCCACTTCAATGGCGGACATACTGGTAAAGAGCAGTCCAGAATACAAGGATACTACTGGGTTATCCTTAGCACGGAAGGGATTTTACAAATGCCCTCAGTGCAAAGCCTGCACTTATGGAGTGAATAGGACTTCTTACTGCACTGCCTTTAGTACAACACCACTAAGTATTAAGTATCATCTTACTTGTAAAAGTGAATATGTAGTGTATGTTTTAGAGTGCAGTTGCAATTTGAAATACGTAGGAAGTTCCAAATTACCAGGCCACAGACGTATATTACAACATATAAGGGCAATTAACAACAATGACCAAAGTTACCCGGTGGCCTGTCACTTCCAGGAAGTGCATGGGGGTAAACCCAAAGATTTAAGATACTTCCTGTTAGATACTGTGCCTGTACAAAGAAGAGGAGGGGACAGAGAGGGGATGCTGCGCAGATTAGAAACTCACTACATCCTTTTATTAGACACGAAACAACCAAATGGTTTAAATATGAGTGAGGATTTGTACACCTATCTGGATTAACAGATTAGAGAGATATTGACACACCAGAGAGGATATCATAACTTCTTCTATTTCAATCCCACATGTACAAATACATTATGCTATTCAGATTTGTATATAAGAAATGAAATATTTAATTCTTTTAACCATGTTTAGATTGTAAATACATAGATTTATTTTTGATATTATAGACAAAGATTGTAGAGACATTTTAAGATTTGTATTGTATATATGTAGATTTGATCGATTGGTTACTGGTTGACACGATTGATCAAATGTGGGAATCTTCCATGACTATAAATATGAATTCTTATTCGTCAAACAATAAGAAAAATATGTCTAACTATGCTCCAAGTCCAATCCAATGAATAATGGGTTTCTAACAATGATTTTGACTGCACACATATGCCTTGAGGATTTTTTGGAAATCATACTTTTTATATTTTATAATTTATTCATCAAGGGAGCACTTGTTTGTTTGTTAGATTCACAGTAAAATAAGAAAAAGAGAAAATGATTATAAAAATATAACATAAAGAATTTTCAATAAGAATATTGGTTTTAGGGATACACTTGGTGTATTACATAGGCGTTTTTTCTAAGGATTTATTAGGAGGTTTTTAATGTTACAATGGATTCAAAATTGTATGTTTGAGATTGACAGCGGCAAAGTGATGAAATTAATGAATTGGTATTATAGCGATGTATCGTGAGGAATTTGGCAGTATGAGATATGAAAGCCAAAAAGCCAATGCATTTAAGCACGAATGTCACTTTAAAACCACTTATCCTTAGGAAACAATTTTGCATTAGCACTTTACATTCTACTTTCTAATTGAGAAATGTCAAAAGTCATAAATTGTGTATTTTACAGAAACAAAGAATAGAAATGTATAGTATTTCTTTTATGCCTATTAATGCACTATCACTTTAAATTCAGGTGTATCTCACGACACTGTTGTCATGTGATCAAGGCAGGGATCTGCCGAAACGCGTTGTGACGATATGGCAAGCACGAAAATAAATATTTAAAATCTGCACTAAATCAGGGTCTTCCTCGTCTTTTTCGTCACGTTGAAGGTGAGCCTCGTAGTATATATATATATATATATATATATTGCACCCAAGCCGTGCTTTTCCAACTTGCCAACAACACGGCAGAAACGGACACAGACCCGAATTCTTTAGGCAGCAGACGAGTATTTATTAAATCATGGTCTTACACGCAAGAATCACCCGACGCGTTTCAGTGCAGAAGCACCTTAGTCATGAGTGTTAGATCTCATGCTGCATAGGTTTTTAAATAACACGTGACATTAAGTGTAAGTGAAAACAGACTCAACAACTTGTTGATACATAGTATCTACGTGAAACTAAACATCTATTAAATCAAATAAATGGTAGAACACGTAATTAATCAGTGCAATAGTGTGAACATACAAGAACCGCATTATCATTAAGCTTGCTGGTATTTACACTTGTGAAGACCTATTCATTAATGAAAAATGAATGAAAAAATAAAACAAAATAGAATGAGATCCATTCGTGCTGAAAAGCCTGATGCAATTGTCAAAAGCTAGACTGTAAGGAACAGCTGTAAATCACGATTAAACTGAAAAATGTCCAGTTGCCTAACATTTCATACGTGAGAAAATCACTGAATCAAAAATCAAAGCCCAAGTGGGCATGTGACAAAGACAGTTGCCCCTCTCAGTACAACAATTAAATGGCAGTTCATAAATATAGCTCAAATGGGCTTGTGCACGAAAAATCATCTAGGGCCATAATGGGACTAAAGCAGGTGCAAGGTAAGATACACCTCGTTCGTGTCTTCAGCGTAAAGCGGTTCACATCTAAAAAACAAAAAATAATAACAACGTGTCATCTCTCTATCCGAGAATCATCAAAATAAAATACAGCAAAATAAAACAGAATTAAAAACATGTACTCTGCGGCTCTATTTATAATTCTAGTACAACTACGGAAGGCTTGTTGGTGCATAATCAGAAGGTACAGCTACTACCCAAGATGTACTGCTAGCTCCTCATCATGGTTATGGCCTAGCGGGGTAAGCGTCCTATACTGTATAATCAGCTTAGACTCAAGTCTGCGGAGTTCTTTCAGTCTATTACCTCCTCTTACGTCTGCCTTGACCGCATCTAAGACAGCAAAACTGAGAAGGTTGGTTTTTGTTCGTGGTGACTGTGAAAATGGCGAGCTATGGGATATGTTTTGTCCAAGTTCTTTATAGCACGTAAGTGCTCTAGGATCCGTATTTTGGCCTTGTGGATTGTACTGCCTATGTAGGCTAAACCGCAAGGGCAGAACAGTGCATACACCGCATACTCTGTATTGCATGTGGTGTGTTTTTTGATGATGTATGGACTACTCACTGATGAAAGGATACATTCCTTCTTGTTCCTGCTGTTTTTGCAGGCTTTACAGTTCCTGCAGGTGTAGAAACCTTGAACTCCTGGGATCCCTGTTTTGTTGGTTTCTACTGCTCTACAAAGAGTATCTCTCAAAGATCTAGCTCTCTTGTACGTCATCTGTGGATTTTGTCCTATACAATCAATCAAATCTTTGTCTGTTCTGAGAACTGGCCAAAATTTGATCAAGCATTTTCGTACCGCATGGGTTTGTTTGCTGAATGTGGTTATAAAACGCAAACTCTGATTGTCACTATTTTTGTGTTCATCGCTTGCTGAGATCTTCTCTATCAACAACGATTCTCTGGAACGTAATGCTACTTCTTGCAAGGCTTTATTGATGATTTTGCGAGTATAACCTCGTTGTACAATATATATATATATCTGACTTGTGGATTCATATCGGAACTTCATTTCCCATAAGGCTATGTACTGTCTCATACAGAGCAGCTCAATTGGGGCGTACGATAGTGCCGAACGAGGAATACAACTAAAAGACCGTCATCATGCACTCTTCTGACTTTTTTCAGCCTTTGAGGAAGAGAGAACTCAAAACGCATCAGGCTGGAATTAGTCTGCTGTTGCTTAATAAATGGAAAGCTGTTCTGCCCATACCAATAAAGGCTTGTTGAAGCAAACTGGTGACTCTAGTGCGGCTTAAACTGAGGGGCAACCTACAGGCTGAATCTATGCAGCGGCCGTCCTGATGCTTAGCCAGCACCACCCCGTGATGAAGGGGGCCACGGAACTCAGCAACCACTGGGTTTTTCTTTGTGGAGCATCGGTTTTGAATTGAGGACCGGCATGTGATCCATGGCTCACCGAGGGGCTTGCACTAGTGAATGAGAGTGCATCCATTGTGTATTCATATTGGAACTTCATTGTGAAGCCCAATGGGGGCGTATGATAGTGCCGAACAAGGAATAAAAGACCGTCATGCAATCTTCTGACTTTTTTGAGCCTTTCAGGAAGAGAGAACTCGAAACGCGTCAGGCTGGTATTAGTCAGCTGCTGCTTAATGAATGGAAAGCTGTTCTGCCCATACCAATAAAGGCTTGTTGAAGCAAACTGGTGACTCGAGTGCGGGTTAAACTGAGGGGCAACCTCCGAGCTGAATATATATATATGTGTGTGTGTATATATATATATATATATATATATATATACATATATATATCTATATGCGCAATAAAACTGCACAATAAAAACTGCTCCCAAATCCTTTCTGAACATTGCCTCTGAAGAAAGGATGAGATTCCTGAAACGCGTCAGGCAGATTATAACTATTTGAAGACTGCATTTGTGAGTTGTCTGCTGGCAATGAAATTGATTAAAATACGAGTGCCTATTGACTTTATGTGGCTGCACTTCGTTTTTTGGGGCTAACCTGCTTTGTTGGAATATATATATATATATACTGTTGAAGATTGCACAGGAAAGACATAGTGAGCCTAACGTTATTTTTCCAATCCTTAATGAAGCTGTTGGAGAGAGAAGACTTCCAGAAAGATTTTGATACAGAACGTCGGCGAAGAAGCAGAAATGGCCGCTAGCAGGGGCGGGCCGGGAAGGGATCGCCACTCCCCCGTATACCACACAATCGTTCACACCGTTTTTCAAAGAACGAAGTCCAGGCCATCAGCTTGGTTCAGCTACTGGTGTTTATTCACAGCGCACTCAACGCGTTTCGGGAACAAGGTCTCTTGTTCACGAGTAAAAAGTGCTTGTTCACAATCCAGTTAAAAGCATATCATGTGACTTTAGTTGCAATAAACACAAACAACAGACTACCTAGATTACGTGTCATTTGGAGCTGAGAGAACAGACTCACATTACTTGATCAGCAAGCATGGGCATAATAATGTCATTCAAAGGTTCAGCTTATTTCATTTAAGCAGGCATTACATAAATTAACACTGGTGAAAATCATGAAAATTATAACGTTTATACCGGCATGAAAAAATTATTATGCGCCATAAGTATTCAAACTCACGTTTATGATCCGACGAATATTGTCACCAATGCTGTTTAGCATCTTGTGCCACAGAGACCTTATTATAATACTCAGCCCCAGTGGGCCTTAAGTCAATGCTCTCGTTTCGGCTGACCATGTAACAGAAGCTTGTTGTCTTTGCCCAACAGGGTTCATGACCCAATCAGCCTCTGTGCGCCCTCATCTCCGCTTTCAGTTATGCCCATGCTTGCTGATCAAGTAATGTGAGTCTGTTCTCTCAGCTCCAGATGACACGTAATCTAGGTAGTCTGTTTTTTGTGTTTATTGCAACTAAAGTCACATGATATGCTTTTAACTGGATTGTGAACAAGCACTTTTTACTCGTGAACAAGGGACCTTGTTCCCGAAACGCGTCGAGTGCGCTGTGAATAAACACCAGTAGCTGAACCAAGCTGATGGCCTGGACTTCGTTCTTTGAAAAACGGTGTAAACGAATGTGTGGTATATATATATACTAGCAGCCCGTCCCGACGTTGTCCGGGAGTTATTAGGCTTCACGCCCCCCGCCGCCTCGACGCTGTCCGTGGGTCCCCCGGAGCCTTCCTCCATATATTGCAGTATTATACCTCTATGTTTACTTTGTATGCTTTTGTAACCTGCACACGTCACTTTTTCCTCCTGTAATGCACCGTTTGCTACGCTCACGATTGTCACTTTTTTAATGCACCGTTTGCTAGCTCTTGTATTTTTTTGGCTGACGATTGTCATTTTTGCTTTTGCTTCATTTAATGTAACGTTTGCTTTTGTTTTTTGCTCACTTGTAATGTTCTCATGTTGTCATCCGCCGCTCCCCGCTCCTTAATAAATAAATAAACAACCTACCTCATCCGCTTGCTTCATTTAATGTAACGTTTGCTTTTGTTTTTTGCTCACTTGTAATGTTGTCATGTTCTCATCCGCCGCTCCCCTATACTACTATTAGCTGACTCTGCCACACCCGCGCTGACTCTGCCAGACCCGCACTGACTCTGCCAGACCCGCACTGACTCTACCCCAATTGAGCTGCCACACCCGCGCTGACTCTGCCAGACCCGCACTGACTCTACCCCTATTCAGCTGCCACACCCGCGCTGACTCTGCCAGACCCGCACTGACTCTGCCCCAATTCAGCTGCCACACCCGCGCTGACTCTGCCAGACCCGCACTGACTCTACCCCAATTAAATAAATAACCTACTTCACCCGCCGCTCACCGCTCCTCCCTGCCGCTCTTCGCCGCTCCTCAACGCCTGTCCGCCGCTCCTCAACGCCTATCCACCGCTCCTCACCGCTCCTTCCAGCCTGTCCGCCACTCCTCCCCGCACTGATGTCCGCCGCTCCTCTTCCGCTCCTGCACGCCGCTCCTCCCCGCGCTCCTGATGTCACCACGCAGGTCGCAGCCGGCGCTACTTGCAAGGGACTACTTTTTTTTATCGTCAATTTTTTAAATAACGTTTCTTTTTTATGTATATAGCCTATGTCCATCTGCACACCCTGACGATTACAATGATGTATCGGGTGTGTGGATTGGCGCTGTGGTTCCCGAGTTTACCCGCCTCAAAGGTCCAAAGTTCTTGCTTTATAATAGTAGTATAGATATATATATTCACTGAAAAAACCATAGGTTATAGACCATATATAGTTAGGAATTAGCATTTACAAAACCTTGAAAATTCACTGAAAAAACCATAGGTTATAGACCATATATAGTTAGGAATTAGCATTTAGAAAACCTTATTTTACTCACACAAAACCATTGAAATTCCATATATAGTTAGTTGCACTAACTATATATCGCGCACCCGCAATCCACTGCTGATGATGTCACATATTACATCATTCATGACATGGTCAGTGACATCACTGATGACATCACTGATGACATCATCTAGTGTCTGTGTGTTTTTGTAAAGTTTAAATACGTTTTACATATTGAAGAATGACTGGATGGATGGAAGACTGAGTGTGTGTGTGGCTGGCTGGGAGGTGTGTGACGCTGTGCATATCAATGTGTACTTGTATCAGTGATTGTATAAGAGAGTAAGTATGTGTTAGTATATGTGTGAAAAGTATGGTGTTCTGTGTTTAACTATAGATGAGGAAATCGAAGTGTGATTGATTCTTCACAGGACTGACTAGGTGTATGAGTGCATATGATAGTGTTCTAATAATAACTGACTGTATGTATGAGTAATTGTATGGGTGAATGAGTGAATCTGTGTGTAGACGTACGAATCAGTGAGTGCGTATGTAGTAACTGGTATTGGTGTGTCATGATGTCATCAGTGATGTCATTTGAGATGTCATCAGTGATGTCATTTCAGATGTCATTAGTGATGTCATCAGTGATGTCACTGAAGTATGGTGTTCTGTGTTTAACTGTATAGATGAAGAAATGGAAGTGTGATTGATTCTTTACAGGACTGACTTGGTGTGTGAGTAACTCCATGGATGAGTGGCAGTGTGTGACTGTCTGCATAGGTGTATGAGTGCATATGATAGTGTTGTAATAATGAGTGACTGTATGTATGAGTGATTGTATGGGTGAATGAGTGAATGTGTGTGTAGACGTAGGAATCAGTGAGTGCGTATGTAGTAACTAGTATTGGTGTGTCATGATGTCATCAGTGATGTCATTTGAGATGTCATCAGTGATGTCATCAGTGATGTCATTTGAGATGTCATCAGTGATGTCATCAGTGATGTCACTGACCATGTCATGAATGATGTAATATGTGACATCATCAGCAGTGGATTGCGGGTGCGCGATATATAGTTAGTGCAACTAACTATATATGGAATTTCAATGGTTTTGTGTGAGTAAAATAAGGTTTTCTAAATGCTAATTCCTAACTATATATGGTCTATAACCTATGGTTTTTTCAGTGAATTTTCAAGGTTTTGTAAATGCTAATTCCTAACTATATATGGTCTATAACCTATGGTTTTTTCAGTGAATTTCATTGTTTTTTTAACAGCTAATATCTGTAGCTGTAAAATGTATTCTTCTTTAAATCCAAAAATATATTTTATATGTTTATTAATAATTTTTTTTTTAAATATTTTTTTTTCTTCGTTCCCGCTTCGCGAATCGGGAAGCTTCCCGTTAGCTGACCTTGATGCCGCGAAATAGACCGCGAGCCGGTAAACGTTTCTTTACCGCAACTGCCGCGTTAGAAAACAACATTGTGACGCCTCCCGTCCGCATGACGTTTCGCGTTGTCGCGTGATACGTCATATGACGTGCTACGTTAGCGAACTGGTACGCTTACCGAGTCGCAAAGCACAGGTTTCTGGAAGCAAACCGGGAGGCCCTGCAAAGCGCTTAACGTAAACACAGCAGGTCATGTGACTTGGTAATAACACTTTTCATTGGTTCATTTCACTTTTGGTTTCCTAATGATGTAAGACTAGGTCATATAATCTAAAATGAACACTTTTCATTGGTTGAGAACTATTGTTTTTCCCAAATGATGAAAATCCCTCCTTCTTTCCTCACTCTGACTTTCATCATTGTGAGAGAAAGACCCTTTGTTACCAGTGAGCAATGGCTTCTTTAGTAGCTTCAGCTGGTGCTTCCCCACCACCTCCACCACATCCAAGGAAGAGTGGACCACCTGCTCAAGTTATAATTCAGCAAGAAGAGGAAGAAGAGGAACAGGACGACGAGCACGAAGAGAGGCACTTTTTGCCTGAGGAGCCCAGGACGTCTCACCGGAAAGAAAACTTCATTTGGCAATTTTTTTAAATTCCCAAAGGTCAGAAAAAAGTAAATGCAAGATACGTAACTTGCCTTATATGTCAAGATAGACTGTCCAGAGGAACGACAAAAAATACAGTTTCGGAAACTACACAATGCATCGCCATATGACTAGGTGGCATCCTAACAACTACAGTGCTGCACAGTTTCGTAACGACCTAGATAATCTCCCTATTATGGCCAGAAGATCTGTTGTACCAGAAGTAACGGGACCAGAGGGCAGGGAGATGGTGCCAAATATACAAACGAGATTTCATGAAGTAAAACAAGTCTGCGTATATTGCAGTGGATTCATTTGCTACGGAGAAAGAAGCATCACTCTGATCAACAGAGCTATTGACTATCATATGCAAGTTTGTACGAAACGCCCCAAATAATAAATACTTTTTTTTTGTTTTGTTGCTCCTGTTGAGCCCTTTACAATGAATCGTTTTCATTGCCCCCTCCAAGAAAAACCCCAAAAAATATAAAACTGTTCAGAAAAATTCAAAAAAAGTAAAAAAATGTTCAGAAAAATAATAAAAAAAATATAAAAAAACAAAAACAATAAAAAAAAAAGTTCTTTTCAGAACTACCTCCCCGTTATTAAAAAATTGGTACAATATTTGGAACTGTGCCAACCTCTATTTCTCGTAGTTCGCTTCCCAGTTCGCTCGCCGGTACGCGAACCGGAAGTGAACCAAAAATGTTTTTTAAAAAAAAGAACAGTAAGTATAAGGGAAGGAAACAGACACTTATGTTAAAAGAAAGACAGCTATAGGGGAGTAAACTAGAGATACTATTACCCGTAATCCACTGCTGATGATGTCACATATTACATCATTCATGACATGCTCAGTGACATCATCAGCAGAGGATTGCGGGTTTTTTGGCAACGTGCCTTATCCACGGTTTAATAACGCTGCCTTTTGCTTTATATAAGTTTTCAAATTGTATGAAATATATACCAATAGGTCGTTATGAACCTTTAGGTAGTGCTTTTCTTCATGAGGTCTGGTCGCTTCCATACACATACAGATGTTTCAAAGATGATCAAGAAGTTTATCTGAATGGAGAGGAATGCACTGAGACGCCAGATCATTCACTAATGTGTAGGCACATACAGTTACACGGTTCATGCAACAAACACCGACCAAATATGGCTTGCGTGTTGCAAGGCACGCCAGTTCCTGCTATCATCCCCACGTTCAAGTTGTTGGAAAATGGTAGTTATTTGATGCTCAATAATGAAGATTGTTCTGGGTTAATTAAAAGTATTCCTTTTATCGTAACAGTAAGTGAACAGGTTATTTGCTGCAGAAATGTTCTATTTCCTCCCACACATGAACATAGGGAGTTTTCAATCTGGCCACAAATACCAACCTTGGGAGCAGATTTCAACGGCATGGCAAGAATAAGAGCTCTTTTGTCTCAGAGAGAGGTGGCCTTCAGTTCGGCCCGTGAAACTTTCGTGCTTCACATAGCGAACACCCGTACAGAGGTGCAGACCCTTTTCAATACTGATTCGCCTTTCCATTTCAGCAAGATGGTTCGGACTATCTTTAACGCGTCCTCCACAAAGGCCCTGGCGCACTTTTTTAAAGTTGTTACCAGTGGTCTCGTGACTTCATTTGAGAAAATCTTTGGAGTCATCCCTGCTTTCTTTCATTCTATTTTTTCCACTGTGCTTCGTGGATTCCCATTTTTACTTGCATTACCAGCGGACGCTCTTGTGCTTTTTTACATTTTTAAATATGGATGTCCCTCCTGTGCAAGCTCCCGCCCTGCAGCTGCTGACACTGTTCCGCAATCGCATGCTAGAATATTATGGCACAATGCCGTTGGCGATATTAAGCACGGCATATTGATTATCTTTTCGATTCTCCTACTTCACCTGTGTCCAGCCTGTATTTCACTGCCTGACCTGTGATTTCGATTGGGCCATTGATTTGTGTCTCTGCGGACCGGTTTCTCCTGACGTCGACTTTAATCAGCTGATGACTCCTATCATTACTCACGAGTTGGTTTGTCCTGGCGAAAGGATTATGGCTGTGGCATTGATGCATGGACTAATTGGTCCCTGGAATTTACTGGCGGCAACACAGTCTTTCTTGGAACAGAGCTTTCTTGAAAACCCACCGAGCTGTCCTCTGATGGTGATAGAGGATCCGGTGCTGGGAGAGCACGTATGTTCTTTTCCGCTTTTAAATTGGATGGCTGAACTCTTTTCGGATGAAGACGGTGACTTCCTATTGGAGGCTGTTGCAGCTTATTTTGCATACACAGTTATGTCATAGACCTTTTTCATGTTTGATATGCTGAGTACTAGCATTTCATTGACAATTCATTGACTTATTTGTCAAGTTTTTATTATTTAGCTTGCCTATTGGCTTAAGACTCGATAAAGTACTTGGCTGTTTTATTTTTCTTTAGCATTAAATTTTCCTAGTTTTTAATGTTTTACCTTGCGGACCGTCCACATATAAAGTTGCAATCTGCTCTCATGAGATGGCACTTCTATTATCTTATTCAGTTCGTTTCCGGATCATGGGGAGGTGTCATCTAGGTCCTGGATATCTTTACACCGTGTTAAGTTAGCATGGGCTCATTACCGGTTTAAACGCCATTTTTCCTTTTTTGCAACTTCTGCACACGACACTTAGTTGTTGCTTTAGCTTTCAACCTAGTAGTTCATCGTGGTTTACATGAGAATAATATGTTATTGCTCTACTATCTGCTTTGCTTGTTAAACTATATCTGTACAGCGAGTGCTGAAGTTTCAAGAACAAAACGATACAGAATTGTTATGAGGTCTGATCTCCACGACTTCATACTCATAACATAAGTGCAGCTTCTGCCAATTCTGGGCATGAGGCGGGTTTTATATTGCTTTGCCGAACACACATACACAACAGTTGATGCGGTTCACATGAAGAGAGAGCTGGTGTATGCTGATGTGATTCCTTCAAATCTAAGACACTAAAGTATGGGCACGCCCTAAACCAACACAAACAGACCTTCTTAGCAAAGAATATAATATGTGTATTAGGGAGGGTGAGATATAAGCAGCCGCGGGCCGTGGAGGGAGTTACGGTGGGGCAGGGAGGCGGGGAGGGGGAGGGGGAGGGGCAGGGTAGAGCCCTCTCCACCCTGCCCCTCCCCCTCCCCGCCTCCCTGCCCCACCGTAACTCCCTCCACGGCCCGTGGCTGCTTATAAGTGTTGCTAACTCTTATTCATTTACAGCATGTTAACATACTGTCACCATTCGCTTTTTATGTACTAGTAACTATGCTGGTAATTTTGCTACTGATAATATGTGTACTTGTATTATCTAAGATACTACGCCTGAGAAGACGGCATTAGTAAATAAACATTTCAAATACACATGTGTTCTTCTTAACTCCATGTTCTGGTTTCTAAGAAATATATAACGACCGACTGTTCATGAGTTCCACGTATCCTGAGGTACTATAAGTTCATATTCTGGATTGTCTAAACATTGAGAGTTTGTTATATCCAATGTGACACTGTACCTAGCTTGCTAAGGGGTTTTGATTACTAAGGTGAGTTTTGGGGCACCCTAATTCGCCGAGGTTCCAATCCTCTGTCCACAGTTCTGTGTGAGAACAGAAACCCTGCGACAGGGGCACCCCCGACCCTTGCTGGAGCTTCATCACACTTGCGATACAACTCCAGCAATGCGCCACCTTTACGGCACAGATACATCACGCATCTGTGCTGTTTTTGCCCCATGATGCGCCGCATTGTAAATGCAGCACACCATAGGTGACGGAACAGCGGCACAGAATGACTAACACATCCCTGGTGATGCGCCAGTCATCATAAATCTATCCCTATGCTTCTTATCTTGTTAGAGATGAACCGCCATATGTATCATCAAAGTTTTTTGCATTTCCTAAATAGCGAACTTTAAGGAATAAATAGCGATTCTTTACCATTCCTAGTTTGCGATAAGCTATTTGCTAATTACAAATTACCCATTCATTTCCTTCATTTCCCTAGGGCGGTTGGACTCACTTTTAGCTCGAACGGCTGAATGGATTTCCACGAAACTTGGCAAAATTGTAGGGACTGGTAGCCCGATGTGCCTTTGCTATGTCTCAAGATATATGCTCCAGTGGTTTTTACAAAAATTAACTTTGAAAAATATATATTGGGCTACATTGGCCTATATATATGTTGGAGCCCAAATGTAGCCCAATGTAGCCCAATGAAGCCCAATGAAGCCCAATGTAGCCCAATGTAGCCCAAAGATGGCCGCCAGAGACAAAAAAACCAAATGTAGCCCAAATATCAGCCAGATGTAGCCCAACTATAGCCCAGTGACAGAATGACCAATCAGCTTCGCAAACCTCCGTTACACGAAGCGGAGCGCTGTTACAGATATATATCTTTTTTTGAACGTTAATTTCTCAAAATCCACTGGAGCACATATATTGAGACCTAGCAAAGGCACATCGGGCTACCAGTCCCTAATATTTTACCAAGTTTCGTGCAAATCCATTCAGCCGTTCGATTATTATTATTATTTTTTTTTTTTTGCCCCGCGGGGCCCTTTTAAAACCTCCACATCAAACCTAGGGGGTCAGCGAGGATCTACTATGCCCCTTATGGTCATTTGCCCCTTCGCTTTGGCCTCCTCTTGTCTCTCGATCCTACCGAGAGACAAGATGGCGGCCGCTACGGACTGTTTGGAATGTTTACAGACGCCGGAGAACCAATCAGCTTCGCTTCACAAAGCTCCGTTGCGCGAAAAGTACGCGTACTGGAGCGCTGCCCGGTCCGCTGTTACAGATATATATCTTTTTTTAAACGTTAATTTCTCAAAATCCACTGTAGCACATATATTGAGACCTACAAAAGGCACATCGGGCTACCAGTCCCTACAATTTTGCCAAGTTTCGTGCAAATCCATTCAGCCGTTCGGGCTAAAAATGAGGCCAACCGCCCTATGGAAAACTCAATGTTAAAAACACGTTTTGGGACCCCCCTTTTTTCTCGACCCCCCCTGGACGAACCCCCCCCCCAATTTTCAGGGGCTGCTCAGAAACAAAATGTGCCATTTTCGTGAAAATTTCAGCCAATTCCGTCCACAAACGCCAAAGTGATTTGACATAGAATTTTCAAAAATCCCATAGGAAAAAAATCCTAACTATATATACCTACTGGCGACCGCCAGTAGGTAATATATCTATATATATATATATATATATATATATATATATAGATATATATATATATCTATATATATATATATATCTATATATATATATATATATATATATCCAAACACACAAAGAGTTGCCCCTATGAGTAAGGCCGCAGATAGGATCTTTTTCTCGAATCTTTAATGTTGACAGCTTCTGAAGACACAGGGCATTAGTTTCATGCAAAGTTCATCGCCATACGCGTTTCAAGAACCCTCGTTCTCTTCCTCAGTGGCATTATAAATTGGTCAAGTAAACAGTCAATTACACTGCTATTAAATCCTCCATCCAAATATGTATTTATATATATCCACTTATTCTTCAATGCAAATTGCTATATATATAATGCATATTTAAATAACGAAGCAAACCACATTCACTGGATGATGTCATCAGTGATGTCATCAGTGATGCCATTTGAGATGTCATCAGTGATGTCACTGACCATGTCATGAATGATCTAATATGTGACATCATCAGCAGTGGATTGCGGGTGCGCGAAATATAGTTAGTACAACTAACTATATAGGAGCAATTTCAATGGTTTTGTATGAGTAAAATGTCCAGCTAACTATAACACCACTAAAACTTATAGTTTTTTGAGTGAATTTCAAGGGTTTTTTTAAAAGCTAATTCCTAACTATATAACTCCTGAAACCTATGGTTTTTTCAGTGAATTTCAAAGGTTTTTTAAATGCTAATTCCTAACTATATAAGGCCTGAAACCTATGGTTTTTTCAGTGAATTTGCAAAGTTTTTTAAATGCTAATTCCTAACTATATAAGGCCTGAAACCTATGGTTTTTTCAGTGAATTTCAAAGGTTTTTTAAATGCTAATTCCTAACTATATAAGGCCTGAAACCTATGTTTTTTTCAGTGAATTTGCAAGGTTTTTTTAAATGCTAATTCCTAACTATATAAGGCCTGAAACCTATGTTTTTTTCAGTGAATTTCAAAGGTTTTTTAAATGCTAATTCCTAACTATATAAGGCATGAAACCTATGGTTTTTTCAGTGAATTCGCAAGGTTTTTTAAATGCTAATTCCTAACTATATAAGGCCTGAAACCTATGGTTTTTTCATTGAATTCGCAAGGTTTTTTAAATGCTAATTCTATTAGCGGATAACATTTTTATATATTAAAACGTTTTTTAAATCTCAAATGCCTGCTTTGCTAACAGAGTTTTTACGCACAGGCTCTTTTGTCTCTGGTGGCCATCTTGAGAGACTGCGTATCAGAATTTTTTTAATGAAATATAAGAGGATTTGAGAAGTCACTCAAAATGTGCCCTAATTTTTCTTTCTTCAGCACTAATCATAATTTCTATGGCAAAATGAACCCCCTCATTTTGTTCCTTTGCAAATTAAATGTTTTAAGTGTTAACACTTTATTCCAATCAAGATGACTTCAGGTGTGCCATATTTTTGTCATAAGTAAGACTGTTAGCGCTCTAGTTGTTCTTTAGAACACTCTGGGACATTCTGTCATTGGGCTATAGTTGGGCTACATCTGGCTGATATTTGGGCTACATTGTTTTTTTTTGTCTCTGGTGGCCATCTTTGGGCTACATTGGGCTACATTGGGCTACATTGGGCTACATTTGGGCTCTAACATATATATAGCCCAATGTAGCCCAATATGTATTTTTTCAAAGTTCATTTTCGTAAAAACCACTGGAGCACGTATCTTGAGACATAGCAAAGGCACATCGGGCTACCAGTCCCTACAATTTTGCCAAGTTTGGTGGAAAACCATTCAGCCGTTCGGGCTAAAAGTGAGTCCAACCGCCCTATGGAAATTACCATGGGGAAAACACGTTTTGGGACCCCCCTTTTATCTCGGCCCCCGCTTGACAAATCCCCCCCAAACTTTCAGGGAAGGACTGGAGCGCCGCGAGGCAAAGTTAGGGACAATTACAGGAAGATTCCTCAACCGGCGCCAAAGTTATTCCCATTAGAATTTTGCGATTTCCCTATGGAAAACAATCCTAACTATATATACCTACTGGCTATCGCCAGTAGGTAATATATATATATACACATAGGTTTATTGAAGAATGAGTAGGGGTATGAGTGTCTGTATGGATGATTTGTTGGGTACGTGCATGACTGTGAGTGAGTGATTAAATGTGGCTTAGTGAATGTATGGGTGAGTGACTAATCTGTGTGAATGTGTGTATCAATCTGTCAGTTGCTGTGTAAATGGCTGCATAGGTTGGTGAGTAGGTACATGATTGTCTATTTGGGTTATTGATTAGTTGTCTGAGTACCTGTATGAGTGCCTGAGTGTCTGTTTGGGTGGGTGAGGGAGTGTGTAACTCCGTGCATGGATGTTTGAGTGGAAGAATCCCTGGGTGTACGGGTTCATGAGTGCATCTGTGTGGGACGGTATGGGTAAGTGAGTGTGCGTATGACTGTGTCGATGAGTGAATGGTTGTCACAGTGGTATATGGCTGAGTTACTGCATATGTGAAAGGCAGAATATGTGAGTGTTAGTCTATATACGTGAATGTATGGGTGAGTGAGTGATTGTGAAAGTGAATGTATGGGTGAGTGCATGCTTGTGTCAGTGACAGTAAGGAGTGTAAGTATTTGTTAGTATATTGTATGAGTAGTGAAGGTGTGTGTGTTTCTGTATAGATGAGTATGTAGCTGTATTTGGGTGAGTGAGTAGGTAAACAAGTAGCTCTATGGGTGACTGACAGTGTATGAGTGGTTCTATTGGTCTATGAGCGGATATCTCAGCGGCTGTATTGGTGGGTGACTGGCTGTATGAGTGCCTGTATGGGTGAATGAGTGCATGTGTATGTAGACCTATCTATCAGTGAGTGGGTATGTATGTATTAGTATTGGTGTGTTAATGGTGTGTTAATGGTTACAAGAATGGTAGTCTGAAATTTGGGGTATAATAGCTTATATTGGGGTTTGACTAGGTGCATCAGAGATTATGTGGGTGATATCATTAGTGATGTCATCAGTGATGTCACTGACCATGTCATGAGTGATGTAATATGTGATGTCATCAGCAGTGCATTGTAGGGGCGCAAGTTATAGTTAGCTAAGCTAATTATAACAGCTGAATTTCTCTGGTTTTGTGTGAGTGAAATGTCACCCTAACTATAACGTCATTGTAACCTTTGATTTTTTTCTATGAATTTCTAAGGTTTTTTTAAATCCTAATTCCTAACTATATACCTATAACGTCCCTGAAACCTGTGTTTTTATGTAATATATATATATATATATATATATATTTATATATATATATATATATATATATTTATATATATATATATATATATATATATATATATATATATATATATATATATATATATTTCCTCACAAATGCCCCAGCTTTGAGAGGTCACACGCACTGCTCCACCATCCGGCCATTCAAAGCAACCTGCCTTCCAGCTTTTGTTTTACTGTATGTGCCAACGCGTTTCGCGGCTACACGCCGCTTCTTCCTGGGCTTGCAACATCAAAACGCTGAACGCACACCTGTAGAATTTTCCTTTTTATTGACATGCTCTATATATGTATATATATGTACAAAAACATTTTTTATATAAAAAATGCATACCACTGGCGGATCTTTGCGTTTTGTATGCAAACTCATTTATTTATTTAAAAGTGTAAAATATGGTGAAAATAATACTTTCTGTATATGTTAGGGGTAGTAGTTTACTTGTACAGTAATATAATGAATATGTAGTTATATTAAACTATAAATAAACATAAAATGTATGTATATCACAGGTTCACACTACTACCGCATACATTACTGGGCCTTACTTCTGGAACCACGTACGAATCATGGCTCCAGCGTGAATTATATTTCACATAATCTATAATTTACACTTTATTATTACTTTAATGTTTTAGTTTAAATTATTTTAAATATCCTTGTTTCTTTCAAAAATATAAATGCGGAATCGCAACCCGGACGCGACACTTTGTTTTTAATTTGTACTATTAATACATATATGTAGACAATAATAATCTTAAATTCAAGGTTACAGTTCACATTCACTGAACTCTGCAGAATCTAGGATAGTTTTCATTTAACTCCCCTGAATTCTGTGGCGTAAAACTCAGCGAGTTCTGCCCACCCCTAATTGTGGGTGGAGGGGACTCCCTAACCAATAGGGAAAAGGTTCCCAGGAGCAACCCTACCACTTTGATATCCCTTCCTGGAACTTTGACCCTAAACAATGTCACAGTGCGCTGCTCTGTAAAATAAACCATGGCATAATCTTTCTTTCTTTTCTCTGAGCTCTGGGCACACCCCATGATGTGTATCCAGGGAAACGAGAACCCCTCCCCACCAAACCCGTTCTGGGAACTCTACTGAAATTGGTGCCACTCTGGCCCCTGGGACAACAGCAGAGGAAATCCTAGATGTGAGTTACATCTGCATGTGACAGAGACTGCCCCTTTGAAGTTTACACAGTTGAAGGGCACAGCACCTGTCCATTCTGCCAGGAAGAGGTCACATCTCCTTCTAATCAAGACCACCTTGTTCTCCTTCCTGAGATTCATTCACACCGCCTAGCAGGCTCACGGGGACTGTGGGGGATTATCTCTGCTAGGGCTACTAGAGACTTTAGGCAGAAAAGTACAAACTTTCTAAAGGTGGCATTTTCGGAATAGTAATTTAAAATCTGATGTTGTCATCTGATTGTATTTTATGTTTCTATTTATTTGGGTCCATGATTCATGGTTTTAACTCCTCCCAAACTGAAGTTCTACATTATGAAGTGTTAATATGTAACCCAGAATTTTTTATGGGAGAGCCAGCCTTGCCACAGTGAAAAACAGGTTTGTCAGGTTGTGTACTACTTATGTATAAATGTCCTACTTGTTAAATACCATTCACCCTGCTCTGGGCTTTTAGGACCTTTATAGTTATGACTTATAGGTATTAAAAAGAAGAATTAAGGCCTGGCTAAAGGGTTATGATTAGCTGTTGGATATATTACGTTTAATAACTGCATAGCCAGGCTCCATTGGCAGGCGTAGAGTCATGTTTTCAGTAGTCACTTAAGTGATGGCACAGTAAGGGCTTGACTATGAGTCTGGCAGTCCATGGACCACCAGACTCTCGGGGGAGTGGTGGTGGTGGTCTCACGACCGCCTATTACAAATAGGGTGGTTGGATCCCCATTACCCTTCCACAACCACCAGGGAACCGCCATTCCCTGGTGGTGGTGTGGTAGTGTAAAGGCAGTAATATGCTTGGGAGAATAGCCATGGCCTTGTCAAGCATATTTCAAGTGTCCTCTCCACCACAGTTTTCATGGTGGTTCCTCCTCAATGAATATCATGGCGGAGAGGAAACAAAGTGGGCCTACAGGTGGATGCACACAGTGGGGTACAACATGTAACCCCTGTGTGCATGCAAACCTGTTCCTGCACAGCATGAACTTACCAATCCATGCAATGCAGGAACTGTTTTTGGCATTCCCATTGCGGTGCCCATTTATTAGAGGCACCGATGTGGAAATGCCAAAAAAAGCCCACCAGACAGGAGGAAATTCCTAACCTGGCGGTCAGCCCAACCACGGTTTTGGCAATTCGGCGGCAGGCGGACTCATCGCTGCACCACCAAACTCGTAATTTGGCCATATGTATTGAAGTCTACTACTACCATATAACTTACTGGCCCTGGGTACAAGGAGTAACACATACCATAGACTTCTAGGTAAGTTAAATATGCCAGTCAGGAATGATCCAATTGTACACATTTGTAGTGATCAGAGCATATAAACTGGGCTTTTTATGGCAGCACACCAGTGTTCAGAGTCCACACACCAGTACTTAAATCTAACAAAACGTGCGGGAATGACCATGCAAAAAGGGCAGTTCTTCACATCTGAATGCACCAAAATCACTGAAAAAGCTCTTTAAAATTGTATTAATTGCATAAAAGCTCCCGAAAGAATAAGATAGCCATGTAAATAACCAATTAAAATTCAGAAAGTATGCAAATTTTTTATAAAAATATCCACAAATGCAGATGTCTCTGAGGCACATGTTTGCTATTTGTATGAACATGTGATGTTCCAGCCGAGAAAGTATGTCTAAAAGATAAGCTCTGAAAACATACAACACAACTGGACTAGCAGACGCAGCATAGGGTAGATTAAACGTACCCTATATTGACATATATCAATGTTCTGGTTTTGTATGTGGCTGCTGCAAAACTGTGGACCAGCGTATATGTTTGTGCCTAAAGGCATTTTAAGACACATCTATAATTCATACACTTGCTCGCCTTCTGGTCACTGCAAGAACTTGAACGTGTAGTGGATACCTTTAGCTCTAAGTTCTAGGCTGCACAAACAGTTGAGTAAACCCAGCATTAAATAATGTTTTTTAAAGCTGTATTAATATATACATATACTTCTACGATATAATGCTTAGGATGGACAAGCTTGCCCCTCTTCACCTATGTCTACTTCAGGAAGTTTTTTTTGTTAACTTTGAGACCATCTTTAAATTTCAAAGTTGACAAGACACAACAGCTAAGCTTACAGATATGGAGGATTATACTACCCAGCAACATTTTGCTTGGGGAATCTTCAATGACAATTTGTATGAAGCCCAAGATTTGAAAGTCACAAAAGTTGAATGATACAACTGTAGTGATTGAATATCTTACCTCTATATTAAATATTTCCATTTAGAATCTAAAGAAAATTACACACAGCGAAAATATGTAGCTAACAAATGTTTCATTCACCAGAAAACAAAAGAAATCAAAAGATACAAAAGAACAAAAATTTTAACTAGAAATTATATAATGGTAAAGGAAATAGGCTCAATTGCTAATACCCCAAATATTGTTTAACCTGTTTTAGCTGTCCCAGTTAGGGCCTTCAATAAATTGAAAGAATGTGCTTCACAAATTGCTTTCCTTTATTACGAAAACAACCGTATTACTAATGCATATCTGATGAATCATGAGAAATAGCGGCATGCTACCTTATAGGTACACATTTTACTATCCAGAAACTCTCATATTGTGCTAAGATTGACCCCTCACTCTTTTAGTATCCATGGTCAGGGGCTGTGATTAATCCACCATTTTCCTTTCTGTTTCACCCCATACTCGTACACTTAGGTCTTCTAATTCATTAAGATTTGTGCCTGTGAAAAGTTTTCCGGTCCCACTACTCGCTAACCTTTTAGCGTAATACCAGAGGACAAAGAGGGAAGAGCTGGCAGGTCAATGGTGGTTGAGGATGGATCAAAAGATAGGAGGATTGTGTGGCATGGAACAAGGAGGGTACTGAAATTGTTGGGTGCCATTTGAACAGGCAGGAAAACCATGAAAGAGACTGGACAAGATATCTCAGTAGTGACTTAGAAACAAATGTGTGATTAATAAGATAAGAAAAGCCCTAATCAGTTAAACTATTCAATGAAGAAAAATGTGTTTTATTGTTTGGTGGTTTGCGATGTTGATGATAAGAATCATATAGCATAACCACTTTTCATTCAGTTAGTTCAAGGTCTATATAACTAAACACAAGCTTTCATTACTTTCAAAGTTTAAAATTCATGCAATTTCAGCGAGGCAATGTTATTCACACTCAGCTTGTGTATTAGATATCTAAAATGAATCCCTTCAAATAAATGTCTTCGATGTGGAGGGGTTGTGACTGTTAGTAACTAGATGGTGATCTTGTTTTGATCCATTTTACCTTTGGCTGAAGAGCCTTTATTCTCAGATATTGAGAATGTTGCACCAGAATGAGTTTCTCTTTCAGGGTACAAACTACATTACTCTAATTCGATATAAGTGAGAGGGTTCAAGTTATCTGATCAACATGTAGTCCTCTCACATATTTACCTAGGCATTGTCATTTGTAAACCTTTTTTACGTAAAACTATTAAAAAGTACTATCTGAGTGAATTAAACCGCTTGACAGATGGAGGTCTGTTATAATGCACCATAACACTCCTGTTAAAATGATCCCCAAATACACATATTAATTTTGCAACCTACCCCCAATTCCCTGATGTGTTTTTGGCTATTGATTCAACAAAAGAGATTTGTAGAAACTCCAAAGATATATCACTCTTTACAATGTTCTCACACTCAATTTCTTTCAATCTTTTACAGGCATTATTCTAAAATCTGGATTAAGGCCTCAATACATAAACAACTGAAATTTTCAGGAGCTAAAATATAAATTGTATGAACAAATGACTGTTGAACTCTGTTTCTGGAAGGACATTTTTTAAAAATAGTGTATAACCGCCTAAATAGAAAAAACATTTATTTCATTTTAGTTACTTTAGAGTTTGAGTTTTTGTAAAGCACTGCTAACCATTATAGAGTGACCTCAAAATGCAGTAGGACCATATGAATGTTTGTAGAAACATGAATATGCTCAGTAGAATTTGGTGGTGTATAACTTCTTAGTCCATCTCATAGGGACAATGCCTACTAAGGTTAAATGTCTCACTCTATTTTCTCTTTACTGTGTTCTTACTGTAAATGTTTATTTTAAATGTGTAATCATATTTTCATCGAAGCAAAAACAGCACTTGATTTATGATAGACTGAAGATGAAGATTATATAGTACTTAATTAGAGTTTATAACATTTAGACCCTTAATCAGAGCGGTGTTGACATTCTCATGATAATTACAGTTATTGTAGTCATCAGATTCAAAAGTGGAATATTTTTTTGCACAGAGATTTCGGCAGTGAAGCTCGGGAAATATCAATTTCTATATGTCAATTCACAAACCGTAATCCTTGTAATTTCACTGCCTTCAGAAGTACCAGAACACCTGGTAATGGTAATCTTGGGGCAGGGAAAAAAATGTACTCTATGGGACCGCTGGAAAACAGACCATCCTACTTAGGGATATATTTAGTAAACTTTGATGCAATGCAACAAGGAAAGTTGCTGTGCTGCTTTGCATCAAAGGGAGAGAGATTAAATGTGTCACATCTAACAAGATATGGTGCATTTCTGCTTTCTTTTAGCGTTGGCGCACTTCTGGCTGCCTAGTGCCAATACAGTCACCCTTTTGCTTCGAGTGCCTTCAGTGATCACAATAGCTTTTGTGCAGAAAGGCATACATTTCTGCACAAAAAGTATTCTTAGAGGCATATTCCTTTTTGTATGTGTGCTGCAAAATGCAGAAAACATACTAAGAGAAAGTAATGAGAAAAATATAAATATTTCTCCTTTTTTGGCCATCCTTGGGTATGCGCATCTTTTTGGTACAAGTCCACCTTAACATGTCTTTCCAAATATGGGTTTGCATCAAAATATATGTGTGGATGCACAGTAACACCCATGCTCCAGCAATGTAACTCCTACCTGACACAGGATAGCAGAAGTAGATGCTGTTCACTGCCTTGCATTACTTCTTTTTTTTTTTACAAAGCCACTCAAATTGGGCTGTGCGTGACTTTCTAAATCTCAAAATAGATTTGTGTCCATGTTGTGCCAAGAAAGTGCTGCAAGCCTGATACAAAATGTTAGTGAGCCAGGCCTTTTTGATTTCTTCGAGGAAGGGGAAGATCACTCTGCTTTTAACAGAGCCCCACTAAAACCATTAAAAGTTTTTGAGCAGGCGCAGTGTCATTTTTTGAAAAACAAACTCACAAAGCAAACATTTGCTATTGAAATACAAAAATAAGAAGTGTCCCTGAGACTACAAGTTTTCATCCAGTGTGTGGGATCATTGTTTTTTTTTCCTGTTGCGGACCATCAACTCCAAACAGTGCAAAGTTTGTTGATATATGCACCTCTAAATGGGCCTGATATACTTTCCCAACAGCAACATATCAAACAGGCAGACGGTCATAGGTTTCCTACAGTAGAGCCAGCATAAGTTTGACTGCCAGAAACATGGCTGTTCTGTCAACTATATATAGAGTGAGATAAGAATTTGGCAGTCCAGACTTTTGCAACGTTTTTGAAGGATGTCCCGCACCCACCAAACTTCAAATGAGACTCCAGGTTTCATGGTTTCCTCGTGTTCCACTCATCTTTAATTCTATTTATAATTTTGTTAGATTTTATTAATGGAGGGTTCTCTTTTTTAATTGATCGCCACTGTTCTTACCTGATCAGAGTAAGCCCACTCTCTAACTCTCATTCCCTTTGAATTAAATACAAGACTTCTTTTATTGGCAGTGTCGTGCTTGAAAAGCAAGTTATTTTCTATAATCAGCTTCACCATATCTTCAGATAAATTTTTTCGCTTAATAATTGCACTTTTGGATAAGCAATTAATCAAGCCAAAGCCAAGTTTCCAACTGCGGTAAATATACAATTGTTCCTGGGAATAGTTTAATCGTGTAATTGTTCCCTAGTCCTGGAAAAAATCTTCAACTAAGCATGTCAGGCAATACTTCATTATGTCATGAGATTAGGCATTACTTCTTTTTCTAAATGGGGATAGTGCATGTTTGGATTGGTTGTAATCAAATCTATTAAGCAACACAATATCCCAGAACTGTAAACTGTTGTGATTTACAGACATCAGCCACAGTACAATTATAGGGCATTTATCATACCCATTCCTAGGGCAATAACAGAGTATTAGAAAACAATTTTTATTTTGTAAGTGAATTGAAAGCTGTCACCCTCTACACCCAATATATTACTTTAATGTTTGAGAGGTACGCATATAAAATGGCCTGAAATACTGCTGGTTGTTTCATTTTGAAGATATGATTTTGCAGCATAGAAAATCTTACAGTTTGTTTTTAGTGTTTCACTATGGAATATTGTCTTGATTGATAAACACAGCGACGGACGGCACAGTTAAATGTGGTGCAGCGGGGGCGGGCTGGGATAGGGTGGGGGAAGACAACATAATAGGTATAATTAAATGACTAAATAAAACCTATTCCGTCCTCTGTCGACTTTCCCCTGCCACACCCTGCCCCACCCTGCCCCACCCTGCCCCGCCCTGCCCTACCGCACTTACCTATGCTGGCCGCCACTGGATAAATATGTACACAACTTGATGTGTGTACTACAACTATTTCTAGTTTCACAGCACTACAGTTCTGTTTAAAGACGGAGCCTCACTAGATAAAGGGGATGAATGGTTGTGGGTAACAATTTATTGCAAAAGACATTCACAGGATGGAACTTAGTGGACCAGCCTCAGCCTTAAAAAGAAGTTCAAAAAGAGTGGCAAAAAACTTACATAATGTGGGTGTACTCAAAGTGTCATGCACATCTTCAACAGAAGCACATCCAATTGCACAAGAGCAACCTTCCTGGAGAAATAAGAGTTGGACTTTTCCCCAAATGTTATTCTTTTACATGATTGCCTGTAAACATCTACCCACCTTTACTTACATACAGCACCCAGCTTAAAAATTTCGTGAAATTTCGTAAAACCTTGGTGAGCCTCTTGAATTAATAGCTACATACTTTCCAATCAAATAAATTTGTTAATAGCTAAGGTTTATGATCGAATGAGAGACACATTTGACATTACATGGTACTTTTTTTATTAACACCTTTCTCTATATGAAGTATAATGGTGTGTTTTTTTTCAATAAATTAAAAGTATATATTCTTTAAGTGAGTTGAGGATAGAAATAAGGGTACAACACAATTTAGCAGTGAGAGTGTCAAGAATTACTATGTTCATGGCAGATAAGACCAAAGGGTTGTTATTGACTTCATCTTGGGTCACTAAAGTGGGATTAGGAATTTTGGCAGGTCTACATAGTAAAATATTACTGCTCTTTAAATCCATGCCAGCCTGTCATTTGAAATATATAGGTTTGAAGACAAAATATCAAAAGACCCACTGATTGTACTTAAGGGGCAAAACATTTCCCCAAGGAAAGAATGTGAACACACACATTTTGTTGAGACAATATTTTGTTGGAGAATCTGATATCTTCACATGATCATGATAATTCCAGCTCTTAAAAGTTTGCATGTGAACAAAGAGGGGCATGTCAATACAATAGTGTAAAACACGCTGAACAACCATCACTGTGATAAATGTCCATTTACCATAAAATGCGTATTATTAATCTAAAATAGTCCACAATGCAATACTGTCAATATTTAGACCCCCAGAGTTTCTAATCAATCTGAGCCTGTAAACATATTTTAAAAGTGCTAGTGACTCCACTGACTATTGATTAAGAGCTTTATCGGTGGTCATTTCAGAATAGTATCTCCAATGCCACGCTAATTGCAATCCCTTAAAAGCAATTTGAATGTCATTATGGAAATAGATTCTGTGTAGTTCCTAATATCTGTGCAAGCTCTAAATAATGGATATCTCTAAACACTTCTCAACTTTAGCTATTTTAAAACCTCTCATGTAGAATAAGACAGACTGTTGAAGATTGAGAATGCTATAGACGAAACTGCATATTTACCACCTACCAAAATTAACAATGAATTATAGTTATTTGAATATCAGTAGTTACAACGCAATTTCATTTTCATATGAATACTCAGCTGCATTTCATTTCCAAATGTTGCCTCACTTCCAGTGTTGCCTCTTTCCTTCTTTTAGATGGTACATTGGGAAATGCAATGCAGCTGCAACATATGGACATGGGTGAGTGGGAAATTACTGTTAAACTTCTTTGTCCATAAATTATCATTATGACATGTACTTGGTCATTTGTTTACCACTTTACAAGTCTGACACATTTAATAGAATCTTCTAAGCATCTGTAAATAGAAACACCTTGAGATGCAACTCAATACTTCCTCGTTCACATTTGGATTTATTTTGCATTAAATGTGCCACAACCAAGGGAGGGGAAACGCTTACATAGGCGGTTGTCCAGATTAGAAGATGCAGGCACTCCAAAACATCATTAAAGTAGCAGGTTTATCCATGCATGTGTGCAACAGCAGCCATGATGCCTTTAGCGAAATTGCCTTGTTCAGAAATTGCAAGCCAAAGCTTTTTGGCCCTTGGGTTTGATCTCCTGTCTATGTAAGGGAAATGTGTATTTTCTTGTCTAGCATCCTAGATTTTGCCTTTTGCATTTACTAGAATTGAAGTAAATCCTATATTAGAATCAGAGTTCATCCTATTTAACTTTAACAAATGTATGCTCTGAAGTCATATTGTTTTTTTAGTTAATTAACTAATTACATCTAATACAACATATAAAATAGCCTACAAACTGTATAGGGCACATTCTGGTGTGGTCATCCTCTAATAATGTAATTCTAAATCATTGTTTTTTACCTTATTCCTGTTCTGGCCACAGGATGATGAATCTCTCAATAAATGTGCAAAGGGGGAAAGAAAGACACCTTCCTCCTAAAAAAAAGTCATGCATGCACTGCTAATTACCTCACATCACTCATACCATCTTCCTGTCATCATTAATAATATCACTGCCACATTGGCAAGTAACTTATTGATGAAAAACTGTACATGGTGTGGTGCAAGTTATAGTTAGCATAGCAAATGAGTTATAGTTACCAGAGCAGTTTTTAAGTTTAAAGCATTACATTGCCACTGAATTCTCACCTAACTATAATGTTAGTTTAACCTTTATTTTTTTCAGTGTATGTATGTATATATATATATATATATATATATATATATATATATATATATATATATATATATATATATATATATATATATATATATATATATATTTATCCAACCATTCTCCCATCAGGAAAACACGTAAACGACACACCAGGAGTTGCTGTGCTCAAAATTTTAATTGGCAGCAAAAACAAACAAAGCGTTTCACCTCACGGCTTGTTCACGTTTGCTGTGAACTCCAAACCATAGTCCATTTACACTTTCAATTAATTGTCATAAAAATAGGACTTTTTGTGCACACCTATACGTGGGAATATAACGGACATATTGGAACAGGAAATAACATCATTTTTTGCCAGTTACAATTGTAAATTAAGATTGTAAAGCTGCACGATGGCCACAATTCACATTCTTTTAACCAAGTTTTTTACATATTGCTCTATGACAATCTGCTGTGATAGGTTTAACCAAAATATTTTTTGTGGTGTGTCGTTTACGTGTTTTCCTGATGGGAGAATGGTTGGATAATTATATTGGGTTTCCGGGTCCCTAAAAAACGACCCACTCGCGAGCAGGTACTGGCTTTCACCGGGAATCCGTGTTTGATATATATATATATATATATATATATATATATATATATATATATATATGCTTCCAACCGGTTTCAGTGCAATGAAACCTCCCAAGCACTTCCTCCAGCGCGCAAACACAAAATAAGGCTCCAAAACCAGTCTTAATTTCGTCGTGGTTTATTATTCAAATCATGAGTGCAGGGGTGCACATGAGAGCATCGGACAGACGCGTTTCGGGCGTGAACGCCCTTGCTCACTGTTAGCGGGGAAATGGACAAACGAACATTTTTATAATGCACATCTCATTTTGAAAAATGCGCGGTTAATTACAAATGCGCGCCCAAACAAAGTTAGTAAACATGGTGAAAGGACTTATAAATAACTCAAAATTGGTAATGCTGCTCAGAGTCTTTTTACATGTCGGCCATCTTAACTTAGTCAAAAGGCAAACGGTAAATCAATGCACTTGATGTTAAACAAATTATACAAATAAATCCGAATATTGCAATGGTCTTAATACACTCCATAGCGCTAAATTCAATTAAGATTAATTCCACTTGTAAATGTATGTACCGTTACCACAATGCTAACGCCCCAATTAATATCGTTGACCATCGGCAAAACATATTCTCTAGAATGCATTTCTAAAATAAAAAAAGCACAAATGCGCCATGTCCTCACCATATTAACATTTATACCTATAATATTTAAAATGTACACTTCAAATATATTATTCAATGTATAAGTTTGTCCATCGGGTTTTTTCAAAAACATAATGTTGCAAAAAAGTGAAGGAGTGGTGAAGTGTCAGCGATCATTCTCGTTTTGACAACTTCTGTGCGAATTAAATCCATTATAAAAATTAGTGAAAGCCAAATATGACTAATGTTGGTTCAATTCTGGGATGTTAACATCACATCCTATTTGCTCCAAGAGTCACATCAAGGGAGATATATATACATTCAAATATTCGCATACTGAGACCAAACAGGGAAACAAAACCTCTGAAAAGGATATATCCAGAGAATTACAAAAAATTCCTTAAATCTTCTCCCATATTGAGACCTGCAGGGATTTTGCTATTGAGTCTTATGATGTACATTGACTCCAGTTGTCTTAATTTCCTTTCATAGTCTCCTCCTTTTTTCGACACTCTTATCGCATCTATAACAAAATAATTTAGATGAGATAAATTTCTATTGTGAAATTGGTCAAAATGTCGAGCTACCGGGTAGCTCTGATCACAATTCACAATGGCGCGAAGATGTTGGAGGATACGCTGGTATACAGGTAGTTTGGTACTCCCTATGTACCTCAAATTACAAGTACAGGTTAAGACATACACTGCTAGCTCTGTCCTGCAGGTGTAGTGAGCTTTTATTGGGATGGGCTTTGGGTCAAAGGGAGTGGTATAGGTCCTGGTGTTAATGCCAAAGTGGCATGCGCGACAAGAGATGCAGCGGTAGAAACCCTTACGGGGTGACAACCAATCATCATTCTTCACAGTTTCTGGTGCACTGGATACCAACTCATTTCGCATGCTATAAGCCCTTCTATATGTTACTGTGGGTTTTTTTGGCAAGATCTCATTTAGTGTAGGGTCTGTCAAAATGACTGGCCACTGTCTTCTTACCAAATTTGAAATATAGCGGGCTTGTCTGCTGTAACCAGTGATTAGTCTGATTTCGTTATCATTATCTGTGACATTCGTCGCTTCCTTGCATGTTGAGTTTTCTGCTAGTAATTTTATCCTGTCAACTTTGTTTGCTTTAGTTCTGGCTATGTTGAGTTCTGTTTTTTTGTAACCCCTAGCTTCCAAGCGGGAACTTGCCTCACTTTGGTGCTTATCACGGAGTTCTACTGCACTACAAGTTCTATGTATTCTCAAGAACTCCCCATACGGGATTGCTCTAATAGTATGTTGCGGGTGAAAACTTTGTGCATGCAGGATGCTATTTCCCGCTGTGCTTTTCCTAAAGAGACTTGTAGTAAGGGTATTATCTACTACTTCAACCAGAACATCAAGGAAACTGACCTTTTGTTTACTTATTTCAGCAGAAAACTTCAAATTGGAGTTATTTCTGTTGATGCTCGACACAAACACATTGGCCTCTTCCACACTTCCTCTCCAAACAATAAAAATATCGTCTATATACCTGATGTATTCCACAATGTTGTTACTCCAAGCTGTGGCATGTTCCACTTTGAGAACATGCTCCTCCCACCAACCCACGTGGAGCCCCGCGTAGCTGGGGGAGAAGCATGCCCCCATAGCCACACCTCGCAACTGCTTATATACCTTATCATCAAAAAGGAAGACATTGTTATTAAGGCAGCGTTCGATCATGGTAATCAGCATGGCATTATGCTTGTACAGTTCGACAGGCCTTTTATCCAAAAAGAATTTAACCGCTTTTAGGCCTTCCTCGTGTGAAATACTAGTATAAAGACTAGCAATGTCCATTGTCATTAGTAGATATTCTGCTGACCAATTACATTGGTATATATATATATACGTCATTGGAAGAACCTAGGGTTAAGAAGACCATATAGTTAAGTTGTATGTCAATTTTATTAACTACCTTGTGAACTTAAGCATTTACTGAAATAAATATTTATTGAAATTCACCAGTTATAGTTCAGTTCATCTACCCTCGCTATAAATTGCGATCTCCCCATGCAGTACTTATGACCTCACATATTCTAGCAGTCAATATATGTTCAATTACATTATTGATGACATCACTAACGACTTCTCAAATTACCTCATTGGTGACATTACTGATTACAAACTTTGATGTCATGATCCACACAAGTATTGCTATCATATAAGTTTGATGAGCATCTATGTTTACAGAATACTAATATGAAGCTTAACATTTATACTGTGAACATCAAGAAAATAAAATGTACTACATTATAAAGCTTCACACAAGGTTCCAAGTTTTTTTTTTAGCTGTACTACACTCATAAATAATACAGTCTTTAAGTTAACCATTAAAAGAGACACAATTGAAACACTATTACTTATTAATTTTGACATACTAACAGAATCTAATAAAGGGAATGGTCTTTTAACAATATAAAATAGAAACTCATTAACTGTTCAAACAACAATTTCCAAAAACAGTTTAAATAGCTAGTATTCAGGATACAATATGTCTTCAGCTAAGATATTCCTGCGCAAATGGTCCTAGCAACTAGTTTCCTCTAGCAAAAATCTACTACCAGGCGGCTCCATGAAAAAAAATGGCCCAGATTTAGGAACAAGGAATGCAACACAATGTAGCAAGACACCTTGCTGCAGTGCATTGTGTGAGAAAGAGAACCCAAGAATATGGCATATCTATCAGGATATGGTGCATCTTTTCTCGCTTCCTGCATTGGTGCACTGAGTGGAGCATAGTATCATCACAAGCAACCTGCCTTACAGTACTCCAGATTTACTAAGCTATTCAGAGCCACATGAGGAGGTACTCTGTGTTATACTAAATCTCACTTAGGGCTTTGCATCATCCTCACACCTCAGTTGGAAGATTTTTATTAGGACTTCTAAAGCATCTAACTAAATATTTGTTTATATGAAAGTTGGAAAGTACACTGCCATACTTTGTAAATGATGTCATCAGTGATGTGATTTGTGATGTCACCAATTATGCAATCCATGATATCATTACTAAAATCATTAGTAATGCCATCAATGATTGCATTGGACATGTCATGACTGATTAATTATATTGGGTCTTAATCACTTCAAGTTATAGTTAGGGGAAATTAACTATAAGTGGTGGGTTTTGTTTAACATCCCATTAACCCTAGGCTTTTTCAGTAATATATACTCATGTTTACCAGCTTGTAAATTTGCACATGCACTTAGACACTGTGGGTAAGAATGTGGGTAAGAATAAATATGTATGGGTTGTATGGATTGATTGATATCCAAACAATAGCGAGCATATATTGATCAAGATATGATTTCTTCACAATAATATTATCATTATGAGGCTTCTGAAATAATATATATATGTGTAGCATGTACTTGCACTTTTGAAGCACTAAGCACTTTACAGCACTTTTTTGCACTTTATGACCTTTGGGCAACAGCAATACGGAAGTACCTTAGAAAATAGAGTAGGAGTAGATGATGTGGGTAGAGTGATTATCATATATAGAGTATGTACGATATCACAGATCAACAATATGTTCATGTTGATGCTTCAAAGAGAGGCATTTGAGCTATTAAGAAGAAATGTCAAACATCACATGATCATGAATGTGCACAAATGTATGAAATTACTTGTGAACATTTTAACTAACCAGTAGGTGTTTTACATAGTTTATGAACAATTTGGGTATTGAATGTTTTCACTGATATTGTTTTACTGAATATATATATATTTTAACGGTGTCAATGTCTACATAGAACAGGATTCAGATTGGTTAACCAATGGTATGTGACTCTGTCTTCCGTGCAATGAAATATTTGTACACGTGAACACGGTGAAGGGGTTTAAATAGCACTTTGAAACGCAGGGCAGTCATGTGATCAGGACCATGATCAAATGGTCGAAACGTATTGTGGACGTGAGGCATGCAGCCTGAATTAATTGTGAATAATTTGATACCTGAATACCGCACTTACAAATCGTACCTACCAAGTGATCCGTCTCTATGTGGCAACGTGAAGGTTGCTGAACGCATGGATTTGGTATATATCTACACACATAAATATATACACACTTACATATATACACACACAAACATATATACATCAGTGATGTCATTTGAGATGTCATCAGTGATGTCATCAGTGATGTCACTGACCATGTCATGAATGATGTAATATGTGACATGATCAGCAGTGGATTGCGGGTGCGCGATATATAGTTAGTGCAACTAACTATATATGGAATTTCAATGGTTTTGTGTGAGTAAAATAAGGTTTTTTAAATGCTAATTCCTAACTATATATGGTCTATAACCTATGGTTTTTTCAGTGAATTTTCAAGGTTTTGTAAATGCTAATTCCTAACTATATATGGTCTATAACCTATGGTTTTTTCAGTGAATTTCAATGGTTTTTTAATAGCAAATATCATAAGCTGTCGAATGTCAAGTACGTGGTAAGTGAAATTTTTTTCGTGTTTATGCACACTGATCTGCTTTGAATGGTGCCCCCCCCCCTCATTTCTATTAGGAGTACTCTCTCTTTGCAGATAGTGAAAGGTAGTTAACGCAGGCCTTTGCCCCCGTTGTAATCCGTCGTGCCTGCTTCTCTCTCCATTTGATTGATTGTTATCCAAGTATTTACTGTTTTAGAATTAGTTCTCTTTGGTTCATTCTCTATTTACAAACAAACACAGAGTCGCAATACTCTGTTTAGTCTTTGCAGATAACGAAAAATCGTGTAAAAAAAAAGAAAAGGAATCGAGCAAAATCAGTAGGCCACTAATGGGATCTCTTTTTGACCTCGCTAAAATAGAAACATTAGGAACAACCCCTCATGACAAATACAAAACTAGTGAGATGAACTGAACTCCACACAATGATGGCTGCAAAACAGCTCGGCTCCGCCACCCACCCCGCCCAAAATAACGATAAAGAACGGCTGCCATGATTGGTTGCGGAATGACCACGACGGAGCTACGAAATGGTGCTGCTCTCATGCTAACCCCAGCTTCAGTCTGAAACATCCAGAAACACTGTAGACTACCAATTCGATCAGTTCCGGTAGCGCCCCAATGTAACCCGGTAGAGAAGAACTAGCCCTCCCCTCTTTGACTGATGGTTCTTGTTGCCTGTCCCTTCTGTTGTCATTTAACAGAACTATTTAGCCTGCTGAAAGGGGTTGTGTTCCGACCGCTGGTTGGTGGAGACATTTTGACTATATTCTGTACCTGCGTTGTCGCGTAATGCGTCATATGACGCGCCGCGTTAGCGCATCCGGAAGTCATCCGGGGCGGGCAGCGCGTAACGTAAGCATAACAAGTCATGTGACTTGTTAATAAAACTTTTCATTGGTTCATTTTACTTTTCTTATTGTAATGATGAAAGGCTTGGTCATATGACCTAAAAATTACGCTTTTCATTACTTCCGAACATTATTTTTTCTTAAATATATGTTATAATGTTCCAGGCTAATGTACTTTCCCGGAAATTTTACAACTGTCCTGCAAGTAAAATATATTCTTTTTTCGAGAAAAAGAGCGTTTCTTCGTCCCATGACGGAGCCGTTGAGCAAAAGAGGGTCGACCTGCTGTCTTAGTCGCCGATACGCCTGAATATGAGATTCTTATCAATCACTTTATGTTGCAGGAATAGAAAACACAACAGCCCTTGACCATTTATCTTTACTGCGTTCCTTCGTATTATACCTTTTACCCTTCATGTAATTGGTCTGCTTTATTTCACTTGCCTTTTAATGATTCTAAAACAGTCACTATTATTAAAAACTTTACCAATGTATATACTACTACCATGTTTTCTTTTAAAAACCTTTATTGTGAAAATTTCATTATACAAATACGAGCCTATAACCACGTGGGCCTGCCACAGAGCAAACTGTAATCGTACATGA
Organism: Lissotriton helveticus; assembly: GCF_964261635.1. Classification (NCBI taxonomy): domain Eukaryota; kingdom Metazoa; phylum Chordata; class Amphibia; order Caudata; family Salamandridae; genus Lissotriton; species Lissotriton helveticus. The sequence goes on along the minus strand of NC_136061.1, from coordinate 1,689,540,121 downwards.
TGAATAGACATTTACACTGTAGAGGAACGTAACGGGCGGGCCATTAGGTTGCAAGAACTAAGGTGTCTAACAGTTACGGAATCGGTGGACGTACATTTTATAATTAAAATACGACAGGGCCAGTTACAATAAAATTATCTAGATATACATTTGCGGGCAAGTACCATGGGTGACGTTAATTCGAACTTTCAACAGTACAGTAATCAATAACACATCAGAACTTAATATCAATAGGGATGTCGAAATAGTCAATCAATTCTCGTCCCCGCCCGCCATGTGCTTCAAAACTGCATACGTATCTCGTGATTTCAAGGTTCTGCAACCAGTACACAACAAGGAGTTACGAGTCCCATTTATTCCGGCGCCATTTTGGGCGAGGACGGGCAGGTCCAGGATATAGTCAAAATGTCTCTACCAACCATCGACTATGATGATGTTCATATGCTGTATTTATTAGAGTAACACTCATCTGTCCACATGAAATTAATTTGCCACAATCTAAACATGTCATTTTAATCTTTCCAAAGTTCTTCTAAATATTTGGGACCGTTTCCCTTGCCTCTGAAGCTCTCAGTGCCACTTCTTTGATGAATGTACTAGCAGGTCAGGGGTTCTCCTCCAAATCTCTCTTTTATGCAGCACTATAATTAATTGGTGCCACCTCTCCATATGACGATGCATGGTATAGTTACCACAACTATATTTTTTTTCGGTTCCTCTGGAGAGTTCATCGTGGCAGATGAAGCGTGTAACGTACCGGGCATTTACCTTTTTTTGCATGTACAGGAAAGGAAAAAAAAATCGAGCGTCCGAGTTCTAAGGTGTCCCAGGGCCATTTTAGTGGACCAGGCCCAAATCCAAAGGACAGGCCGCCATTTTGAGAGTCCTCTTGCAGCCGCCTGTCGCTGTAGCATCAAGAGCAGCCGAAACTCAGCTGAATGGCAACTGAAACGGTAAAGGGGCGCCCCACTACAGCAGACGAGCCTCCACCTAGGAAGGCCCATTCACGCCGGCTCCCCCCCCTTCGGGCACCCCACGCCGTTATTCGGAGCAGTATTGTAGGATGGCCACACCAGTGCGGCAACTTGCTAGACATCACCTCGGTGGTAACCGAATCTCAACGCCTTGTGGTGTCTTCTATTCAAAAAACATTGTTATGCTGCCTTCGACCTATTCGCCGCAAGTGCGCACACAACTCAACTGCATAGCTTGCTAGACACCACCTCGGTGCCATCCGGATCTTGGAATGTCAGCACCTTTTGGTGTCTTCTCTTCAGAAAATATTGTTGCGCTCCCTTTGGCCCCATTCGCACATCAGTCCGCTACTGACGCCATCTCACAGGCTAATGGGGCGCCCCACGCCGACTTTCAGCATTGTAGAATGACCACACCAGTACAGCAACTTGCTAGACATCACCTCGGTGCCATCCGGATCTCGGCGCCCCACTGCAGATGAAGTGCCTCTCAACTATGAAACCACCACGGTGACATCCGGATCTTGGCGCGTTGTGCTGCCTTCGGCCTATTCGCACATCGGTCCGCTACTGACGCCATCTCACAGGCTAATGGGGCGACCCACGCCGAGTTTCAGCATTGTAGGATGACCACACCAGTACAGCAACTTGCTAGACATCACCTCGGTGCCATCCGAATCTTGGCATCTCAACGCCTAGTGGTATCTTCCATACAAAAAATATTGTTACGCTGCCTTTGGCCCCATTCGCACATCAGTCCGCAACTTAGACATCACCTCGGTGCCATCCGGATCTTGGCATCTCAGCGCCTTGTGGTGTCAGTCAGAAAATATTGTTGCGCTGCCTTTGGCCCCATTCGCACATCGGTCCGCTACTGACGCCATCTCACAGGCCAACGGGGCGCCCCACGCCGACTTTCAACATTGTAGGATGGCCACAGAAGTGCGACAACTTACTAGACACCACCTCGGTGCCATCCGGATCTTGGCACGTTGTGCTGCCTTCGGCCTATTCGCACATCGGTCCGCTACTGACGCCATCTCACAGGCCAACGGGGCGCCCCACGCCGACTTTCAGCATTGTTGGATGGCCACACCAGTGCGGCAACTTACTAGACACCACCTCGGTGCCATCCGGATCTTGGCGCGTTGTGCTGCCTTCGGCCTATTCGCACATCGGTCCGCTACTGACGCAAACTCACAGGCCAACGGGGCGCCCCACACCGACTTTCAGCTTTGTAGGATGGCCACACCAGTGCTGCAACTTGCTGGACACCACCTCGGTGCCATCCGGATCTTGGCGCGTTGTATTGCCTTCGGCCTATTCGCACATCGGTCCGCTACTGACGCCGCCTCACGTGCCAACGTATTTTCTCCGCATTTTATACCCTATGCCGCATAACAGGTCATGTGACTTGTCTATAAAACTTTTCATTGGTTCATTTTACTTTTGGTTTCCTAATGATGGAAGGCTTGATCATATGACCTAAAAACAACACTTTTCATTGGATGAAAACTTTTTTTTTTTTCCCAAACGATGAAAGCCCCACCTTGTTTCTGGATGTTTCAGACTAAACTGGCGTCAGCATGAGAGCACCACCATCTCGTAGCTCCGTCGTGGTCATTCCGCGAGCAATCATGGCAGCCGCTCCCCACCAGAAGCCTGCAGGAGTCGGGGCCCCCAAAACTTTTGATGAATTCTCAAGGCGGAGGGGACGCTTTCGAGAATGGGGTCCAAGACCTAGCAGACAAGCGTCCGATTTCCAAGGTGTCCCAGGGCCATTTCAGTGGACCAGGCCCAAAAAGGAAAGAGCCTGCCGCCATTTTGAGAGTCCTGTGACAGCCGCCTATCGCTGCACCGCAAGAGTGGGCGCAACTCAGCTGAATTGCGGCTTTTGACACAGTGGACCTGATGGAGCGAGATAGAAAACAAAATTTTGTTTAAACTCGCAAAGTCACATTTCCATAACATGAATAAAATTATTAATGATTTGTGATATGTCGTGCTAATACAACCTAGATTAAACTTTACACGTGGGGGGACTAACATGTGTGCTCATAAACGTGCATAAATGTTGCATCTTTTTGTTCGTGTAAAATAATAAAATAATTTATTGTTTTCGTTTTTGTCATTACTAACTGCTGCATATTTAAAATAAGCATGTGCTTGTTTTGCTTTTTCTTGTCTGTGTGATGTCATTTCTACTATTCTAGGTGCATATGGGTCTCATAGAAAAACGGAGACTGGTAAATATAAACGCTGCTTTATTTGTTTGCAATGGCTAGGTAACATTTTGATTAATCGGGTGGGCTAATTATTTAGTAAACCATGGGGTGGATACAGAATATACTTTATTTCTTACATTAATACTTTTCTTGTGTTTGTTTTATACTAGAAATCATAAGTTGCCTGCTTTTGAGGCCTAGCTATTTGAGCCGCAAAATGAGAGTTGAACTATAATTCTGCAGAAAGTCACGAGACGCCCATTCTGAATTAAAACGTTTACTGAAGCTGCATTCACAAAGCAAAAACTGATGAGCTGACATCATTCTGTCGGACATGGCCAAGGTCGAAAGTGAACTTTTTGTCAGTCCTTAACTTGGCATCCGCGGAAGTTGCACCGTAAGACTATGGAAGCTGCGAGGATGACTTAAAACAAAGTTGCAATCGCAGGAAGCCTCTGGCTTCACGTGGAAGAGACAATGGTCTTTGTAAGACATGATTTTGTGGAACTTTTTAAGAATCGGGTGACATGTCACTTGTCACTCTCAGCCAATGGGACGTCGAGTATTTCTGAAAATTTTCCTTTGCTAGTTTAGTTAGCGTAGAAAGGTATAAAAAGTCATGCCCTTAGGGTTGGGCTGGCTGCTGCTTTCTGACTTTCCGATGAGGGTGATGTGCTGCTGGACTTTGCGTGGAGCACGTAAGAATCCTCAAAGATCTTTACTTTAATTTCTGTCTATTTAGCTCAGTTAGGGAAATAGGTTTTAGAAATGCTAAACTTTATATAATTTCTTTAAATTGATTCAATTGCTTAAATTGTAATTTTCTTATTTCTTACCAACATGCTTGCTTTAATGCTAATAAAATTCAATTATAAAACTTACAACTTATATACCATAATTTAGAAAATAAAATCTTACTTTTGACAAACAAGCTGGTCTTGGTTATTTAGAAGTATAGGTTACCTTTAGCTAGATCACGTCGCCTATAGTGGTCATTTAAATGATTGGGTTTTATTCTAATGACAATATTCTTTCTGCAAATGTATAAAATGTTTATAGTTTGTAAATAATGTGTATATAGATTTATTTGACCACCTGATTCAGTAGGCCCAAAAATATATCAGGTTCATAAATGGGTCCATGTATAGTTTAGAATTTTGTTTATAGGTTATGAAATTGGGTAGTGTAGTTTATGATATATTTTCTATAGCCCGCTGGATCAATTATCTGGTAGCAGAAATTGATGGTTGCTAAGCGGTAACCAAGGTAACATGTTGGTTGCTAAGGATTCCGTCATGGTATGAAAATAGGATTAATGTTTTAACACTTGTTAAGTTCGTTTTTCGTGCCTATCTGTAAGCTATACCGGTATAGATTGTGTGGCGAGAAATTAGTCACGCAAGCCATCTGTTCGTTTGTAGTGATATCGCCGAGTATCACAAGAGGTATCGCCGTGTACCATAGTGTTGTCGCCGAGCAGCACAGTTTTAGGGCTAGGTCTGAATCTTGTATAGTGAGGATTTTCTAAGAAATTAGAGCAGCATGAGAATAGGGACAAAGCGCCTTCCATAAAACTCACTGTAATGAGAGTATTAGTTATATCCGAGCTTGAGTGAAGGGTAAAATTAACGTCGGTGCATGATTATCTATAAACAGGTTAGAGTCCTGTACGGGTACATGTTTCATATCTATAAACAGGTGAGAGCCCTGTACGGATAACGTCGTTATTTTGCTAACGGTGCATGATTTCTATAAACAGGTGAGAGTCCTGTACGGATTTCGTGTGTGTTTGAATTTAGGAAATTTTCCGTGTAAAAGTGCGAGTTTGAGTTGTATTTTATGTTCAAGTGGAACTCTTAGAACTTTCACTTCGCGGTGGGTTCAGAGCAAAGCGAGTTCATAATTATACTTGCTTGAAGGGTGGGGTAAGGTTACTCTACTGACAATTGAATATTATCCTTAGTGTGAATAGCGCCGTCTATTCCGAAGTGTGGATACTTGAATGTATGTAAACTATCCTAATTAGTGAAACGAACAGATGTTGTCTTTATAAGTCATTGTTAAGAATTAATTTACACTGAAAAGTGTTCTTAAAATGGCGCTGTGAAAAGATTTTGTGAAGGAGGGGTAAGCGCCAGGAGTGAGAAGCGAGAAACCGCAGCTGCTGTGTACGTCACAGAGCCGCGCTGGGATTGGGTGACCTACGTCACAAGCTGTATTCTGATTGGCTCCTGAGTCTCTGACGGCCTGTGAGCTGATTGGTCCTTAGGAAAATCACCAAAATTATTGGTCGAGCTGAAAAGTGACGCAGCTCAACTGCCATTGGCTTGTTGGTGTGTTTCGCGCACGGATTGGTTGTTTTGCGGAACATCCCGGAAATATTTTACGAACGATTTTGTGAAATAAATTTTACTTTTGAAAATGAGTTATCATTTTAAACATGTTGAGAAAAAGACAACATTATTTCAGAAATTTAAGAATTTATTTTCACCTGACAAGAAAATCGAAACGCGAGGTGGTAAATTACTTCATAAGTATAAAACACCTGCAGCGTACATGGAAGGTGAATACGGATATCATACTGTCTTATGGTTCGACAGTTGGAAACGTTATACTAAAAACGATGGTGTTTTGGCTTGGCCTGATGATGGTTCATTTAATGTAAGAGTTTTAAGAAACTTACGAGAAAAAATGAATGCTCTTGTTCCAAAACCGAGACCAACTCAATTTGAAGCTTTAGTTGAGTGGGAAGATGAGATGTATCAGTTACAAAGAGAAGCTAGTGGAATTAAAAGACCTTCTAAAAATCCATCATGGAAAAGAGAAACTCATGAAGATAGATTACGAATGTGGAGACAGGGAAACATGAGTGAAGGATTGTATTTAATTCATGAAATGGTAATGGGTTCTCCTACAGGAAAATCTATGGAAAGTGAATCTGAGGATGCAATTATGGAAGAAATATATACAACTGCTAAAAATAAACAGCCTAATCAGCTTTTGAGACCTTCTAGATCATGGTCTACTCCGGTGGTTTCTACTGAAACTTCACCGAGTGCACCTCCAATTAGCGAAGCTCCTAAACTTTACCCAAATAATTGTGAAATCACTGAAACTCCTAGAAGACCAGAATTTGAGAATGCTCGAAATGAGGGTAGACATTTTTCAATGACTCCAAGAGCAAGGGAACCTCCAAAAGATTATACAAGAGAAACAAGAAATGTTGAGGATGATGATTATAATGAATACTTAAGGTCTAAAGAAGAATTAATCAAAAGAATGACAAAAGGCATGGAAGCTGTCACAGTTCCAGTAACAATAGGTCCTGTTCAGCCTGTATTTGATCAAAGAAATACAAGCAAAACTGGATTAACTATTCCTTTAAATACAGAAATTCAAAAGCCTGCTGAAAAATTTTATTCAGACTTGACTGAATTAAACACTTCTAGATCGAGAATGCCTGATTTAACCTTTAATGAGGATTTATCTCCAAAAACACCAATGGGTGCTATGTCAGATGTAGGAAGTCCTGAAGTCAGGGTAACTACACCAAAGCTTGATGTGGCCAAATTAAAAGCAAATATTGAAGAATTAATAATTGGAACAATTGGCCCAGATAGTTTAAATTACTATCGGGATGATGAACTATTATTCATTTGCAAAAGTATTCAGTGGAAAACAAAAAATAAATATGATCAATTAGAGGATTTAGCTGCAGAACTTGAAATCGATGTGAGTAAACAAAAGAATTTTGCAAAACATTACAGATTAGATTTCTCAGAAAGCGACATTGAGAGTTTGAACTCAATGGGAAGAATAGTTCACATTAAAGATTTAATTGTCTATATCAAAAAGCTAGGAGAACTGAACAAATGGAGAGTGAAATGGACTAAAAGGAAGGAAGATGAAAGATTAGAAAGAATGTCAAAACAATTTCCAATGAGAGAAGTTGCAGGTGGAGGATATGTTCATGTCCCATGGTCGAGACAAGACATTCTGTTATTCACAAATGATTTTCCTAAATTAAGAGAGAAACCTGTTGAGTGGTACAGGCAAGTCGATAGATTTATCAAAGTGTCAAAAGTTCTGTGGATTGATTTGGATGGATTTTTTGACATTGTTGTTCCATCTGATCTTTGGACAGAATGTAAAATATCTATTAGTTGGCCAAAAACAGAACCTGAACGAATCAAAGAAACAGGTGCCCCAAATCCACTCGTAATGGATTTTTATGAGAAAGTAATTGTTTGGATGAAAAACAAAATTCCACCCAAAGAAGTTGATTGGGTTAAAATAGAAAGAACAGAGCAGGAAACAAAAGAATCAGTTCATTCTTTTTATGAAAGACTACTGTTAATCTTTAAACAATACAGTGGTTATGAAAAATTAGATGAGAAAGACATGAGTCATTTTATCTATAGATTTGTTTATGGACTAAAACCTGAAATTGGAGAAATGATCAGAACTAGTATTGTCGGATGGCAAGCACTATCTATTGATGATATTCTGAGAAAGGCAAAATATTGTAGCGATGAATTAGAAGTAAAACAGAAGAAGCTGAAGGAGAAAGCCATGTGGGCACAGGTAAAAGTGGCTGAGCAACAGATTGCCAGCATGGGAAATAAGAACACTAATTTTGTTCAAACTGGAAATACGAACCAGATACAAGGAAAGTTTAAAAGTAATAATTTCCAAAAGAAATTTAGCCCAAAGATAGAAGAGCTGAAACAAAGATTACCTTGTTTTAATTGTGGCGAAATTGGACATTGGAGGGACGAGTGTCCTCATCCTCCTAGAAACTTAAAGAATCCCTTATTGAATCCACAGATGCAGAATGGTGTTAACGTGCAGCAACAGCTACAGATGCAACAGGGGTTAAATGAATTTAATATTCAGCGACAATTACAACAACAGCAACAACAACAGGTGAATAATCGTCAAGACCAGTTGCCACAACCACCTTTTCCGAATTGTGGGGGAGTTCAAAAATATAATCCAAACGTGGGATTTCAGGGATGTGAACAGGTAATAAAACCACAAAAACAGCAAAAACAGCAAAGGGTTCAAATGCAAAATGCTTCACAACAATTTTTATTAACAGAAAGCCAAGACAGTGATTCTGATGATTATTGCTGACGGTGCCCGAGAGAGGAGGAAGAGTGTGTTGTTGGAGCCACTCTTGAGGTTGACCAGTCTGGTCCTTATGTAAACGGGAAAGTTAATGATGTAGACATCACTTTTCTAGTGGACACTGGTGCTACCCGTTCTACTGTTAGATCAGTGGAAATTGAAAACCTACCTCTCTCTGGGGATACCATCCAAGTTGTCGGAGTAAGTAATCAGCAAATTAAAACAGACTTAACTGATCCAGTACCAGTTGAAATTGGAAATTACAGAGACAAACACAGATTTGTGGTTTGTAATAGTAGTCCAGTAAATCTATTAGGTAGGGACATCCTATGTAAAATGAATTGCAGAATATATTGTTCTCCTGAAGGAGTTGAATTACAAACAATGGAGGAAGATGGTTTGTACAGAATGACAATGATGATGATGGAAGCAGAAGAAACAAAATTGTTTCCTGCATTTGAAGAAAAAGATTTACCTGAAGAGCTAAAAGAAACAGTGAAATCTGAAATATGGGATTTTACTGGGAATGAGATGGGTCTGATGAAAAACGTAGATCCTGTTAAAATTGCATTAAAGCAGGGAATAGAATTTCCAAACACTCCACAATATAAAATGAAAACAGAGACAATTGAAGGTATTACACCTGTAATTGAAAAATTAATCAAGCAAGGTGTATTGGAAGAAATGAAGAGTAGCTCTTGTAATTCACCAATTATGGGAGTTAAAAAGGCTAACGGAACATTTAGGATCGTACAAGATTTGAGAAAGGTTAATCAAATTGTTATTCCATGTTGTCCTGTAGTTCCAAATCCAGCAGTAATTCTATTTCAGATTCCATATGATGCTGAATGGTACACAGTCATTGACCTTTGCAATGCATTCTTTACTGTTCCTCTACACCCAGACAGTTATGAAATCTTTGCTTTCAGATTCCAAGGTAAGACCCTTGGATGGACAAGAATCCCTCAGGGCTATACAGAAAGTCCTTCAATCTTTAACGAACTGTTAAAAAGATCATTAGAAGATTTAGACTTACCAGGTAGGTCTACGTTGGTGCAGTATATTGATGATTTGTTAATAGCTGCTAAGACAAGAGAAAATTGTGTAACAGACACAATAATTCTGTTAAATCGCCTTGCAGAAGAAGGACATAAAGTGTCCCCAGCAAAACTACAGTTTTGCAAACAGGAAGTAAAATATCTTGGTCACAGAATTGCAAAGGGAAAAAGACAAGTAACAATAGAGAGAATAAAAATGATTCAAGCAATGTTACCGCCAAGAACACAAAGACAGGTCAGAATGTTCCTGGGAATGGTAGGTTACTGTCGACAATGGATAAGTGGATTTTCAGTAATTGCGAAACCACTACAAAGACTGACCAAATCAGATGTAAAAGATCCAATTATTCTCAATGATGTTGAGATGGAATCTTTTGAAAACTTGAAAAAGAGCTTATGCCAAGCTCCTGCTTTGGGTATGCCAAATTATGAGAAAGATTTTGAACTGTATTGCAGTGAGAGAGAAGGATGTGCATTATCTGTGTTAATTCAGAGACATGGAAATCTAAAGAAACCTATTGCATATTTCTCTGCAGTTCTTGATCCAATTGCAAAAGCATTACCAGGTTGTTTAAAAGCAGTTGCAGCTACAAGTATCAGTCTTGAACAAAGTGAAGGAATCATTATGGGATTTCCTGTGAAAGTTTTTGTGCCTCATTCAGTTGAAATATTACTGACAAGAGGTAAGACTCAACATTTAACAAGTAGCAGATTAACAAAGTATGAGAAAATCATACTGGGAGCAGATAATGTTTCAATTTCAAGATGTTTGAATCTGAATCCTTCTACATTACTGCCTGATTCTGAAATTGTTGATGACATCGAGACAGAACATGAATGTTTAGATGTCATGGAATTCTGCACAAAACCAAGAAAAGACATCAAAGACAGACCTTTGCCTGAATCGGATTTTGTCTACTTTGTAGATGGCTCATGCTTAAGATCCGAAGGTGGTGTCTTGAAAGCTTCATACTCAGTTTGTACAGTCGAAAACATTAAAGAAGCATCATGTCTTGAAGGAGTTCGTTCAGCACAAGTGGCTGAATTGATTGCTTTAATTCGTGCATGTGAAATATCAAAAGATATAAGAGTTACCATCATTACTGATAGCCAGTATGGGTACGGAGTTGTGCATGATTATGGACAACTCTGGTCACAGAGAGGATATATGACATCAACAGGATCACCAATTAAAAATGCAGTTTTCATTAGAAGATTAATTGAAGCAATACAATTGCCAAAAGAAATTGCCATAGTCAAGTGTGCAGCACACACTAGAGGGACTGATTATATTTCCAAAGGAAATGCCTTCGCAGACGAAACAGCAAAGTACTGCGCAAGGAAAAATTATTCTTACAATCGGAATAGAAGTACAGAAACTGATTCAAATTCATTAATGCTAACAACTATTGTAGAAACATGGAATGAGATTAGAGATTTACAAAACGAAGCAGATGATGAAGAAAAAGACCTATGGTTAAGATCAGATTGTAGACAACGTGATGAAGATGGAGTGTGGGTTTACAAAGATGGCAGAGTAGTTTTACCAAATTGCATGATTTCTGACATGGCCAGATTATATCATGGTCCTGCACATTTAGGAAGAGATTCTATGGTCAGACTGTTTAAAGAAACATGGTTCAATACCAAATTTAGAACCATTGCAGAATCTTTTTGTCAAGGGTGTTTATCATGCCAACAAATGAATCCAAACAGAAAATCAGTGGTGGGGACAGGAATAATTGGTCGAGAGGGTGGTCCCTTCACCAGGTTGCAAATAGATTTCATTGAAATGCCCTTACACAACTGTTTGAAATATGTACTTGTAATTGTATGCTTGTTCTCAAGGTGGGTAGAGGCTTTTCCTACACGACATTGTGATTCAATTACAGTAGCAAAACTAATGCTCAGAGAAATCATCCCAAGGTACGGTTTTCCAGTCACTATTGAGAGTGATGGAGGAAGCCATTTTGATAATAAACTGTTGAAGTTAATTTGCGAAGCTATGAGTATTGAGCAGAAAATACACTGTGCATACAGACCAGAGGCATCAGGTGTAGTTGAACAAATAAATGGAACTATCAAAAACAGAATTGGAAAAATGTGTCTAGAGACAGGAGTTAAGTGGACTGATGCTCTTCCACTTGTTTTGATGTCAATAAGAAGTACACCAGATAAAAAGACAGGTTTGAGTCCTCATGAAATTTTGATGGGAAGAGTTATGAGGCAAGCTTTTGTACCTGTAGGTAAACTGTTGAGCATAAATGACAGTGCAATTTTGGATTACTGTAAAAGGTTATCTGATATGGTAACTTCTGTGTCTAATCAGGTGGGAACTGAAGCACAATCAAATGACAAAGTTTTGACACATGATCTGAGACCTGGAGACTGGGTCAGAACGAAGGTACATCGGAGGAGGAATTGTCTATCTCCTAGATGGCAGAAACCTAGGCAGGTAATCTTGATCACTACTAATGCTGTAAAGTGTAGAGGATTGAAGCGTTGGATTCATCCAAGTCATACTATTCCAATACCAACTCCTGAGAATTCTGATGTTGAAAGTGATACCACAGATGACTCTGATTCTGAAGCAGAAGACAGAACAGAAGGTGAAGTAATTCCAGATTCTGAAGATCGACAAGAAAGTCGACATCTGGAAACTGTGCCAGTGAATGGAAATCTGACAAGAAAAGACTTAGAAATAATTGAAATAGATTCTGAAGGTGAAGAGAATCTGTTAAAAGGAAAGATAACTGAGGATTCGGTTGTCTATGTTGAAGACAAAGAAGCTGAACCAAAAGAAGTTTCAGACCAGGAGAGTATCGAAAGGCAGAGAACAAGCTCTGAAATAAGGAACAAAAATCCGAAATCTGGGAAGCTAGAGGTAATTGAGGAAGAGGAGGAGAACGAATTACCGAGTACCAGTGATGGAAGACAAAGTGAAGTTCCTGAAGGAGTGAAATTGCCGTATAGAGAAGTTCCTGAGTCAATTGAAATTTCAGACTACGAAACTGAGGAAAGTGACGTGGAAGGTGGAAGTGAAAGCAGAAAGAAAAGGACTTGGAAATCTGAATCGAATAATTCTGAACCAAAGAAAAAGTACGTGAGAAAAGCAGACTACTGGCCTGGTGGAAGATTGAGAGTCAGATTGATTAAAAAGCCAATAGAACAAGTTGAAGAAATCAGTAGTCAAAAGAGTCCTGGAAAAGAGGTTGGAGTTGGAAGGAAAATAGAAGTGATATCAAGAAAAGGGAAGAGAATAATTAGACCAAACCAGAAATACAAGTCTCCTGAGTGGACTTACTTAGTAATTCCACCTGTTATAGATATATATGATAGTAGTGAAGAAGAAAACGAAATCCAAGAAATTAGTGACAATGATTGAAGTACAAATTTATTAAATTGGCATAAGGCTGAAGAAATCCTGTTAGTTGACACAAGGTCGAAGAAAACTGTCTAATAGAAGAAAACTTATGTATGACATAAGGTCGAAGAAATCTTGTTTAGGGTTATGGAATAAAAATATATTTTAAAAGGGGGGTGTATATAAATTTTGAAATTTATTTTTATTTTATTTTTGAGGCTAAAACTAACCTAAAAATGCCTTACATTAAGGAGAGCACTTCAAAATGCTCTGTTTTTAAAAGATGCTGTAAGATGACTCTGGTGTGTCTGCTCATTTTAGTTCTGCTCTGGTTGGTACTAGCTGTGATTATACCTTTAGAAATGAATAGAGAATTACACAAAGTTAACATAACAAGCAAAGCTTTGGTTAGCCAAACTAAACATAGTGCATCTGCAAAAGTTATTGATCATCAGCCTAACATTCATCAAGATAAATCAATAGGTGATTTTTCAAGCAATACTTTCACAAAGCTTTTGAGTGAATATGTAAAGGTAATGGATGCAAAGGATTGTTATGTATGCGTTAAGTTACCCGCTTCTGTTTCTGAGGGAGTAACATATAATATGCTTCCTCTCACTTATGCTGTTACATGTAGTGTATTAACTAGTTTATTTTATCAAACTGGTCGTTTAGAATATTACTATTCAAATTATGATGAGATTTTTGCTAATGTTAAAATTGATAATGCTTTAAATAAGCATAAGAAAGCTAAACAATTAAGAGAATATTTCCTTGTTACTAACGAACTCACTTATGAGTATGCTTACAAGAATAATCTAACATGTAAATTAAGTGCTGAAGGGAAGAAATTTCTGAATATGGTTGAGGAGAGAAGAGCAATTTATAAGAGAAATGAATTAGTCAAGCAGACTAAGTCATCATTCTGGCAAAAAGAGGATGAGAAACTAAATGGCAAAATGCTTGAAAATATTGCAATTCACATAGACAAACCTGTTAGTGGAAAACTTTGCATTAGAAGAGATAATACACTTTTTGATAATTATTTTGTAGGTGCAAGCAACTGTGAAGATACTTATCAGATTATGGGAGGTTGGGGATTTAAAGGTGGAAAAGATCCTATCTTTCCTGGAATTTATTTCGTTTGTGGTGACAAAGCCTACTACAACCTTCCAGACCATTGGTATGGAACTTGTTATGTGGGAATTGTTTTTCCTAAAGTGTTTCATGTTGACAGAGATTCAGAAGGATTATTTAAAATTCATAATTATGTAAATAGAGCTAAAAGAGAAACTTTTACTGAAGTTCTGGGAGATATTTTCCAAGCTGTAATACCTTTTGTTGGTATAACCCTAAATGCAGGGAGAATCAGAAAATTGTCCACTATAGTTGATAGATTATCAACTGACACTGCTGATGGGTTTCAATTAGTGAATGTTGAAGTTATTGCAATTAGATCCATGGTAATTCAAGACCGTCTTGCTTTAGATATACTCCTAGCAAAAGAGGGAGGAGTCTGTGGCATTTTACATGTCCAACATTGCTGTACATATATACCGGATGAAAGTAAAAATATTGAAATGTATATTAAGAATATTACACAAATGCATTCTGAAATAATTCCTTTAGAAGAAGAAGATTTTACTGGGAAACTTTCAAATAGGTTTCAAGCAATTAAAAACTGGTTTCATAATATCGGAAGTTCAATTCTTGGCAAGATTCTGGCACCTTTGATTATAATTATATTTATTTTTATTTTGACTAAAGTAGGTTGTCTGTTGCATAAAAGAAAGAAGCATTTAAGAGAAAAGAAGAGAATTTATAAACTCAGAAAAGAAGAGGAAAGGGAGATTGAGTTGCAGGAGTTACATAGAGAGCGTCATGTTAATTGTAAAGATTATGCTGAAACAGACTTTTAGGTTTACTAATACAATGAATTTGAATCGATTTCTTATAAATTAAATTTACCAAAATTTTGAGTGCTGGTGTGGTGATTTGTTAATCACCAGATGAGGGAGTTGATGGAGCGAGATAGAAAACAAAATTTTGTTTAAACTCGCAAAGTCACATTTCCATAACATGAATAAAATTATTAATGATTTGTGATATGTCGTGCTAATACAACCTAGATTAAACTTTACACGTGGGGGGACTAACATGTGTGCTCATAAACGTGCATAAATGTTGCATCTTTTTGTTCGTGTAAAATAATAAAATAATTTATTGTTTTCGTTTTTGTCATTACTAACTGCTGCATATTTAAAATAAGCATGTGCTTGTTTTGCTTTTTCTTGTCTGTGTGATGTCATTTCTACTATTCTAGGTGCATATGGGTCTCATAGAAAAACGGAGACTGGTAAATATAAACGCTGCTTTATTTGTTTGCAATGGCTAGGTAACATTTTGATTAATCGGGTGGGCTAATTATTTAGTAAACCATGGGGTGGATACAGAATATACTTTATTTCTTACATTAATACTTTTCTTGTGTTTGTTTTATACTAGAAATCATAAGTTGCCTGCTTTTGAGGCCTAGCTATTTGAGCCGCAAAATGAGAGTTGAACTATAATTCTGCAGAAAGTCACGAGACGCCCATTCTGAATTAAAACGTTTACTGAAGCTGCATTCACAAAGCAAAAACTGATGAGCTGACATCATTCTGTCGGACATGGCCAAGGTCGAAAGTGAACTTTTTGTCAGTCCTTAACTTGGCATCCGCGGAAGTTGCACCGTAAGACTATGGAAGCTGCGAGGATGACTTAAAACAAAGTTGCAATCGCAGGAAGCCTCTGGCTTCACGTGGAAGAGACAATGGTCTTTGTAAGACATGATTTTGTGGAACTTTTTAAGAATCGGGTGACATGTCACTTGTCACTCTCAGCCAATGGGACGTCGAGTATTTCTGAAAATTTTCCTTTGCTAGTTTAGTTAGCGTAGAAAGGTATAAAAAGTCATGCCCTTAGGGTTGGGCTGGCTGCTGCTTTCTGACTTTCCGATGAGGGTGATGTGCTGCTGGACTTTGCGTGGAGCACGTAAGAATCCTCAAAGATCTTTACTTTAATTTCTGTCTATTTAGCTCAGTTAGGGAAATAGGTTTTAGAAATGCTAAACTTTATATAATTTCTTTAAATTGATTCAATTGCTTAAATTGTAATTTTCTTATTTCTTACCAACATGCTTGCTTTAATGCTAATAAAATTCAATTATAAAACTTACAACTTATATACCATAATTTAGAAAATAAAATCTTACTTTTGACAAACAAGCTGGTCTTGGTTATTTAGAAGTATAGGTTACCTTTAGCTAGATCACGTCGCCTATAGTGGTCATTTAAATGATTGGGTTTTATTCTAATGACAATATTCTTTCTGCAAATGTATAAAATGTTTATAGTTTGTAAATAATGTGTATATAGATTTATTTGACCACCTGATTCAGTAGGCCCAAAAATATATCAGGTTCATAAATGGGTCCATGTATAGTTTAGAATTTTGTTTATAGGTTATGAAATTGGGTAGTGTAGTTTATGATATATTTTCTATAGCCCGCTGGATCAGACCAAAAACGGACGGAATGGCAACTGAAACGGTAAAGGGGCGCCCCACTACAACAGATGACACTCCACCTGGAGAGGCCCGTTCACGCCGCCTCCCCCGGGGCGCCCCACGCCGTTATTCGGAGCAGCATTGTAGGATACCAAAACCAGTGCGGCAACTTACTGGACATCACCTTGGTGCCATCGTTCTGCTGCCTTGGAACTATTCGCACAACAGTTTGCTACTGATGACCCACCCCCCGCGACGCCCCACGCCGTTATTTGCTGGGTGGCAACTTACTAGACATCACTTTCGTGTCATCTAGATTTCGGCGCGTTCTGCTGCCTTGGAACTATTCGCACAACAGTTTGCTACTGATGACCCACCCCCCGCGACGCCCCACGCCGGAAATCTGGACGTTGTGCTGCGTTGGGACTATTCGCACAGCCGACCGCTACTTCGTTGTTATTCCCTAAAAATGTTTATATGTTATTACTATTTTTGTTTTCTTGTATATATTTATAAATTATTAAAGTTTTATAATCTTACTACTTTGTCGGAGTGCTATATATTTTTAATGTGACACATAATTGTAAAAACTTTGATGTACAAAGAGTCATCCCTGGAATCTTCCGCTTCACGCTCGGTCCCCTCCCCAATCACAATACAGGATGGTTTTCAGATAATAGCAACGCTTCTGCTGTGACGGATCTCATCGAGTGTGGGCCTTGATCTACTATAACTCCTTTGAAGAGGGGTGATTCTTTACAGCTGTGGCCATAAACTACATCTGCAGGGCTAGCTGATAGCCTAGGACCGGCCTGGACAATCGGACACAGAGGAAAAGGAGTGTCAGAGGGTGCGGTAGTGAATAGGGCGAAAGGGAGGTGTCGGGCGGGCACAGGGTGTGATTCTCAGGGAAGAGCAGCGCAGATGGGGGGAGGTTTATTACCCATGCATAAGACAGAGAGCGGGGGTGACCACTGCCTGGGTGAGATGCTTGCGAGGGTGGGGAGCCATGCTAAGGATCGACAGCGTGCACAGAGTGGGTCTGGTCAAGGCATCTAAAATGGCTGCCGTGCACGACAAAAGTGTGGCATTTGAAAAAAGACAAGATGGCGCAGACAATGTTTTTCAACACTTCCTGATTTCCTTCGAATCGAACGTTAACAGACGTTGGGGCATATTACCAAAGTTAAGCGATATTTATCCCTAACGATGCATTGCAAAGATTTTTTTACCGTCAGAAATTATCGCAGATAAACCTTGCTATTATCAAGGTTTATCGCAAATACGATAAAAAACGACCGCAATGCATTAATATCGCTGAAAACTCAGCGATATTCATGCATTACCGAGCTAATGCTCTTAGCCATGTTATCCACCTCCCATTGGATAACATGGCTAAGAACTGCTCAGGGCAGCTGTTACTTTTTGGAGATATTCGCGCTTATCTCGAATATTTCCAAAAGTTGATAATAGGAGATAGCGATGTTAGCGACTGTTTCCAGTCGCTAACATCTTGGCATGCCCACTTTGCATGTCATTAGTGATAAATATCACTCACATGCAAAGTGGGGCCCAAGATGGTCGCTATCTCCTACTAGCCGTCGCTAACTGGTGTTAGCAACAGCTAGGTAATACAGATATAATTTTATCTCCGCGAAGCGGAGCGCTGTTACAGATATATATCTTGTTTTTGAACGTTAATTTCTCAAAATGCACTGAAGCACATATATTGAGACCTAGCAAAGGCACATCGGGCTACCAGTCCCTAATATTTTACCAAGTTTCGTGCAAATCCATTCAGCCGTTCGATTATTATTATTATTTTTTTTTTTTGCCCCGCAGGGCCCTTTTAAAACCTCCACATCAAACCTAGGGGGTCAGCGAGGATCTACTATGCCCCCTTATGGTCATTTGCCCCTTCGCTTTGGCCTCCTCTTGTCTCTCGATCCTACCGAGAGACAAGATGGCGGCCGCTACGTACTGTTTGGAATGTTTACAGACACCGAAGAGCCAATCAGCTTCGCTTCGCAAAGCTCCGTAACGCGAAAAGTACGCGAAGCGGTGCGCTGTTACAGATATATATCTTTTTTTGAACGTTAATTTCTCAAAATCCACTGAAGCACATATATTGAGACCTAGCAAAGGCACATCGGGCTACCAGTCCCTACAATTTTGCCAAGTTTCGTGCAAATCCATTCAGCCGTTCGATTATTATTATTATTATTTTTTTTGCCCCGCGGGGCCCTTTTAAAACCTCCACATCAAACCTAGGGGGTCAGCGAGGATCTACTATTCCCCCTTATGGTCATTTGCCCCTTCGCTTTGGCCTCCTCTTGTCTCTCGATCCTACCGAGAGACAAGATGGCGGCCGCTACGGACTGTTTGGAATGTTGACAGACGCCGGAGAACCAATCAGCTTTGCTTCACAAAGCTCCGTTGCGCGAAAAGTACGCGTCCTGGAGCGCTGCCCGGTCCGCTGTTACAGATATATATCTTTTTTTAAACGTTAATTTCTCAAAATCCACTGTAGCACATATATTGAGACCTACAAAAGGCACATCGGGCTACCAGTCCCTACAATTTTGCCAAGTTTCGTGCAAATCCATTCAGCCGTTCGGGCTAAAAGTGAGGCCAACCGCCCTATGGAAAACTCAATGTTAAAAACACGTTTTGGGACCCCCCTTTTTTCTCGACCCCCCCTGGACGAACCCCCCCCCAATTTTCAGGGGCTGCTCAGAAACAAAATGTGCCATTTTCCTGAAAATTTCAGCCAATTACGTCCACAAACGCCAAAGTTATTAGACATAGAATTTTCAAAAAACCCATAGAGAAAAAATCCTAACTATATATACCTACTGGCGACCACCAGTAGGTAATATATATATATATATATATATATAAATAAAAAAAAAAAATATATATATATATATATTTTTTTTTTTATATATATATTTTTATATATATATTTTTTTCCTACTGGTTGTCGCCAATAGGTAGTTAGAGGTAGGCCCTAGTATCCATAGGAAAAGTGTATTGTGACTTCGCTATATCTTTGACGTCATTTGATGAATCTTCACAAACATTTCGAAAAAAAGTGTGCCAGTGACTCTAGTTGGGCATGGAAGGTTTTAGGATGATCTGTCAAGCGGAGGTGAGAAAAAAGGGGGTAAAAAAGTGCTGGATGGAATTACACCAAATTTGACAGAAAGGTAGATCTTGGTTCAGAAACCATGCTTTTTGTTATTTTGAGTTCTTTTTGAGATATTAATGGAAAGCCAGATTTGTATAGCTAGGTTCGCCAAGCCTTTGCAAATAATCATAATATTGTTCAGAGATTTGATTGGCTGTCAACACTTCAATCAGGAAGTATTGGCAGCGAGTTTTAAAGAAAAGGGGGCAGGGTAGGACTACGTTGACCCCCTTAGCTCTGGTCCTATGGCACCCCAGGGACTCTGTCAGGACAAAAATGCATTTTTAGAAAATAAAATCCAGCGGAATTGCAAATATTCACGAATTTGAGGCAACATTTTTCTACACGCTTCCTTTCATTTTAGCTCCCAAGTGGGCCAGATCCCGGGAGCAGATTAATATATATTATATTAAGAAGGGGTGAATGGTACCACCTCAAGAACTCTTTAAAGCCCGGGGGCAACCACCTCCCAAGGGCTTTATAACATGGGAGGGGGGCCATGTGGACCCCTGCCATTCAGTGCTTGATCCATGGGGACCACAACCTCCCCAGGAGTTCAGTAAAATAGTGGTGAGGGCAACGTAGACCCACCTCCTGATATTTTAATATGCCCAGCTCCCCACTGCTTAACTAATAAAGATGCAGGGGGGCCGCATGGACCTCTCTGGGCTCCGTGGACCACCACCTCCCCAGGGCTAAATGTACATATAAAACTTGAGCGGCAGTGTGGGCCATCTCCTAGGTCACCTCCCGGGCCGGCCTATGCATTCTTCTGGAGCCATTAATGGACATTGAGTACTACGACCCCATAGGGCAGGCTCTTGCTATCTCCCGAGGTGCCCACCTTCAGGAGATATCTGTTCACTATTGCTTGGCGGGAGCTGTGACAGCTATTGCCAAGCTAGCGCAAACACTATCCCCACTTCCTGGAGAGCAGGACCTGTCAAATTGCTCCTGCATGCTGGGTGTTGTGTTCTAATTGTTTTTCTTGATCACTATCATGAAACAGAGGAAAGATTGCTCCTGCATGCATATTTAGCAGCTCCCTGCATGCAGGAGCAGTGCTGGCTCCTGCAGGAGGCAGTGACCTGGCAGGGACCGCAGGGCCATTGAGGCTCCCCCCACGATCCCGAGCGTAGTATACTGGGTATCCTGGGTCGAGCCAGTGCACCCAGATGGACATGTCGGGCCAAGGAGGATGGAGTCCCCAGGCCACCATCAGCCCAGGGAAGGGGACATGCAGTCCCGTCCCTCATTGAATTTTTCTCAGGCACTAGGGGATGGGGTCACCGGAGCCTCCTTCCCCCATTGCAGAGAATGGAAAACAGAGGGCAAAAAAATTAGCAAAAAGACAAAACAGAGGGCAGAAAAACAAGCAGAAAGGCAAAGCAGAGCAGAAGAGGGCCAAACAGAGGTCAGAAAAAAACATTGTAAAAGGCAAAATGGAGGGCAAAAAAATGAGCAGCAAGGGTCAAACAGAGGTCAGAAAAATGTGCAGAAAAGGCAAAACCGAGGACAAGAAAATGAGCAGAAAAGGCAAAACAGAGAGCAGAAAACAAACAAAAAAGGCAAAACTGAGGGACAAAAAGAGAGCAGAAAAGGCAAAACAGGGGACAGAAAAACTAGCAGAAAATGCAAAACAGAGTAGAAGTGGATAGAAAATTAGCAGTGAAAGCAAAATGAAGGGCAGAAAAATGAGAAAAAAGGCAAAACAAAGGGCAGATAAAAGAGCAGAAAAGGCAAAATGGAGCAAGAAATGAGCATAGGAGGCACAAGCAGAGAGCAGCAAACAGACAGGCAGCAGAGGATATTGGTATGTGGACAAGTTTTACAAGAGAACTGTTGCAGGGAGAGCCAACACGAGGATCTGCTAAAGTTTTACAGAAATTAATCCTCAATGAGAAACACTTATATATCTATAAACATGGCAGGTGCCCCAAATGAAGCTCCACTTCTGTAAAGTACAAATGAGCCTGACCTTCTGGGCTTGAGAAAGGCAAAGCAAGTGTGTTTAATCGGCAATTATGCATTGCAAGATGATCTGAAAGGAGACAGGGTGGTGAATGCATTGTTAATCATTTGAAGCGCAGTGTTTAGTTAGTGGGTTCTTCCTTGTCCGTACCTGGTGAGAGCCCATTTTTCTCCCTTTGAAATTACTCTTAGTAAACAAATGTGCAAAATCACTGGAAGCTCCACCTGTTTGGCCCCGTCCCGTCCGCCTTAGTAGTATGCAGTGGTCTTCTCACCTTTTGCCAGGATTTTGCCAGGATGATGGGCAGCTTACTAAAGGTCTTCTAACCTTTTGCCTTTTCCATCGATTTTGGTGATGGGTCCTTGATGCTGATGAATATGAGGACATCTTCACCAAACAAAGAAGCACTTACTTCATATAGCTAAGAGGAAGGACCCTTGTTTGGTACAGATTTACCTCTTTTTACTCTTGTCAACTTCTCTACAGGAAGATTCATGCTATCACAATTTTGTGAATAAAGATGTGTGAGGAACAATCACATTGCCAAAATGCACACAAATTCACTGGTGACATGTACTCATGCACCCATACACATGTAGAATATGCAACGGGCATTTACCAAAGAAGGTAGTATTCACTAATTAACCAGTAAAAAGTACAGTGCTTGGGTAGATATTTTGTGCAAAACTGTGTACTCTTTTTGGATAAAGGGGCAGGTGCAGTTACGTTGTGGCCTAGTCACTGACACAGCTACTGACACACCAACACAGATGCTTAAATACCCACTCAGGCAGTCACACCCACACTCAACGTCTCTTACACCTACTCACAAACCCACTCAGGCACTCATGCACCCACTCAAAGAACCACACAGATACTCAGAGGACCATTTAGATACTCAGGCACCCACTCACAGACCCGCTCAGACACATATACCCACTTACAGACCCACTCAGGCACTCATGCACCCACTTACAGAACCACTTATACTCACTCATGCTCACTGACAGACTTACTCTGAGACTCATGCACCGACCCACTCAGAGACTCACACACCCACTCAGAGACCTACTCAGTGACCCATGCACCCACTCACATACCCACTCAGGCACTCATGCAGTCACTCACAGACTGACTCACACACTCATGGAAGCACTCAAAAACCCACTCAGAGACTCTCACACCTACTCACAAACCCACTCAGACACTCCCTCAGAAACTCATGCACCTACTCGCACACTCACACACCTACTTACACACCCACTCAGACACTCACATACCCACTCACATGCCTAGTGAGACACACATGCACCCACTCCCAGATCCACTCAGAAACTCACAAACCCACTCAACATCCATTAAGACATTTACACATTCACCCAGACATCCCCTGAGACACTCAAGTCAAGTCAAGTCAAAAGATTTATTGCATAATTAATTAAAATCATTACAATTTCCACATGATAATTTTATGGTACAAAAAGACAAAATGCTTGCTAAAAAATTAGACTACTCCTTTGTTAAAATGATGTAACACAGTTTAAAAAATGTTTTCATCCGGGGACACTCCCGCAGACTTTAGGATCAGAATGTTATTACGTAAATTGTGCAGGGTTTGCCAGTCATTTGGATCGAGGCAGCGTTGGTGACCCGCTTCATTAGCCCTGTCCTTGTTCCACAAGACTCAGGCATTTTTTCACTTCTGCCAAGAATTTTATTCCCTGGCAAGCCAAAATAATTGAACTCCCTCCCAGCCAACAAGTTACCGTTTGCTTACAGGTGCGGATTTTTAACAGATCTGTTTTAAGTATCGACGACGTTGTGCCAGAAGAGCCGGACAAACACACAAAAAGTGAGCTAGTGATTCTGTTTTGTATCCACATAGTCTACAACGCTCCATCTGGTAGTTACCTTTCCAAGATGGTGCTAGATCCTTCGAAATGTGCATGCCTATCCTATAGCCTGTGATGGCTCTTTTTAAGTGCACATTGAAATGAGAAGATAAGTATGCGTACGGTAGTCCAGCTTTAAAGGAGTTGATTATGGTCCAACCATGTCGCCGTTTGAGAAGTGACGCTTTGTCATCTTGAAAAGATTTCATCCTTGCTGCCTTGTTGGCTAATCTACTTATGGTTGCTTTGTCCGTCACGGACTCCCATGTGCCTTCCAACCCCAGCTCTTTTACACAGATTTTCAGATGTTTTCCCCAAGGGCACAGGGTTCCCTTTGCTCCTTGATTTTTTATAGCTTCCCAGTTTAACCAATCCATTGAATCTGGATCTACTGATCTTAACTTGTGACACAGTTTTATGAAGCCGCTCATGCTCCTAAATTCTTGGTTTTGCAGACCAAATTCCAGCCTAACTTGCGAGGCTGAAGCACACTTTGCAAGGTTAAAAACTGCTTTATAGATTTTGGTTTGGAGCTCATTCAGTAGGTCTATTTCCTTGCCGCACCAGGTGACGAGACCATAAGACAAGGATGGTAAGATTTGTGCCGACATAACCTTCAGGAGGTGATTGTGGTTCGGACAGTCCATTTTTGTTTTTAGGAACCGATAAGCAAAAATTAGGCTTTGGGCTTTTGCGCGTATTGCAGTTATATGCTCCGTTTGTTTTGCTTCCTGGGAAATTGTAACTCCAAGGTATTTATACGAACCTTGTTCGTTCACCTTCGTCCCGTTGTACGTCCATATGCATCTAAGTTTTTTTGGGTCTACTAGACGGACCACTTTGGTTTTTTCTTTATTTAGATCCAGACCTTCTTGTTTTAAGTACGCTGATAGTATGTTTAAGGCTCTTTGTAGACCAACTGGGGTTTTGCTCAGCAGGACTATGTCATCTGCGTATTGCAGGCAGGGAATTCGCAAGTTTGCCAATGAAGGTGGGTGCACTTCATCTGTGTCCAGCACTGTTGCGAAGTCGGAAAGAAAAAGGTTAAAAAGGGTGGGGGCTAAAACGCAGCCTTGTTTTAGGCCCTGGTGTGTTGGTATGTTCCTCGTTGTATAAGCTCCATTTCCCAATTTGACCTTTGCCCATGTGTCTTGATGTAAAACTTTTATTGCCTGTGTTAGTTTTGTTGGCGTCCCACAATGCTGCAATTTACCCCATAGACGGTCTCGGTTAACTCTGTCGAAGGCAGATTTAATATCTGCAAAACAGGCATACAATCGTGCGCCCTTTGCTGCTGTTCTGTCCATTAATAGAGACAGGCAAGTTAAGTTGGTAATTGTCCCCATATTCTGCCTAAAGCCTGTCTGAAACCAGGGGATTCTGTGAGATTCTTCGATCCAGTCTTGCAGCTTTAGGAGAATACAAGAGGCGTAAAGCTTTGCTTCGACGTCTATCAGCGATATAAGTCTGTAATTTGTTGGGTCGCCATGTTTGAATATTGGATGAATCACGTTGCCCTTCCAAGATGCAGGTACCTGTGTGTCTTGATAGATTTGATTAAAAAGTGGCATTAGGATTTCTGCCCAGAATTCCGGGTCGTGTTTAAAGACGGCGTTGAGCAGCCCGTTCGGGCCTGGTGCTCCTTCAGCCTTTAGCCTTGTGATGATTTTACTGAGTTCCCCTCTGGTGATTAGTTCTGGGACTGTCGTCTCCTCTTTTGAGCTGTCCTTTAACCCCGGTCCTACTGTACCTATGTTGTAAGTACCCAACTGGCCATTCTCTACTGGATTTGTTACCCGTGTATTGTTCGGGAGGCCTGCTGTTGTTATGCTGTAGAGGGATTGCACGTGTTGGATCCTACTCCCGCTTCCTGGTAGAGTTTTGGTCCTTTATTTAGGTCGTTAATGATACCCCAAAATTCACGACTGTTGGGGTGTTTTCCTGCACTTAGTAGTTTATGCCATAGCTTCTCCTTATAGGCAGATTTAGCGATGTTTAGTGACTTCCTATAAGCGTTTCTGGCTTCTACCAAGTCCCCCTTATTTGTTTGTAACCCCAGTTTTTGTTGCCGAGCTAAAAGTCGGACCTCCCTCGCTACCCTCCTTTTTTTTGTTCTTAATTCGTTGGAAAACCAGGGCTCCTTTTTAAGGGTAGACTTATTCGGTACACCTGAAGTTGCTGGAAATTTGTGGAGAAGGTCCAGGACCAATTCCTCCCAATTTTTTACCAGGTCCTCCTTTTGTTGCAGCCCTAACTCGAGTTTTCGAGCTGTTGCGGCGAGCTGGATTTTTTCCAGCGTTTCTCCTCGCCATTTTAGTTTCTTTAAATTGAATTTAGAGGCTTGGTGTAGTAAACTTGATATTTTCGGTGCCACGTTGGGCGCAGAGTTTAGGGAAGGTATTTGGGGAAAGTGGTCACTTTCTGGCCGTTGGACAATTTTAAAGGTCTCAATGCCTGGAATTAAGTCGTCACTTACTATTGTGTAATCTATAATTGAGTGGACCCTTCCACTCAGGTACGTAATAACTGCCGGCCTATCCCCCGACGTGTTACCGTTCAAGATCGTCAGACCCAGGTCTCTTAGATCGAGGGCTAACCTGGGGCCTCATTTGGGCTGTCGCATGATTCCTTTTGCCCTATGTTTGCAAATTAGGTCGCAGTTGAAGTCCCCTGCGATTAATAGTGGACATCCTAGATAGGTTTTTTGCATCATTTTAATCAGCGACGTCAGGCTAATTTGTTTTTCTTGTTGTAACTTCCGGTCCGGGTGGATATAAACATTGAGAGTTATGATTTGCCACTGTTTGGGCCCAACTGACATGGATTCAGTGATTCTGGTCACTTGTACCCAATTGAGGCCTACATCCAGTGCTTCTGATGACCAGTTAAATTTTTGAGTTATATGAGTTGATAGACCTCCCCGGGTGTGCCCAAAAGTTTTAATGTCTTTCTGCCGGGATGTGGTGGGTCTTAAAGCCTGGTATTACGCTTGGTGCTAGTTTCCATGACTCCTTAATCAGGATTATGTCTTGGTTGTAAAAAAAGGATTGTGTATCATAGTCCAGCTCCATTTCTTGGAATCCGTGTATGTTCCATGCGCATACTGAGATCTTTGTTGAGGTTGTTTTGGCACTCTGCGTTTCCTCCATCCTAGATGGAGACGATGAGAAATGTTTCTCCGTGTTAGGGTCCTTTTTACACAGGAACGTGGGGACCCAGGACCAGTCTATTATATCCCGGCCGTGTTGCCTGGTTGGTTGCTTGCTGGCTGTCATGATTTCCCCGTCCGCTAAGCTTGCAGCGGCTGGTGAGGTAGCACGTGCTCCTAATAGACAGGAGAACGGAGGACATTTTTTTTCCGTTGCCCTTTGATTCGTTGTGGATGTTTATTTGTAACGGAAATGGATATCTTGGGCGTGTGTTTCGTACAAGCGAGATGCCCCATGTTTCGAAGTGATCCTTTGTGGCGAATATCTTGTCAGCGATGGCTTTTGAGGCCCACGTTGTGATGGTGACTTCAGACTCTGTATGATGGGGGATTCTTTTAAATTCGACTGTCAGAAGGTCCTGTGATGTTATCTCGTTTAGCTCCTCTATTTCCTGGAACAGTTTTAGCAGGTTGCCTCGGTTTAAGAAATCCTGAGGCCCCTCTGATGGGTATTCCGGGATGAATGTTAGGATGTGGTGTATAGTTTCCGGATGATCGTTGGAATCTTTAGACTGTTGAGGCTTCGTAAATTCATTAAGTTTGGGAATTATAGAGGGGAGGTCTCTTTCCCGGTCCGTGTTTGCTGACGTCGTCTGATTAATTGGACTTTGGTTTAGACCTGGGTTATGATGCTCCTTTGAAAAAGAGTTTTGCCGAGCTTGTAATTAAAGGGCACAGGTCCGCTCATTTTCCGAAACGGTAACGCACATGCGGGTGGATACAGTTTTTAACTGTGGTCCTAGATTTTCTCCTGACTTTTTATTTTGGGGGGATACCGGTATCAGGCGGCTGCACTGTATTCCGCTGGAGTTCGGGCTGTTATTGTCGGCCAGATTTGACGGACATTGTCCCTCTATGTGGGCTCCCGTGTTTTCTCTAATCCTTATTTGCTCTGGTCCTCCCTTTTCGGCAATCCGGGTAAAATTAAGAATTCCTTCCCTGTGAATCTGGACGCTCTTTGGTACTGGTGTTTTTTCCTTTGGGCCGCTGGCAACTTTCGCTGGTACCATGTTCGTTGTGCAGGATTGTTTGACCGATGTTATTGTCAGACACTGAGACACTCATGCACTCACTCACACACCTACTCTCAAAGGTTACAGGTTACGATTAGGAAATAAAATAAAAACAACATAGAAATTCACACAAAAAAACAAAGGTTACATGAATGTTATAGTTAGCTACTGACATAAAAAAAACTATTGAAATTCACTGGAAAACTCTAAGGTTACAGGGACATTATAGTTAGGCTCAGAATTCCCTCATACAAAACCAGTGAAATTCAGCAGTTATAGTTACCTGAGCTAACTATAACTTATGGCCCCACGATGTACTGCTTATGACCTCACATATCACATCACTCTTGACATGGTTAGCGACATCACTGATGACATCACTGATAACATCTTAATATAATATGTTGTAATCTTGGTTTTTGGGTCTCTGCTTCAAGGTGAGTCCCATTATGGCTGCAAACAGTTCCTGGTTGAAGTGTTGGCAGCCAATCCTATTTCAGTAGAATCTGAGAGTCCACTGCAAGGATTTGTGTCCCTAGATAGATATATTTTTTAAACCTTAATATCTCTCTAACTACTGCAGTGATGTATGCCAAATCACAGAATGTACGCTTCTTGGCCCATCATCTAGCTTTCTGCCAAATTTGGTGTAATTCTGTTCAGCGGTTTAGGCTGTAGTCAAGAATTGAAAAATCCCAATATACATTACATGGGGAAAACACATTTTGGGACCCCCTTTTTTCTCAACCCCCGCTTGACTAATCACACTGAAACTTCCAACATGGCAGCTGTACCACAAAGGGGAAGATTGTTGACACTCTCGTGAAAATCCATCTAGCGGTGTGAAAGTTATTGACAAAACCAAAAAAACGCTTTTCCTATGGAAACTTTGGTCTTAACTATTCCTACCTACTGGCTATCACTATTTATTGCTTGCTAAAAAAATTGAAAGATTGTGGGCTAAAGTGGATTCAAATGCTAGCATCAATATGAGTACCTGAAGAAACTGAGCAGGTGCTAGTTTATTGTGTATTATAGAACTTATAAAACACTGGTAAATTAAGATGACTTCATCAACCATAATTCACTGGCAGAGATGCTAAAAGGCTTATTATACACTAAATAATGATGTAAAAAACAATTCTCACTACAGCCCACAAACTCTCATTGCCTTGCACCCTGATCACTTCCCTCATGGCCAACACCCATTCCTTCCTGAAGAGCATGAAGCAAGTAAAACCATTTTAAGAGGAGACTGTGTGCTCACAGGAGCCAATTCATTGTTAATTGATGGCATGGAAAAAAATAGCGAACATATTCGCACACAGGAACACACACACATTCACATCAATGTGTATCACATGGTGAACATTGCATGGCCAGTTTATACAGCCTTGACAAACAACCAGTTGCACAGTTCCTGCTAAAATCTTTCTGCTTCATCCACTATTCTTGTAAACAAAAATTATGCTGAAAAAGAGCATCGCAAAAAACACAGTTGATGGACAGAATGTAGAACAATGTCATACATTCACCCCAGTACAAGGATCTGGGCCTAAATCCATCGTTTTTTTGCACTCCACACCACCCTGGGTTCGACACTGGCTATATGCAAATCAGCTCTGACCCTGTGCCTCATGGGAACAGTCCAGTCCGAACTACCAAGCCATGTCTTTCCCGGACCGGAATCAAGCATCCAAGGACCGGTTTCTGGCTATCAGCCTTCATCAGCCTGGATAGCTTGACTCCAGTGGTGTGGAGAGCCTGGGACTCACGTCTAAGCATACCCAGCCCACTTGGGGTGAAAATTGCAAAAAACACAGTTGATGGACAGAATGTAGAACAATGTCATACATTCACCCCAGTACAAGGATCTGGGCCTAAATCCATCGTTTTTTTGCACTCCACACCACCCTGGGTTCGACACTGGCTATATGCAAATCAGCTCTGACCCTGTGCCTCATGGGAACAGTCCAGTCCGAACTACCAAGCCATGTCTTTCCCGGACCGGAATCAAGCATCCAAGGACCGGTTTCTGGCTATCAGCCTTCATCAGCCTGGATAGCTTGACTCCAGTGGTGTGGAGAGCCAGTGGTGTGGAGAGCCTGGGACTCACGTTTTGTTTCGCTTTGTTCGCCCTAAGTGTGGCAGGGCTCACTTGGCCACTGGATTCAAGATAGCCTGGCTGATGAGGATTATGAATCCGAAACCGGTCCCAGGATGCTTGTTTCCGGTCCATAGAAGACATGGCTTGGCAGTTCGGACTGTACTGTTCCCATGAGGCACAGGGTCAGACTGATTTGCATATAGCCATGTCCGAAATGGGGTGGCTGAGTGGGCTAAAGAATGGTGGTGGATTAAACCCAGATCAGTTGACTGGGGGTGAGTGTTTGATTTGCTCAAACGCTCCATCCATCATCCCCTTTTGTTTAGCTTTGTTCAACCTAAGTGTGGCAGGGTATGCTCAGACGTGAGTCCCTTGCTCACTTGGGCACTGGATTCAAGATAGCCTGGCTGATGAGGATTATGAATCCGAAACCGGTCCCAGGATGCTTGTTTCCGGTCCATGGAAGACATGGCTTGGCAGTTCGGGCTGTACTGTTCCCATGAGGCACAGGGTCAGACTGGTTTGCATATAGCCATGTCCGAAATGGGGTGGCTGAGTGGGCTAAAGAATGGTGGTGGATTAAACCCAGATCAGTTGACAGGGGGTGAGTGTTTGATTTGCTCAAACGCTCCGTCCATCATCCCCTTTTGTTTCGCTTTGTTCGCCCTAAGTGTGGCAGGGTATGCTCAGACGTGAGTCCCTTGCTCACTTGGCCACTGGATTCAAGATAGCCTGGCTGATGAGGATTATGAATCCGAAACCGGTCCCAGGATGCTGGTTTCCGGTCCATGGAAGACATGGCTTGGCAGTTCGGGCTGTACTGTTCCCATGAGGCACAGGGTCAGACTGATTTGCATATAGCCATGTCCGAAATGGGGTGGCTGAGTGGGCTAAAGAATGGTGGTGGATTAAACCCAGATCAGTTGACTGGGGGTGAGTGTTTGATTTGCTCAAACGCTCCGTCCATCATCCCCTTTTGTTTCGCTTTGTTCGCCCTAAGTGTGGCAGGGTATGCTCAGACGTGAGTCCCTTGCTCACTTGGCCACTGGATTCAAGATAGCCTGGCTGATGAGGATTATGAATCAGAAACCGGTCCCAGGATGCTTGTTTCCGGTCCATGGAAGACATGGCTTGGCAGTTCGGGCTGTACTGTTCCCATGAGGCACAGGGTCAGACTGATTTGCATATAGCCATGTCCGAAATGGGGTGGCTGAGTGGGCTAAAGAATGGTGGTGGATTAAACCCAGATCAGTTGACTGGGGGTGAGTGTTTGATTTGCTCAAACGCTCCGTCCATCATCCCCTTTTGTTTCCCTTTGTTCGCCCTAAGTGTGGCAGGGTATGCTCAGACGTGAGTCCCTTGCTCATTTGGCCACTGGATTCAAGATAGCCTGGCTGATGAGGATTATGAATCCGAAACCGGTCCCAGGATGCTTGTTTCCGGTCCATGGAAGACATGGCTTGGCAGTTCGGGCTGTACTGTTCCCATGAGGCACAGGGTCAGACTGATTTGCATATAGCCATGTCCGAAATGGGGTGGCTGAGTGGGCTAAAGAATGGTGGTGGATTAAACCCAGATCAGTTGACTGGGGGTGAGTGTTTGATTTGCTCAAACGCTCCGTCCATCATCCCCTTTTGTTTCGCTTTGTTCGCCCTAAGTGTGGCAGGGTATGCTCAGACGTGAGTCCCTTGCTCACTTGGCCACTGGATTCAAGATAGCCTGGCTGATGAGGATTATGAATCCGAAACCGGTCCCAGGATGCTTGTTTCCGGTCCATGGAAAACATGGCTTGGCAGTTCGGGCTGTACTATTCCCATGAGGCACAGGGTCAGACTGATTTGCATATAGCCATGTCCGGAATGGGGTGGCTGAGTGGGCTAAAGAATGGTGGTGGATTAAACCCAGATCAGTTGACTGGGGGTGAGTGTTTGATTTGCTCAAACGCTCCGTCCATCATCTCCTTTTGTTTCGCTTTGTTCGCCCTAAGTGTGGCAGGGTATGCTCAGACGTGAGTCCCTTGCTCACTTGGCCACTGGATTCAAGATAGCCTGGCTGATGAGGATTATGAATCCGAAACCGGTCCCAGGATGCTTGTTTCCGGTCCATGGAAGCCATGGCTTGGCAGTTCGGGCTGTACTGTTCCCATGAGGCACAGGGTCAGACTGATTTGCATATAGCCATGTCCGAAATGGGGTGGCTGAGTGGGCTAAAGAATGGTGGTGGATTTAACCCAGATCAGTTGACTGGGGGTGAGTGTTTGATTTGCTCAAACGCTCCGTCCATCATCCCCTTTTGTTTAGCTTTGTTCGCCCTAAGTGTGGCAGGGTATGCTCAGATGTGAGTCCCTTGCTCACTTGGCCACTGGATTCAAGATAGCCTGGCTGATGAGGATTATGAATCCGAAACCGGTCCCAGGATGCTTGTTTCCGGTCCATGGAAGACATGGCTTGGCAGTTCGGGCTGTACTGTTCCCATGAGGCACAGGGTCAGACTGATTTGCATATAGCCATGTCCGAAATGGGGTGGCTGAGTGGGCTAAAGAATGGTGGTGGATTAAACCCAGATCAGTTGACTGGGGGTGAGTGTTTGATTTGCTCAAACGCTCCGTCCATCATCCCCTTTTGTTTCGAAAAAGAGCATCAGCAAAAAATGATACAAATACACAAAGCCCAATAACAAGAATGTTACACAAGACTATGCTTGTCTAAAAGAAATGGTTTCACCTACGAGTTTTGTAATTCATCATAAATGTTGAATTACAATGTTTGTTGTATCTTGGATGACAATCATATTGTCCCATCAATTAATCATTTTAGGGAATTTATGAAATTGGACTCTTTTCAGGGTGACTCCTTAAAGCCACTACATTAACCTCATGCCAACATACTTAGCCCTTTGGTTACAAAATATGTCATGCCCCACTATCGCATCATAACTTATAGCAAGGCTTTTGGCAGTGATCATTCAGCTCTAGGGTAATAGAGACCTTTAACCATGCCATATGCCCAGATTAAGAGTTCACAAAAGGCATTTATGGCACAGTCCAGATGGTGTAGTCACAGGATGGTGCATTTAGCCATGCACTATTCACAACCCTTCCCTCATTGTCTATTCTGCAGAGCCTTCAGTCATGCCCTGCAGGCTCTGCATGGGAGATGCGGTCATTCATGTTTATGGAACTCAGAGCTTGATGTTGTTTTTGTAGCTTAGAGCCCACTGGAAATTCACTTCCTCCATCACCAGTGTTATGTCATTATGAGAAATAATCTGTACCAAACACTTGGACAAAGACTCTGGGTGCTAGATTTGCATGTGATAGCTCTTGGCAAATGCAAGAAGCTCTTTGTAAAGGATGTTACTGTCAGTTATACCAGGTACCCAGACAACAGATTATGCTGATCAATGTTTTTAGCCAAGACCCATGCTTTCTGGAGCTTGGTGTGGGATAAAATATTTGTTTGCACTTGTGGCAATGGAAATGGCACCTAGTAAAACTTTTGATGATGGTAACCTTGATATAGTTGATGTTACCAGTGATCTCTGAAGAAATTATATAATTAAATATATTATCAATGAGCAGTACAATAATAGGGCAATGATTTGCATAGCTCACCATAAAAGCCATATTAAGCGGTATTATGTTTTGGATCATATGATGGTTTTTATTTTGATGTGTTTTACATTTTCTTTATAGTAGATTTTATTTTATGGTTTAAATAAAGTACCATAACCCTTTCCCATTATACGCATCATCCCTTTGTTCATGTTTTCAGAACCTGTTGTGGTCTCACACATGAAGCATAAGATGTCATTGATTACATTGGAAATTACATCTACAATAAAATCAATGTAGATGCTGTGGGACTGTGGCCCTTAGTGTAGGATCTCGAATCTGGTTGGAAAGTATAGTGCAATGTTAAAAAAAGACTGCAGGAAACTGTGGGAGAGGTAGAGTTGAGCATTTGGCTTTGAATGTTTGACGTGCACCTTGAATTCACAGGACACAGGACACTTCACTCTTGAGTGCATAAATTAGTTGATGTATCTTCGAGTTTTTCACACCGAATTTTGCGAGCACTCTGATCTTGTTAGATGACATATGATAACTGTTAACCCATTCTCATTACAGATAAGAAAACGTGTGGACCTCATGAGTTCCAGTGTGCAAACAAAAACTGTATTCCAGATCATTGGAGATGTGACAGTCAAAATGACTGTGGAGATAATTCAGATGAAAAAAACTGCAGTAAGTTTCTCTTTCCACGTGGCCACATGGTCTTGATTTTGTAAAGAATATGCTGAACTTCTAATTCAATTTTACACAGCAGCCCATATGGTTAAAATAAATATACTGGCCAAACTACTTCTTTATATGTATCTACTCGCTACAATATGCGGCATCCTTCATGCAAGCACAATCTTTAACTTTGCCTTCTGGGCATGCAGTTTAAAAAAAATAAAAATTCCCATGCTCTTCCTATGATTTGTCATTAGTATTTCAAGTTGAGCTTTGAATTATGATCAATATTCTTATATTAATATGAAAGCACTTGCTAAAGCATCTTCTACTTTTCTAACAGTAATACTCACTGTGTGGAATAAGGCAACACAAATAAACTTGTTGCATTGTGCATGGTTTTGAAATTGAAGAAAGACACAAGGTTATTCTCAAGGACTTTGATACCAAGAACACTATTGAAATATC
This sequence comes from Lissotriton helveticus, assembly GCF_964261635.1. Taxonomy (NCBI): domain Eukaryota; kingdom Metazoa; phylum Chordata; class Amphibia; order Caudata; family Salamandridae; genus Lissotriton; species Lissotriton helveticus. The sequence continues at coordinate 1,689,505,737 of NC_136061.1, read as the reverse complement.
TACTATTCACTTTGCAGATCACTGGTTCACCAGACCAGTCCCTACTCACCCATGTTATACAAATCAGGTTGTCATTCTACTGGACGCTCTTTCATTCATTTTTTACATTGAAAATCAACATCTTAATAAATAGCTGTATTGAATGAGGTACGAAACAAGATTTGTCTCAGTTTAAGTTTTACCTCCTAACTTAGGGGCTGATTATGGTGTTGGGTGGAATGTCCTCTGCCTGACATCGTCTCGGTCATGGGACTGACCGACACCTGGTCGGCAGTCCTGACTGACTAATTAGGATTCGACTGAACCCCAATACTTTACAATGGAGCATTATGTGTCCTGGCCATAAACCGTCCGGAATGCATGCTCCCATTGCAAAATAGGAGGTGCAGTTCATCCCTGCAGCCTGTGGCAGGCCCCTCGAGTCCTGACAGCCTTTCTGTGTCAGAAAGGCCAGCACGGAAAGTGAGCCAAAACCGGACATCGTAATCCCAAGAGTGGAAAGAGCCACCCTTGGGATTACTGGTTACATTCCAACTGGCGGACGAACTCTCCAAACCCATCGGCGGAAGTGGGTGAAATGAAATCTTGTGCCCAAGGAAGGTACTTCGCTGTGTGAAAATGTATACAGTCACTTTTGGGAGCTCAGATTACCCAAGCGGGGCAAAGCTGCAAGCGAAGCTGAACAGGGCTTTATGAGGCCAGACTCCTCGCTGAAATGTCCTGTTGAAGCTGATTTGCTGATGTAGAAAAAGCCCTGAGAATGATAAACCTGATTCTTTGGCCCAGTGACAATGCACCTTTGTCGGATTGACCAAAGTGCCAGGCTTGTTAAGGACCGTTGGAGCCAAAGTCAAGTCAAAGTCAAATATATCTTTATTTGCCACATTTCTATAGCAGAAAACATTAAATACACACAGTATAAACATGCAAAATAAATAGCAATCCATCAAAATACAATAATACAACTATACATAATATACAAGAAAGCTCACAATTTTGCACATTTCCTTATTTTTAGAGTTTGCCATATTAAATAGGCATCCAAGCACCAAGTCAGAGGGCTACTTTGACAGAATTTAAAATCTTTAAAAAATTGGCAATAAAAATGTTATTCTAGCCATTTGATAAAAGGAGCAAAAAAAACCAATAGGTAAGGTCGACTGGACAGACCTCCCATCTTAGGGACAGGGACTCAATACAAAAGATTGCCACAAGCAGCAGGAAACCCTAGCAGAAGAGGTAAAAGATAAAAACAAAACAAACCTAGCCAGGACGACACACTGCTGTCTATTTAGGGTAAAATATACTGTTGAAGGCCTGCATAAGTGTGAACCAAGTTGTAAGAGTGCACCGTGGAGTTTTGATTGTTAGAAAACGATCTCATCAAAGAGGCCTTATCCTAGAATCCTTGTTTTAAAATACCTTTAATAACAAGGTGGCAAGACTCTGGGATGGCAAATAAACACAATTGACCAATCATCTCACAGGCAGCTTTCACATATGCAAACCACTGGAAATCTAGAGCAGATTGGAGTCAGAGACAATCCTATACAGCCAGGTTGTTAGTCTCCTCCCTTACGCAGATCGAATATCACAATAAGAGAGGGGATAATTTAATTCTATCTTCTATCTAAGGGGTGTCCAATTCGGCGTGACAAATGGCGTTGGTGCAACTTCGTGAGACATTCAGTAGAATTTCCCAAAATTATTTTCTACTTGTTGTCTACTATACCTACGCAATAGGTTGCCATTGACACACATTTGCTGGAATAAATCACGGAAATCTCTTTCAGTGGTTTTGATACCTATGTTTTATAGAAACTTTGCAATCCAATAATAGATTTCTCAAAGAGGGATTTCCTATTTGAAAACATTGGTTTACATATATATTTATCACCAAATGGGATACCTAAATAAGAGAGGGAAGTGGTCACCAATACATTTATATGAATATAGTGGGAGGGTTTTTGAGCTGGTCTTACCCTACAAATCATTGTAAACGTTTTACTCTCAAATTCAAGTGGCAGTTACTTTATAATTCCGCAGTGCATTTCTACCACTAATTGGTCTACATAAAAATAGTTCAATTATAAATAGTTCAGAAACATTTAGGCACTTTTAGATTTCATTTTAGAATCACACACATCTGTTGTAGTTTCCTTTAAAAATCATGCCCTAAATAAGACCTTTATAATCGTTCAAATATAAGATTGGATCCTTTCCATTTTATTTTAGACATATTTGATATCTCTTAAGAGGTAATTAAAGACATCAACACTGGTTGTCACACCCCTACATTGTGAGTGTTGTAGAGAACAAATGTGTCTGAGGGTTCTGGTGTTCCAAAATAACCTTTCTGCCTATCTTTTGTTGTCTCTTTTCCATTTTGCTTTCACCTACAGAGGGAAATGCCTGGGTCCTCATTCACAAAGATTTTGTAGAAACATCACTGTAGATTTCTGACTTTGTATGGATACAAACTATCCCCTTCATGTAACTTTACAAAAGTCACAGATTTCAAAGTGTTCAGTGATTTATCCATGCATATGCCAGGCGAATGTCTGTATGGTGGATCTGTCGTAGTACAACAAATGGATATGTGGCTTTCTATGACTGTCTGTTTCTCCTTCAGCCGCTCTGTGTTTTTCTATATTTGTATTTCTGTCCAATTCACATGCATTCATGTATACCTGCCACCAATCATGTTCACATTTTCTCTCCTCTAATCACAGAGGTTTCTGAGGAACAACCATTTATCATTTTGAAGATGCACTTTCATCTCTTTTGGTCTACTTGCAATTCTGAGCAATGGGGCAAATAGGATTATGTGTACTTGTCAAAGGGCCCTTTGCTGTATAGGGGAAAGCAACATTTACTTTATGACGATTGGGGTTTAAAGAGGTTGATACTCACTGGCTGTACACTGCTGATGGGTTCAACAGTTGACGGTAGAAACAACTAATGTTTGAGTAATGTTCGTGTTCAACCTAATATTGTGGCTAATATAAATATACCCCATGGGTAATTAAATAGCTACCTATCGAGAAAACATTGTTTAATTTATGCTTGTGATGGTTTGAGGTTAAAATGAAGAAAAAACACAAAAGATTAATAAATGATATCCAATTGTTCTGTTTTTCTTTAGAACCTCAGACATGTACTATCAAAGACTTCCTCTGTGCAAATGGAGATTGCATTTCTGCAAAGTTTTGGTGTGATGGCGAATATGACTGTGCAGATGGCTCCGATGAGGTATGCCTCTTTACACATCACAAAATGCCTTGATAAATTCATCATTCAACTGAACAATGTACGTACTTACTATATAGAGTGAAAACATACAGTTATCCTTTGAAACCAGAAAAGGTTGATTAGTGAATTGATATAGAATAATATCCAAAAAAGAAGCAAGCCAAATGAAGAGCATATCTACAGCAGAATTTCAGTTAATAAGATGGCTTATTGAGTTGAGAAGATAGCCTTAATTTCTAAGAGTACATTTAAGGTCACATGTTTGCATTCAGTTGGGGCTTACTCAGCCATTCTTTTTTAGTGAATAGTATCTGTGAGATTAAATAGGATAACAGAAACAAATGTAGCTAGGATCTTATGAAATGAGAAATCTCTGAATAGGGGACTGCTGATTAAAAAATGACAAGCAAATTTGAAGAGGTGTGTGATATCAAATGACATGGTCCATTACTGCAATGCGGCTCTAATAACTGGAATGGAAATGGCCTGTGCTGTAACCTTACATTCCCATTTAAGCTACTCTTGTGGATTACTCAAAGATGTGAAAAAGGTATTGTCTATAAAATGAAAGTCCATAAAAGTATGTGTTTCCCATCTTTATCAAGTGGAAATAAAGTTGTAGATGCATGGAAAGGGTCAGTAAAAATCCCCACAAATACAGTTAACATTTAAGTATATTATTTAGTGCAACCCAGCCAGGAGGGACAACAACTATAAAGATTACCAACTTTTTGTAAAGAGTCAATTCCATATAGAAGAATTCTGTAATGCTTCTTAGCAGGCAGATAATTACTCTAAAGTTGTCTTCACTGTTTACCAACATTTTGGTTAATTTTGACTTTTCACTGAATTTTGTAATATTATGTGTTACCTATTGCACCCCATTTCACTAGCTTTCGCTTCAGGTTTTCTTTTCAAGATATTATTATACCCACAATTTACAATCTTAGCTCATAATAATATCCAGTTTTGCTGACAACTGCAAACCCTCAGCCCTGATTTTCTGTTGGCTTGCTTTTTTCCCACCTAAAACATTATTTTTTTGTGTTGTCTTATATTACTTACATATTTTACAATTTTGACTCAAGTGCTGAAGTTTCTCTTGTAGTCCCACCTAATCTTCTCAAGGTTTCCAGAACCCCACTCACATGAAGCAGCCCCCTTCTCACAGAAAGCATCAGGGACCTCCTCTTCAGGCCACCTACTGTCTAATGAAGGTGTTCACAGTAGGATGGAAGACAATAACAGTTTGCATCTTATGGCCAGGCTCATGCATCACCTACTTATATTGCTGCTGAATGACTTTAAGCTCTTGGAATTTCAGCAATTTTGCACCATGACAGCATGTGTTCCTTTTTTGGTTGTGTGTCATTCCCTTTTAAAAAGGGGGAAAGTGAAGCCACATTTTAAAGATGGTTTATTGTACTGGGGCTTAATAATTAACCATTTTGTTAAGTATATTGTTAGAATGCACTTCTCTTGATCATTAGCCATCTCTCTGTGTCCACACTGTTTAGCTATTCCTGTTCAGTTTTTATTGAGCCTTTACTCCCTATAAGATGTATTACTCCTAGAGAGTCCCCACCCTTCCTTTTCTTAATGATTACATTGATTTAAGACAGCCATGTATAGCAAAACGTATAGGGGACTTTTTCAGCTCTCAAACTAGGTGGCATACTGCACTTCCTGCTCTGGAAATCCATGACCAAGTCAACTTGAGTGGGCAGACGTGCATTCCTCCCATATCAAGACTCAATGTCTAATGTCTTATTCGATGGTAATAAGTTTGGGTACTTGATTCACATGTATAAAGCCCTTTTAGGGGACACAAATTCCATTTGGAATCTTACAATTGCTTTGTGAGAAGTTCCAAATCCCAAATGGAAGAGGAGGGTGGGTTGAAAGATGTTCTGTCATCCTAGATATTTATTTTGAGACCACTTTATTTGATAGCAATTGTTTGGAACAACAATTTCCATTGCAAACTATTGATGAGTTACCAAAAACTGAGTAAGGGGGTTATTTGGCTGATTTGCAAAGGAAAGGTGTTACCTTGGGATACCTGTCCTTCTACAATTCATCATGGCAACCTCACAGGCTGCTTTAAAATACAATGCCTCCCATTGTGGAATGCAAACACTTGGATTGTTGTCTAGCATCCATGTGTTTGTAGTTAATCACAGGGGGTCAAGCATAGTGTCTTTTCTACTTAATATTTATTAGGTGGATCATTGAGCGATCCCAAAACCGAGAGAGTAGTCTCTCTTGGCAGTGTCTGCTTGCTACCACAGACAACTAACAGGTCGCTAGGATCCTCTCCATTTTGGGAGAGACACAGCGACATGGCTTTAGATTATAATTCTTTGTGACAACTCCTCAAGGAGGTTGGAGATGTTTATGTTATACAGATAGGATGCTGGCTCTTCTGAGGAAGTTTCTATCTGCAAGATTCATGACCAAGCTGACAAACCTTCAAAATATGATGATTAATTATTCGCTGCCAGACCCCCTTCTTAAAAACATTCCATACACAAGTTGGATTAAAAAGACATTTGCAGGACATTTTACATTTCAGTTAAGGGTAGGGAAAATTACAACATGAATTTTTAGTGTAATTCACATAGTTCCCATGACTCAAGCAGTCATCTGTGGAAATCTCTCAGAGACCTAGGTCAGATTCTGGTGTAGGCCAATTTTTCAACCCAAATAACCATTGCACATTTTAGCATCTTGAGGGATCTCTTCAGCAACAAGAAGGCTCTCATCTTCTTCTAGACCTTTTGTATACAGACCGCATGTCTCTGGATTCTGTGATGGATGTCGCACATTAAGCTTAGTAGAACATATATTTGCCTCTTTTACAGAATCTATTATTGAGTAAGACCTCCAAGAATGTTAGGATGCTTATTGTTGCTCTTTAGACCCTGGCATCATATGAACATCTATTGAAAGAGTCATTCATACAAATCCTTTGGAAATTCTGTCTGGCTAGAATGTTCTGATAGGCACAGAAAAAGTGTTCAGCATATATGCATGGACTGACAAATTCCTTTTCCCGGCCTCAGAAGCTAGTTGTTAATTGATGCTTTTTTTTCAGGGTGTAAGTTAATGGATGCTAAACAGAGAAGCAAGAGCTGCCTGTCATGTGGAGTTTCTTAGCTGTGGACCTGATAGCCTTAAGATATAACATCAAGCATTTTTCTTTTGCAGCTGGTACATGGTCTCAAAGGTGCATACTCTAGATGCCATTTGTTTAGGGCGGAACCAATATCCAGCCCTATGATTTTCCTTTTTTCCTCATGATATTTCATCTAATACCCAGGATAAGGTATTTCTGAGCGGCTGTAGTTATTTTTGCTCCTATGTGAAGGTTTCAAGCTCAGTTTTTATACTTCATACAAAAGGATGTCCATCAACTCATCCCTTTTAGACATTTTCTGTTCGCACCAAAAGAGTTTGCCATGACCTAGTACTCCATGACCATCTGAAATGTATTGTCTGGAAGATGTCAGGTCTTCCTGAGTGATGTCAGGACGTGTGTATGTCTGTGGAGCTTATTTATGATTGTTAGGATACTAGCGCTTTCAAATGCTGCAGACCTTCTTGTACATACTTTGTTTGCTGCAGTATGATGATGTGTTTGAATCCCAATCTTTACAAATCCATGACCAAATTCCTGGACTTTCTCTTTATTAATGGAAATGTTTATTGCACTATAATACTTGACAGATCCTCCCTTTCTGCTATTCATCCTCTTGTTGATAGTACTCATGTTAGGAGAATGGCCATTTACTGCCACCACTTCCTCCCCACTACTCCTCCCTGTGGGATGTCAGTTTGGTTCTAACTATGCCTGTGCACATTTTTCTGTCACTCTCATGTAATGCGTGTACTTGCAAAATTATAACACTCTGGGGTATATTATCAACAACTAGCGATACTTTTTGTCTCTAACTTGTTTAGAGACAAAAATTATCGCCGCACATCGGCGATTTTTATCGCAGATAAACCTTGCTATTAGCAAGGTTTATCGCAAATGCGATAAAAAACGCCCACAATGCATGAATATCGCTGAAAAGTCAGCGATATTCATGCATTATCGAGCAAATGCTCTTAGCCATGTTATCCACCTCCCATTGGTTAACATGGCTAAGAACTGCTCAGGGCAGGTGTTAGCTTTTGGAGATATTCGCCCTTAGCGCAAATATCTCCAAAAGTTGGTAATAGGAGATAGCGATGTTAGCGACTGTTTCCAGTCGCTAACATCTTGGCACGCCCACTTTGCATATCATTAGTGATAAATATCACTGACATGCAAAGTGGGGCCCATGATGGTCGCTATCTCCTATTAGCTGTCGCTAACTGGTGTTAGCGACAGCTTGGTAATAGGGAGATAATTTTATCTCCGCTTTCTTGGCTTTTAAAGCCAAAAAAGCAGAGATAAAACCCCTTGATAATATACCCCTCTGTTTTATTGCAGAACAGTGGTTCAAACAGAATATGGGTGGCAGAAGGCATGCCTGGACATGAACTGTGTGGGAGAGACTTCTATTGATGTCTGATATCTCAAACATGTTACCAGTGCCTTTAGCCCTAGCAGCATATGCTTTTTCTTCTGACGAAGCACTAAAAGCGTTCATCAGTTCAATTAAATTCATAAAACTTTATTTGAAACAAGAACAGCCATAAAAGGTACATAAGTAATAAAAACATATATAGAATACAGTGCAAGTTGAATGAATAAGTAGGCAACGTGACAATAGAATGGATAGAGAACAAACAAATCTCTGCTGGCCATGACAGACAACACGGCAGCCTAAAAATTAATATTCTGGTCAGAATACAACAACCACCACATTCTTCCCAATGTTATAGTTCACCTCCAACCACCTCAAGCAGCCAGAAACACTACTTAGTTGACATACTTTCAAAGGTATGAGATCTGATATTACACCTGGCCCTCCATCGATAACTCACATCTCATTGTTGCTTTAAAAAAATGAACAAACACCAAAACAAACATTGTGGCTCCTTGGGAGCACCCCTGCGCTTCCTAGGCCTCATGGGAATGAATTAAAGTCGAACCTATTTTTCTATGGCATAAGGTCTGTGTGTCAAATGAGACTCGTGATATTATTACGGATTGTTTAAGGCTCGATAAACCTCTCATATTCTTTGGTTCAGATATTTTAAACAACTAATGAGTGAGATGGGTCACCCTGAATACTATGAGAGACATGATAGTATGGGATGTATTTCGACGAAGATACTGAAAGCAGATTGTCTTGCTCATTTACAATCTAAGACATGGCATGTTGAGAGCGCTAAATCAACTGTTATGGATAATCAGCTGATGTTGTTGTGCGCTGGCATTCAAACATATTTGGTTCAAGTGATGGGAAGTTATGATCGAATGCTACTGACGCGCTTTTGCCTGGGGATTTTCCATAGACTTATAAGCTTCCCAGTTTTAAAGGATTGGTCTAGGAATTTGGATCCCTGCCTATGTGATGACGTATCAAGCCAATCTATGCTGCATGTTCTTTTATTTTGTAAATTTTACTCTAACTAGAAAAAGGTTTTTACTGCCCATTTTTTAAACTTTGGGTTTAAGAAAAAGTCGGGCAGCTCTACTGATGTTACAAACTCTGGATAATGAATTGATTATAAAGCCTGTTGCTCTTTTTTTAAAAAGTGTCATTAAGTTTAGGAAATCTATGTGTAACTGGAACTCTGACTTTTAAATATGCAATTATTGACGAATATGATTTTATTCTAAACTGTGCAATATGTGTGTGCTTTTATGATTTATTTCTAAATCGAATAAAGTTACTTTTGATTTTTGATTGATACCTGCCAAACTCCTCCCCTCTACTGTTGAGTTCCGCCCAAGGGGATACAGAACATTCAGTTCCCTGTACCTGTAATAAACCGTCAGCTTAGAATTAAAGATCCTGCAATGTAGGTAGATAGGCTGGGACACAGGCCTCGCTCCTATGGGCTACAAAGTTGTTAGAAAGGCAAATAGGCATTTAAAATGAGCTCACACAGGCTTTAAACAAGTTGTTATTATCAATATTGATCAAATAAAAACAAAAAACACTCAGTTCTTCCTTATCAAGCAAAGCCAGGAAGGTATACCTCCACATATCTAGATCTGAAACTTCCACTTTAAAATTCAGATTAACCTATACAGAAAAACCACCCTTGGCTCTACCACATTTAGTAGAGCATAGCAGGGCAAGAATATCATACAAAACCAGCACAGGAAGAATAGGCAGTGTCCCACGTTTCTTGCAAAGCAATACGCCATATTTTGCAATAAGGTTTAGCCAGGGAGGATTAGTAATCCTGTCATTGAGGCCGGCAATGTTCCAGCTCATCAGAGTGAAAGGGTTCCTTCATCATTGTTCAGTACCCCTTTCCAGGAGAAATCAGTGTTACACCTGGCCTGCTGGATGTGCATTGCACTCCCACTACTCTGCTTTGATATTACTATTTTGAAAATGGCATAACTTCAAAATGTCTGAAAATAAACTGAAAAGGTCCCAATGAAAACGTCATATGCTCCTGAAACCTTATTGAAAAGTGCCCCACAATAGTTTAAGAGGGTCTCTCTTCGCAGTGCCCAGCTTAATCTGCATGACATTCAGGTTATTGATTATGTAGTTACTGTAGGCCCCATTTCATCTACAAATAAAACCTGGTGGTCAAAATATTTATATAGTACTACATTATGTAATGAACCATGTAAAAGGTTTCCGTCATAAATGTTATAAAATACATTTGTTTGGAGTTTTTAGAATGGCCTACTTTCAATGCCACTGTCTACAAGGGGTTGTACTGTGAGTTTATTTATAGTGTGTCCAACAAATGGCTTGGAAATACATTATCAACATTTTGGAGATGAGGGATATGTTATTCTATTTATCTGCCTATCTCTCTAATACTTAACAATATTTCCCTCGATCATTTTTCATGGTATGCTTTCTTCACCTGTTCAATTTCTTTGAAGATTCTTCTTCCAGAGAGTGTTGCTTGAACTTCCATGGGTTTCTATGGGCGGAGGAACTTGACACAACATTTAGGTACTCAGCAGTTAAGTCACTAAATGTCAAGCAGGTCATTCTGCAAAACACCTTCCACAAAACAACACACCTTCCACAATTCTTCTTAGGAGTTAAATGAATCATATCATTAAAGGTCAGAGTGTTAATACCCATATTTGAGCTCTGCTTCTCTTTCCTAACTACTACAGATTATATAACGGTTGTGAGCCTGCAACATTTATGCACATCTAATGCACAATTTTTTCAGCTTTTGGGTTTAGTCCCATTCAACTCTTTATATTATAGTACCTTTTCAGTTATAGATTTGTTCTTGGTGCCTTAGGCTCTTCTTTTTTCTAACAATTACATTTAGGCATTACGTGCCCGTACTGTATTTTATTACCTGACTTGCTTATCCAAATATTGTCTTTTGTTTCTAAATAGCTACTTTCCTTAACAAACTATTACTTTTATTAATTTTAGATCTTGTGATAGGTTTGGTATTTTAATGTTTTTGTTTGATTTAACGGTACATTAGCTCTTCTGAAGGCAGCCTATTGCTAGACATGACACAAACATTCTTGAGAAGAACGTATCCTTTACTTTGTGTATGGATATTAGAGACATTCTTGCATTAAAGAAACCATCAGCTGTTTTATATGTTCTTTTTTTCCTGAAAGATGAGGTTGTAAATGGCACTTTACAAGTCTTGCCAGGGTGACACACTGTAGTGATATATATATATGTGGGATTTAAAGCCTAGTTCTTTGGTTTGATAACTTATAAATGAACTACTATGCTATTGTTGGTTAATTTAATGCTCTGGAAGGATTTCTTCATCTTGATGATTACCATCAGAGAAGTTGTCCAGGGGCCAAAGGGGGGGCATTGGCCAGGAATAGAACTAGGGGAGATGCTTCCACAATAAATTGGAATAAATCGCGCTCTTGGCGCGGTTCTATAGATGTTATTGGGGGATCATCTGTAACTACAACTTGACAATCCTCACCTACTGAGGACTGAGTTAGGGGGAGGGTTCCGCACAACGTTCTCACTGTCATCCATTCCTCTCCCAAGGGGAGCCTCCTGGGTAGCACATCTACTTGATACTAAAGCTGATAAGCTACCCACTTCCTCCAGTGTCTTATTAAGGAGTCCTCCAAGTCTGTTAACCTCTGCAGTAAGCTGATCGATTTTGGCCACAAGGGGTTTGATAATACCCTTGATCTTCAAATCGATCATAGTTACTAATTTTTGAATTTGCTCATCCTCCAATTTCACGGTATCACCTTTCCCCGTAATAACATCGTCATTATCTAGATTTTTGGGTGGAGAAACTAGTCTTTTTCTAACAGAACGTGACCCCCCACGTTTGGTCGGGGTTTTCCTACACGCTCTGACTGCTCTAGGCACAGGAGTCGATAGAATCTGTACTGTGGTATCTGAAGATACTTCTAGGTCAACTGTGGGGGCAATGATGTGCTCGGGCATGTCACTGGCAGTGAAGTCGAAATTGATGATATCACTGCTGTCATCCTGCGCCGGTAATACTGGTGAAGGTTGCGCAGCGGGTGGTGTAGGGGAACAACTTAACCCTAGTGACTGCCGCCTCTCACTGTTGCTTTTACTCACGACCTTCACTGGATAATTATCCAAGGTGTTAGGCACCTGGGGAATCTTTTGTTTAGACATACCCAACAGTAATAGTTAACAAAACCTAGAGCTTTGCAAGATTGGACAGAGTGGAACAAATCACCTGTAATAGACACTAGGATCACTAGATAACCATGATGTACAAGTTTGAATGATTAAAAGAAGTTATAGTCTCACTGTATAAATGTCACGTAAATCCAGCAGCAAAGAAGAATCAGGGTCCTTGGCCCAGCCGAGTCACCTCCCGGACTGTCACAGACTGTCCGCCCTTTGTCCGGGCTTCGTCCGGCCCATCCCGCGCGGTAAACAACCTTTACAATGCAACTTTTATCACGCAGTGCCTTTACAATGCAACTTTTACAACGCAAACCATTACAACGCATTGCGCTGGGGGGCGCTCTAGGATAGGGAATAGGTTTAATGTACTAGCCAACACCTTCCCTGCTATCCACGGGGACTGGAGTTGGAATAGTAAATTAAACAATTCACTATCCAGCGCCTAAAAGCACTATGCGTTGTAAAGGTATTCGTTGTAAATACCGCGTTGTAAAGGCATGTGATGTAAAAGCATGCGTTGTAATGTCATACATCCATCCCACGCACCTCCCGTGGGTGCGGGAGGCGTTCCTCGCTTTTCAAGCGCCTCCGGGCACGGTGTCAGTGGCGTCAGGTGTACGCCGCCGGGGCACCTGGGAAATGTAGTCTCAGCCGTTCCCCTCACGGCGTTTGTAGGACAGACTCCGATGCGGCCGTTCCCCTCACGGCAAGGGCAGAGTCAAGGAGTGCCAGGTAAGTCTCCCAGCCGAGTTTTGCAGCGTACCAATATATCATGCTTTTTCTCCAAATTCTAGTTCTGCATCTTTGTTCAGATCTTCTAAAATGGCTATCTGAAAATAGTATTCTAAAATAATTAGAATGCTTGTGTCTGTGGATAACAAACCCTCATGTTCAAGAATAAATGATTAACTGATATGGGAAAGGTTGTTTCCGAAAAAACTCAAATAAGATACTGACAGAAACATCTAGACCAAACAAATGCCATCATTTACTTTGTTAATCATAGTGCTAAACATGGTTATCATGCATATCTTTCCAAAATGGAATTAGACAGACAAGACCCTAACATAGTTTGCTTGTTGAACAGTAAGCTGTTCTGAAGGATATACGTGACCATGGTAGCTTTTAGGGAAAATCCACTTCAGGTTCTCCTCTTGCCTGAATACTTCTGGCACCTTGGTCAGGGGTAACATTTTTAACTGTAACTTCTCTAAGAATATTATGTATCAGTTATGTATTCGTTAGAACATTTCCAAATCTTCAGAGCTTGTTTTTCTGAACCCCATCTATGATTTCTGTTGCAGCGGAACTTCTGCAAAATCTACTTTAGGTTCACAATAAATATCCAGTTGCAACTGGAAGTAGCAACTAAATCTAGAAGCAACAGCTTCATCTGTCCGGAGTACCCTTCAGTTGTCCAGGCAAACAGTACAAATGTGGAATGTATTTACTGATTTTCTTCCAGGCAGGCAAGTCCTCTGCTATATGATCTCCACAGCTTGCAGCTACAAAATGGAAGATCCATAGGGACAAACTGAGTTTTATTACATGACCATAATACCATATAAACCTGTGGAATAGGAACAAGGTTAGTTCCTCTAGCCTTAGAAACTGTATTTGACACGAATATTCTACTAAAGGTCCAAAGACACTCTTGCAAACGTCCCAGTATACAGATGATAATTTTTCAGTGACACAAGTCTTTTTGCCCTAATCAGTTTGAGAGAGTTCTCTTTTTAGAGAGTCTAAATCAGAGGATTTGAGAAGGTAAAACAACCAGGTATTGGTGATGACCCCAGAACCAATCTGACCAAATTCTATCACAGATTGTATTTCATAGTAATATATTTGCTCTATCATAGATGTGCTATTCGACAAACGCTATCACAAAGTGCTGTGAATTAAGTCAATTACGTTGCTGTGCTTCGATTCAGTTGGCTTCACTCTTGATGTGCTCAGTTACATTCATCAATACAGTCTTCACCCTTAAAGCCTTATCTACTTCTGGATTTCTATTCGGTCTAGCACCCTTGACCTGCCCTGTCCTACAATGGGAAAGAGGAACTGTGGGTTATTCTAAGGCAGATGTGACTCAGACAATGGACTAATCCCTGTCCATTATGTGGTTTTCCTTTGTATTGGCTACTGCTGGCTCTTGCCGACCCAAGGTGCATGCTGAATGTGAAGTGAGAGGACTCTAGCGAAGGAAGTGTAAGAGTCTTGATGATGTCTCAGCTGTGCTCAGATATAAATATATGTCACAATCACAAACTTGTTACAGATTTACAGGTTTTACATCTCTAAACTTTCATTGGTCTTTTCAGCTGTAGTTGCTGTAACGCAGTAAATTTGCTTTTGGTAGCACTTCCCCATAAACCTTCCAAATTTAATTTTCTTATGAATGTTTAACACTAAGATTATGCCATCAAGATTGAAAACAGAAAGTTCCAATGCCCAATATATTTTCGGGATGTGTAGAAAACTATTAACTTCTTTTTGACACCACATATGTACTCTCTCCACTACATGGCAGATCAGCAGTATTCCATTATTACAGAGTGCAAGTGGCTGTGAAAAACTAATAGACAGCATAGCGTTTTATAGCAAAGTCATGAATGATTAATTTTGGAATTCCTAAGGTCAGGTATGCCCAGAGACCAATAACCAATCAGAGCAAATCAATGCATTGTCTAAGCGAAAGAACTGTAATTGCTAGTAAAATGTGGTACATTTTCAATACCAACAAACAGAATGACCTCAACCTGTAATTTAATGTCAATCAAATCTGAAACAATTTTTGTTTCTAAATAGTTTGCATCATGTTTACCTAAAAAATAAATGCAACCTGTATATGCATATCTCAGGTTATTCACAAGCCAATATCATGTCAGAATGAAAATCATGAACGTGGTTGCTCATGTTTTGAATACCTCTATAATCACCAATACTTTAAAGGCATTATTAAGAAATGTCTAAGTTGCCTGAGGTTTAACCACAGCTTCTTGTGCTTTATAAACTTTGAATTATAATTTAAATTAGTATTCCACTGCCTCAGTAAGTCAACACATTTGCATCAAAGAAATGCACAATTTACCAGAACTACCCACAATAAATTGAGGTATTTTAAAGTCCGTATCAATTTGAAGATTTGCTATTGAGTGCATACTTTGTAACTGTCTCTTCAGTTTAACTTTACTCTGTGTGAAAGTTGTAATGACATTCTATATATTACAACTTCAACTTCATATTATTCATTATGTACTTTATATCTTTTTACTCTCACAGAGACATTGTGAAAGCGGGTGCTCAAAGGATCAATTTCAGTGTGCAAATGGGCAATGTATATCTTCCAAGTGGAGATGTGATGGTCATGAAGATTGCAAGTTGGGGGAAGATGAGAATAGCTGTGAACCAGGTAAACATACAATGTGTACACAATGATAGATTAATTTGTGTTATTGTCGAAAATAATAAGTTGGACTGATTCAATAAAATAGATTTTTACAAGGTATAGGAATGCATTATTATATCTGAGACATAAACGAAGGGCATTGATGCCAATCTACAGCACAATTTATGTCTAGTAGTTATGTTTCTATTTTTGAATAGTAGCAAATTTAATATTAACCCTTAATTTCTGTTGTTCTTTCTTGGGTTTTGAATTACTTTATACATGTTATAAATGTTATAAAAATCATTGCAATTGATTGAAAAATAAAACAAAGGGGTTTTTTTATACTTGAAATTTCACTCTGCTTATAAAGCTAGAGCCATTGTTTATGTAGTTTAAGGTTTGGAGTTGAAGTGTGTAATATTTTACAGTTTCCTCCTCACGAAACCTTTGAAACATAAAAAGTGGACACTAGCATATAATATACATGGAGAATATCTACTAAGCTTTTCTCAATTATGGGTGTCATATAATTTTGAACAGAGACCATATTAACTTTGACAAGGCGTTTACACAATTGTGATATACATATAATATGTTATGTTGTTTTTTCATTGGTAATGTTACATATTCACAGTGGGTAATGTTTAATTTACGGGTGATAGTGTAGACTTGTCTTCCAGTAATGTTAAAACCTGAGAAGGTATACCCACAATATTTAAGACTAGATTATCATTAGGGTCTCAATGTTAAGAATAAGTGAACATTGGAATATAGACTAACATTAGTTCATCTGCAAACCTATCTCATGAATTTCTTTCCTTAGGAAGTACACAATGGGGCAGATTTACAAGAAAGTGACGCATCTGTTGAGAAGCGTCACTTTCCCTGCGCCACCATGCAAAGCTCCTGCGTCACCATGGATGCGCCATATTTACAATACTGCACACCATGGTGGAAGGATTGACAGATGCGTCAGAAATTCTGATGCATCTGTTGACGGAAAGGTCACGCATTGCTGGAGTTGTGTCACAAACACAACGCAACTCCAGCAATGCATGTTGCCGTCTATTCCAAATACACTGTGTCACTCCTTATGCCTTCTTCAAGCAAGCGTAAGGTTTTGACGCAGTGGCGTCCTAAAAGTTATGCAGTGAAATCTTGTAGATTTCAGTGTGTCACTTTTACGAGGCTTTCCTGCATGGGAATGCCTACCCAGCATAGATTATACCTGATGCAGGTATAATGTCACACAGGACTTTACAACGTGTTGCATCTCCCTAGATGCGTCACCTTGTAAATAGGCTGCAACTTTTACGCCACGCTGCGTCACAAAAGTGATGCAACGACCATGCAAAAGTGACGCACAGGGCTTGTAAATCTGCCCCCATGTATTTTGCCAGATTGCATACTTTTATCGGGCCAATTAATTAAACTGTACGGAGACAGAGAAAGTAGAGGAGCAATTCATGATATTCACTTTCTGTGTCTTTAAAACAATTTTCTTCAATAATCAAAATACTTATCTTGATACATTTTCAGCATCTCCAACTTGTTCGTCGAGTGAATATGTGTGTTCAGGTGGAGGATGTATATCAGCATCTTTAAGGTGCAATGGAGAATTTGACTGCAGTGATGGCTCAGATGAGGTAAATTGATAGATCTGTTTTGTACCATATATAATGTGATTAGAACTTTCTAGTTTGTAATCATCCAAATACAAGTTCTAACGATGTTTTTCTTTAATATGGTTATTTTTTTTTACTATTAAAATTTAACAACTTTATGGCACATAAGAAATATCAACATATTAAAATAAAGCTGAAAAAGAAGAATTAAAATGACAGCACACAAAAGAGATACCATAACCCACATATTGCAAATCAAATATGAGTTTTAATAAACAGATGAAAAATGCCTGTTAAAATTCAAGAACATGCTGCATTGATGTGCCAGTGGAATGTGAAATATGTGTTTTTTTTGTAAATCTATACAGTATATATCAGGGTTTTTACATAGTGAACATCAGTCTCTTAAAATAGAAGCGTTCCATGTTTTGAATTAGTAAAGTTTAAAGATTAAGAATGTATAACTTTCAAACCCTGTCATGGAGTGCACAGGTGAATCGCTTAAGTGACAAGTGTACTACCTGCTTAGGAACTAACTTAGAGCTACATGTAGTAATAGTCAAAGTGGACATAGACAAAGATTTCTTTAATCTATAAAAAGAGTCTCCTCAAAGATTGCCATGACAAGATTATTGCAAATATTGCTTATTGTGTTTATTTAACAGTTCAGTCACTTTGTGGTTTCTTTTGTACATTTATTTTATTGGTTTATGACAGAGTGAATAGCAGTAAATAGCAAGGAATGACATAAAAGTATCCATGTCCTCCAATTCTCAGACGTACTGAAAAGTAAACATGTAAACAACTACTATACACAAATTCGAACCATCACGTCTATCATGTTCAATTCTAATGTCAATGAACAACCTAAACGAGAAAAGATCTAGATGGTGTCCATCGGTTCGGCAATGTGTAAACATTAAAAAAACAGCTCTATGTTCAGACATATTAGCAGCACTTACCTTAATGGCTGATCTTGTGCACTCATTCCCATGGTGTCTCTATATCTGGGTCATCGTATATTAGTAACACCTGGAGTGGAGCAGACACAGCTGACAGAGCTCACTTAATCATGCATAAGGACACCTATCACTCAATCATCACCAACACCCTCATGTTAAATCCCCTGAGAATAAAGGCCCTCCCAGCACACGGAGCCCCCGGGGCACTGACCATAGCACATGTGGGCAGTCAGTGGGGTGCACACTATGTTGAAGGATGGTATTCAGCATTCTTTGCTTCTATCTTCTGAATGTAGGCATCCCAACATCCCCTGTCCTGTGAACCCCTCTCAGAGATGTACCCCTGCAAGCACATCTGACTCAGCTCAAACCCATGTCAGGAGCATCCTTAACCACCCCTTAATATCCGGGGTTGTGAGTGCATTTCAAGTCACACCAATTTGGCATTTAAATAGAATGGAATCTAGGTCTATAAGCTAATGCATATATTTGTCCCCTTTTGCTTTAGGGTGGATCCCCAACCCACAAGATTCGGGAGTGCGTGACACACAATTCCGGCTGTGATTTCAGTTAGCCCCCCCCACATTCAGTCACTTTATGATATACCACACAACAAGCATGACTTTCTTTAGCTTGGAGATCAGATTCAAATTAACTACAAAATAAAGTCTGTTTCAGGTCCTAATTGTTCACATTTTGTAACCAAAGCATTTATATAATTTGAATGACACAAGTGAGCATATTTGTTTTTATATCATTTGCACAAGTTTTGATTTCTATTTCCCTAAGAAAATGCAGGGTTTTTTTCCCCTTGAAAAGTTGTACATCTTAACAGGAAGATCTAAGGCAATATATTGTTTACATACTTTATAGCAAAATGTTTTAACATCTTGATAATGGCACTTAACATGGAATAATAGAGAGCTCAGTTTACCTTTCTGAGACTATAACGTGACCTGAACTTTACAACAGATATTCATGCCCAGTAATGAACTCTCTAATCTAAGTCGATGTATGCAGCATCTAGTGAATTAAATACTGGTACCTCATACATTATTAGAAGACAAAATACAGCACTTATGGAATATCACATTAAATATAGATTTCAATATTTAGAGTCTCTTAAACAGTGTCATCCAATTCATTCAACCAAACCTTAATACATACTGTGCATACACAAAGCCACTCTAGGTTAGTTGTGATTAGAGTTTCATGAAGGAGGTACACTTGTATTGTTCATTATGGGCCATATGTATCAAATACTGTTATTGTGATTCTCAAATAGCGATTTTTAGAGAATCTCTATTTGAGAATCGCAAATCGGAATGTAATAAAAAATTTGCAAATATTTTGCGATTCCTTGGCATTCCTTAATTGCGACTAGCAAATTGCGAATCGCAATTAAGGAATACCTTCCCATTCATTCCTATGGGCTAGGAGGCCCTTAGGAATGAATGGAAAGACATTCTCAATTTGCGATTTGCAATTAGAGGATCGCAAATTGAGAATGCAATTTCAAGAGTGCCAGGCTGTCAAAAGGACACCCTGTTGCACCCCTGAAATGTGTATGTGTACACATGTGTCGCGCATACATGCACTAAGGGCATGTATGTGAGTCACATGGCACTTTGAAAAATGCAAAAAAGAGCATTTTTCAAACAAATCGCAAATTACCACCAACTTGAAGTTGGTGGTAATTTGCGATTCCTTAAGGCCAAATTACACTTTTTCTATGCATTTAAGGAATCGCGATTTGCGTTTCCTTAAATGCAATCGTGAAATAGAGAATCGCAAACTTTGCGATTCTCTAATTTGTGATGCGCTTTTGGGATGATACATCCCAAAAGGCCTTTTCCCGTTCACAAACAGGATGATTCTGAGAATCGGCCCATTTGCGAATGGGAAAAGGGCTTGATTCATATGCTTCTTAGATCTCTCAATTGCCCATTATAATTACTTCTGAATCTGTATTGTGTCTCTGTTTATGAATCACATAAACACAAAGAGGAAATAAAGGAGGTTTGAAAGACCACAAAGCTTAGCTTCCTATCAATAACAGTAAACATAATACGTGTTTGTGGTCAATGTACCTGAAAATAAAGGGTGATAGGTATGCCTGTAATTATTCCAGTCTGTTCAACTGAAACAATGGAAGCCCTCCCCATACAACCCAAACAGGAGGTGGTGTGGGCTACAGATCTCCACAGCTGGGAGCTTGTAAGGTGTTACTCAGACAAGTGGAAGCTGTAGAGGTAGGCATGGGTGTGAGAAGAATAAGAGGGAAAAAACTATTAAAACTACTTATTGGTGGACCTATGATATTTTATTTTTCTCCCCACTGGGTAGGGATTAAAGAAATGAGGTGTAGCTCTGCCCTATTCAGACACCCCAAGAGCTCATCTCTGTGGAGATTTGTAGACTACACCACCTCCTATTTTGATTGTGTTATGAGAAGGGGTCTTTTGATGAGGTATACCACTTGAGGTGGATGAGGGCTACCATCCTTTTAGCTCAACGGTCTTATATCATTACAGACCTACATACTCTCTTTGTTCTCATATATAATGACCATGAGCACTTATTGTGTTTACTACATCTATGAGCAACAAAATATTTTTTGTAAGATTTGAAATGTGTTTCCTCTCCATCTGGTATTATTGCTCCCTTGAAGACGACCACAAACAGCTCACTTAGAGAGTGCACAGCACTAAATATTCTCAAATGCTTCTCTTCTTTTAAGAAAAATGTTCCTCCTAATTCTAAAAACAGAATGTAGAAAGCCATTTGTCATTAAATTAGCTGAACATGGAACTTTCCTTGTAACTGGTATCTGAGTCAGACTCAGAATCTGAAGGGTTAGAATTACACAGAATGAAAAGGCCAGAATTAACCAACCGAAATGACTAAAAGAGACTAGAAACTGTGACCATTTTGTTTTCTGGGACCGCCTCTCACATTATGTGCCAGTAAAGTACAAATGTGCTGTTTACTCATGGATGTCGATTCACCAAACTACCAGGCTTTTCGGGAGTGACATCACACATCCCTCTAATCGTAATGCCATCACAAGAAGTTATATCATATGAATTTTGACCCTAAATCCTCCCAGGGAGGGATGTCACAGGACCTAAACTCTGATGACAACACAATAGTTAACATCACTGAAGTTCCATAATAACTTCATGATTGGCCTCTTACCTGGCAAGCCCTTTTTTGATGTTTCAGGACACTTTGTGCTTATGCTTTTATAACTTTTTTCCACAAAAGGAATTTAGGTCAATATGAGTCTTCTTTTCCAAACATCCTGGTATACTATAGTTACATTGAGAATGTTGATTTCCCTAAAGGCAAAATATTGACTTTTTTGTGGGGGGGGGGGCTTTTTGGAAACGACATGAAAAAGATTAATGCAAGAAAGTAAAGTGCAAGTTGTTTTTTTTCTAAAACAACATCAATGAAAGGTTTGCTGTGTGGACATCTCCAGCGTCCCAACTTTCAGAAACAATTAGAGTTGTCTAGTTATCAAAAATGTCTGTGTTTGGTAGGTTTCCCTAGGTGGCTGCTGTGCCAAGATTCTAAAACAACAGCTATCTATATTGTTGAATGCAAAAACAACAGTTGATGGACAGAATGCAGAACAATGTCATTCATTCACCCCAGTACAGAGATCTGAGCCTAAATCCATAGTTTTTTTTCTCAGCATGCCATTCCAGTTTGAACCCAGCCATATGCAAATCAGCCTTGACCCTGTGCCCCATGGGAACAGTCCAGCCTGAACCGCCAAGCCAGGTCCTCCCTGGACTGGAAACATGCATCCTAGGACTGGATCCGGGCTTTCAGCCCTCATCAGCCAGGATAGCTTGATTCCAGTGGCATGGAGAGCACAGGACTCTCGTCTGAGCATACCCATCCCCCTCGGGGTGATGAATGCAAAAACAACAGTTAACAGGCAGAATGCAGAACAATGTCCTACATTCCCCCCAGTACAGAGAGCTGGGACTAAATCCATCGTTTTTTTGCTCAGCATGCCATTCCAGTTTAAACCCAGCCATATGCAAATCAGTCTTGACCCTGTGCCCCATGGGAACAGTCCAGCCCGAACTGCCAAGCCAGGTCCTCCCTGGACTCGAAACAAGCATCCTAGGACCGGTTGCGGGCTTTCAGCCCTCATCAGCCATGATAGCTTGATTCCAGTGGTATGCAGAGCACGGGACTCACGTCTGAGCATATCCGTCCCACTCGGGCTAACAAATGCAAAAAGAACAGTTGATGGACAGAATGCTGAACAATGTCATATTTTAACCCCAGTACAGAGATCTGGGCCTAAACCCATTGTTTTTTTGCTCAGCATGCTATTCCAGTTTAAACCCAGCCATATGCAAATCAGTCTTGACCTGTGTCCCATGGGAACAGTCCAGCCCGAACTGCCAAGCCAGGTCCTCCCTGAACACGAAACAAGAATCCTAGGACCGGTTTCGGGCTTTCAGCCCTCATCAGCCAGGATAGTTTGATTCCAGTGGCATGCAGAGCACGGGACTCACGTCTGAGCATATCCGTCCCACTCGGGGGTGATAAATGCAAAAACAATTGTTGATGGATAGAATGCAGAACGATGTCATACATTCATCCCAGTAAAGAGATCTGGGCCTAAATCCATTGTTTTTTTGCTCAGCATACCATTCCAGTTTGAACCCAGCCATGTGCAAATCAGTCTTGACCCTGTGCCCCATCGGAACAGTCCGGCCCAAACTGCCAAGCCAGGTCCTCCCTGGACTGGAAACAAGCATCCTAGGACCGGTTTTGGGCTTTCAGCCCTCATCAGCCAGGATAGCTTGATTTCAGTGGCATGGAGAGCACCAGACTCATGTCTGAGCATACCCATCCCACTCGGGGTGACAAATGCAAAAACAACAGTTGATGGACAGAATGCAGAACACTGTCATACATTCACCCCAGTACAGAGAACAGGGCCTAAACCCATCTGTCTATATTGTTGAGTTCTCCTTATTGTGTTTTTGAGGACATCTCTGTCGTGTGTGCTAGGCCAGGCCAGACAAGTGGGATGCCATTTTTTGGGAAGAAGTGTGAGGATGTTGAGAGGATGTTGGACGGTAGGGATTGGTGGATCCCTGCATATTCCAGAGGTGTCAATCTCTGAAATGTGAGGAAAATGTGGGATTTTAGGCAAAGGTTGAGGTTTGCAGTGCATCGTAGGTAAAAAAACATTTTCAGATCCATGTAGTGCACAAGACTCTGGATTCCCATGGATGGCTAGTTTAAAAAAGTCTGGGTCTTATAGGTTTCCCTGGGTGGCAGCCAAGCCCAGGCCAGACTAATGTAGCCTTTCAGCATGGCAATGAAAAGATATTTGGATGTATCCCTACTCTGCCAGTCCATATAAGCATAACCACACCAAAAATCAATCCAGATTTTCAATTGCTTACCACGGGGATGTTATGTGCAGGCAGAAATTGTGTTGGGACAGTTGGGACATTAGTGATGAAGGATAGGATAACCGTGCAGCCTGAACACCCCCATCATTTTTTTGTAAACTAAAATATTTCCTTGGTGTCTCATGGTATTTTTGCCCGGCCTCCCAATGGTAGAAATGTTGTAAACTGCAAAATTTACCCCCATGAAGCAAAAACACTGTTGGACTTAGTTTTGGGTGGGGCCACTCACCCATGCCTGGCAAGGCAGCGCCTCAATCCTTCTTTTGTTTTTGGACCATTTTTTCCTTGGTGGCATAATGGAATTTCTGATATCCAGAGTCCAGTTTGGGGTAAACTCCCCTATGTACCATTAAGGCTGTTGGGCCCTATCTGAGGTGGGGGAACAGCCCAATGCTTGAGCGAGCAGCCTCCCTACTCCTTATGCTTTAATTAATTTTTTCTTGGTGGTCTAGTGGGATTGTCTGCCTTCATGCAAATTGCGAGTAAAATCCCTAAATCACAGGCCCATGCCCATAGGGCCAATCCCCCTTCACAAAAAATAGTACAGCTACCATTCCCGGGTGTCTAGTGGGCTGTTTACTCCCCCTCCCCTAGGGACGGCTTGAGATAAACCCTCCCTATCCACCACCGGGGAAGCAGAAAGACAGGTAATCCCTGGGGAAGGTAGGTCCAGGCCTATGTGGGATTGCTTTCTACTAAAACGACAGTGCAGTGCACCCTCTCTGCTGCCCCCCAGGATAAGCACCCATTTTCCGCCCCCTGGCGACTGAAAAACTATTGTGTGCTGAATGGGGACGCATAGACCCATGCTCATGGGGGCGCTCAGTTTCTCACCCACTATTGTGCCCCTGCTACTTATGTCATCAACACACTAAGCTGGCATGGGAACCTGTAAAATTATGAGGAACTCGGTCCATAAACATTAACAGTTTTTGGCTAAGACATTATGTCAATTTTCCAGTAGTTCATTTTATGAGAATGGTAGATGCTGACATTCACAAAATCTCAACACTATTTGCCCTCCCACACTGATATCTAAGTTCCAAGTTGAGCAACCTTGTACTGTTTTGAGGCAAGTGATATTTTGTGTCTAATTACTCTATAATCCCCAATGAGACAACTTTGAAAGTGTTTTTAATGTATCTTTTATGATACGATTGTATCGAAATAAAGGAATAAAGAAAAAAAGAAGGTTAAGGATCGTTAGAACCTATTTTGTATTTTTCTCAAAGACCCAGCTTCAACACACACCTTTAGCCAGTTATCGCTGAAGGATTCTGATACTCCAGTTTCAAAGGTCACACAGGATAGTGAGGAATGTCCAGATAAAGGTGCTGTTGCCCCATGCCCACTAGACGCATCAGCCTTGACACAGCGGTCATCAAGTTGAAGACTGCAGGAGGGGTGTCTTTCGAGGAAATGGGAGTGAAAGAAATCAGAAGCACAGAATTTGCATGCACATTTTTTTCACTGAATACTGAGGAAAAATAAGGCTTAATTGAGGGGTGCATATTCGAGTTCAAAACAAATCTTTTTTGTTCTCATGTGTATCCACAAACACATTAAGTGTTACACAAGGTTGTTCAAGTGGCAAGCTGGGTTGTGTGTGTGGGAGGGGTGTAGGGGGCTGCAGTTTGCTCTACACAAGACAGTTCTGCTGCAGCTTCTGATGCACATTACCCACCTCCTCTACGTCCATTCTAGAGGGGCACCCCGGTCCCTTCAGGCATAGAGGACTGGACAAGACCAGAGAGAAGGTCCACAGAGGGACCTCGCAAGCAACCAACTGCTGGCACTGCACATGATATATTCATCCCTGGCTAGGCTCCTAGTGGCGCTCCTCAGAAGATTGAGTGGGGGAGCACAGTACAACAGGAGGGGTGAGAGGCAGAAGTGACTTTGAGGCTAAATATAGAAAAGACCAGTAAAGGCAACATGGGAGTGGTAGCTCACACACTGTCGGTCGGAACGCATTCATGATTTTTGTATCATCCCACACACTGGGGGTCGGAACGCATTCCTGATTTTTGTATCAGCTCACACACTGGGGGTCAGAACACATTTTTGACTTGTGTATCAAGTGTAAAATGAACAAAACTATGTTAGTTGACTTATATTTTATAGTGAGCTCTGTTTGTTTCTGGGGCTGAAGGTCTGAAACAACATTATACATTTAACAGAGCAGAGTGACTTCTGTTCATGGGTGCCTAAAAAAACTGACTGGTGCCAGCAGGGTTGGGGCAGAGTCAATGATTGCATTTGTTTATGTAAGTGAAATGGAGCGTGGCCGCAAAAGTGAAAGCGACCGCGCTCGGTTATAATTAGTAACCGTATCCACGTCTAGCGGCCAGCCTTTGCGCACCACTGCTCGTGCCCGAGACCCAAAGGCCATGGGAGTGAACCTCTGGAAGAAAGGCGGGACATGCACCTGGCTTTGTCCAATTGCGTCCTCTCATTTTTTAAAGCCACACACAAAGGCCAATAAAATGTGAGAAAAATGTAAAGGCACATGCACAAGTTTACTGAGAACTCTGTAGTGATTCCAAGAGGCCCGCCTAGAGCAGGGCATGCGCGCTGCGCTAGGCTAGACCTAAAAAGGGGTGGGCTGGGTTAAATGTTGTGGTACTTTTTTTTATATAAAAAATACTTTTTACAAAGGTTTTGCCCACCATCTTGAATTTTATAGCAACAGGCACATTTCAATACTTTTGGTGGCACTCTAAACGTTTTGATTACTCTAGCTAAGGGAACTACATTACTGGAGGTTAATGATAGTTTGAGGGCTGCTGGCACCATTTATAGATTGATTTAGCAATACCCAATAATTCCATGCTGTTTCCTGTTTAAGAACCCCTGCTGGGCACACTGGCAC
Organism: Lissotriton helveticus; assembly: GCF_964261635.1. NCBI lineage: Eukaryota > Metazoa > Chordata > Amphibia > Caudata > Salamandridae > Lissotriton > Lissotriton helveticus. Next base: position 1,689,479,420 of record NC_136061.1, on the reverse strand, counting down.
TTGAGAACTTGTTTGGAGCTAGGATTAAAATGGTGTCTCCTCCCTTCTGTCCTCTATGAATCATACCTGCAGCTATCTGCTTCTGCTTCAATTAAAAAAATGTGAATATATACGTGCTACTTAATGAATATTTAGCAAATAAGGAACTGTATTCTACCAATTTACATCTCTGGTCTGGAGTGCGAGACAGAGTCATTCTATCAAATCCTCTAACTATTGTTGAGATCTGCAATTCGTTCAAGTCTTAAAACGATTCTTTATCTATCAGTACCTGCTGCTATGACATGCCATAGCTGTTTGACTGAAGCATACTTACAAATACATTTCTCTGCCTTGGTTGCTTCTGATCTACAGCTCTATGTTGCTGTGAGAATTATTCCAGGATGAGACTAATGGTGTACAATATTGTGAGAATTGTATTTCGTGTTCAAAATCAACACATTTTTTAAATTAGAAAAACGTGTGCTCATCGGATTTCTATTAATTTATTACAGGAAATAATTTTGATCAGTAATATTTATAGAAAATCAACAGTTGATGAGGTTGTTGTCCTGTGAATGGATTTTAACAATCACCTGATGTCGTTAATGTTTTGTCTTGGTGATATATATGAATTTGTCAGTGGAATTTGCTGCATTATGCGAACTGTTTTCGGTCGCAGGTATTTAAATGTGTTGGCTGCAAAATTTCCCATCAGCATTTGAATTCATGTCATATCTAACTTTGTTGCAACGCCACCGGTAATACTGAATATTAAATCAAACACTGCACAAGATATGAGTGCCACGATCGAATAGCACTAACACAATTCTGTTTAGGGGACCTAACATCACATTTTTAGCATACCAACAGAAGAAATGGGGATGTTGTCAGAGATGCATAAGCACAGAAACCTTGCTTACTTTTTTAAAGCAAGAAACCGATCAATATACCAGAAAAACGTGCTGAATCACTTTTTCATTGAAAGAAAAAAAAAACATGTTAATTTCGATTTCGAGTAACCCCTCCCCCCCTGTATTTCGAGCACCTCGTTATGTCCTATTTCTGGGGTAGGGGTGGTAAGAGTAATGTAAAGAAGCACATGATTCCCTTGTGTTTTGATAACCAACTTTGCCATTTAGGAGTGCCAGTTCCTTTTGAGTGGTCAAAGTGAAGAGGTTATGCTCAAAAGAGTCTGGAAAAAAATGGCTTTAGATGGTTTCTTGTGCTCTTTTAACTTCCTTTCCACCCTCCTAAAATGTGAAAAAGTCTCCTGTTATCGAGAATAACCAATTTTTAATGCCTTGGTAAAAGTACACATGGTTCTAGAAATGCAAGAAACAATTCATACATTTATTGAGTGGAAGCAAGCAAAAATCAAAACAGTCTCAAGTGTCATAAACTCAAAAAACGGTAATTTCACATCATTTAACTAAAAATAATTACAGATTATTAAAACATTTTGCGGCTGATTGAGGAGCTGCTTCACATGAGGACGTTTCTGGAATGTCTGGGAACATTTTGGAAAAGCTATGTTTCTGTTTAAATTAATTCTCTTTATCTTGACTGCTCCTGGAGAAGTAACTTTAAAAAAGACTCAAGGCCAAATGCTAGCCCCCATCTTAAAATAAGAGGGCAGAATTAAATAATGGAATTTAGATCTGAAATAAACAATACATTTTTACAATATGATAGCACACACAGGCACTTAAAATGGCTATCATAAATTAAATATTGGCTGTCTAGCACCTATGAGAAGGTGAGAATTCCTCTGATCATCTTCTTACAGGTTAGCATTTTCAATGCCCTCTGCTCATTACAGTAATGGTCAAGTCAAGTTTCGTCATTAGGAATTCTCACACCTGATGTGAGACCATTCATGTTGGTATTGACTCAAATCAAAAATCATTCTTTGGGCCACAACAATGTATGTAAATGCCGGCCTCTCCTTTCACCTGTTGCTTTAAAGCAGTGCACAGATGACTCGTTCCCGATTCTTTCTAAAGCAGAGACTCAGGGATTGCAATCCACTTGTAGTTATAACAATCATTGCCAATGCCAATTATTTGTCTTTTATGTATTAACATGTCCTCAATCTTAAGCTGTACAAAGGTTAACAACTCCACATTGCTCCTAACATTTCTGGCATTCACAACCCATGTTAGAGATATCTTTAGACCAGCATGTGCAGCATTCAGCATCGGTTAAATAATGTTAAGAGGAATTGTGATTCCCATCTATGTGACAGCCATCATCATCATCATCATCAAAATAACCTACTCAAAACACCTTACACAGAAGTACACATCACAAGTGTGTTACAAAAGCATAATTGGAAACGTTTATAGTCTACAATCATTTATAGATCAAAGCGCACCATTTCCAATGACTAAAGTCATCACTTATACAACACATTCACACATACAAATTACAATCAGTTAACTGTTAAAAGAAAATAACAATTAATGTTATTTGATCAAGACAAAAGGAAAATGTCACACATTTAATTCCGGACCCTCTTGGTCGATAACAGGGCATTTCTAAAATGAATGTAATCACTTGGTGGGCCACTTCACTGCCTCCATCTTTTAGAAGTTAAGCAGTTGTTTAAGCTTGTTTAATCATCATGATACTAACATAATCTCATGGAGTTATTTCCAAAATGAGATTGCATTACATTTAAGTGAAGCCCTATCTGTCTCTGTGAATTCTGCAAATAAATAAAGATAAGATGAAAAGCATAACCCTTGGGGCCTAATTAGGATATTGGTCGGTAAGCCTCCGATCATTCGTTGGAGGCTTACCAACCGACATCCCTGGTTTGAATTCCGACCGCCTAATTAAAATGTAGACAGTCGAAAGTCAAACTGGTGAGTCATTCGGGCTCGTTTCCGATGGGCTCAAGGAGCCCGTTGGCTAGTCAGAACCATCACATAATCCCATAAGGATGGCATTTCCGCCATCGGGATACAATGTTTGTTTCTTACAGGGTTTTCATGTTGGGCTTTCTAACACAAAACGCATGTCGGAAAGTGACATAAGGGACCGCTAGCAGGGCCCCCTTGCCTCACTGGTTTCCAGTGTGGGCCTGGGGGCCCCCTGTTAATCCCCGAACCGTGTGGCAGGCACCTAAGGGCCACACGGTGCAGGGATTAACAAAATCTCCCATTCATGGGAGCTTGTGCTGTGGTCATTTTCCGGCTGCATCACAAGCTCCCATAGAGAAATGGGATTTTGCGACCACACCATTTGTGGTCAAATCTCAATTGCAGAGTCAGGACCACCATCCTATGGTCAGTTGGTTCCTCATACGCTGTGATGTCAGTCGGAGGCATCTCCGACCTATATCTTAATCATGCCCTTAGTCTTTTAAGCTAGGGGGATTTAACCAACTCTTAAAACAGCCTGTTCAGAAATGTATAATTACCAGATAGCCCAGTGTTTCAAACACCCAATTATTGCTGGAACAGTCATTAAAAAGCAAGTTTGGAATCTTATCCTTGGTTCGTGTTTTTTATCTAGGTATAGTTCTTTACCCTAAACATATACTCAGATTGCACCAATACTCACTTGGATCATTGTCAAGAATGTATTACAGTCTATAAAGAGAACACTCTTTATCTGAAGCATGATGGAAGGCAATAAAAAGCTGTGAGGTGGATTTATTAGAAAATAATGCAACAGCAGAATTTTAATCAAATTGTTGTGTTGTATTGTGTAACACTAGAGTGAGACAGAAGCACACAGCTGTGTTCACCAAACATCCCCCAGCTCTTGTTCACAAAGAGGCTGTCTAACTCAATACTAGTGCTTGGTTGTAAAACAATAAGTGCCAAAGCCCTCATTAGGAGGCCACTTCAGCTTGCACCTCCCATTGACCATGCCCGCCCTGCAAAGGACAGTACTAACCCAACTACCATCCATTAAACTCCTACAAGTGTGGCAATTCAGACTATTCCAGGCCCCCAAAGCTGTAAGAAGGACTTGTGTGGCAGGTTGTAGTCATTTTTAATCTAAATTAAATTGTTTAACAACTGTTGTTGTGGTCATCTATAAATTAGACAAACTGCGCCACCATGTGACAGATTATCATAAATACTGAAGTTTACAATTAAGTTCCAGTGCCAAGCCCCAGAGACCACCAGCTCAACTTAAGCACTGCTCCACACAAGCACACCTTGGCACAATAGTGCATGGGTGTATTCATGATGCTTGCATAGATTTGGTACTGGAATGGTACCCTCCAAGTACAAAATAAGGTACAAAGAAAACTTTAAAGCAATTCACACATTGGATGTTTGCTGTAGATTTTAGCACACATGAAATATATGAAACATTAAGCGAAATAAATACTTTCCATAGAGGCATTCTTTTTTGGCACAATTCCACGTCTGACAATATTTGTAGATCTCGCTGTGTGTCAAAACCATGGGTGTTAGTGTTGAAATGCACAAGTGCGAGCCATGGAAGGCCCCATTGATGCAAAACACTGCAAGGCCTTCTTTCTGCTACTTTAACGCAACTTTTCAGAACAAAACAAATTATCTTCTGGGGAATAAATACTTTATTAAGACTTTGCACTGCTTTGTGCCACTTTTCGTGACTTGTGGAAGGGCAAACTCTCGACAACTCTGCCACGTGTGCTGGTCACTCGCCAAAGGGTTAGCTCCTAATGGAGTCCAATGAGTGGATATGTGTGGCAGCTCCTGCTCTCACCATAAGGCTGTTCTCCAATAATTAAGCTGCCTTTCTGAATCACACCCATGCATGTTGTGTTCTCCATGGAACAGGACTGAGGTGCACACTATACCCGCTTCTATATTGCCACGGTTGCTTTATAAACCAATGCTCAGTGTGTGCAGTGTCTAGTGGAGAGTTTTGTTGTTTCCTATGATGTGTGAGTACACGTGGTGTGGTTTGTGGTAAATTAGAGTGTGCAGCATAAACCAACATACTGAAGGCCATGCACACTTTGTTAAGAAAATTACGGCTCTACAGTGAGCATTGCTAATAGTGTTGGTGCACAAAAATGTGAAAAATGTACAAACCTTTTTGATGCTCTATGTGTAATAAATATCTGTTGTCACTTTAATCAGGGAAATTATTACTCTTTTGTCAGGTTATATTAACTACATATATGTTCTTTTTTGCTATTATTACTGTCATTCAATTCCATCAGTTGCAGAAATATAGGCATTCATTGTCTTTTCAGCACCTTATTTAATGTCTCAAATTCTAAAGTAACATGCTTTTCAACACTTACCCACTGTTTACATAAACATTGTATTTATACAGATGGAGTGCATATCAGAATGTAAAGAAGATCAGTTTCGATGCAGAAACAAAGCCCACTGTATCCCCATCCGATGGCTGTGTGATGGAATCTATGATTGTGTGGATAACAGTGATGAAGAAGTCTGTGAGACAGGTACGAATACCAAGTGTTTTGTTCAGATATATTTTCCTCTGCCGCTTGAGCTTTCCAGACCAATCTGTATTAGAAGAACCCATTGGCACACTAAAATCCTGTATGCGATTGGGTAATCCATCCTGATTTGGGCACAACTTGAAGTTTGCACCTCAAGTGAGATTACAACTCAGTTACAATTACAGTTATTGCCTAGATCAAGTGGTTTTTCAACCACAGAATACACATCTCAGAAAAAGGAAAAACATGCAGTTTTCTGCCTTATGCTCCATTCATTTATGAGATAAATCCTCACTTAACTGTGCAAAATTACCAACCAATTAGGCACTTGCAACGAGGTCCTACGAGGTCACATTTCTATAAGGCTCTCATTATGCATGTCCCAGTAATAGATGTGATATTTATTGCACCTGACCAAGTCAGCTGAGTCAGTGGAATAATTACCACCCATTTATGAGTTTTTGGGGCATAACATTGATTTTGGTGCTTATCATAACGGAATCCTCTATTCTTTCAGTAAATACTGGTCATTTTTCCCCCGATAATGATTGGCTGTTCACAAATCACAAAACTCATAATTTGGATAAGTGCAGTAACAGCAGATTCTGATCATATCCCAAATAACCAGCCTGTTTGTTGTTAGAGCCTAAGGGTATCATTTAGGGGAGCCCAACATCACTTTTGCAGCATGTATATTGGCAGGGCTCTCATAAAGTTTTATGAAGCCACGCAAAGCTATAATGGTGATGCGAAACTGATTATTCCCACAGTCACTTTCATATTTGACATTGTAAAAGGCACATATTCATTAAAATACTCTTAAACAATTCAGATTCAATTCAGTCCCAGTCCCCTCTCAAGACCCCCACGTGAAAATTCTTAAAGTAAAATAACGAGCGAGTGTAAACTCTGCGTGTTCTCTACGAGGGAAATGCAACTGCGCTCTACATTGGAACGCGTACGTAATCTGGCTCTTGTGTGGGAGTTATTCCTTTAATGCAAGCAATTTTCAGTTAAAGATATGTCGAGCGTTTTAAATCGTGCTGCTGAAATACAAAGGTTGTGCGTGTAGCCAGGAGTTTACAACACTCACACAACCATATGGCCGGGATGCCCGCCACCCCCTCCCAACACGTTTCCCCAAGAATGGGAAGTCGGACAATAGTTGAACTTTTGGAAGGCGGGAGGGAGTCACCCTCCCGGCTGTATTTATTAAAATATTAAACAAAATTTAAAACATTAAATAAAAGTTTCATCATTATGCATAATGTACAATTTGTCATTTATTACATTTCGATGCAGTCATGTACTTTTGGCTAACATCCTGAAAATGCATACACTCTAACTCAAATTGTACATCCTAGCATTAAGGGCCAACGGCAAGGTCTTAACCGGTGTCAGATCCCTACTACCAGACTCCCGCCGTCACGGTGTGAGCGGCGCATGCGCAGAGGACTGTACCCTCATTGCCAACTGTAACTTCCATTGTCGTGGTGGGGGCCCCCTTTCTACTCGACGCCATCTTAAGGGTCGTCCGAGTTCCCGTATGAGGTCTCTGTAGGAAGGACAGCGCGGACTCTCCCCCCATCCCCACACTCTCTATCCGCCGTCGCGGATATCCGGCCCGGGAAATTAGTAGGAGGGGCATTTAACCACCTCCCCCCCTGGGAGGGGCCCATGGCCATCTCCCCCTAGGTGCCCCATCCTTAGTGGGTGCCGCCTCCCCGTGGAAGGGGCCAATGGCCGTCTTCCCCCGGGCGCTCCCATCCATTGTGGGTGGCGCCCCACTCTAGGGACCTTGAAATTACTGCTCACCGATCATGACCTTACCGCCACAGACCGGATAGTTGACCGACTATCCGTTCCCCCCAAATCCTCCTAGAGGTCATGCTTCCTCAAACCCCTTAGCCATGCTACGAAGTCTCCTATGAGTAAGTCATTCCCCTCCCTGGACAGGTGAACCCCATCGTTCAGATACATTTGATCACCCCGAATACACCCATGAGGAATGTTATGCAACTGCGCAGAACGGAACAATCTGCCTATTTTATTATTGACCCGTTTAACTGAATGGTACAGTGCTGACACCAAAAGGCTCCCCTGCCACATCTTCCTAGGAATCATGTGGGACCAGGCAATCGTACACCCCGGGACTCTTTTAGCCAACCAGCTAACCGCTGACAAAATTCGTTCAAGTAACACTCGTCTACCCAGTGTCACCAAGTCATTGCCTCCAGGTGTACTATGACTACAGACGGCGGTGACCTATACCGCCCTAGAAGCCCCTCGAAAAATGCTTCAAAGTGGTCAAAAACGAGCCCACCCTTCTCATGGAAGGACACTCTGAACCCGTATTCCCCAGGTGCGTGAATCGCCTCACCTTCCTTGAATACGTCGCCGGCGCGCCTCACGTATGAGTGGCCCACGACCCATACCATCCTTTCTCCAGTCGGTGGCCTCTGACCGCTGGTCTCCTGGTGCTGGGTCGACCTCAAATTCCGCCCCGCGTGGCAGGCTCGCGAAACTGTAAAGTAAACCAAAACAGAAAACGTGAGTGCATGTCAATTGATCACTCACAACATGTGCAATCGCACATACCTCTTGAAGCAATTCGAGGACCAACGGCCCAATTGTTTCACTTCCTCAGCACTCTGACCCCTGGCTGTAGCCTCAGTAGCAGCCCCTATCCTAAAGGAGTGGGTCCCAAAATCGCACGGGTCCACGCCCGCGTCAGCGATTGACAGTGCTAGCACCCTCTGAAACTGAAGTGGAGTGCCATCCTTGTGTCGGAGCAAGCTCCCCCCCCATGCGGCCGCCCTTAGCGCCAAATAGTCTTCCACACACTTCAACGGGCAGATGGGGGACCCCCGCTTGCACTGTACGACCACACTGTTTCCCATAGCCCACTGGTCAGTCTTGGACCTGGCTATCACGATCACCATCGAATCACCCCTTATTTGGATGTGATCCCTGCACAAGCCTCCCTCCATATCTCTCTTGTTCCTTGCGACAAGTTCGCTCACCCTCATAGCCCCATGGAATGCCAATGTGAACGCTGCCCGGAACAGAACTGCTTCAAAATGGGAGGAACACGTTTCATCCAGCTTTGCTAAAAGCAGAGACAGTCTGTCTAAGCCAATCGGGTGCCTCGTATCTTGCTTGCAACCCTCAAGGCGCTGCCAGCCGCGAAGGGCTTTTTTCACCAAAAAGGAACCTGTAGGGTCTTTTATGCCATGTACCTGGGCCATGAATGAAATGGCCGCCCTATGCCTACTGGCCATTGCCGCTGATCGGCCCTCTCTGTGCAGCGCTACCAAGTACCCCAGGAAGGATTCCTCCTGACCCCATTTCTGACTCTCTGTGGGACCCAAATATGTGCAATAGGAATGAAACGCTCCTTCGTATGCTTTCCTTGTCCTGGGGGCTAAACTCGCTGCCACGAGGTCTTGTAATCCGGGGCACCGATTAGCCATATTGTTTCGGGGAATGGTGCTGCCTCTAGGTCCGCTGTGGGTAGATAACCCTTGAATGCCTGCAAACACAACAATGATGGACAGAATGTGGATCAATGTCACACATTCACCCCAGTCCAAAGATCTGGGCCCAAATCCATCGTTTTTCCACTCCACACCACCCTGCGTTAGACAATGGCGATATGCAAATCAGCGCTGACCCTGTGCCCCATGGGAACAGTCCAGTCCGAACTACAAAAGCCATGTCCTTCCCAGAACGGAAACAAGCATCCGAGGACCGGCCCGGTTTCGAGGTAACACCTCTCATCAGCCCGGCTAGCTTGATTCCAGTGGTGTGGAGTGCCTGGGACTCACGTCTGAGCATCCCCAGTACACTTAGAGCGGTACCTGCAAACACAACAATGATGGACAGAATGTGGATCAATGTCACACATTCACCCCAGTCCAAAGATCTGGGCCCAAATCCATCGTTTTTCCACTCCACACCATCCTGGGTTAGACAATGGCGATATGCAAATCAGCGCTGACCCTGTGCCCCATGGGAACAGTCCAGTCCGAACTACAAAAGCCATGTCCTTCCCAGAACGGAAACAAGCATCCGAGGACCGGCCCGGTTTCGAGGTAACACCTCTCATCAGCCCGGCTAGCTTGATTCCAGTGGTGTGGAGTGCCTGAGACTCACGTCTGAGCATCCCCAGTACACTTAGAGCGGTACCTGCAAGCACAACAATGATGGACAGAATGTGGATCAATGTCACACATTCACCCCAGTCCAAAGATCTGACCCAAATCCATCGTTTTTCCACTCCACACCACCCTGGGTTAGACAATGGCGATATGCAAATCAGCGCTGACCCTGTGCCCCATGGGAACAGTCCAGTCCGAACTACAAAAGCCATGTCCTTCCCAGAACGGAAACAAGCATCCGAGGACCGGCCCGGTTTCGAAGTAACACCTCTCATCAGCCCGGCTAGCTTGATTCCAGTGGTGTGGAGTGCCTGGGACTCACGTCTGAGCATCCCCAGTACACTTAGAGCGGTACCTGCAAACACAACAATGATGGACAGAATGTGAATCAATGTCACACATTCACCCCAGTCCAAAGATCTGGGCCCAAATCCATCGTTTTTCCACTCCACACCACCCTGGGTTAGACAATGGCGATATGCAAATCAGCGCTGACCCTGTGCCCCATGGGAACAGTCCAGTCCGAACTACAAAAGCCATGTCCTTCCCAGAACGGAAACAAGCATCCGAGGACCGGCCCGGTTTCGAGGTAACACCTCTCATCAGCCCGGCTAGCTTGATTCCAGTGGTGTGGAGTGCCTGGGACTCACGTCTGAGCATCCCCAGTACACTTAGAGCGGTACCTGCAAACACAACAATGATGAACAGAATGTGGATCAATGTCACACATTCACCCCAGTCCAAAGATCTGGGCCCAAATCCATCGTTTTTCCACTCCACACCACCCTGGGTTAGACAATGGCGATATGCAAATCAGCGCTGACCCTATGCCCCATGGGAACAGTCCAGTCCGAACTACAAAAGCCATGTCCTTCCCAGAACGGAAACAAGCATCCGAGGACCGGCCCGGTTTCGAGGTAACACCTCTCATCAGCCCGGCTAGCTTGATTCCAGTGGTGTGGAGTGCCTGGGACTCACGTCTGAGCATCCCCAGTACACTTAGAGCGGTACCTGCAAACACAACAATGATGGACAGAATGTGGATCAATGTCACACATTCACCCCAGTCCAAAGATCTGGGCCCAAATCCATCGTTTTTCCACTCCACACCACCCTGGGTTAGACAATGGCGATATGCAAATCAGAGCTGACCCTGTGCCCCTTGGGAACAGTCCAGTCCGAACTACAAAAGCCATGTCCTTCCCAGAACGGAAACAAGCATCCGAGGACCGGCCCGGTTTCGAGGTAACACCTCTCATCAGCCCGGCTAGCTTAATTCCAGTGGTGTGGAGTGCCTGGGACTCACGACTGAGCATCCCCAGTACACTTAGAGCGGTACCTGCAAACACAACAATGATGGACAGAATGTGGATCAATGTCACACATTCACCCCAGTCCAAAGATCTGGGCCCAAATCCATCGTTTTTCCACTCCACACCACCCTGGGTTAGACAATGGCGATATGCAAATCAGCGCTGACCCTGTGCCCCATGGGAACAGTCCAGTCCGAACTACAAAAGCCATGTCCTTCCCAGAACGGAAACAAGCATCCGAGGACCGGCCCGGTTTCGAGGTAACACCTCTCATCAGCCCGGCTAGCTTGATTCCAGTGGTGTGGAGTGCCTGGGACTCACGTCTGAGCATCCCCAGTAAACTTAGAGCGGTACCTGCAAACACAACAATGATGGACAGAATGTGGATCAATGTCACACATTCACCCCAGTCCAAAGATCTGGGCCCAAATCCATCGTTTTTCCACTCCACACCACCCTGGGTTAGACAATGGCGAAATGCAAATCAGCGCTGACCCTGTGCCCCATGGGAACAGTCCAGTCCGAACTACAAAAGCCATGTCCTTCCCAGAACGGAAACAAGCATCCGAGGACCGGCCCGGTTTCGAGGTAACACCTCTCATCAGCCCGGCTAGCTTGATTCCAGTGGTGTGGAGTGCCTGGGACTCACGTCTGAGCATCCCCAGTACACTTAGAGCGGTACCTGCAAACACAACAATGATGGACAGAATGTGGATCAATGTCACACATTCACCCCAGTCCAAAGATCTGGGCCCAAATCCATCGTTTTTCCACTCCACACCACCCTGGGTTAGACAATGGCGATATGCAAATCAGCGCTGACCCTGTGCCCCATGGGAACAGTCCAGTCCGAACTACAAAAGCCATGTCCTTCCCAGAACGGAAACAAGCATCCGAGGACCGGCCCGGTTTCGAGGTAACACCTCTCATCAGCCCGGCTAGCTTGATTCCAGTGGTGTGGAGTGCCTGGGACTCACGTCTGAGCATCCCCAGTAAACTTAGAGCGGTACCTGCAAACACAACAATGATGGACAGAATGTGGATCAATGTCACACATTCACCCCAGTCCAAAGATATGGGCCCAAATCCATCGTTTTTCCACTCCACACCACCCTGGGTTAGACAATGGCGAAATGCAAATCAGCGCTGACCCTGTGCCCCATGGGAACAGTCCAGTCCGAACTACAAAAGCCATGTCCTTCCCAGAACGGAAACAAGCATCCGAGGACCGGCCCGGTTTCGAGGTAACACCTCTCATCAGCCCGGCTAGCTTGATTCCAGTGGTGTGGAGTGCCTGGGACTCACGTCTGAGCATCCCCAGTACACTTAGAGCGGTACCTGCAAACACAACAATGATGGACAGAATGTGGATCAATGTCACACATTCACCCCAGTCCAAAG